>NC_137107.1:30803825-31541325 GCF_949357685.1 Gobio gobio | reverse complement strand
ACCGACTTACACATATGCTTTGTTTGCGCGACTAAACCATCAAATACACAACAAAATAGCCTATATCTCAAAATGACAGGCTTGGAGAGTATTCACTTAAACACAGTTTAGCTTAAATGGGCGAAAATAGTTGGGAGAAATTAATGGGAGAATGATATTAGATCTGCGTCTTAAAGGGGCAGCATCTAATAAACCTGGTAACGATTGAGCCAATAATGTGAATCAAACAACAAAAGGCAAAGAGAAAATTACTTGCAGCTCTTGTATGATATGTGATGCTCTTTTTTTTTTTTTTTTTTTACCTTTTTATTAATCATATATTATACATATACATATACATATATATATATATATATATATATATATATTAGGGATGGGCGATATGGACTTAAAAATGTATCCCGATATTTTCTAGTATTGACGATAAATGTAGTATCATTCCCCATGTTTTATTTATATATATATATATATATATATATATATATATATATATATATATATATATATATATATATATATATATATATATATATATATATATATATATATATATATTTATATTTATTTATTTATTTATTTATATATATATATATATATATATATATATATATTTATATATATATATATATATATATATATATATTTATATTATATATATATATATATATATATATATATTTATATATATATATATATATATATATATATATATATATATTTATATTTATATTATATATATATATATATATATATATATATATATATATATATATATATATATATATATATATATATATATATATATATATATATATATATATATATATATATATATATATATATATATATATAAATAATAATAATTTTTTTATAATTTTTTTTATGTCAAATTCCACACCAACCTTTTCAGAAATGGAAAAGTTGCAGATATAATTGTCTTCTGTAAAAGTGCAGGAAATGTTTAAATAGTGCAACTGTGCTAAAAAACGTCACACAATACAAACAAAAATAATTTTTAAATCAATGAAAAGTTTTACATGTAAACCGATTCTGTATTTATTCATACATGGTGCAAACAGTGGTAAAAATAGCAGAAACAGCAAAAGTAATAATCCCAAAAATGTCTTCAGATTACAAAAAAAGTTGAAAATAATGATTTAATGATAGAACTTCAGTAATTTGAGTTGATACCATAATAATACCACAAATTATTCTACTAATAAAAATAAACTGCACTAAGGAATAATGAGCTTCTGGGTTCATGAATATTAATCACGTTGTCAGCGTTCATTCCAACTGATTGGCTGAAATCAAAACAGGCACAGTAATAGATGCACGCCAGCCAATGAGATTCCCGTTTGTGCATTCCTTTCTTCCTGTTCACGAAAGGCTGAATAATTCCAAATAAACGCCATTACTTTACAGGAAAATGCAACAAAGGATATTGTTTACATGTAGCACGTCAATTCTGTTTGGTATAAGACTCTCTCGCTCTCTCTTTGAGTGTGTGTGAAACACTGAGCGCTCTCAGTCGCGCGCCTCACACTAGTGTTTAATGTGCGTCATATACACTGCGCATTCATTGAGATTAACTGAAATAGTGCGCTTTACCGATCGATTGAGAAAGAGCAAATCTCTTAAGCGCTCAGTCCAAGTGCTCAGCGAGTGAAAATACATCTGTATGGTTCAGATTGCCCTCAGGTAGCCCCTCGTTTAGCTATGAACTCTTCCGCAGCTTCCACCATAGTTGTTTTCGTTCTGCACGTGAGATGCGGATTCAGTGCCGCAGCTCCTATCAAGCACTGCGCGCAGAGCACCAAGTGCTGCGTGGGGCACCACAAGAAATTCTCTCCCCGTTCCCCCGTTCAGCTATACAGAGTGACGAACGCAGCCACCGCGGCCATCATAAAGTAATAACGTTTAGGGCATCAAGAGACGGCCAGCGGTGGCACGGTGCGGATGGGTCGCACCATCAACTAGGCTTTATCGTTATTATCGCGGGAAGGCAAATTCTTATCGTGGGGAGAATTTTTACCGGTATATCGCAAACGATAAGATATCGCCCATCCCTAATATATATATATATATATATATAAAATGATTAATAAAAAGGTTAAAAAAAGCCCATCATGTAATAATATTTCACAATATGTTTTTTTTTCCCGGTATTTTTGATTAAATAAATGCAGGCTTGATAAGCATGAGACTTTTTGCAAAAATATAAAATAGTATCCAAACACTTTTTTTTATTTTTTATTTTACATATTGCCCCTTTCTTACATTTTAGCCCTTGCCCCTTAGGAACTTTTTGCATGTCCCTGCAGGTTATTGAAGTAAAATAGGCTATAAGCTAGTCACCTTTTAAACTAATAAAAAGCTTAATTTGGATTTTTTGGATCCACAAAACTTGCCAGAAGTCATGGCTTAAGGTTTTATTTTTTTATTTACTCCGGAGGTGCATGCCCCCGGACCCCCCGACGAGCGGCTTGGTAACAACCACCGGCACGTAACAGCACCGCTGCTGGAAAAAATTCTAGGGGAAACACTGAGTGTTGTGTTGTTTTTGTGTATTTTATTTTTTTTTTTCACAGTGTTAGGTGTCATATGGTGATTGTTAAACACGGAACACTTCACTACATGATTTCATGGTGAAATGTCTTATTTTTCATGTTAATCAGGTCAATATTGATCTAGAACAATGCGCTATGGCTTTAATTCAGCATAAGCAGCGGAGCAAAAATGGACTCAGCGGCAAAACAATCGCGGCACTGGCGCTTCTACTCTGCTCCTGCGACGCACTGCCGCGCCACCTCTGCGTGCGGTGTGAATGCTTGAATCTGTTAACATGGGCGCCGGAAAAAATACACTCTGCTAATGCGTGCAGTGTGAAACCGGCTTAAGCCGGTATTCTGACGAAAGTGCTGCACTGTATTTACTACATCAACAGCATAGGAGACTGGCACAGACGAGAAGAGATTGTTGAATAAAGTTGCTATTTTGGTTGTTTTTTGCATATACTCGTCGCTTCATAAAATTAAGGTTGAACCACTGTAGTCACATTGACTAATTTAACAATGTCTTTACTACCTTTCTGAGCCTTGAAAGTGGTAATTAAAATGCCGTCTAGGGAGGGGTTTGGAACGACATGAAGGTGAGCAATTAATGACAGAATTTTCATTTTTGGTCGAACTAACCCTTTACGCATGAAAATAACTGACGGAAATATATTTGCTAAACAAATGAAACCAATGAATTAGAGGCTGACATTTTTTCAGGAATTCCGTGGGAAAAAATTTCAGCGGGAGTGGGCTGGACCGGGAATCGTAATAACACTATGATACCAACTATATAGCTACACAAATATACCGTTTATACAAATTTACTATACGTTTTAATTTTTAACTCAATTGTAGTTGCCCTGTCTCTTTATGGTCTCCTGTTTGCTTTGGTGTGGCTGGTTAAGTGAATGACGTGCTTCACACCCATAACAGTCGGTGGCGGTAAGTTGGTATGCCAATGCCAACCACCAATAATATAAGAGAAGGAGGCTTCCCCATGCACTTTGTAGCAACGAAAATCATAATCAAAATGGAGTCAGACAGACACGCTGCAAGGACTACTGTCGGAAAAATATACCTCTGTTGTGCTCACCGACATTTCTGGGCAGTCTGAAGTAACCAAAAAGTCATACGCCAGCTGTGATAGCATTTACTGCGCATGTATGCGTGCCTGTGTTTGTGTGTGTTTGCATAGATGATTTACTTGGAATTTAATGTGTGTGCATTGTTTAAGCTGGCTTTCAGTACAATAAAATAACAAAAACTACATTTTGGATTTTTATTCAACTAAGTGGGCATGCTGTGATCTGTTCTGTTTTTACTGTAACTGACAGATTCACAGAAGTGGGAGGGAACGGGAGTCAACCTTCTGGGATTGTGACGGGACGGGATTTTCCCCCAGTTTTTTTGTGGGATTGGGATGGGATTTTTTTGTGTGGAAGTGGGACGTGAGAGGTTTGAAAATCCTCTCCTGTGTCACCCTCTACAATGAATATGATTAATATTCTTTTGGTTTCTTTACCTAATATATTTAAAAATTAAATGGCGAGTACCAAAAATTTACGTATACGTATCGGGCTAGTTCGGGAAAAACTGATATCGGTGCATCCCTAATCACCAAACCTTAATCCTTCCATTCTCCGTTACCTGGTTCTGTTGTTGCTGCTGAGTCTGGGCCTGCTGCTGTTGCTGATTCTGATGCTGCATTTGCTGATTCTGCTGGTGCTGCTGTTGCTGTTGAAGTTGCTGGAGTTGCCTTATCTGTTGGAACTGCTGCTGCATGGCATTCTGCTGCATAGCTGTTTGCTGCTGAGGCTGCATGGCCTGTTGCTGCAGCTGGAACTGCATGGACTGCTGCTGTTGCGGCTGCTGTATCATCTGCATCTGCCCGGCAGCCCCTGCTGGAGTAGATATTGCATCTTATGTAATTTTGTGGAAATGCATGAGAATTGAAATAAGATCATTAAGCCACAGTCTCTCCAATCAGATGACAGCTATTGAATTTACCAGCCTGCTGGGCTCCCGCTACTCCCTGCATGGCATGTTGACCCATTTGCATTTGCCCCATTTGCCCTATACCACCCATTTGTGCACCAGGGGGGCGTGGTCCAATGCCAATAACTCCAGGACCACCTCCACCCACTCCTGGTAAATTCTGCAGGGCATTCATGGGGTCTAAAAATAAACAAGATTACATTGAAACACAGCAGAAAATATATTCTGACGATTAAATAGTAGACTTGGGAAGATCTTAAATAGCTCTTTAATTTACCAGGCCCACCTTGAGTCTTTTTATCTGCAATGAAAAACAATCTGTTCAATACACTGTCAATACACTGTCCACATCCAAACATCACAGCAATAAGACAAAAAATTGCCTAGTAAATACTGAAATGACTACTTACGAATGTCTCTAAAATGAATGATCAGCCTTGCAACCAGAGATAAATACTCCTCCTGTTCCCCGCAAAAAATATGAAATATATTTTAACAAATCACACACTAACAAAACAGTTCCGTCAAAGTGTAAGTTACTATGTACATTTAAAGTAGTACTTACTCTGGTCTTTGCTTTGATAAAAACATGGCTCTCCATGTCAGTACTGGACTTTGTGTGAGCAGTTCCTGCTTTTCTCATGGCTTCATCTCTAAAATATAATAAAGCAGAAGTTTGAATATTTGATCACAACTGGTGCACGACAAACAAGAAATATTACCTATTGTTTACTGAGACTATCAATCATTTAAGATGTCTCAGAACATGAGCACTATTAGAAGAGCTTTTTATTGCAACAAAGAATAAACCTATTACAAGCAAAGAGACAAACTAAATATTCAAAAAGGGTTACAAACAATACATGAAATTCTGAAATGAACTAAAGGTTATGCTCTTATATGTATTACATCAAATAAGAGTCTTACAAGCAAATTCATTTATGAATTCTTTTTTAAAGAACTCAAATATATAACAACATCCTTCTTTAAAAAATTGTGTTTTAAATTTACATTTATGAATGTAGAATTTTGCAAGGAATAACAACAAAATAATTATAAAGTTAATGATATGGGCCTATTTTAAAAGAGTCACAAAAAAAAACTTTTTTGTCTAATACAGAAGTTTGGGTATAAATTCCTTTTAACAATATTAGAAAAGCCCATTCAAAACATGTTCTCCAAAGTTAAGACAAAAGGAGCAATTGGGCAACTATTTGAAGAGCCTGAAGTGATCATAAGAGCGATGAAAAATATTTGACGTTGATTTTCTTTTGCCCACCACGTTAAAGAGCATTTATATATATGTAATACATATTTCTCTTGTACATATTTGATTAGTATTTAATGAGGCTTTACTTTCTATTAGCTAACCGCACAGCTAAACAAACTCTAAACAGAAAATGTAATCTCACTTAATGAGCATAATACCGTGATTAGATAAATATCATATATATAATACACGTACAGCCTATTTTTGAACATTTCGACTCTTTAACAGATGAGCTGATAACAAGCCAGAGCATCCGCTAGTTAGCAGCTAACTAGCTAGCTGAGTCTGATACGTCCAGAATGCGCTTAATATAAGGATACAACAAAATATATATTTGTGGGCTCACATTTGCGCCACTACTTTCTGTCGAAAGGCTGGACTCCTCCAATCACTATCAGGACCTGGGACATCCATAACTGTTGTTGCTGAACAACGTTGAACAGGCTGCTTCCAGTTAGCGATGTCTGTCCGCTTCGTAAATGAATCATTCCACTGAGTCGGATCTTTTCAAGGAATCGGTTGAATCCACTCACAGAACTGGTCTGAAAGATTCGTTCAAGAATCTGAATAAACAAACTGTTCTCGAGTAGAGAAATAATTCAAATACATCTTATTTGAAATATAAATTGTATATACTTACTATACGTATAAGGTTTAATTGCTTGTCAGATTTATTAATCTACGTGAAAGCTTAGAGATAGCAGTTTTTAACGTAAATGCAAATTAAATGTAGGTTTAAATGCTTTACCTTTTTGAGCTTAATAATAGCTGCAACAAACTGAACCATTACACAGTAAATGTCAATAAAATATATTAAAAAATGGGGGAAATGCAATAGGCTACAGTAAAATAATCACCGTGACGGTTCATTGACATGAAAGAAATTAAACAAAAGAACCGATTCAACGAAATGAGCCGGACTTCCCTAAACCAGGCTAGGCTAAAACTGCTGCTATTCTCAAAGTCTGTTCTAGCAAATCTGCAATATAAAGTGTATTTGTTATTATTACTATTAATATTAGCCTATTATTTGTCATTTATATATTGGCGCACAGTGAAGTCTTCGATCAAATTACTTTTGACCTCAATAATTAGACTCACAAATCCTCTGGTTTCACAGACGAGGCTTAAACCTAGTCCAGACTAAAATGCATGTTTGGGTTGTTTTAACTGAACGCATCTTGCATATCTTAATGTGTAATATGTCAGTGCCATTGTTTAGTCTCAAAATGTATACCAGTAATGTTTTTTTTCTTCTTCTTCTAAGGATATATTTATAAAAGCATGTCCTACATAAAATAAGGCCTAATCTAAGCATTGTCTGTGAAACCAGGCCTATGTATGTGACAAATAAAACTTTCACAGGCAGGGGATGAATTAAACCAGGATTAGGCCTTAGTTTGATTAGGACAGTTTTTATAAACCTGCCGTAGAAACAAACATTACTGGTGTGCTTGTGCATCTTGAGACAAAACAATGGCACTGACATATTTTAAGATATAGTGCAAGTTGCTTTCAGTTAAAACAGCTCAAACATGCATTTTAGATATAGGACTAGGCTTAAACCTTGTCTGTGAAACTGGGGGTTAATGATGTATGGTTTAGATGACATCATTTGCAACCCCTAGATTAGAGTTGGTTGTCACTAACCTGTGGCATGTGTCAATTTATATATAGCCTATAATTCAAGTCATGCTTAAAGTTTATTTTGATTTCTTTATTGATGTGTGCATGAATCATTTTTATTTAAGTATCATTGAGATACTATTATAGTTTTTATTCTTATATTTTACATTTTCCTTTTGGTTAAATTTTTTTGTCTAACTAAACTAAATGAGAAAAGTTATACATTAAGTTTTGTATATATTTTGTATTATTTCAGTTAATGTTTATCTTATTTATTTTATTTCAAGTGCCAAAAATGTATTTTATGGTTTTAGTTTTTATAAATGATAATAACACAACATGAATTAAATAGTAGTAACATTTAGAACATTTGAGTTACTTTATCATTGCATTACTGACTTTTATTTTCATTTTCAGATGTGTTAAGGCTCTGGGGTGTGGTTATTGGGCAGACATACCATGGGTGACATGTCAAATGAAATACTTCCGCATTTTTCACACATTGGTTAAATGTTGGCTTCCTGCCCAAACATCATTGTTTCACTGTATTTTTACTTACTGTAATATTGTATTATTATTTTTTTTCATTTGGTGGCCATCAATGCTGACAAAACTTAAGCAACATGTCTCATAAAATGTACTCCATGTTGCATCAGGGCTCTGTTAACATTGTTGTAAGACTTAACAGTTGTATGGCTATTAGATTCTATAACCATATTCTTGACAAACTGCTGATACTTTGAGTTGCCAAGGGGACTGATGAGGTCAGAATGGAGTCTAAACTAAAAAACTGCACTGACGTTTGTCCTCCTTTCCTCAATAATGAGCACATCTTTGTAAAGGATATGATGTAATAAAACAGTTTAACAGCGTCAGTTAAATTAGTGATGATTCAGTATCCTCTGGTTTTGAAAGGAATTTGAAGTACATGCACTGAGCTCCAGAGTGTGTGTAACATTCATCCATTTGAGTGTATAAATCAATGCAAAAGCTAGCCTATAGCCATTTTTTCCTTCACCCCCTGGTTTCACAGACAAGGCTTAAACCTAGTCCCAGATTAAAATGCATTTTTGAGCTGTTTTAACTGAGAGCAATTGATCTTAAATAAGTCAGAGCCATTGTTTTGTCTCAAGATGCGCACAATAACTTTTTTTTTCTAAGGCATGTTTATAAATGTTACTTAAATGTCCTAATCGAACTAAGGCCTAATCCTGGCTTAACCTAAACCCTGTCTGTGAAACCGGGTCCACAAATTTTAAGGCATTTTTTTACTTTGTTTGATCTAGACACATCTGGCAAGCAACAGTTCATAAAAGCTTTTTGACTAGGGCATCTGACCTACTTTTTGGTTTGTGTGTGTGTGTGTGTGTGTGTGTGTGTGTGTGTGTGTGTGTGTGTGTGTGTGTGTGTGTGTGTGTGTGTGTGTGTGTGTGTGTGTGTGTGTGTGTGTGTGTGTGTGTGTGTGTGTGTGTGTGTGTGTGTGTGTGTGTGTGTGTGTGTGTGTGTGTATGTGTGTACATGTTTTTCTAGCCTGGTGGGGACTTGAACCTGACTGTAGACAGACTCATGGGGACTAGTGTCACCGTGGGGACCTAAATTGAGGTCCCCACGGGCACAAAAGCTTATAAATCATTCAGAATGAGTTTTTATGAAAATGTAAAAATTCAGAATGTCTCCTGTGAGGGTTAGGTTTAGGGGCAGGGGCAGTGTAAGGGGATAGAAAATACGGTTTGTACAGTATAAAAACCATTACGCCTATGGTGAGTCCCCAGAAGGATAGCCCACCAGACATGTGTGTGTGTGTGTGTGTGTGTGTGTTGTGTGTGTGTGTGTGTGTGTGTGTGTGTGTGTGTGTGTTGTGTGTGTGTGTGTGTGTGTGTGTGTGTGTGTGTGTGTGTGTGTGTGTGTGTGTGTGTGTGTGTGTGTGTGTGTGTGTGTGTGTGTGTGTGTGTGTGTGTGTGTGTGTGTGTGTGTGTGTGTGTGTGTGTGTGTGTGTGTGTGTGTGTGTGTGTGTGTGTGTGTGTGTGTGTGTGTGTGTGTGTGTGTGTGTGTGTGTGTGTGTGTGTGTGTGTGTGTGTGTGTGTGTGTGTGTGTGTGTCCACTTGAGCGAAAAGACTCTCTGTGTCCACACAGATTAAGTCCCACCTTGCAGGAGTGTTAGAAGGTTTCTCTTTTGATATGTCAAACCAATTTGTTGCACCACTGATCCAAGGAAAGATTTAGAAAACTGCAAGACATTATGAAATAAATGTGAATTCCAAACTTGAGGTGACAATGTTGCCAGGTATTGTGCCAAGTGCAGCTTCATGATATAGCTAAAAGAGCTCTTCTTTATTAAAGGAAGAAAATAGAAAGTCCTTGAAAATGGCATCTTGTTAGATGATGTCAGTAGAATTGCTGTTTATTTTTTGTAGGCTATCTAAGGTTCTAGGTGATAAAGTGCTTACATATGTGCCCTGAATATAATCTTGTCTCTTTTGTGCCCATCCACACACACTGGGGTTAACGCCTAGGATGTGCAATAATATTATTATCAATTAGTCCATATCCAAGGTAAAGAACTTTACTAAAGGCCTACATATAATGGTATTGTTCCTATGTCGTTGATTGTGATGTACTTCCCTGTTTCTAATTAGAACTATTATCATTGTTTATCTAAAACGTTATTATTGTATTGAGAAATTATAATTTACTTAAGTTCTATTGATATGAAATACTTTGTTGTGACTGAGTAGGCTACTCACTAACACACATTTTAAACAAAAATTAAAGCCTATTTTTACTCCTTACAATTTAATTTAGACCATCTAATTTGTAAATAGGCTACTTAAGTACAATTAAATGTGGAGAAATTTTGGCTAGATACTACTTAATTTACACAATATCCATCATTTCACTTAAGTAGCCTATATAGTATTTTTTACAACTCATGTCAACTGCCCATGTCAACAACAGATCTCTAGATGAGATGTGAGCCAACCTTGCCATCCAAAATGACACCACTACTACAGCACCTTACAACTTTCACATTAATAGGCCGATCGCACTAGGTTTTTCAATCTTCTAGGCAGTATTTTATATTATGTGTCTCATTACATGGCATTTGAAATGCCGCGCCTCTGCACGCCACTCATCGTCTTCTTCCTTTAAGTAACAGCCGCTCGAGGCGTTCATGACTGGTGATCAGACAGACCGGGAGCGCGCGCAGATCCGCCCTCCAGACGCCATTTCTCGGACGGTGTGGGGAGCTGAAGCAGCTTTTACACCAATCCCGGGAAGGAACAGAAAACACAACAAGCAGAAAATTAAAAAATCTTTTCGAACGTCTTGTCGCTTGGCAAAGTCGTGCGTCATATAGGGGCGCAAGGAGGGAAACTTTCTGTTGCGAGGTTATTCAGAATTCGTTGTGTGTGAAGACGTGTTGCGGGCCGCCATTTTTGTTACAGCCTTCGAAGTCTGTTGGGAGTCTAAATAAGAGATAAAACTCTTCCGTACTTTGGTGTAATACACGAAGAAGAGCTCGCGGTTGGACGCGACTGACATATGTCGCCTTGAATTGTCATGCAGGGCGATTATTAACATATTATGCTTCATCTTGAGCGGACGGTGACTGAAGACGGCTAGCTGGCTAACGCGTTATATTGTCTCATAAGCTGCAGCTACTTTCACGGAAGAGAGAGCGGAAAGGGGAACTTTGATTCTAAATACGCGTTTTTGGGTTCGTTGCGAACTTTTGGGATTGTTTAAACCTGTTCTACGCCCGTCGTGATTCTTGTGTTGGTGGAAAATTTAGCAATGCATCAAAGTTGGTTGACGCCAGTCGCAGCCTGTCTGGTCAAACGTCAGGTTGCGGTTCAGTAGGACTGTCGGGTCAAACTAGTTTGGTCGCTTGTAAGAATAGGCGTTTGGAATTTTAATTTATTGCTCGTTTCTGTTTTCTTTTCGAGTTCATTAGTTACAAGTGTATTTCGAACAAACATGTCGTCTGCACGGTTCGACTCATCGGACCGAGCTAGCTGGTATTTCGGCCCGGTTTCGAGACAGGAGGCGCAGAATAGACTTCAGGGACAGAGACATGGGATGTTTTTGGTGCGAGATTCGTCCACCTGTCCTGGTGATTATGTACTGTCAGTGTCCGAAAACTCCAAAGTTTCTCACTATATCATCAACTCTTTGCCAAACAAGAGATTCAAGATAGGTGACCAAGAGTTTGATAATCTACCTGGCCTTTTGGAGTTCTATAAAATACATTATCTGGATACGACCACCCTGATAGAGCCAGCACCAAGGTAAGATCTTCATTTAGTTTTGACATCATCAACCTTACATCTCACTAATGTGCATTTCCCTCCCCGTCGTTATGGCAAGCTGTTTAAACATTATTTCTTTTGAACTAGGGTCTGTTTTTATGTTACTAGTTATTTCGGCAATCAAATAGATTAGTATCTTTCAGTTTCACTAGTGACAATTCATTCAATACCAGTACTGATTTATAAGCTACTATACTGTTGCAACTAGCCACTATTTCAGTAGTGACAAGTAACAAATTGCAAATGTTTCTGGTACTGGTTCAAGTTTTACTAATCATCATAATAATGTTTTAGTTACTAGTAAGTAACTACCTAAAAATTGGTACTAGTGTATTCAGATTTAACTACTAGTTTCATTTTTAACTGAGCAGTCCAAAATGACAAGTACATATTTTGTGACTAGTGAGATAAGAAATGTTGCTGGAAACAATTGAGATAGATGCTAGTGTCTTGAGTATTAATGTCTAATAAATAAGTGCTAGTAAGATTGGAATAATTTAAGATAATACAAGTCATGTGGTAAGTTTAAGTTATGTGTTCAGTTAAACAAACAAAATTATGCTACTACTTCACAATATTATAAGGCAATTATTACATCTTCTGGTCGTTTTCCCAATTTAAGGATTTGGCAGTATTGTATGCCCATCCAATATTTCCATCATCCGAAGTCTTCACAAGTGTTGGTGTTATCTGAAATCTTCACAAGCTAATAGTAAAACGGAATTGGTAACGTTACTGGTCAATATTGGCTTGCATACTAGCAATTAAAAAATACTAGTGGTTCAACTGATCGCAAAACTCACTGTTTATATTAGGGTTTGAGTCATAGTTCAGATCTTTTTTTTTTGGATCAGTGAGAAAAAAATTGGGGGGTAACTTTGCATTCCATGTATTACTTAAAGCACATTTTGATTTTAAGTACTCCGATACCACAGCAAAAATGTCTTGCCTAACTAATACATTTAACCATACACTAATTGCAAGCATAGATAAATGCAATATAACATGGTTACAAATAAAGTAAGTTCTAACTGTAGTATTCACTTCAGGTACAGAAATGAACGTAGACAGCAGCAAGTATTTATAGGTTGCTGTCACTTTAAGACCTAATGCATGGATCTGATTTCTTTCTCAACTGGTTATGTTCACTTTAAGACATAACCGACTGTGTTTACTTGCCGAAAATCGATTGAATGTGTAAACTGGCAAAAAACATTTTTATGATGGTGGTTAAACTTGTAATTAATACGCAAATCACATGCGTGCTGAACCATGGGGCCTGGTCCATACGGATCAACTACTAGTAACATAAATAGATACTGCTAGTTTTTAAGAATAAATGTTAAAACCGCTTGCCATAGCTTTGCTGGTTCTTGTTCACATTCATTCCTCTTATGCTTGGAGATAAATATTGTGAAGGTGAGAGTGGTTAGTTAAAAATATCTGTAATTCCCCTTAATGTCCTTCCTGTATGTTCTCATTGAGCCATGCAATAAAGAGAATTGAAGTCATTTGCATTCACGATACCAGGAAGTTAACTGTACTTGTGAAAAGTGCACATTCAGTAGTGGAATGGATATTACAAAAGACTAACTGCCTAGCAAAAAGTGGATTGAAGCATTTCCTCTTAGATATGCTGTGCTGTTTTGTTTTGGATTAGTCAATCCTAAAAACTCTTTTCATTGTACTACAGGTACCCTAGTACCCCTCTGCCCAGTGGTCCTATTCAGCCATCCGGGGGACTCGGAGATGAGAACCAGGAGTATGTGCGAACTCTTTATGACTTCACTGGTAGTGATGCTGAAGACCTTCCTTTCAAGAAGGGTGAAATCCTAATTATTCTGGACAAGCCCGAGGAGCAGTGGTGGAGTGCCAAGAATAAAGAAGGCCGAGTAGGCATGATTCCTGTTCCCTACGTAGAAAAGCTGGTGAGACCTTCGCATCATCCCGGTCAGCCTGGCCATGGTTCACGAAATTCCAATAGCTACGGCATACCTGAGCCAGCACACGCCTATGCTCAGCCTCAGACTCCATCGCCCATTCCTCCTGTCACACCTGGTGCTGTTATCAACCCGCTGCCGTCCGTGCAGAACGGGCCAGTTATGGCAAAGGCGATCCAGAAACGAGTGCCATGTGCATATGACAAGACTGCCTTAGCACTGGAGGTAGGTTGCTAAATTATGGATTCCCATAAACCAGGATTTGCATTTGTCACCAGCGCAGGTTTTTGCTAGTTTCCATTGTCTTCTTGATGAGGGATAAAATGGGGCAGCCTTGTGAATGTTAAAATATTTCCTCCAGGTTACTAATTACCAAAGGTCATTCAGTCCGCATCGCCATAAACACTTAATGAAGCTATTTCTCTATGGTTTCTAACATTTAACTGGTGCAGTGATTACACTTTTAAAGGGAATTTTACCCTTCATTACATTTGGTCAGATGGCGTTGATAGCATGGAAATGACAAATATTTTCTCCTGATGACACTCAGTTCTATGTTTCTGAGGGACTTTCCTTAGACCTATCAACATATTTGTGAAAATGCCTTCCTCAGTGTTTTCTTATGCTATATATATAATATATTTGCCGCATCTCTGTTTCAGGAGACACATAGCGAAAAATAAGCACCTTACTTGAAGTTTTTTTTTTTTGGTTTTGTCTAATTCAGTGTAGTTCACTGGTTTGTTCAGGGTTTAGAATGAAATTCCATACTTAGTCATCCCACATGGCAAGTTCCAGCACCCCTCCATCCGTTTCTACATGCAAGGCCTTGTCCATTTGTAGAAAACATTACATAACCTATGTATTAGTCAGCCTGAGAATGTGTCGGTAGATTCAGGTAGGCACAAGAAAAAGGTAAAGAAACTCATGGATGGGGTCAAATGCAGATTTACTTTGTAATGTAGCCCCTTTTTGTATTTTTCCATCGGTCCGCTATCTCTATTTTACATATGAGTGCAGCTTGTGTATGGAAACGAGGATTATGACGCGCAGTTTGTTATGGCCTAAAGCAAAATAGTCTCTTTTTTTTTGAGAAAGTGAAGCATTTCAGGTAATGCAGATGATTTTGTCCTGCAAGAAGGATTTTAAGTTTTATAATGCTTAATCTGCTTCAGCTTTAATTTTAGATAAGAGTGGTATTTTTATCAGTATTTTAATGGGTACAAACCGATAATTCTGTCCAGCCCACTCAAAGGATTTTCATGTCTTTTGAAAACTATTTTGTTCCTCGGATCTAATTTCTGGTGGGCAGGCCGTTATCTTTTCCCCAGGCTTTCTTTGAATTTTCTAGGTTATGCTTTTTCAAATCAGAGCTTTCACTGTGCTTTTTAAGAAGCCAGTAATATTTTTCTGTCATACTAAACATGAAAGTAAATGCCATGCTGTCAGTTTGTTTTCTGCATCCTACATGCTTTAAAAGACCTGTTTTTATTTAACTTGTCCTGTTTTTTCCCCTCATAGGTGGGTGACATTGTGAAAGTGACTAGGATGAACATCAGCGGTCAGTGGGAAGGGGAGGTAAATGGCCGGAGAGGTTTATTCCCTTTTACCCATGTGAAAATATTGGACCCCCAAAACCCAGATGAGAGCGAATGATCTGGACCATGCTCTGTCAGCACCCGTCAGCTCGCCGGACGCCCCCATCGAGTCACCGCCGGTATTACGCTTGCCTGCCTTGGGGCTCAGCCGTGGCGCATTTCTCAAGCAAACCATTTGCGTGGCTTCTGACTGTTTACAGCTCCGAAATCAAACTGTTCTTAATCCCCCTCACCTGGTTACAGGCCAATCAGTATTTGTACGTCTGCCCTTAACATTCTGTAATTTCCACACATCTGTACCTGTGACAAGGTGAAATGAGGCCTCCAACATTGACCTAAGCCTTCCTGCCACTCTCCTGCAGTTTTCTGCCTTTAGCTTTGACTTTTGCTAGCTGAAATATATTGTTAAGAAAGGGAAACGAGGGTAAGTATACCCTCTGGTTTGATTGCCAATTGTTTACCGGTTTGGTCCAAAATTTCTTTTTTTTGTCTTTTGTTACATTTTAAACAAAATCCTAGTGATACTGATCTGACTTTTGGTAATGGACATGACTTGAAGATAAGGGTATGATATTGCAGGATCTTAGAATAGCGACAACTGCACCACTCCTGACCTTAGAAACGGACTCACCAACTAGTTATGTGGGACTAGTCTACTGTAGCCTTTTTATTTGTGCCATAATAACTTATCTGTAAATTGCAGTAGTAGTGTAGCTAGATGGTTGTGGCTAGACTCTCGGGGGGATCTTTAGAATGGTGAAGGGTTTGCCTGTGGAGCTTTTTTGCATCCGGTTGTGATGCCTTAGATGCGAGATTGGGTCTGGGGAGAATAAAACGCACCTCATCTATTCCATTGGACAAGCTGGAAATGTCACCTGTGCAAATATATCGTGAGCTCTTCTCATCCTCATCTACTCAGCACATCACAAGGTCTCTGCAACAACTTTGATGGTTTCTGCCCAATTTCGATTCAGTAACGCACACAACTTTTTGGTTTTGTCCATCTGTAATCCGTTTCTTTGTTAAGCCAGGTGTTGAATCAAGCATTTACTGTGTGTTGAAATAAACTGGCAATTTTAAAAAGGGATTTAAAAAGCCTGCTGGTGGCCTCTGTGCATGACCTTCTGGCCAAGAGGGGTTTCCCTCTTTGGTTAAATGCTGCTTCATGTTATGTTTTATTTGTCTGTTGATTTTCTTTTTCTCTCCTTTTTGTACTTAACTCCCCTTTTGTCTGGTTTACATCCCTAGCGTCAAGTTTAGGCTAAGCATTCATATTAAGCAATAGACCAGCCCGTATCTTTTAGAAGTGCTCAAATAATTTAAGGTTTCAAATGCATATGTTTTCCTTTTTTATTTTGACTAAGGCTTTTACAGTATTACTGTTCATTGTTTCACGTTACAAAATATCCATGTGGTCTCGTTTGTTTAAAATGAAAATTTGTGCCTTTTATTTTCTTACGCCATTTACATGTTAATAATATTTCCCATGGTTAACACCCGTGCTGGTATTACCCATTATGTACAGAACGAGTAAATAAAATTTATGTCTACTTCTCTCTGTGCGTATGACCGACTTCCCGTGTATGAAGACTTTGAATGCAGGATTGCCACGGTCATGGAAAACCTGGAAATATCAGGGAATTTGTGATTTCCAGATCTGGAAAAGTCATGGAGTTTAATACAATTTTAAAATGTAATGGAAATTTACGTAGTGAATACAAATTTTTCCAGTTTTACTTTGCTCTTACTAGTATTGTATTATTGTTTACATCTATTTAAAGATTGGTACCGGACTTACAAATGAAGGTCCACTACAGCAATTCTGCTATAGTGATTCCTAAAATAAAACTTTAGAAATCACAAATGGCTGCTCATTAAATTAGCTAGACAAATAGGATGGGAACCCTGTAAAGAGAAGTTCAAATATCATTCCGGAGACTTCTGATTATTAAAGTGGGTCATTTTGAAGCCCATCTTTCAACAGACATTTTGTTCAACAAGACAGTGATGTAACAGCCTGTTTAGAGACAATGTTCGCTATCTGGAACGAGAGGTTGGTTATCTCACTTGAATTTTTTATTAGCACCAGTTGTGATTGTGACTGTGCCCTGGAGAGAAGACATAATTAAAGAATTTTAATGAAGCGTCCAAAAAAAGAAACCCTGTGCTATGATGACCTAGAGAAAGTTATGAAGGTCAATCTTTGCATATTCAGTAAATCAGGATTCCATCATTTTGGTTATTTGGCTCTGTGACCTTGATGGATGCATAAACTTATCCCGTCCGTTCAAACAGAATGGTTATGTGATACGGTGCAACAAAGGTTCCTCGTGGCACAGGTTCTTTTCACATATGGAAGTCTGAAAAGGACGATTTGAATCAAGGCTGTGTTTGCGTTTCCTTGTTGGAATGGATTCATCATGACAGTCTGCCTCAGCTATTTGATAGCACTGTCACTATTGGTGACAACGGAATATTTGGGGGAAAGTCTGTAAACAATCACCTGGAGGCCAGATAACAATTATTTAAAGGTAAAATATGCACTTTCTGTGCCGCTACAGCAGCAATAAATGGGACTGCAGTCTTTTTGAGATGCTTGATCATTTTCCTGAGGCTCCAGTGTGATAAGTCACATTTCCAGTTAAGTAGATTCCAAATTTTGTATTTCTCATATTGGCTACTAAACGTGTGGTTCCATTGGCTGCAGACTGGACCACAATAGTTAATGTTTGATCGTCAAAAGAGTGACTACACAAGACTAGCCATAACATTGACTCAACCAATGGAAGTTCTGTTATGCCTATGTGCAGAAATTACCTTCACCTTTGAAATGGGCAAGACTGTGTAATAAACTATGTAATCAGTCCTACAACTTTATTTAATTATATAACCTACATTATGATGCATTTTAAAATGGCCAGTTTTAAAAACACTGGGTTTTGTTAGAAATGCAGTCACTCTTCAAAGCCAAATCGTTTGCTCATGGCTTTTAGACGGTTGTGTTGGTCTAATGATTCTAGCAAACAGGTGCAGATAAGCTTGACAGCATCAAACCATTACCCCAGAACTGTATGCGCTTTGGAAACATGACAGACACTGCAATCGAGGAGCTAAAAATAAAGCAAATTTCACAATTGTTGCTGGGCTTTGATATTTACTATTTATTTTAGGGTGCTTGTAGGAGAAATGTAGAAGAGCTCACTTGATATCCGCTGGGTATTGTGTCAGTTGAATCAGAGATACAAAAGTTCATTTAATTTACAAGATTAAATTAGCAATGCATAAAATTCCATGATGATCCTTCTTTTTTTTTTTTCTTCTTTTTTTTTGGTTTGTTGCATGACCAAAATTTCAGATTAGACACCAGATTTATTATATATAATTTATTTGTAGTTGTTTTAAGTCAGAACTGGCGATGCTAAAGGCTGAATATGATTTTATTTGAGAAAAGCTGAAGAAAAACAAACACTGGTTGTTGATTTGAAACTATTGCTTGTGCTATCATGACATGGAAACTTCAAAAGTATGAAAGCAGCATTACAGCATGTCACTTAAAAACTGCAAAAGGCAAGTCATTTTGTAGATTATGTCAAGATTTAGTTTATGATTATTTTAATTAACCATACCAACACTCACTGTGCTATAGAAAGCATATAATAAATGTTTGATTCAGTTAGACCACAACAACACTTACTTGAGGTTTACTGTGATTCCTCTTCATCTGCACGTTTAAATGTGCATACTTAAAAGTGACACCACTCATCAGAATTGATGGAAATGGATTCCTTTTGAGAACAATCACTGGGTTTCTGAAACAGAGGTCAATGCAGGTCCATTTTAGCCCATTACCAGCTTGTCCCAAGGCTAATTCTGCTGCTATAGATTGAACCTTGCCATAATGAGTGGCTGGCCCGGTCTTAAAGTGACAGCCCTAATATCAGTTTAAAATGGCACATTTAAAATATGTAAAGACTAAACACGAAGATGTGCTCTAAAATCTCCCACTCTCTTCTATTTAGATGCTGCAAACCTCATCTCAGACAATCTGCAAAAACAATCTGTGTGCAGAAAGGCAGAAGCACTGATGTGCCTATATTTAGCCTTTTGATAAGTCTCGGTCAGCTGAACCGTTGCCACATCTGTGCAAGGTAATTGGAATTCTCAATTGGAAAAAACAAACAAAGTATAGGCCTATGCATCCTATTATCTTATTTTAACT
Source organism: Gobio gobio (assembly GCF_949357685.1). Lineage (NCBI taxonomy): Eukaryota > Metazoa > Chordata > Actinopteri > Cypriniformes > Gobionidae > Gobio > Gobio gobio. The sequence continues at coordinate 31,521,809 of NC_137107.1, read as the reverse complement.
ATACTGAAATGACAGTAGAAGCTTGAAAATGTTTATTAAAATGGCAAAATATGCATTTATTGTTATTATATTGATTCATTATTATATTAAATACTTTTAAAATACCAAACTTATGGAAAACTGTTTGCAATTCTGTTTGGGGATGCTATGTGCACAGAAATGTTAAAACTTTTAATTTGCCAAACCAACATAATTGACTTCTTTGGCTACTTTGCCACATCTTTGTGTTGTCTAAAAAGCTTGTGCCCTTCCAGAATCTTCATGCTCCATTTGGGAGTGCTGACGATTAAACATTTACAGGACATACGCCACTGCCTTCTGCTGTGGAAATGAGGCCATGTTGAGTTGTCGTGACTCCCCACTGGCTCTCTGTGGGATCTGGGTCAGATATAGAGTCAGAACCGAAGCTCTTCTCTCTATACCCTGTGCCCTCACCAACTAAAATAAAATGAGGATAATGTTTTACAATGAGTATAGGTTTAAAGCAGTATTATTATAATGCACAATCTGCATTGCCTATCAGCTATTCAGTACAATAGCCAGTAACCATAAAATCATTGCTGTGCAATAGGAGAAATAACAGGCCCAGCCTGATGGGAGTCTGATGTCACAAATTGTGCATGTTGGAAAAGTCAATAAGGATCAACTGTTGTGGTCAACATCAGTTGTGGTAGAATAACTGACAAAAACTTTAGACTTGTTGATAACTATATCGAATGAAAATAATTATTAACCTAAACATAACATTTAGACACTTAACCTTGGTTATTAAATATCACAAACATTAGAGTTATGAACAGATAAATTATGCACTAACCCAGGGCTTTTCAAACTTTTCGATGCCACGGACCCCCAAAGATAAACATCCTAGTGAGGGACGCCCATCCTGAAATTTTAAAGACATGTCTTTTATAAACACCCAATTAAAACACTAAAAATGTATATTATATAGCTAACAAGTTACTTTATTATATATCTTTTCTACAGTGAAATGTATCATTTATTTGTTTATTTAAATCCAATTTTTCATTCATTTATATTAATTGTTAATTGAATGATTAATATTTTTTTTATTGAATCACAATTTTATTTATTTTAATATAATTTATTTATTTTAATTAAAATGTTGAAAAAAATGTATTATGTTAATTTAACATTTAATTACTTATTATATATTAACATTAAATCATTAATTTATTTATTTTAATCTAATCTTTACTTTTTTAATTTCTCTACACTTTTAAGCAAATTCATAATTAAGAAATTAATGTATAAACTTTATAAATAATAAATTAAGCAAATGTATTTATTTACAAATTTTAATTGTATTATTTATTTTTGTACGTTTCTTATGTTAAGTTAACATTTCATTTATTTTAATCATATTTATTTATTTCCATTTTTTCATGTTTTTTTCTCTCTAGACTTTTCCACAGAACCCTTGTCACTCCTTTGTGGCCCCCAGTTTGAAAACCCCTGCACTAACCTAATCATATTTTTTTTTGTAGGCTACACTTCATTTTTAAACCAATGGTTTTTAATGAGTTTTTGAAACTTGTCATAGTGCATGAATAATGTTTTAGCAGGGGTTTTGCTGGTTAACTCAAGGGGTCAAGCATAATATATATATATATATATATATATATATATATATATATATATATATATATATATATATATATATATATATATATATATATATATATATATATATATATATATATATATATATATATATATATATATATATATATAGAGCTATTTTCATGTCTTTGCAAACGATATTCTCTACTGCTACTATTCTTTTAGAAATGTCGCCCTCTACTGGTATATTAACACGTTCCATTCATGATTACTACAACTCAAAACATTCTTGCATCACATCTGTAATGAAGGCACATTTGTGTTTATAATCTATAATAACCACTATTTCGTAGTGATCACAAAGCTTAACATCCAGTTTTAACATTGGTAGAATATAAAATATTTCAATGCATTTCAGACAAATATAATTTATGAAATATGTCAAAACTTTAACCCGTGGCAACAGTTTAAAAGTAGTAAAAGTTCATGGGGAAACCGCGGACTTGGTAAACCTGTCCCAGACACAAATAATCATCCAAAGCGTGCCCCCCAATGACCCACCGCACAGGCATAATCAATCAATCAATCAATCGATTACTTTGCGATGGCCTAAAACAGAAAGTAAATGTTACACTATATCCAGTAAGTTAGCAGTGATATTTTACACAAGCTATGCGTGATCTGTTTAGCCTACTGTGTTTCCATTTGCTCCTCCTTCTTCTCTGTCGTCAGGTAAGCAATAGTGGTTATTAGTTCATTCAAAACATTAGTCTCCCTACTCCAGATTAGAATGTTGCTTAGTGATTTGAATGAAAATTCGCTCTATTAAAATGTTAGCTTCTTTAATTTATATTGGATTTTTGTGTAAATTACAATCTCTAAAAGTACAGTATTAGAACAGGATACAGTGTATGGTGGTCTTGTTTTCATAATTTGCATTTTGCTCTTAAATTAAGTGGAATAAACATAGAAAAATACTTCATATCTGAATAATTAAGTGGTAGTGCAGGGATGCAAGGTACAAAAATATAAGATATCACTTAAAGACATTCTTTTCTAAAATGTAAATATAGGCTAGGCTACATAATGTAAATATATGTTGTGAATATGTTACAGGTTTGTGTACAGTTTCGATAACAAACTAGTCATCGAAAATAACACCCTTCACCTCACCTGAGCAAATCTGATGAAAATCTGACAGGAAAAGAGCATTGATTGGTCAAAAAGTGTGGGCTGGCTCTCAAGAGTATTTATTTATTTGTTTATTTTGCCAATACTAATCAGTTTAATCAGTGATACATGTCAGGTTGGACATGTTATGTGTGGTAGGCTATTCTAAAAAAAATTGTGCTTACTGCACCTTTTAATTTGATCCTTTTTGTTTGGTCTTCTTGTTGATATATAATATACATCTGTCTTTTACAAATGACTGAAATCTAATAAGTCTGAGGAAACAAAGAGAAAGTGACTTCACAGTGAATGAGTTCCAAGAATCAGCTCACCAGAGCATGTAGAAACATCTCCCCACTCCTGAAGTCAGCCTGACCTACAGAGCTGGAATTCTCTCTCTGCCTGAGGAGGAGAGAATTCATGTCTTGAACATGAATGACTCCACCTATCAAGAACGGTAAGATATTTTGGGCAGAACTGACTGTAAGCAAGAACTTACTAAGAGGAAGTAAGAACTGTTGTGGTTTTTTGTGTAAACAACAACCCACGAAAACCACCTTACTATTTTGGATGAGCCTACTTTACATTATTTGGCCAAACAAATCTAGTTTTATAAGACTCAAACCTATAAACAGGAATAAGAGGGGGGTTTTTTTAAAGACGTTGACAGAACAGTAGTAGACATCTATTGTAGCCTATTTGGGCGGATGCCACTTCTTTTTGCTTGCCAATTAACTGCCGTTTGCCAGTGTTTGTTTTGGCTCTCTAGTATGACTGCCCTCTCTATAAACCAAGACTTCTCAAATAGATTTGGAACAAAACGTTTAATCCTCATACTGTAGTTTCTACGGAAGACCAGAATATTGTGCAATACTATAGGTTAAACATTAGATGGCAGTATTGGGTTGATTTAGCAAAGCGGTTACCCATACTCAAACTGTGTCATTGCACCATGTTACAGTGTAGTTACCATGCTTTGCTCTTTATACTTTGCCCTTTATGGAACTATATGTGCTAAATATGCGATTAAATGCTTGATGGGTCACGCTCATTTGTGTCTTATCTCATATGCTAGTTTGTGTTTTTAGAATACTGATATGCTAGCGACCCTTCAAGACTTCTTAGTTGGGCACCCAGCTTAAGTAGAAAGACTTTTTAAATGCAGAACAACATGGCAACATGATCTATCAAACCAGCAATAAAGCAATAACCAGCATAAATATCCAAGCCAGGTAATTTTGAATGTCTTTGTATATTACTTTGTGTATTTGTGTTGTGAAATGTTATAAGTTTCAACTTTTGGATAGATTCTTAAATAATAGATTAAAATAATAGGTTACTCCATGCTTTCAGTGCTGAAGGTTCAACCTAAAATTAGTCTTCCTACATAATGAATTAGTCCCTGAGCAATTTTGGGGTACTGTGACTGTCTAGTTCCGGCTTCGTCCTTTTCCAATCACGAACCGTCACACATGCACATCCACACACACCCCTGTCCTTTTGTCACCAGAGAACCTGAGCTGCTGCTAATTGTAGTGCTGGCAGGATGCCGTAGCCATTATGGGCCGTCTGCAGCGGGCTCTCATTGAGAACTATGGCTAGCTGAGCTACCACTGCACCACAGTGTGGGACAGCTGCCAAAATGAACTCCGCAACCTCTTTGGTGTGCCCTTTGGGTCAGCTTACACAGCAGCGCACCGTTCTGCTGAAATCCCTGAATTAATGCAGAGAGGGAAGAAGAGGGGGAGGAATGACTCAAGCGAAAAAGGAGGTTCACAAAATGGAGCTCACTTTTATTTGCTGTGTCAGAGTGGGGCAGTCCAACACAAGGGGGTTTACACATTGTGATGTAATGTGAGAATGTTGGGGGGAGGGGTGACGGTTATGTCCATGTCATGTGTTCCCTTTTATTACACTTTTATTATCCGATAGTGCGCCCCTTTCTTTCGTGTCTGGGGGTGTTTCAGTCTCTGGTTTTGTGTCAGCTCTTCACTTTTTGACTTTGCCCTGTGCGGCCACAGCCTCCATGGCTTTGCGCACTGTTTCCTCGTCTCCCAGGAACTGCATGGGTTTGATGGGCTTCAGGTCCTTATCCAGCTCATAGACGATGGGAATGCCAGTGGGAAGGTTGAGCTCCATGATGGCTGCGTCTGACATGCCTGTAGACACAGGTGTACATTTTGTCACATACAGTTCTTGAAGTTTTCTAAGCCTTGACTTTTCCTGACCTTTACTTTCTAAAGTGCATCTCTCTCTAGCTCTCTAGGGAGAATGCAGAACCTTTCTGCTGAAAGGTTGTGCCCGTAACAGGAACCTAACCCCCTTCTCATCTCTTCTGTGTATGAATGAGGGCTATAAATAGTCTCTGTGTCATTGGGGATCGTTTAAGCCTGGTGGTGAGACACGTTCTATGTCTGAATGCTATATGTCCATGCAGTTCTATTATATAACACATTGAGTCCCTGAATAGTATTTTATCTAAATGCTTGGTGGGATGATACTCACCCTCTAAGTGCTTGACGATACCACGCAAACTGTTGCCGTGGGCTGCGATTATGACGTTTTTGCCGGCCTTGATCTCAGGTACAATAACCTCGTTCCAGAAAGGCAGGGCACGAGCAATGGTGTCCTTCAAGCTCTCGCAGATGGGAAGCTCACCCTCTTTTAGACCCTTGTAGCGCCTTGACTGGTAAAAGAGAGGAATGGAACATCATCAAACCTTCAGTCATCCCCACATCAGTGTTTACATGAGTGACGAAAAAGCAAAGTGTCATATGCATTAATGAATTGTGTGTATATAAAAATAAGTATGTATAAAATATATTGTTACTATTCAATATACATATATGTTCTCTCTCTAAGTGAACATTTTGTCCTCAAAGTTGATGTGTTAGAAGCAGGAAAAATGGGCAAACGTAAGGTTTTGAGCGAGTTTGACAAGGGCCAAATTGTGATAGATGACTGGGTCAGAGCATCTCCAAAACTGCAGCTCTTGTGGGGTGTTCCCGGTCTACAGTTGTCAGTATCTATCAAAAGTGGTCCAAAGAAGGAACAGTGGTGAACCGGCGACATGGTCAGGGGCGACCAAGGCTCATTGATGCATGTGGGGAGCTAAGGCTGGCCTGTGTGGTCCGATCAAACAGACAAGCTACTGTAGCTCAAATTGCTCAAGAAGTTAATGCTGGTTCTGATAGTAAGGTGTCAGAATACACAGTGCATCGCAGTTTGTTGCCAATGGGGCTGCTTAGCAGCAGACCAGTCAGGGTGCCCATGCTGACCCCTGTCCACCGCCGAAAGCGGGCAGGTGAGCATCAGAACTGGACCACGGAACAATGGAAGAAGGTGGCCTGGTCTGATGAATCACGTTTTCTTTTACATCACGTGGATGGCCGGGTGCATGACTTACCTAGGGAACACATGGCACCAGGATGCACTATGGGAAGAAGGCAAGCTGGTGGAGGCAGTGTGATGCTTTGGGCAATGTTCTGCTGGGAAACCTTGGGTCCTGCCATCCATGTGGATGTTACTTTGACACGTACCTAAGCATTGTTGCAGACCATGTACACCCTTTCATGGAAACGGTATTCCCTGGTGGCTGTGGCCTCTGTCAGCTGGATAATGTGCCCTGCCATAAAGCAAAAATGGTTCAGGAATGGTTTGAGGAGCACGAGTTTGAGGTGTTGACCTCGCTTCCAAATTCCCTAGATCTCAATCCAATCGAGCATCTGTGGGATGTGCTGAACAAACAAGTCAGATCCATGGAGGCCCTACCTCACAATTTACAGGATTTAAAAGGATCTGCTGCTAACATCTTGGTGCCAGTTATCACAGCACGCCTTCAGGGGTCTAGTGGAGTCCATGCCTTGACAGTTCAGGGCTGTGTTGGCAGCAAAAGGAGGACCAACACATACGTCATAATGTTATGCCTGATCGGTGTATATATAAATATATAAATAAAACAACCAATCCCTTTGTCTTACCTCACTGATGATCTTGTGGTATGAATGGTCCTTATCCATAGGAGGAGGGGGAATATCGAATGATCTGCGCCAGATCTTGACCTGCTCCTCTCCGTGCTTGGCTGCTGTCTCTGCCTTGTTCAGGCCAGTCAGACCACCATAGTGACGTTCATTCAGACGCCAGGTGCGTACTACGGGCAGCCACATCTGGTCTGTAATCTCCATGATGGTCCAAAGAGTTTTGATAGCACGCTTCAAAACAGAGGTGTAGCACACATCAAACTTCATGCCTGCATCTTTGATGGCCTGAGCACCGCGCTTTGCTTCCTCCATACCCTTTTCACTGAGGTCTGCATCAAACCAGCCACAGAAACGGTTCTCCTGGTTCCAGGAGCTCTCGCCGTGGCGTACAATCACTAGACGATGAGCAGCAGCCATTTTGAAAGAATTTGGGTTTGACTACAGTATTTTCCAGAGTAAGCCCAACAAACACAGCCCTCCTTGCTGTTGTGCACACACTCTGTGACAGACAGTGAGCTCTGCGTGCCTATGCTATGCTTTTTTTATAGCATTCTGGTATGTGGCCCGTCATGAATGTCATATCTCTCCTGCTTTGAACCAATCATAATGCTTCACTTTCAGAATGACAGTTGAACTTGCCTATTGGCTCTTATGTGTAAAGGGGCGGACCGGATATCTATCTACTGCTCGAAGGGCAGAGGTCGTGAAAGGATTCGAAATAGCAACATGACTTTTAAACTGAGAGGTGTGGAATAAAAGTGCAAAGATCACAGTCAGCCTTAGATATCAGAGGCTAGTAAGAGGACATCAGTAAACTGCAGCTCAAATGTAGAGAGCAAATGTAGAGAATGTACAGTACAGCAGGAGTTTCCAAGCTTATTTTTTGTGGCCTAGAATATATATAATGTTTTATTTGTGACATTATCAATATTATATGAACACTGCATGAACATACACAACACATAACACACACATTAGATTATGCATCTTTTTCAATTTTTGTAATGCAGCTTTGGCAAGTTGCATAAACATACATTTCTTATTATGTATATAACATTTTAATTAAAAACATTAAAATATGGTCATGCAACGTTTATATAAGTGTGTGTGTTTATAGTAAAAACATTCCATCATCTTATCTTCCATTTAGTCTGCATACGTAAAAACATTCACTTTGTATTGTATTGTATTGTAATACCCCTCATATCCAGCAGAGGCGATGGTGTGTTTCCACAGGTAAAGCACTGAAAATAGAGCTGTAACCATTCCTCACTTCTTTTCCAGCACCCCTCCCCTTTCCTCTCTTCCTCCAGCTCTCATCTCTGTATCTGCAGTGGAAACCTTGTGCTGTATGCATATATTTTTAACCTCTATGTTTCAGAATTAAATTACATATTAAAATAAAGTGACGAGGCACAATACAAATCATAATTTACTTAATTTGAACTTTTTATCCCTAAGAATGACCTTGGTGGCACAAAGTGTGTACTTAAACAAATGATACAAATTTATAATACTTTCCGAGCAAAAACCTCATAATTTATTAACAAAATGGTGTTGTACTCTGACTTGCATATACATCTGCACATAGCTCGCTCTCTCTTTCTCTCTCTCTCTCTCTCTCTCTCTCTCTCTGTCTCTCTCTCTCGTGCTGCTATTGATACTGCATTGTCAGAGTTTAGAAAATCACTTGCGTCAGAGCTTCTTTCTGGCTATATAAGCTGCACTGACTGCGGTAGGAGCAGCAGATCAGTGTTTGAAGGCTGATCGAGCTGACTGTGGTACCGAGGCACAGAGCAGCTTGTCCTTGGAGCCATGAGTGCCGTCGGGTTTGACCCCTACTTCTCGTCCTCTTACAAGCGCTGGTATGTGGAGAGCAGCCCCCGAGCCTCTCAGCGTGGTCGTTCTCGCACCACGTTCTCCGCCCATCCCCCTTCTCTCTCCTCTCGTCTCCACTATGCCTCCCCCGGCCGGAGCTCCGCCGGTCTCATGCTGAGCAGCGCTGGCCGCTCCGTGGACATGGACATCAGCCACGCCGCCCAGGTAAGCTCCGAATTCCGGACTGTGCGAACTCAGGAGAAGGCCCAGATGCAAGAGCTCAATGACCGCTTTGCTGGTTACATCGAGCGCGTCCATGAACTAGAGCAGCAGAACCGTGCCCTGGAGACTGAGCTGCTAATGCTGAGACAGAGGCATGTGGAGCCTTCCCGCCTGAGGGGCCTGTACGAGCAGGAGGTCCGCTCTCTGAGAGCCGCCGTCGAGGAGGCCCGTATGGAGAGGCAGGCCGCGCTGAGCCACCGGGAGAGCATGGAAGATGCCTTGCGGAGCCTGCAGGCCAGCTACGAAGAAGAGGTGGTTGCCCGCGAAGACAGCGAAGGCAGGCTTCTGGAGGCCCGCAAGGAGGCCGACGACAGCACTCTGGCCCAGGTGGAGCTGGAGAAAAAGGTTGATATATTGCTAAATGAGCTGGCGTTCCTGAAGAAGGTCCATGAGGGTGAGATCTCAGAGCTGCAGGCCCAGATTCAGTATGGAGCTCAGATCGCTGTTGAGGCGGAGACCGCCAAGCCCGATTTGTCCAGCGCCCTACGTGACATCAGAGCCCAGTACGAGAAGCTGGCAGCCAAGAACATCCATTCAGCTGAAGAATGGTTCCGTGGGAAGATGGGCCACCTGACAGAGAGCGTGGCGCACCACAGTGACGCAATGAGGAACTCCAAGGATGAAGCAGGAGAGTATCGCCGCCAGCTTCAATCATGTGTCCTTGAGATCGATGCCTGCAAGGGCCTGAATGAGTCTTTGGAGAGGCAGCTCAGGGATGTGGAGGACAAGCAGAGTGCAGAGGTTGCTGCCATGCAGGTTAGTACTAGTGACCATAATTTTAGTTCTTTTATGCCCTCAAACCAATCTTAACATCCATCCTTTCCTGTAGGATACAATCAGTGACCTTGAGGATGAACTTCGAGCCACTAAGGGTGAAATGGCGAGATACCTTAAAGAGTACCAGGATCTTCTCAATGTCAAGATGGCCCTTGATATCGAGATAGCTGCTTACAGGCAGGACCACTAATACAACAGACATTTCCACTCATGTTAATGCTTCTGATTTTTCACGTAATCTTTTCCGGGTTTTTTTTTGCAGGAAGTTGCTTGAGGGGGAGGAGTCTCGCTTCAATGTGGGTGTGGGAGGTTTGGTCGGTGCTTACTCGGTTGGTCCTGTCTACTCCCGGCCCATGTACTCACTGTCCAGCCTGAGCTCTGGCGCCCCCTACCTGCTTAGTTCTCGCCTGGTCAGCTCCTCCCTCTCAGCTGATGAGGCCATCTCATCCAGTCAAGCTCAAGAAGCTGCAGCCAGTCCAACCCAGGAAGAAGAAGAAGAGGAGGAGAAAGAGGAAGAAAAAGAGGAAGAAGAAAAGGAGGAAGTAAAAGAAGAGGAAGCGGAAGCAGAAGAGGAGGAGCAAGAGGAAGAAGAAACAAAGGAGGAAGCGGAAGGTAAGATTCAGATGCAAGATTATGAATTCAAATTAATGTTGACAATGTTCATAAATTTAACTAAATTATTGTTTTAAACAGGTGCTGAACAGGAAGAGGAAGGCGAAGCTGGAGGAGAGGAAGAAGAAAAAGGGGATGAGGTGGAGGAAGAAAAGGAAGAAGTTAAAGGGGAAGATGAGGAAGGAGACGAAAAAGAGGGAGACGGGGAAGAGGGTGAGCAGAAAGAGGGAGAGAAAGCTGAGGAGGAGGAAGTGGCTGCAGAGGAGGAAACTGAGACAGAGAAAAGTGAGGAGAAAGCTGACACAAGTGCTGATAAGGCCCCAGAGGAGACTGAGACAGACAAGGAAGACACCAAGACAGAAAAAGATAAGGTAGAGAAGGAAACTGAGAAGGAAAAAGTTGAGCCTAAGGCTGAAAAAGCCAAAGAGGAAGAAAAACCCGAACCAGCCAAAGAGAAAGCCAAAGAGAAAACTGAACCTGTACCTGAACCTGAGTCAAAGGACAAAGGCAAGGAAGAGCCAGAGAAACCAAAAGCAAAGGAAAAGGTAGAATCAGAAAAGCCTGAGGTAAAAGACGAAGGAGAGAAAGGCAAGAGTGAGAAAAAGGAAAGCGTGAAGCAGGAAAAGGGAAAAGAGGAGACTGAGAAACCCAAGGGAAAGAAGTAATAAGTCGTGTATATATATAACAGCACAAATACCAGTAGCCTGACCTGCTTCTCTAGTCTCCCTTCAGTCTCTTACTATCAATATGCCTTGATCAGTGGTGCTCAGAGCAAATTGCAATACAATGTTTGAAACTACAGTCAACTTTATCAGCTTTTAAAACAGACGATGATTGTCTGATGTTACTGAGATGATCTACACACCTGAGTGAATGTATGCTTGTGAAGTAGATTATATTTTTGAATGAAGCATCAGTCTTGTAATAGATTGTAATAAGTGAATCTCTGCTGCCAGTGCAATAAAAACTTGCTTCTTGATGATCAAAATGTTTTGCTGATTTTTTTCATTGACATTGTTTGTGAGTGTAATAATTGTAATAGTACCCTTATGCAGAAGTATCCTAATGTTTGTTTTGAATGCCTTTAGATAATTAAACCAAATTTGAAACTTTCAAATACAAAAGATGAATCTGCAACATTAGTAAATGTTATACAAAAAAGGTTGTATAATTTTAAAAAAGTAAAGAAAAGTAGATGCAGAATGCCTAATGTAGGAAAATGTCATAAACAGAAAATATTATTTATTAAGATTTTTTAATGTCTGTTTAGTTCAATGGATACCTTTCATTTAAATTAGATGCAGAATGCCTGATATGGTAAAATTGAAAACGCCTAATAGCCTTACTCATCATGTGATCTTTAATTAAACTGTGCATTGCACTTGTACACACCTTGTAAAAGGTAAAAGGTAAAAAAAAAAGTAAATCCTTTAAAACTGTTCTACAGAAAATGTATATTTACTAGTGCTGTCAAATCGATTCATTACGATTAATCATATCCAAAACATAATATGTATTTATACTCTGTATAATTATGTACACTCTTAAGAAAAATGGTACCAAATTAGGGTTCTTTGGCTTGTAACCATAGCAGAACCCATTTTGGTGCTAAATAGAACCCTTTTAGGTTCCATAAAGAACCGTCCTTTGAAAGTGTTAAAAGAACCTTAAAGCCACAATATGTAATTTTTCGCCACTAGAGGTCGCTTATTCAAAACAAAGGCGTAGCTTAATGACGCCTTGATTTCGCAGGGCTTTTATTATGCCGCTTCTGCGTCTTCCGCTGGGGTAACGCAGCACTGTTTTATCATATTAGATACATTATTTGAATGTGTTGAAAGTTATGTTATAATGCTATTCTGTGCGTTCATTCAGCAGCTACTATGAGACACTTGGTTGCACACTGCAGTAGGCTAAGCTAGATATTAGCCATAGTAAAACATGGTAAATCAAGAAAACAAGATTTAAAGGGTTAGTTCACCCAAAAATGAAAATTAGCCTATGATTTACCCTCAAGGCATACCAGGTGTATGACATTCTTCTTTCAGACGAATAAACTCGGAGTTATATTTAAAAAGTCCTGGCTGATCCAAGCATTATATTGGCAGTGAATTGTTGCCTTGTTCATGAAGTCCATAAAAGTGCATATATCCATCATATAACTGCTCCACACGGCTCCGGGGGTTAATAAAGGTCTTCTGAAGCGAAGTGGCGTGTTTGTGTAAGAAAAATATCAATTTTTAAAACTTTATAGATTAAAAATAACTCACTTCCGGCGGAAGGCCGTACGCAATTCGGCTTACTCAGCATCGAGTGATTAGTCGATGAATGTATCCAAACAGTTGCTCACCTGTTTCCATGCATGGTTTCTACAAAATAAAACCAAAAATCTAGGGTAACGTGGGTATGATGTCATTGATAGTCAATGTCCTGGTTAAAATTGCTTATTTCTCTGGATTTAAACATTCTTGGAAACATTTAGGATAATGTAAGTACACAAGTTAACAAAATATATAACATTGTTCTAGTGGTTTTTGGATATTTTAATCCAAAAATCTTACATACTGTACCTTAAATGGTGTTATAAATAACCTTATTTTCATATTAGTATTATCTTCATATTATTAATGTTAGTATTAGTAATATTATTTGTATATATTATTTATTAATATTAGGGGGGTTTTGTCCTCTATCTGCCTGGTCTTATAATATCTCTATTTGGGTTTTACATTAAAAAACAACAGCATGTTGTGTAAATTGGGTCCTTTTATTTTTTATTGAAATGGCAAATTGTAGGAAAAATGACAGTCAACTGTTGTTAGCTGAATACATTAATAAATAACAATTGACATTGAACATGATATAGATGTAATGAATACCAAGTTCCAGTGAAATATCTTCTCAATCCTCTGATGTATTTATATCCTTTATTATTTATTTTTCAAATCTTCATTCTTCACAACTGGTCTTGGGTCCTAAACTGTTATCCCCTAACAGTATAGTCATTTTAAGAAATAAATAATTTACCTTTTGAGAGCGTGCTGACAGTCTGTGTAGTCGTAGCTGAGCTCCAGAAAATCAATAATGAGGTTACTTTGACAGTTACAGATTTGAAAAACAAAAAGGCGGGATAACACAAAGAACCCTTTCAGCATATAAAGGTTTCTTCAGGACGATACGGTTCTAATTTGAACTGACACTACGTGTAAAGAACCTTTAAAAAATATTTTTTTGCGTGTAGGCCTATATATAAATACACACACATGCATGTATATATTTAAGAAATATTTGATATATTTATATATATAATATAAATTATATATATATATATATATATATATATATATATATATATATATATATATATATATATATATATATACATGCAAATATTTTTTAAATACACTCACCTAAAGGATTATTAGGAACACCTGTTCATTTCTCATTAATGCAATTATCTAATCAACCAATCACATGGCAGTTGCTTCAATGCATTTAGGGGTGTGGTCCTGGTCAAGACAATCTCCTGAACTCCAAACTGAATGTCAGAATGGGAAAGAAAGGTTATTTAAGCAATTTTGAGCGTGGCATGGTTGTTGGTGCCAGACGGGCCGGTCTGAGTATTTCACAATCTGCTCAGTTACTGGGATTTTCACACACAACCATTTCTAGGGTTTATAAAGAATGGTGTGAAAAGGGAAAAACATCCAGTATGCGGCAGTCCTGTGGGAGAAAATCCCTTGTTGATGCTAGAGGTCAGAGGAGAATGGGCCGACTGATTCAAGCTGATAGAAGAGCAACTATGACTGAAATAACCACTCGTTACAACCGAGGTATGCAGCAAAGCATTTGTGAAGCCACAACACGCACAACCTTTAGGCGGATGGGCTACAACAGCAGAAGACCCCACCGGGTACCACTCATCTCCACTACAAACAGGAAAAAGAGGCTACAATTTGCATGAGCTCACCAAAATTGGACAGTTGAAGACTGGAAAAATGTTGCCTGGTCTGATGAGTCTCGATTTCTGTTGAGACATTCAGATGGTAGAGTCAGAATTTGGCATAAACAGAATGAGAACATGGATCCATCATGCCTTGTTACCACTGTGCAGGCTGGTGGTGGTGGTGTAATGGTGTGGAGGATGTTTTCTTGGCACACTTTAGGCCCTTTAGTGCCAATTGGGCATCGTTTAAATGGCACGGCCTACCTGAGCATTGTTTCTGACCATGTCCATCCCTTTATGACCACCATGGCATGTACCCATCCTCTGATGGCTACTTCCAGCAGGATAATGCACCATGTCACAAAGCTTGAATCATTTCAAATTGGTTTCTTGAACATGACAATGAGTTCACTGTACTAAAATGGCCCCCACGGTCACCAGATCTCAACCCAATAGAGCATCTTTTGGGATGTAGTGGAATGGGAGCTTCGTGCCCTGGATGTGCATCCCACAAATCTCCATCAACTGCAAGATGCTATCCTATCAATATGGGCCAACATTTCTAAAGAATGCTTTCAGCACCTTTTTGAATCAATGCTACATAGAATTAAGGCAGTTCTGAAGGCGAAAGGGGGTCAAACACAGTATTAGTATGGTGTTCCTAATAATCCTTTAGGTGAATGTATATACATGTACAGTATGTGTGTGTATTCAAATATACATAATAATTATACTCAGTAGACACATATTATGTAAACACAATCTCTTATTTTGAATGTGATTAATCGCGATTAATCGATTTGACAGCACTAATATGTACATAAACATGTACATAGACCGGGAGATAAAATTGACTGTAAGAATAAAATAAGAGTACATAGAAACGTGCCAGATAGGAACCTGAGTTCTTTTCTGAAGACACCAAGTTCAATGTATGTAGCAAGTCACAGTCATTAATGTCTGTAAATTTAGCATTTTTCCTTAAAATGTAGAATTTTACTTACTAACAGTAAATTAGATATACAGTGCAAAAACTACTGCAGTACTGAAAATTATACCAAATAGTGAATCATTTTAAATGATCATATTGTCATGTCCTTATTTCATAACTTGTACTGCACAAAACTTGAGGTGCGCATTTTAATGAGCCCTTTAGCAATATCAGGGAACTGAGCTGTTTTCATAAATAATTATGAAAGAGTTTTTTGAGACAAAAGCACTGATTAAACCAGTATTGTCACTTTTATTTTGAATTATAAAATGTTGTCCCATTTTATATCATTAATGCCTTGAGCAGTCCATTATGAATGTTGCATCGAAATCACATGTATTTGTGACTAATATGTATCAAATATCTCTGATGATGCACTTTGTCTGCAATGCAGCAACATTATATGCAATATGAAACATTTTCTTTATGGTCTCACACTCACTTTCGTGTAATTGCACTCCACCGCAAATACTTACACTGATGATTCAATAAAGCGCTCAATAAAAATGACATTAAAAAGTACATGTAGACATAAATAATTTTAGGGAGATCTTTGAGTTGCTGATCTTGACTAACCAAAAATCTGATGAATCTCAATAATATATATATACACTCTAAAAAATGCTGGGTTAAAAACAACCCAAGTTGGTGTTTGGGTCAGCGATTGGGTTGTTTTAAGAAACATTTAACCCAACCGCTGGGTTAAAACGACCCATTTACTGGGTAAAAACAACCCAATGGCTGGGTTAGTCCATTTTCAACCCAACTTGGGTTGTTTTTAACCCAGCATTTTTTAGAGTGTATATTCATCTTTTTTTCCTGACGATATTAAGGGTCATTTGTACATTTTACATAACTGTTTTCACTTTTGAATTTGCTTACATGCCATTTTTAAAACAAACTTAAATACATTTTTTCCTAAGGCAATCACTCTTGTGAGTGTGAATGTTAGTATTATTTCCTTATCTCTTATATTTCTTTCAAAGAATATGTAAATCACACTCTCAAATAATGTGCTTATAAAGGCAAATGCATACCACATGAGGAAAAAAGACAAAACATATATATAGTGTATTTAATATGATGTTTATTGAGCAAATGCTGCTGAGAAATTCATTCAGATGAACAAAGACATGGGACTGCAAACGGTAGCACCTCATTAACGGTAAGTAGTTGAATTCAAGTCAATCCTATGCATACAAGAATGTATGTGCGCATTGACAGGGTTATTTTCAAATGCACTCATCAGGTAAACATAACTGACAACGGTAAAAAGCATGTTTAAGGCTAAGAGTTTCTTAGGTGCTTTATGTACTGAGTGTATATGACCATGGGCTATTTTCACCATCCTTTGTTTTTATTTATCTCTTGTTTTTTTTTACATTTTTGGCTCAGTCGGTGTCCTCGCGATAATATTTATAAGGCTACTTTGTCAGAAGAATGTATCTCTACGACCCTTGTTGCCCTAACTTGAAGCAAATGTCATTCCTAGCCACTCTTAGAGTATTTTTTTGTATTACTGTCATACATAGGGTGGTTATTTTTCTATCTCAAAGAACGAGGAGCGCACTCCCCCTGAGCTGGCATGCAGATGCCACATTCAAGTGACCGCCCCCCTCCCCCAGGTATTGCAGTTTGAACAAAAGTGAAAAGTGAGTCCCCGGCGTCCCGGATGGCATACGCAGCAGAACCCATTTAAAGCTGTCACTCAACATGCATTTTTTTAGCTTGCCGCATCGTGTGGCTTCTCTCTATGCTTTGTTTTAGTGTGGTTAATGTAATTAAGTACATCTGTTGAGCTTTATGGTTTCTTTGTTATGTTTGTTTTGTGTTGATTGCTTGAATGCTTCCTCCTCGGTTCCTCTTCGGTCGGCTAAAGCTGTATGCTCGGGTCTAATCTGCTTCGGTGGCCTTCACGGCCTTCTCCGGGGTTTTGGAGACCACCTTCTCCTGGACGGTCTCCTCCACCTCATCTCCTTTCTCGGTGACGGTGACAGTTTTTGTGACTTGTTTGACTCCGCCTTCCCCAGTCGTGATGGTCTCCACCGTCTTGGTGATGACCACCCTCTGGCTCGATTCATCTTTGGTTGGGCTCTCGTCCACTCCGTTGGAGATCACGTCCTTCTTATCGGACTCTTTCTTCTCATCTTTCTTGGCCATGTCTCCATTCACGGTTGCCTCTTTCTTTTTATCTTCAGGCTTTTTCTCTGGTTCACTCTTTTTCTCATCTGCTGGCTTTGGGGAATCTTCTTTAGCTTCAGCTTTCGGTGGTTCTGACTTCGGGGCCTCTTTCTTGGGCGTTTCTGCTTTAGGTTCCTCTTTCTTAGGACTCTCAGTCTTGGGAGACTCAATTTTGGGGGCTTCCTTTTTTGGAGTCTCTGTCTTAGGTGTCTCCTTCGGGCTTTCGGCCTTGGGACTCTCACTCTTTGGACTCTCACTCTTTGGACTCTCACTCTTTGGACTCTCACTCTTTGGAGTTTCTGGTTTGGATTCTGTCACGGTTGCATTGTCTTTTTCAGATTTGGGCTCTTCCTTCTCCTCTTTTCCCTTCTTGTCTTCCTTTGTCGTTTCTGCTTTCTTAGGCTGCTCCTTTGCTTCAGCTTCTTTTTCATCTGTTGATCCTTTGACGCTACCTGCATCTGTCTCATCTTTCTCATCACCTTCTTCTTCTTCTCCTTCTTCTTCTCCTCCGCTGGTCTGCTTCTCTTCTGCTTTTTCACTCTCAGGAGAGGCCTTAGCTTTGGGGGACTTAGTTTCTTCTGCTTCGTCCTCTGCATCGTCCTCTTTCTTGTCCTCCTCGCCCTCCTTTTCCTCCTCTCCTTTCTCTTCCTCCTCATCACCCTTTCCAGCTTCTTCTTCTTGTTCTTCGTCACCTCCCTCTTTCTCTCCCTCCTCTTCATCCTCAGCAGGGGCTCCGGAGGCTACTTTGGCTTGGGTTGAGGCAACCACCTCCTCCTCTCCTTCTTCTTTCTCCTCACCTTCACCTTCACCTTCCTCTCCTTTCTCTCCTTCCTCGTCACCACCTTCTTCACCCTCAGCCTCTCCCTCCTCTTCTCCTTCATCTTCCACTTTAGCAGCTGACAACTCCTCTGCCATCTCAGCCAAAACCTCATCCATCTCAGACTTCTCATCCTCCACCCTCGTCTCCTCGATGATCTCCTCCACAAACTTGTGTTGCACTTTAAGTTTAGGCGGCTCACTTTTGACCTTGGGGCTTTTGGTGACGGTCTGGCGATATGGGAAAGTGCTAAAGTGGCTCTCCTCTCCTTCAAGAAGTTTTCTACATAAAAACGAAAGGCATAAAAAAAGGAGATACAATTGTGAGGCTATTATAGAATTCTCTGAAATAATTGTTTCTATGGCTACAAATTTTACATATTTGCATTGTTAAATAAAATATTTAAATAGCTAATAAATAATTAAATGTTAAACAAAATATTAAATATAATATATTTATCAAAATGATTAATAAATATTACTGAAAAATTTAAATAATTAAATATTATAAAGTACCAATTAGTCATTATTATTAATACAAATCAATTATATTGATAATATAATTAATATACTAATATTAATAAGTAAAAATAAAAGCTATTTAGACCATACTCATTTGCGAAATTGATCCCAATCTTACCTGTACGCTGCAATCTCTATATCTAGGGCCATTTTGACATTCAGGAGGTCCTGGTATTCACGAAGATGCCGTGCCATCTCCCATTTCGTGCTCTTGAGTTCATTTTCCAGCTGGTGGATGGTTTCCTAGTGAGTCAGACAAAATATTGTGACAGCTCAGTCAAATAAATCTGTTGCTGAAGACAGACAGAAACAAACAAACAAACAAACAAACAAACAAACAAACAAACTGTCATATTCTCAAGACAATAATTTGTTTATGCATAATTCTCACATGCTAATGCTCTCACTGCACCAATTCAACTAAAAATATAATCGTCTCATCGTATGGCTTCAAGGACAACCAATAGGTGCATTGAGTTTATGTGCATGAGGTGATTCCAGGACACAGCCAATGAGCGAACCCTGCCTCTGCTCTGACTCAGCAAAGAGTGAGGAGAGACTGCATTGTGGGTGTCTGCCTCTCCTTAACCCTTTCTAGCACCATTCCACTGCACCTATGATGTAATGAAGCATCATATGCAAATCCTCCAGTTAATGTACAGTCTCTTTCTCTGCTTTCCATATACAATAGCGAGTTCAATAAATCATTCAACAGACTTAACTGCGACTTGAGGAGAGCTGCAAGTCGAAGTGATTTATGAGTGCAAC
Source organism: Gobio gobio (assembly GCF_949357685.1). Taxonomy (NCBI): domain Eukaryota; kingdom Metazoa; phylum Chordata; class Actinopteri; order Cypriniformes; family Gobionidae; genus Gobio; species Gobio gobio. The sequence continues at coordinate 31,502,362 of NC_137107.1, read as the reverse complement.
TGCAGCAAAGGCTGCAACCACAATATTCAGAGTGGTCAAACAATATTAGTTTTTCAATAGCATATTCTTAAATTGAGTAACATTATTTTAGATTATCAACAAAAACACTATTACATGTGGTAATTGTTTGATAAAGTTTTTTACATTCAGTTCACTTTAAAGCACTTATAAAACAACACATGCACATTTGGAGGATCAGACTTGCATATTAAACTCCCTTTTTGTTTAAATGCCGAAATGAAATCTAATACTAGAAATGATTGATGTGATTATGTACCTGAAGGCTGCCAAGGTCATTGTTGTGTCGGTCCTCTATGTCGTTGAGCTGCCTCTCCAGAGAATCTTTGGTTCCTCGGACAGACTCCAACTCGATGGTTTTGGACTGTAACTGGCGGCGATAGTCTCCGATCTCGTCCCGTGCGGATTTGATGGCGCTTTTATTTTGCTCAGCGGCCTCGGTAAGTTTCGAATAGCGGCACATGAACCAGTCTTCCACCTGCTGGAGGTTTTGCGTCGAGTGGCCCTCCAGCTGCGTGCGAATCTCGCGCAGCGCATCGGTGATATCCGCCTTCTGGTAGTCCCTCTTCTCCACGGTGATCTGCGACGCCTGCACCTGCGCTAACAGATCGCTGATCTCCTCTTGGTGGTTGTTGCGGATAAACGCGATCTCGTCCTGCAGGGACTGCACTTTCTTGTCCAACTCTGCTTTGACGAGTGCTGAGTCACCCATGTCCTTCTTCAGGGCACGGAGGATCGCTTCCGTCTCTTCCCTGATGCGGGCTTCCTCATCGAAGCGGTCCCTGAGGCGCTGGATGTCTACCTCAATGTGGTCGGTGTCCAGTTGGATCTGCGCCTTCTCGTGGTGGATCTGCTCCAGCATGGAGCGCAACTCCTGCAGCTCTTGGTCGTAAAGTTCGCCCAGCTGAGACTGCGACACCTGCTTCTGCCGCAGTGCCTGGATCTCCGCCTCGATCTGCTTGTTCTGCTGCTCCAGAAAGTGCACCTTGTCGATGTAGCCCGCGAAGCGGTCGTTGAGTCCCTGGAGTTGTTCCTTCTCATTGGAGCGCTTGTAGTCTCCATTGTGGATGGAGGTCTGAGTGAAATCAAGGCTGTCAGTGGCGCTCAGAACTGTGGAGCCGTAAGCTCGCGCCACCGGGACGTTGAAGCTCCTCTTGTACGAAGAGGAGCTTGGGCTTGGCCGCGACCAGGTCTGGGAGCGGAACCCGCTGGAGGGGCTCGAATAGCTCGTCCTGGTGTCCATCACCCTCCGGTAGGGACTTCCTATAGTGTCTATCGAATAACTCATCCGGACAGACGGGGTGTGAACGTGCAGATGAACAGAAGTGTGAGGTTAAGTAGTGTATAGGTGTAGCGTGTGTGGCTCTCTCAGCGCTGGATAGCAGCTCTACCTGCCTTTATATACCCGAGGCGCAGTTGCGAAAAAGCTCAGGCTTGTTTTGACTGGACCATTGATCCGACGAGGTGGGAGGGTCCTGCTTGCTACACTTATCTTTATCAGTAGCCTTTTCTGCTTCCTAAAGGCACACATAGCGAGTGCTTGGGTGGCGCATGACCTATAAAAATAACTTTCAAAAATATTTTCTCAGTTGGAAATGTTCTAAAAATTACTTTTAAAGACTTTTTAAGTAGCGGTGTTTGTTATCTAGGCCTATAATAAAGTGATCAACTGAGTAGCCCAATAGCCTATAGTCTTTTGTTTTATTTGCTATAGAGCGTGTACATTTAGCGCACTTTTTGTGTAAAAATAATACATAGCCTACTTTTAAGACGCTCCCTATAACCAACCTTTTCCTTTAATACACCCTAAAAACCTCCATAATTTGCGCCCTGAGTGATTGTGAAACGTTTTTTAAAAAAGAACAAACTCTTACTGAATGTAATAAAATAGGCTACATGTTGGTTTTTCGATATAATTACAATATGATATATCACGTATTATTTATTATAGGAGGGCTATTGTTACACTGGACGTGACATCATTGGTACTTGGACTGAGTCTGATCACGCAGTCCAATCACTGACTGAGCGTCTACAGTCAGCACCAAGGACAGCGGCCCGTATCTCAGACACATTCAAGGGCATTTCGCTGTGGTGAGCTACTGCTAACTTACATGAAATGACTATTGTCGGTAGCACTTTATTTTAAGGTGATGTAGGTACACATGTTGCATACAGTAAATTATGCATAATTTCAAGTAACTAGCCTACATATTACTCAGCACTTATTTGTGTAAATACACTGTTACAACGTAACTCTAACCCCTTTATAAATATTGTTTATTTATTATTTATAATAAAGTTTAACCCAATTTTTTTGTGGTTGAATGAGTTTAACCATTTCGAAGAGAAATGCGCCTTGCACTCTGAAAAATTTGATTTCTGTTGACTTAAAAAATGAAGGCAACAGTTTGCATCTCATCACCTTGATTTAAATTCCTTATAAATAAATTATCTATTTATGACCTATGTAACAATACCTATTTAGATACACAAAAACCGTGTATAACAGAAACGCTGCTTTAAGATACACTTGCTAGAACTTCAATAGCAAGTAAATAAAAAACTACAAAATCAAACAAGAAAAAAGTAAATATGCTATTTAAATGAGCAATTACTTGATCTAAGCATCATTCTTTTTACAGGATGTGTAAACTCAAAATCGTATAGTAACATTTACTCAACAGTGAGAACAAAGTATGTTGTGTTCATTTGAAATAAATTCATGTTATTGACATATGGAAAATAGCTTGCATAAACGATTATATGTTGGCATATACTGTTATTGTGTCATCCTTAAAGTTAGGGAGCACCGCTCCTCTCTACTCTGCTGCAAAACATTATTAGCTGCACATTAGTCCAGTTCTAACTTAGGCTTTTTGTACTGGTTGACGATTGACTTCTTTCCTGCCTTTTCAGAATAGACAAAGTATGCAAGTCATGCATTGGACTGCGACGTGTCAGATAGTGCTGACTTCCTCTAACAGAACACCTGCTATGCATAGAAACCTCTCTATACTTTATTTGATTCACATGGCAAGGATTTGAATTTACTCTCATCTGCTTATCTGATCTCATGAGAAAAAGTGAACAGAAGGGCCATGCCAAAGATGTGCATTGTTTTAAAGATACTTCAGTTAAGAAAACACAACCCGAGAGTGTTGAGATCGTAATTGATTGATCCAGAACTGCAGTTGCTATAGATAATTCAACCAAAGTACTTCATTCTGAGTCACATAGTGCTGAAAGTCACTCTGACCATACACGGACATCTAGCATTAGCAATTGCTAATTTCCTATATTTCCCATCGCTCAGCAGAGTTAAATCATATCACCAGAAACTCTAAATGATTCATTGTAATGCTCCAAGTCATTCCTATTGAACCATGAGAGGACGATAGATTTGTCCCTCTGAGAGGACTAAAATGAGATATTTCCAATTAAACATAGGCCTTATTCTATTTGCTTTGTCATTGGATTTGCTGCGTCTGAGCATTGAAGCCAGATTTAGCCTGCGTGCAGTCATGCAGAGCAGCAGAAGAAGAGCTCCTGCACTCAATGACCTTATGTCTCTACTGTCCACTCTGCATGTCCAGCCCTGAGTGAAGACCATCCCTTTTAAATGTGCAAATCATCCCCGAGGAGCAGGGCGCCTGCCGCTCAAGGTGCTTTTGTGGCCATGCAGAGCAGTGCGGTTTAAAATTCAATGCAGGCCACCAGTAATGCTGCAGAGCACGCCCTTACAGTACCAGCCTACTGTGATGCATTATTGGAGATCCAGCTATAATGTGACAATATTAGGGACAGTGAACTCAGAATTAGTATGACGGGGATGAGGCACGTACGCAGGGAGAGAAGTCTATTATTTATTAATAAAGTATGCGTGGGGGTGGGGGTGGGGGTGGGGGGGGGGTATATGCGGCGCAATACTGGAGGCATAACGCTCATGTAAGTGACTTTCATAAGAAAATGTCTGCCAAGAACAGAAATGTACACGTAACGAATCAAACGGGATCTTTTAAAATACGTTTGGGGAAAAAAAGTGCATACAAAAATGTGGGTTGCAAAATAAGCTCTGGTACAAATGCAGAGTAGCGGTGCATGAAGACTTGATGCTGATTTAAATCTCTGGAGGATACTGTTGTTAAATCAGCCCTGAAGGGATTCTTTTGCCCGGTTCCCTCCCTGGATGAGACCGGATGACTCAGCAGTAATCTGTAGACAACGTGAGAAGTGCTTTATATCTGAAAGCATTTGGAAATACATTGATCCGCGTAATTCATGACTCGTTGAAGGTCCCACCTATGACTTCAACTAAACATTTTCCATTCCTTGCCTTCTCAGTGGGTTTTTCTGCCAGCCATGTTTTATTCATGACCGAGGGGAGAGTTAGAGAGTGGGTTAATGCATGTGTGTGAATGTGTGTGTGTGTAAGATATAGAGAGACCCCTGCTGGTCTCTTTTTTAGCTGTGATTTATGGCCGTATTCTCATCATCCCCCCCAAGGTGGTTAGCAGAAGGAAAATGTTGGGAGTCAGCATATCGATGAGGAAGCAGAAAGCAGCATCATGTGAGCAGAGAGCCTTAACGATCCGTGTCATGGACAAAATCCAACCCTTAGACAACATGTGTATTTACTCATGTAATCAATGTACTTGAGAGAAGAAGAACTAAAAAAGTGCTTCAATATCGTATCTCCATACACTCTCCAAGAGTAAAACTGCAGAAGATGTTATAAGGATCATGAGTAATATGCTGCAAATATATGAGCCTGATAATAGCATATTTTAAAAATTAATATTATAAATATTTCTAAAATATTACTTGGAAAGTATTTTGTTTCTATTAAGTTTTGTCTATGCATTATAGTACAGTACTTTCATAGTACTGTATTTATTTTCTCAATTATTTACTTATTAATTTTATTCTTTTTTTTATTGATTCATTTATTCTTTTTTTTTCTCTAAATATTTCCACAGACCCCCTACTACTCGGCCAGATATGACTGCGTTCGAAATCGCATACTCTCTTAGATACTTATTTTGAATAAGTACTTACTTTGTGAGTTGTATATAATGTGTGTAGTATGAATGAAATCTGGACAGACAACTTTCACCACGTTGTCATTATCGCGTGACCTACCAGCATCAGTCACTTCACTGCCATTCACGAATCCCCTCCCATGGACTCATGGGATAGTAAAGTGTCATATGCACACTTCAGAATCTCACCAGAAGTAGTAGGACTTTTGGGTACTTTTTGCCTACTCTTTGAGTACTATGAATTCAGACATACTTCTTTTGTCACATACTGTTTTTCACTTACTATATTGTAGGGAAGCCCTGGGCTGCGGTCGAAATCGCCCACCTTTAAATAATACATTTGAGGGAATAGCCATGTAGTGGTGTCTGAAACCCTAGTGGACTTTATCGAGTGCACTCATTCAATCCCATAAAGTACTGTAATGATGAGTGTACAACTCAACAGCTAGAGAATACCCATAATGCACTGTGAGAATCATATCAAATTAATTCTTGTGTCTCGCCCGAAGATGTTGCCCGCAGCAGAATCATCCATCCATTTTCCAAACCACTGGTCCAATGTGGGTACAGTGTAATATCATACAGGTATAAATTCCTTTCAAGAGTTCAACTACTGGAGCTGCCAGTTTGATAAGTTTTAAAAGATTATTAAGCAGCAAGCACAAACTTCGAATTCGAATATATTTACGCATTTGGCAGACGCTTTCATCCAAAGCGACTTACAGTGCCCTTATTACAGGGACAATCCCCCTCGAGCAACATGGAGTAAAATATCTTACTCAAGGACACACTGGTAGTGACCGCTGGGATCAAACCAGCAACCTTCTGCGTATCAGTTCCATGGTTTAACCCACTGAACCACCATCTCACTATAGTGTCTGTATTTGCTCACTCGTTTTTTTATTCACTTTTTCTTTTACTGTATTAGTGGACTAATGGAGGGAATAGTGAAGGAGGGCATATGGGGCATAAACTGGGATTTTTCTGAAAGCTTCAACTTGTACCACGGGACTGCTGTACCACCGGACTTACTGCAGATTCATGCTGTGTTCACGTGTCATAATTACTGTAATTTCGAGATGACAACACGTGACGTTCTTCCGTGGAAAAATAGCAGCATACAGGTTTGGAACAACATGAGGGTGAGTAAATAATGACAGTATTTTCATTAGTGGCGTGCAGTGGTGTTCAGTGTTTTAATTTTTTATATATATATATATATATATATATATATATATATATATATATATATATATATATATATATATATATATATATATATATATATATATATATATATAAATCAAATGCAAATTCATGTCCCAGTTACACTTAAAGGTATAGTTCACCCAAAAATGAAAATTAGCCCATGATTTACTCACCCTCAAGTCATCCTAGGTGTATATGACATTCTTCTTTCAGAGGAATACAATCTGAGTTAAATTACAAAAGTCCAGGCTAATCCAAGCATTATAATAGCAGTAATAGTTGCTCTGTTTTTGAAGTTGCTCTGTTTTTGACGTTCGAATAACATGCTCCATGTGGCTCTGGGGTGTTAATAAAGGCCTTCTGAAGCGAATCAATGCGTTTGTGTAAGCAAAATATCCATATCTAAAACTTTATAAAGTAAAGTTTCGGCTGACCGCCTTCTGTATTAAATTTATGGAAAAAGTTGAAAGTGCCTCTGCTGATCGAAAGACAAATGCGACCAGGTACGCTCGTCATCAGTGATGCCAGTAACGGGTTACTTAGTAACACGTTACTCTAATCTGACTACTTTTTTCCAGTAACGAGTAATCTAGTGCGTTACAATTTCCAAACCAGTAATCGGATTAAAGTAATTTATCCAAGTCACTGTGAGTTACTATTTTTGTCATTTTCCTTAGAAAAAATATATATTTTTGCTTTCTTCTTGCATCTCGGGGAGAGTATTTATGTTAAGAAAAAGTCTTAAGCCGCGTTTCCACCGCAGGAACTTTACCCCGGAACCAGGAACTTTGGGGGGGAACTCGGTGTGTTTCGACTGCAGGAACCAGGGTCTAAATGAAGTTCCGGGTAAATATTTCCCCCTACAAACGGCCCTGCTTGCGAGGTGGGACTTTTCAAAAGTTCCCGAACTTTCGGGGGTGGGACTTGGGCGCTGAACATGCTGATTGGTTGAGCTCTCGCAGCTATTTTTTTTTCCACCGCCATATTTACAAGTCTTTTGCGAGGTGTTCCGTGGGTTTTGCGTTCAGTAAATATTTTTTTTGCAACAATGGAGTTCAACAAAAAATTTGACCGATGGACCGACGACGAGGTTCAGGCTTTATTGAGCATATAAGCGGAGGAGAACATCCAGCGGGAACTGGAAACGGCGACCCGCAATGAAAAGGTATAACTGAAGATATCGACTCGGTTCCAGTCACACTGGAAAACAGTGCAGAGAGAAGTTGAAGAAATTAGACAAGATTACAAGAAATTAAAGGATCATAACAACCGGAGCGGTTCCGACCGGCGTATCAACAAGTGTTATGACCGCCTGGACGCGTTGCTGGGACACAGACCGTCCTTTTCTGGCGCAGCAGTAACGAAAGACTCGGCTAGTGCGTTGTTGGAAACCATCCAGGAATCCGAGTGGGTTGAAGGTAAGTTAAATATATCATCTTGGTATCATCTATTAAACTCGTTGCAGTGTTTAAACACGTTGCAGTAACTTTTTTCAACGTGCTTTTCCAGGTGTAACGAGTGGCCTTGATGAATCGCAGGCAACGGAGACCAGCGTGTTTTCCCCCGCGGTCACCAGTACGTTATAAAGCTGACAAAAATGTGTACAACTTAAGTGAAGCCATAAGTGTGGTCCTGCTTCATTTCAAATTTGAGGAAGAAGTCTCTAATATTATGCATTTAATGAAGCATATTGTAATACTAGTCATGTGATTTTTTTTTTTTTTTTGTGAATGTTAAGAGATGTTATTGTGATAAAAAAATAAAATACTTGCAGTCTAGTACCTAATCTTTCAACCGCTTAATTCAGTCTATTGTTTTCATTCAATTAACTTTTCACACATCTGTCATGAATGACTGAAACCTCATTATCCTTTTATAGAAAATGTTTTGTTTTGGAATTGAGCTATTACAACACATTCAGATTTTGGATTGCTCATCATCCCATTTTGCATTAAAATGGTCAAACCAGGTGAAAGTGCACGTTTAAATAAGCAGTGTTGGTAATGTGTGTACATAATCAGCAAAAGCAGCGCTGCTTGCATCACCTACACTTGTTATTGTTGCAGACAGTATCGCGCAAAAGTGATTACTGTCCGTCGGTGACTGGGAGAAGCAGTCGCGCGCATTCCCACGTCACCGCACTAATTGCCTAATCTCCCCGGTACTTTAGACCGCGGTGGAAACGCAGATTGTAGCAGGTCTGGGGGAGAAAAAGTTCCTGGGAAAAAAGTTCCTGGTACAAATAGTTCCGGGTAATTTCGGTGGAAACGCGGCTTTATTTACATTTTTTATTAAAACATGTTTTTTTTTTCAGGAAATATTTTTTAATTTCAACTTAAAATGTCAGGAGATACATTTTTGAACGTTACTGTTAAAAATGCACTTGCAATAAAGTGAGTGTTGGCATAAAACGGTTGTCATTTTTATGTTGATGCGGCAGGGGTGTTGTTGGCAACTGCTGAATGTAACTAATAAAGTAACTTGTAATCTAACTTAGTTACTTTTAAAATCAAATAATCTGTAAAGTAACTAAGTTACTTTTTAAAGGAGTAATCAGTAATCAAATTACTTTTTCAAAGTAACTGTGGCAACACTGCTCATCACTTTCAACACTTTTCCACGGAAGGCAATTGCCTGGAACTTTACTTGATAAAGTTTTAAATATGGATATTTTGCTTACACAAACGGATCGATTGCTTCAGAAGGCCTTTATTAACAACCCCAGAGCCGCGTGGAGCACGTTATTCGACGGACAGATGCTTTTTTTATGGACTTCAAAAACAGAGCAACTATTACTGCTATAATAATGCTTGGATTAGCCTGGACTTTTTTAATATAACTCAGATTGTATTCGTCTGAAAGAAGAATGTCATATACACCTAGGATGACTTGAGGGTGAATAAATCATGGGCTAATTTTCATTTTTGGGTGAACTATCCCTTTAATGTCGCAAAATGTTGAGACCAAATACAATTCTATTTTGTATTTTTACCGTAACTATGTAAATAGTGCTATTTATTAAAACCAAGTATAAATCTCATGAAGTTAGTTTTTTTAAACACAATTAGTCCAAAATAATAACTAAAGGCAGTAAAAAATTAAGCAATATATATATTTTGTTACATTTATATTCAGCTGTGCTTTTTAACAGTCAATTAATTTTCATCAGTCATCAAGCTCAGTAAAGACTGGTCACAGACAGGTCATATAGCCACAGATGGTCACAGACTGGTCATCATATCTAATCATAGCACGATGGAGGCATTGCCCCATTCATTCTCAACCACCCCCCACCAAACCCACCATATGCTATAGGGGTCTGTTCTCAATGAACGCTCAATGGGTTCAGGGAAGGCAAGAGAGATGCGGTCTCCCGTTGTAACATTACCTGCTGAGTCACTGTTGAACTGTTACTTTAGTGAAACAAGTGATTTGTACACTTTCGATGCCGCATTTTGTAATATTTCAAATGTTTTATTTTTATAATATGGATTGATTTCTCATTTAATTTTAAGTAGGCGCTGCCTCCCTTGCCATTTCGGAGGAAATGCTGGTTGTTTTTTATGTATAGGTGAGCTGTTCCTTTAAACGAAGCAGAGGTGGTGAGATTCTGACAGCCATTATTATCACCCTATCCTTGAACATTAGCTCAATCTCTCTCTCTCTCGGTCTCTCTCGGTCTCTCTCTCTCTCTCTCTCTCCCACAAACACACACACACACACCCACTCTATCTTGCACTTGGGTGTCACAAAGCCAAACAGATTTGTTAGATCTGAAGGCTTGCTCAAACTTCCCAGGAGGGGGCCTTCTATTGGGCTAAAATGATGACAGGAGAAACTGTGTTCATTTAGCTTACCCCCAGGAGCGCGAATGACTTGTTGCAGTTTTCTTCACAGTTATTGAACGCACTCCCTGACCCCATGCCTCCAATGGATGAGTAGCTCAAATCCACTATCTCTGCATTTCAAAGGGTAAGGCAGAACCCTGGAGATCAGTCAAGAGGAAAAAATTATTACAAAACTTTGCTTTAGTTTTGCTTTTAAAGACTCAATGAGTCATCACTGTTTTTACAACATAGAAAAGACAGGGGTTAAAATTCACTTTTCAAATTAACTTTATTTTTAACTTTACAAATTAGATTTTGTTTTGAATTAAATTACTGTTCAAAAGTTTGTGGTCGATGAGATTTTTAAATGTTTTAAGACGATTCTTATATCCACTAAGGCTGCATTTATTTGATACAGTAATATTGCGAATTAGTATTAAAATGTAATTATTTTATATTTTAATATGTTTTAAAATTTCATTTATTCCTGTGATGGGAAAGCTGAGTTTTCAGCAGCCATTACTCCAGTCTTCAGGGTCATGTGATCTGTCATCTTTGCTTTGTCATATTCACAACATCTTTACTTTTACAGCAAATGATAGATTTGAGAGATTGGATTGTGGCTTTGTTTTTAAGATTGCCCAAATCTTACATAGGGGGGCATTAGTCTGTAGGCTGAGTCACATCTCCCTCACAGGACATCATCAGGTTGGAGGAGGTGATGTGATGATGTCATAGAGAAAGCTTGGGGTGTGTGTATGGATAGGAAAGGGAGGGGTTGTCCATGCAGGATACGCAGTTTATCTGCAATGCATCAGCAGCTTCCTCTTGCATTTTTCCTTCTCCCCTTCCTCTCTTTCTGATTATCATACATTAACTATTGATACTGCAACAAATAGCAATATTACAATTAACAAACACAAATCATCATTTTTGTATCACATTTGCAATTGTTTAGCACCATATTTGTGTCCCAAAGTTAGCCTGCTTTGTGGGTGGATCCCCCCGTCATGTGATCTAACTAACCAATCCAAACTTGAGTCCTTCATCAGGTGAGAGCGTTCGAGGAGTGTCATCGCATCACTGATGTCTGTGTCGACAAATTGTCCCTCTCAGGGGACAGGGAAGGAGACTGCTTACCCTTCATAGATTAGATTAGCCAACAAAAGATGACTTTCAGCAGAAAAGGACCAGAATGCATGTACACACACACTTGCATGGACCCGCAAACTCTCGCTAACAAGTCTATTTTATCCCTGTAATGAATAAGCAACCATCTAAATGATACTGCAACTGTGTTGTTTGATTGCACATTTTCATCACCTCTCTAATAGGACTGCAGTTTATGTAGCTAAACATATACAGTGATCAGTCATCGTGTCAGAAGACTGTGGAGCGCTTGCTTTACTTTTTGACAAAATGATTTTACCCTGCAGACTAAAACAAATGACAGCAATAAACATTGATATATGCAAAAAGAAGTCTACAGTATAAAAGTCCTGTCTAGCCTCAAAATTACATTCTGTCACACATGCTGCGTTTGTGCCTATTGCTGTGGCTGTGTGTTTGTGTGTGTAGTTATTCCCACTGGGACTATGAGCCAATCCTTTTGGGTGTTTTATTATGCAGAACTAGCTCTTAGTTCTAAAAATATAGATTTGAAAGATGGATTTGTTGAATCATTTGCATTGCAATCTTTTCCTTTGCTTCCTCTCTTTCAAATGTTTTTTTAAATCAGTTGAGCAATAAACATGAGTGGTTTACCTATAAAATAAGCAAAACTTTCACACTGAAATAAAAGCTGCATCTGGCACAAACAAGGTATAGGGTATAGTTCATCCAAAAATGAAAATTTTGTCATCACGTACCCCTCAATAAACCCGTCTCCGGCGTGATGACTCCGATCTTTCGAATATTCCTATTTAATAATTGTTTAATCAATGTGTCATCCTCAATAAACCCGTCTCTGGCCCGACGGCTCCGATCTTTCGAATATTGCAATTTAATAACTGTTTAATCGATATGTCATCCTCAATAAACCCTTCTCCGGCATGATGACTCAGATCTTTCAAATATTGCAAATTAATAATTGTTTAATCGATACGTCATCCTCAATAAACCCGTCTCTGGTGTATTGCCATTATTCCGATCTAATATGACCCCTGACCTGTAAAGTTGCCAGAATATTAACCATACGCTGTTTGTTAATTGGCCAGAGGAGAACTGGCACTCCGCCTGAGCCTGGTTTCTCCCAAGGTTTATTTTTCTCCATTAGGCCACCTGATGGATTTTTGGTTTCCTTGCCACTGTCGCCTTTGGCTTGGCTTGCTCAGTTGGGGACACTACATTTTCAACTAAATACCCAAATAAATCTAATTAGTAAACTAAATTAACCATATAAACTAAATTACTGATCTGCCCACATTGTCACGGTATGATAATTGAAATTAACTGATGACATCACCGTTTTCTCCGGAGCGGCTGTACGGCCGAATCAAATTCTGTTGCATTATTTTCCTGTTTAACACCGTGAAGCTGCTTTGAAACAATCTGCATTGTAAAAAACGCTATATAAATAAAGTTGACTTGACTCTCATGTTGTTCCAAACCTGTATGAGTTTCTTTCTTCTGTTGAACACAAAAAAGATGTCCTTTTTGGGTGAACTATGCATTTAACACCAAGGGTTAAAAATTGGGCCTGAGTTGTAAGGCTCAGTTAGCCCCTGATTGTAACTACACTACATTAAAAAAACAATCTCAATTGATGCTCATTTGAAAACTCGAATATTTTTTAAAGGTATTATATTGCATTTCATTAGAATATATTAGATGTTCTGGCATCCTCTGTTACACTCTGAAATGTTACTCTGCAACTTTAAATGACCATGTAATCGATTCAACAACTCTATACAACTGTAACTATGCAATAAAATGCTGTAAAACAGCTGAATATGTTCATTTCTGATTTTCAGTGTAGGGCTACTATTTACTGTAACTGTAATATGAGGCCATGTTTTTATTTATTTTGCATCAAATAACCCATGAAATAGTGGAATTAGAGAAGGGCCACAGATAGCAAGCATTTCACCTGCTTGTCAGAGCTGCTATCCTACCAGGATCAAGTTCAATACACTTGTTATAGCAGCCGGTCCACGACAAGCTCCCTACTGATGCCTAGAAATACGACTTGTCCACTCTGACTGACCACCGCTGCTGTACGTCTTGTCATTCTTGGCATGGGCCAGAGCCTCACTGACCGCTCTACCAAATTGCTTGTACAATAAGATTCATAATTAATTATACTGAGTAAATGGATAAACTATTGATTATATAATATAGTCAATTTGTTCAACTCATTAGTAAACCACAAAGGAAGGCATAATAAAATGGTGGGGACCATAAATCTTTCACTCTTTTGTTTTAAATGGGTGAGGGGTCCAATGCCTCCACAGACTGCAAGCAGACTTAAATATATAAAGCAGGTAATCATCCAAACAATAAAACATCAGATAATCGATCCTAGCCTTACACCGAATGCATATAAATGATTCTTTATACCACAAACATTTATGTCAGCAATAAGAGGGTGTGTGATCCATATTAATAAAAGTCTCCATTTAGCCTACTTCTCCTGTGCAATCTTGGATTTTAGCCTATTGATTATAAAATAATCAATCCACAGAGACATGTACAATATTTTACATTCTGAAGCTAGCATGCACCTTGTTAATAAGCATAAATGGTAGCAAATGAGTTGGAGGACCGAACTAACTTAGCACTTTGTAGGATATATGAAGAGTTCAGATGCAAAAGCCTCTGAACGCCACTTCGTTCAAAAATGAGATAACAATACTGAGTGAATTCTCTCCGCATATATTGTTGTATACGTTCATAAAATACTTTCACTTCAAACCTATTAAATCCCACCCTCAGCCCATTCAGAAATACCGGTACTTAGGTAGAAACCTATACATAGAAGCCTGACAAAAATGCTTATTTTAAAGAAAAACGTCAGACGGACTTAGAGGCTTTTGCTTCTGAAGTCTTAATTTATTGAAAATATAGACACATACAGACTTTTTAAAAAACAATTATGTTAGGATTTAAATGATAAAACAATACATATCATGGTTCAAATATGATTCTGAGTCGGATAGAATCGAGACTCGTCAAATTTATTTTCTTGATTCTTGAGAAAAAGATGTGACATAAGATGTTTCAATTAAAGTGCTGCAGTGATTACGTATTTTTGTAGGCTAAAACCCCAGAAATTAGCATTAGCATTGGCGTTAAAAAACTGATTTAGCCTACTAAAGACACGCAGTGATAGATTAGCGCTGAAAAGGCATGGGCACAATTATTTTTGCATCTGACCTTCTTGCATATGCATTTGTAGGAGTTTCCCTTTCAGATGCAAAACTTATGGGAGGAGAGTCTTTAAATGAATCACGCAAGGGGATTTATGTTTGTTTGCGCTTGTCAATTTACTGGTGTTTGCGGCATTATTTACAGCCCAAAAACAGCATTTCTTAAACCAGACGCAAATTTGTGTAGCTCTTGGTAGATTTTTTGGAATTGCGCTATCATGCTAATTTACCCCGTTTTGTAAATCTGGCCCTTAGGCTAATCAAGATGCCTGGGATCTACCAACGATGAGCATAACCATCGCATATGCAGATATCGTCAGATTAAAATAGTTTTTTTTTTTCTTCTAAGTAATATTCGGATATTCAAATTGAATAAAATGGCAACAATAAAAATAACTAGGTTAGCTGATTACCTGAAAAGTCATACGGCTGTTAACACTTTCTTCAACGATTCCTGTTTTCCTGTTTGTTCAGGTGACGTTTGGATGGGAAAGCTGTGATGGGAAAGCTGAGTTTTCAGCAGCCATTAGCCTACTCCAGTCTTCAGGGTCATGTGATCTTTCATCTTTGCTTTGTCATATTCGGATATTCAAATTGAATAAAATGGCAACAATAAAAATAACTAGGTTAGCTGATTACCTGAAAAGTCATACCGCTGTTAACACTTTCTTCAACGATTCCTGTTTTTTTTGTCTGACGCACCCACCGCTAGCCTAGCTTGGCACAAAGACTGGAGGTAAATGGCTCCAGGTAGCCTACGGCTCAATAAGTGACAAAATAATGCCAACATTTTTCTATTTACATGTTGTGATGTGTATAGTTACATCGTGTACTAAAACAGAAAATGAAAAGTTGCGATTTTCTAGACCGATAGGGCTAGGAACTATTCTCTCTGCGTAATGATCAAGGAATTTTGCTGCCGTACTATGGATGCAGTGGCGCAATGATATTACACAGCGCCTAAAAATAGGCTAACTTCCATCAACATAACCAACATGACAACCTGCTTGCACAGAGAGCGTGCTGGGGACTATTTTCAGGCGCTGCGTAATATCATTGCGCCGCTGCACCCATTGTACGGCAGCAAAGTTCCATGATATCTACGCAGGAATGAGAGTATAGTTACTAGCTAGTCGGCGTGTTCCTTTAAACTTGAGATTGAGGCCTAAAACTTTCCTGTCATATCATTGCCTTTAAATATGCTCATGTGTTCACTTACTACTTTGAAGACTCTAGACGCATTGATCCATCGTGTAGCCTATATGTTAGATGTTGTTCTTTTAAAATCTGTATTTTAAATTTGTGCTGTTACATGTTTCTGTCGTAAATGACCCGTGTTGCTTAAATCAGTTAATTCAAAGACTGATAATAGCCTAAATGACTCACTGGCCGCTACCTATTGGTGTATTGATGTAACCTACAGAAAAAGTCAAGTTACATTTATTTATATAGTGCTTTATATACAATACATATTATTTCAAAGCAGCCTCACAGTAATAAACAGGAAAATAAATGATCAATTATTATAACACAGCACTACAGAAGATTGGTGTGTCTCAATCAGCTTCCTAGTTCAGTAGTCAGGGCACTGATCAGGGAATGGGCCATTTTAAGGGCTCAATCGCAAAATCCTTCCAGTGCACTGAAACGTTTGCCCCCTAAAAAGTCCCACAATGCACCATCCAAAAACTGCATCCAAAAACTCTAACTCTCTTGAGTATTTACTTTTTTAAAAATAAGTAATTACTTCACAACCACAAAAAAGTATGTTCTATATAGTATGAATGTGTGTAGTATGAATGTGTTCTGGACACACTACGATCGCCATGTTGTCATTATCATGTGACCTGTCAGCGTAAGTTACGTCGCTTCACTGCCATTCACAAATCCTTTCCTGTGGCATCATGGGATGTTAAGTGTCCGTCATATGCGCACTTGGCGGAAGTAGTAGGTCATCCGGGTACTTTTTGCCTATTCTTTTATGAGTACTGTGAATTGGGACATCTTTTCTCACATATTGTTTTTCAACTACTAAGTATGCAATTTCGGATGCAGCCACTGTTCCCGGAACAGAAGTTCTGAACTGCGAAACAAAAATCGTGTGAGCCAATTCACTACACAATGACTCGCAATAGATGTATTTTAAAATACAAAGCATTATTTTATTATATTTCAGCATAAACATACATCGTTAGACAGGTAATGAACATAATCTAGCTAACATTTATAATTAAAGGGTTAGTTCACCCAAAAATGAAAATTCTGTCATTAATTACTCACCCTCACGTCGTTCGAGACCCGTAAGACCTCCGTTCATATTCGGAACACAAATGAAGATATTTTTGTTGAAAGCTGATGGCTGAGAAAGGCTTCTGATAGGCCTCCATTGGCATTCAGTACACTTATACTCCCAAGACGGATAAAAGGCACTCAAAACATCGTTACAAAGTCCATCTCACCACAGTGACTCTACAATAATCTTACGATGCGACGACAATAGTTTTTGTGCGCAAAAAAAAATCAAAATAACACCTTTTTCCAACTTGTTACTGCCTTCCGTGTGTGGCTCCACGACGCATGCGCGAGAATATGACGCAGATCCGGCGTTCAGACACATGACCCAGAAGTGATTAGTTTACAATCAGAGGAAGACGCGCGTATCTCAGCTGTTGGATTCTACATTGATCGTGCTTTAGGTCTCGGCGTAGTGCTCAAAATGGGGTTAGAGTGTGCATTTCATGGATTCCCAAACCCCGGCGCTACGTCATATTCTCGCGCATGCGTCGTGGAGGCACACGCGGAAGGCAATAACAAGCTGGATAAAGGTGTTATTTTGATTTTTTTTTGCGCACAAAAACTATTGTCGTCGCATCGTAAGATTATTGTAGAGTCACTGTGGTGAGATGGACTTTGTAACAACATTTTAAGTGCCTTTTATCGGTCTTGGGAGTATAAGTGTACTGAATGCCAATGGAGGCCTATCTGAAGCCTTTCTCAGCCATCAGCTTTCAACAAAAATATCTTCATTTGTGTTCCGAATATGAACGGAGGTCCTACGGGTCTCGAACGACATAAGGGTGAGTAATTAATGACAGAATTTTCATTTTTGGGTGAACTAACCCTTTAATTATGGCTGAAATATTGCACGTATATGTAACAAGCAAAGTATTTATCATAATGTACTTTAAAATGCATTATAAGTAATGTCAGAAAGATATCAGCTCTGCTGTCATTCTTAAATAACAGTAATGATGTTGTACAATGAGGATGTGTCACGTCGCTGGAAATAGAGTCATCGGTGACCCAATGTGTAGTGAACGAGCGTCCTTTACTGTCCTAACAGTGCCTGAATTTGTGTAGGCCTACACGATATACTGATTCACGACCTAGGAAAGTTGATTGAGATTCAGCTCAATTATTCAGTTCTGATCAGATTAAAAAAGATTGATGCTGTGTAAGCGAATATATTTTTTTGGTCAAATGTTGTGGATCACTGGGACCAGTCAGAATTCCCATACACTGAAAAAAATGATTAGTTGAATTTACTAAATTTTTTGATCGTAAGTAGTCGCAATCAATTTATTTTACCTCAATTTAAACAAAAACACATGCAATTCCCATAAAACCAATTCATTTTTTAAAATTAAAATCAAAAAACTAAATTTAAATGACTTAAACGAGCACAAATTAATTATGCTTAATTTAATCGGGCCATAATAATTTTTTTCAGTGTAGCTTTTACAGATCTTCTGAGATGTGTAGCAGTTTGGTAATCGAGTTGTCCTGTGAAGTCGACTTAGTCGTTTGCAGTCGATTCTCTCGCAGTGCCTCTGAAGCAAGATATGAGCCACTACCAAACAATTGAGATGTCCAATGGTAGGAATATTTTTTTCTTCATTCTGCATTGACCTGCATCATTTAGATGAAATAATTAATTTACCCTTTAAATATATTTATTTTATTTAAAACAAAAAAGAGAGCCATGTTTTAAACTTGGGAAATCTTAATATTGTAGAAATCAAACATGCTCACCTGTAGGTAATAAGCCTAATATTTTGCTATCTCTTGCAGTGACATTCATACATATTGTTTAAAATGTCCAAAAACTTTTTGGGGCCACTGTGCTGTGTTTTATTACACTGCATTTATTGTTCACTATAGTGCTGTGCAGTTTTTATGATGTCCTGGATTGTATTGAGCTGTGCAGCACTTTCTCTGTATTATATTGTGCTGTGCTATACCATTCTGTGCTTGGCTCTGCTGTGTTGTTTTCAGGCTCTCGTAAGGGCTCTCTGCCTTCCAACAGTAGATAACAGAACAGTTTCCCCCACATTCCTCTCAGTAATTTGCTTTTGTCTCTGCTAGAGCCAATTAGATAATGAATGTTGTTTACACAAGCTCAATGTGCCAGGAGTTTCTGAAATGCACTTGGTTTTCTTCAACTGACTCTGCAGGATTCCAATCCTCTCTCGTCTGCCTCTATTACAAAACATATCCGTGTAAGAAATATCATTTTGCAGTGTTTCCTCAGGAGCAGGAGAAAATTAGATCACTGCAGAAACAGCTGAGGGTGGAGACACTGAATTGTCCATAGGCTGATGCCACTGGATGGGTACTGCACAGGCTTTCAGATATTTACATTCTCTGTCTCCTTCCTGCAGGAGCAGTATCTGATATTTAATCAAAAGCTGTAATGCAATGCTGTCTCACCTCGCGAGGTGAGGGAGATATATGGATGTGATTAGTTTTATGGCAGAGAAGGGCAGCCAGCCTGTCTCACTGCAGCCTTGAGTCGCACCCAGAAACCCCGTCCAGCCCACAACAACCTGCAGCTTGGAGAGCAAATAGAATCAGAGAAACTTAATATGATTTAATGGCATGTGAGTCATGTTGCAACAATGAACCACATGATACTCAATCTATCTAAGCTATATACGCACAAACACACTTACAGACATATGTTTAAAGGGGTGGTATAATGCCCCTTTTTACAAGATGTAAAACAAGTCTCTGATGTCCCCAGAATGTGTATGTGAAGTTTTAGCTCAAAATACCCCACATCAATTTTTTATAGCATGTTAAAATTGTCACTTTTTGAGGGTGAGCAAAATGCTTATGTGTGTCCCTTTAAAATAATGCAAATGCCCCCGCCCAAGAGGGCGGAGCTTCAACTGTTGTAAGATGCACAGAGCCAGAGAATATCTGCTGCATGAAAATAGTATTTAATTACGGTTAACTTATGTTGTCATCTTGCTTTTATGGCATGCTATTGCACTTGTGTTACTGTATTGCAATAAATGTGAAAAGACATGCGACAGCTTGAGCAGACATGTGCTCCTCTTCTCAACACTGCTCACCCTTTTGTTGTGTGTTCCCGGGGGCGGGGTTTATGTTAATTTTAGGGTTAGTGATGTCACTAACCTGAGAGGAAGCTTGTGTAGTCCCTACTAGCAGTTTGTTGTAGTCCTTAAAAAGCAATTTCTTTAAAAGAAAATATCTCCCTTTGCTTTAAACTTTGAGCATCGTAACTTTGCAGATGTTGTTTAACCTCAAACAATAACATTACACACCAACTAAAGTTAAAAAAGTGAAATCATAATCAACCACCCCTTTAATCAACTATTAATATTAATTTATACGTTTATATAAAAAGTAATATTAAATAATTTAACATGAGTAAAAATCTTGGTATAATATAGTAATTTCTAATAAATACTGTCACGGGGTGAGGAATCACACGACAAGGCAGGTTGAGTGCAAAAGGCCCCGGAGGGTGGATTTTATTTACAGTGCTCGTGATAGTGAGAAAACAGTCAGTGAGCCGGTGCGTGGTGGCTGGTGAATCCTCGTGCTCTGTGGTGCTCGATCCTGGTGAAAGTGGGTGTCCAATGTGCTCCAGTGAAGTGGGCTGTCGGTCACTCGCTGCTTTCTAGGAGAACAATAAAGAGAGAGGTTAGTCCAGCAGTACATTCAGCTCGAGACCAGAGTCTGTCTGTCTGCTCATCCGTAGCCGCTTATGTCTCTGAGCTGATGAGGTGCAGCTGTGACCGATCAGCCCATGGTGATGATGTGCAGGTGTGTTGTTGCCAGGGTGACGCTGATTCCTCTGGGTGGACTCGTCACATTCCCCCCCCCTAAGCGTTGTTCTGGTCCTGCGAACATATGGAGACAGTAGGGGTGAAACAAAGGGAGGGTGGGGAATGACCCCTGACAGACCTGCATAAGCTGTCCGGCCCGATGACGTACCTCAAAGTGGAAGTCCTGGAGCGCTAGGAACCAGCGAGTCACCCTGGCATTGGTGTCCTTGGCGCGGGCCATCCACTGCAGGGGCGCATGGTCGGTGACCAGGGTGAACTTGCGGCCTAGCAGATAGTACCTCAGCTCCAGGACTGCCCACTTGATGGCCAGGGCCTCCCTCTCGACGGCGGCGTACCTCGTCTCAGCCGGGGACAGCTTCCTGCTGATGTAGACGATCGGATGCTCCTCGCCTTCCTGGATTTGGGACAGGACGGCTCCCAGACCTGTGTCGGAAGCATCCGTCTGCAGCAGGAAGGGGCAACCGAAGTCTGGAGCGCGGAGTACCGGTGACGACGTCAGGGCTGTCTTGACCCGGGCGAAAGCCTCCTCGAGGGCTGGGGTCCAGCAGACTTTCTCCGGCTGCCCCTTCCTGGTCAGGTCTGTCAGGGGGGCGGCTAGAGAGGAGAAGTTGGGGATAAAACATCGGTAATACCCTGCCAACCCCAAAAAGGCCCGTACCTGGGTCTTCGTCTGCGGTCTTGGGGCGGAGTGGATGGCCTCGACTTTCTTCTCCTGGGGCTGGATGAGGCCCCTTCCGACTCGGAAACCCAGGTACTTGGCCTCGGAGAGGGCTAGGTGACACTTGCGGGGGTTGGCAGTGAGTCCAGCCCGCCGGAGCTCCGAAAGCACCCTCCGCAGACGTTCCAGGTGGTCTCCCCATGCCTCGGAGTGGATGACGACATCATCTATGTAGGCCGCTGCGTACGCCTGGTGGGGCCGTAGGATGATGTCCATCATTCTCTGGAAGGTCGCGGGGGCCCCGTGCAGGCCGAAGGGAAGGGTCCGGTACTGCCAGTGGCCACTGGGGGTCGAGAAAGCAGTCTTGGGTCTAGCGGATTCAGAGAGTGGTACCTGCCAATATCCTTTGGTGAGGTCCAAGGTGCTGATGTACCGGGCCCTTCCCAACCGATCCAGCTGTTCGTCGACCCGAGGCATGGGGTACCCGTCGAATTCGGAGACTTCGTTCAGGCGTCGGAAGTCGTTGCAGAAGCGGAGGGTGCCATCCGGCTTTGGGACCATCACAATGGGGCTGGACCACGGGCTCCGGGATGGTTCGATTACCCCCAACTTCAGCATTTGTTGAATCTCTTCCTCAATAGCCTGCCGACGAGCCTCCGGGACACGGTAGGGCCGTTGCCTGACGATGACTCCTGGCGGTGTTCTGACGTCATGTTGGACCACGTTGGTCTGCCCGGGCTGGGTCGAGAACACATCCTGGAACTGACTGACCAGGTGCTGCAGCTCCGCCTTCTGGGCAGCCGAAAGATGGGGGTTGACGTCTACAACCACGGGATCGGTGATGCTTAGGGCCGCCACCTGGTCCCGGGTCCCCACCCACTTCTTCAGGAGGTTGATGTGATAGAGTTGCTCTGTCTGGCGTCGTCCCAGCTGTCTCAGGCGGTACGTGACTGGCCCAATCTTTTCAATCACGGTATACGGACCCTTCCAGGTGGCCAGGAACTTGCAGGCAGAGCTGGGGACCAGGACCATGACGCGGTCTCCCGGCTGGAACTCCCGTGGTTGGGCTGCCCGGTCGTTGCTGCGCTTGTTGAGCCTTGCTGAGGTGTTCCCGGACTAATGGCATCACCCGGTCGATCCGTTCCCTCATCTGGCGGACGTGCTCGATGAGGGTGCGATGAGGGGCAGGCTGCTGCTCCCAAGCTTCTCGGGCGATGTCCAGGAGCCCTCGTGGTTGGCGGCCGAAGAGAAGCTCGAAGGGGGTGAAGCCAGTTGAGGCCTGGGGTACTTCGCGGATCCCGAAGAGCACATAAGGAATCATGAGGTCCCAATCCCGCTTATCCTCCGCCGCCACACGTCTCAGCATCTGCTTGAGGGTCTGGTTGAACCTTTCTACCAGCCCGTCCGTTTGTGGGTGGTAGACTGTGGTCCTCAACTGCTTCACCCGCAGCAGCCTGCAGAGATCTGCCATTAGCCGGGACATGAACGGAGTACCCTGGTCAGTCAGTATCTCCGTTGGTATGCCCACCCGGCTGGCCAGCAGGAACAGCTCCTGGGCGATGTTCTTCGCGGTGGCCTTGCGGAGGGGAATCGCTTCGGGGTACCGGGTGGCATAATCGACGATGACCAGGATGTGCTCGTGGCCACGGGCAGACTTTGGCAACGGCCCCACTATGTCCATCCCAATCCGCTCGAAGGGCACCTCGATGATGGGCAGCGGAATGAGTGGGCTGGGGGGAGGAGTCCTGGGCGACGTGACTTGGCAGGTCGGGCAGGCCTGGCAGAACCTCTTCACCTCGGCCTCCAGTCCAGGCCAGTGGAACCGGTCGCGGATGCGTTGGGTGGTGTTGGCTGCCCCGAGGTGACCTGCCATAGGATGGGAATGGGCCAGCTCCAGGATGGTTTCGGTCTTTGTCCGAGGAACAACTAACACATTTTTCTCCTCCCCCCTCCGCTGTGCGACACAGTATAGCAGGCCATTCTAGCAGGATTTCACGCTTGACTTCGCCATAATCCTCAGCAATCGCACGGGGAAGTGAAAAATAAGCCCGCTGGGCTTCTCCAGTGAGTAGTGGTGCCAGCGCGCGTGCCCAATCGCCCTCTGGCCACTCCTCACTTTGCGCAGTCGTTTCGAAGACCTGCAGGAAAGCCTCCACGTCATCATCCGCCGTCATCTTCGGCAGCAGGCGGGTGGCTTGGGCACGCGGATCAGGTAGCGGAACGCGCTGGGCGGCGGCAACACGGATGGCGGTTAGTTCCTCTTCCGTCCTGCCCTGGCGGGTGGCGAGATGTTCCACGATTTGTTGCTGGCGGATGCTCACCTCCGTGAGGCGCTGCAACACTTCCTCCATCTTCGGGGAGCGAGCGCGCTACTTCCGGGTCCTGGCGTGCAGAAACAAAACAAACAGAGAAGATTAGGTTTTGGGTGCGGTGAACCTGTCGGTGATTCCTCACGCTTCTGCCCGCATTCTCCACCACTGTCACAGGGTGAGGAATCACACGACAAGGCAGGTTGAGTGCAAAAGGCCCCGGAGGGTGGATTTTATTTACAGTGCTCGTGATAGTGAGAAAACAGTCAGTGAGCCGGTGCGTGGTGGCTGGTGAATCCTCGTGCTCTGTGGTGCTCGATCCTGGTGAAAGTGGGTGTCCAATGTGCTCCAGTGAAGTGGGCTGTCGGTCACTCGCTGCTTTCAAGGAGAACAATAAAGAGAGAGGTTAGTCCAGCAGTACATTCAGCTCGAGACCAGAGTCTGTCTGTCTGCTCATCCGTAGCCGCTTATATGTCTCTGAGCTGATGAGGTGCAGCTGTGACCGATCAGCCCATGGTGATGATGTGCAGGTGTGTTGTTGCCAGGGCGACGCTGATTCCTCTGGGTGGACTCGTCACAATACATTTACAGTTTTTCTCAGTCGCTTTGGTACATTTCTTGAAACATCCTTAAGACTTGCAAACCAGTCAGTGCATTTCTCAAAACAATTCGTACAAACAGCACCACACAATGGATTACCTGCAAAAGCATGTAACTTGCTCAAAACCCTTAGTTCATCTCTCAGAAGTATTTATGTCAATGAACATTATCAGTGCCATCAGAATGACAAGTCTTTGTGTCATTGTTCACAAACAAGATAAAGTCAAAAGTCAAAATGCTTAGTCATGTTGTCAATATAACAGTGTACTCTGTCAGTATTTTCAGATGTGAACTATGGCTACGTTTTTTTAGCCTGGTCCTACCAGACTATCGTACATTTCATTTGTACAGAGAGTCTGGCCACTCTCCATTGACAAGCATTTACTTCCTTGAAGGCGGGTACTCTGTTGAAGTTTAAAACTATTGGATCTGCCCAGAGCCACTCTGGATCTGCCATGACCAGTCGCTAACGTTTGGTCGTGACGTATGTCATCTCAAACTAAAGCACGTCATCAACGTCATCATCCTCAGCCACTCCCTCTGTTCGCTGATTGGACCAGAGAATATCCAGAGAATATACCGCAATCCCAGACGGAGTACTGAAGGAAAATTAAAATTGAGCGGAAGTACGTAGGAGGGCGGAGCCAGGCTAACGTTTTTTATGGTAATGATTGAAAATTCACAAGACTGCATACTATCTGTATGGCATATATACATTTTAAATTTCAACAGTACGAATTTACACATTAGGCTACCACGTGGGATATTGATTGAAAGAGAGGATTCACAGTTACACTTTTACTGTTGGTCTGTCAACAAATTACAGTACAGCATCATTGCAATATGAAGAAAAAGACAAGACTCTTCTCTATATACACACATAGGCCTACTGTGTATATGTAAATGTGTGTGTGTGTTACATTATGTCTATAGAGTATATTTACTGTATAATGTAAAATGCAAGTGGACTACTGTAATATGGCATTACAGTAAGTGTACAGTATTACAGTATAGTGAACATTGTCTGATTACATGCCTCTACAAACGTTTGAATGGTTGAGGACATGGTTGTTCTCCCAACATTCAGCTGTACCTTTTGACCCGCCTCAGCCATAAGGTCATGATTGAGAACATGGTCCACAATAGTGGCCCTTACTTCATCAGAAACAAGTCTACAGTCTTGGCCTCTTCTACCTCTTCCTCTGTTTTGCCTCTGAACCGCACATTCTTACTCCTCTTCTTCTACCCGGCTGTTGACCCAGTTTGTTTCCTTGTTGTTCTTCCATTATATGAAATTGTAACACTGTGTTGTCGTCAGTCTATATATTAGGTTACTGTTTTTCTGTTTGTCGCTTTGGTACATTTCTTGAAACATCCTTAAGATTTGCAAACCAGTAAGTGCATTTCTCAAAACAATTCGTACAAACAGCCCCACTCAATGGATTACCTGTAAAAGCATGTAACTTGCTGAAAGTTTACTTTATAAAGTTTTAAATATGGATATTTTTCTTACACAAACGCATCGATTCGCTTCAGAAGGCCTTTATTAACACCCCGGAGCCGTGTGGAGCATGTTATTTGATGGGCAGATGCACTTTTTATGGACTTCAAAAACAGAGCAACTATAAATCCAATTCTAATGCTTGGATTAGCCTTGGACTTTTGTAATATAACTCTGATTTTATTCATCTGAAAGAAGAATGTAATATACACACCTAGGATGACTTGAGGGTGAGTAAATTATGGGCTAATTTTCATTTTTGGGTGAACTATCCCTTTAATGCTTCAGCATACCAAGACATTTTGCTCCCAAGTTTGGGGATGGCCCCTTCCTGTTACACATGACTGCGCACCAGAGCACAAAGCAAGGTCCATAAAGACATGGATGAGCGAATTTGGTTTTTAGGAACTTGACTAGCCTGCACAGAGTCCTGACCCGATAGAACCCGATAGAACACCTTTGGGATGAATTAGATGGAGACTGTGAGCCAGGCCTTCTCGTCCAACATCAGTGCCTGACCTCACAAATGTGCTTCTAGAAGAATGGTCAAAAATTCCCATAAACACATTCCTAAACCTTGTGGAAAGCTACAGTATAACAATTTGTTATTAGTATACTGTTATATTGTGTTTGATTGTGTTTGATTGTGTTGGAAGGCATTCCAAATGAACATTAAAATTTTGTAAAGTGAACTACTGCAGAAATTCCCTGCATAGGGACCCTGTGAATGGGAACACGGGTAAGGTTTCTGCTGCTGTTGGCTCTGGACTGGGCTGGTCTGGGCTGGGGGAAATGTGCTGCGTCCGCAGGCCCGCTAGCTGATGTCCGATGTGAGATGGAGGTGTAATTGATAATGGTGCAGCCTCTTTTCTGCACTGCAGAGCTGCTTTACTTCCTGTGTGTTCATCTGAGCGTGTGTTTATGTGTGTGAGATTTTGTTTTGGTGGTGCTCTATTACATTCAGCTACAGATAATATGCTGCCCTCTGTTGGACAGCGAGAACACAGGGGCACTATTGTGCTGACTTGCAGACTCGAAAAATTCTGCTGAGGCAGCTGCATAGGAAGAAGGCATACTGGCTTCATCTCCAAAATTGTTTCTCAATGCATAGCTCCATATTTCTCATAAGAGCCTTATAGTGTTATCCGTGCGCAATTAATTAATTTGAGGTGACCTTGGGAAAATGCATGCTGTGTAAGAATGAACAGGGGGAGGAATGTTGCTTAGTGAAAACATGTGAGAAACTGAGAGGAAATGGGGGGGGGGGGAGAAAAAATAAGAGAGAGGATAAGAAAAAGGTATTGACTAACTAATAATTAAGTGATCCTTGTGTTGTTCTATCTCCTTGCTTTTGTACTCAGAGGTAGAGCCTTTCTTTTTGGGGGGTGAAAAAGCAAAGGAGAAAAAAGTGCCACATGTCTGTCTTGTCCTGTGTAGCACATGGTGTTTTGGTTTATTTCTGTGTCCTGTGTGCGCCTGTCATCTGTCTTGACCCCACCCCTCGTTATCCGATTATTGGTTAATTTGTCACACCTGCTTTATTACCCTTTACCAGCCTGATTTGTCACCCTTTATATTCTTGGTGTTTCCACAGTCCAGTGCTTGGTATTTGTCTTTAGTTGTTGGTATGTTTTCCTGTTCTCTGGCTCCCTGTTCCCTGTTCCCGACCCTGGTAATCTGTCTTTGTTATGTTTGGTTTTCCCCATTGTGGGCTTTGTTTTGTGCTTATTATTATTTTGTATTTATTAAACACTAATTTTCTCCTGCACTTGAGTCCTCGTCCCTTTTGCTCATGCCGATCGTGACATGAGGACTCGTGACACCATGGGGACCTAAATTAAGGTCCCAATGAGTAAAAAGCTTATAAATTATACAGAATTAGTTTTTTTGAAAATGTAAAAATGCATACAGTTGGGAAGGTTTCGGGGTACAGTATAAAAACCATTATGTATAGAGTCCCCGCAAAGATAGTGAACCATGTGTGTGAGTGTTTGTTTGTTTATCACTAATAATAATAATAATAATAATAATAATAATAATAATAATAATAATAATAATAATAATAATAATAATAATTAATAATGATGATGATGATGTAATTATTAACAATAATAACATCATCAATATTATACAATTATATTGTTATTATTATTATTTAGTGTGAATACTAAATGTATTCTACAATGCACTAGAATGTCACAAGAACTTAAACCAACAGAAATATAAAAATAATTTTAAATACCATAAAACCATGGACTTCATCTACAGTGAGGTCCAAAAGTCTGAGACTTATAGGGTGTTTAGGCTATGATTTTAATAATTGAAGTTTTTCATTTTTTCATTCTATCCTTATGACAAAAATGTGTTATGAAAGGCATAAAATTAAAGTGAAAATACTGTATATATATGAATTTCAGAATTTCTCAGTATTTGGTTTGTCTTGAATGACAGCGGCACTCAAGCAGGTTTGAGTAAAAACTGATGATGTCATCCAACATGATTTGAGAATTATCCAAAGAGCATCATGAGTTTCAATGGATGGACATCTGACTGTCTGTTCATAGAATGTACTAATTTACTTATGTCAGGTGTGGGTCAAGAATTGTGAGGAATTTGAAGGGCTTTATTTAAAGGGGTACTTCAGCGCTGGGAAGATGAAAGTCTATTTAAAATGGGTAATTTATGTAGTAGAAATGTGAAATTATTTTTGAATTTGGTGCCTTCTAGACTGAGACAAGACAGAAAATGTATTTTTGTCTCATCTGGATGAAAGACAACAACTCCCAGAATGCCCTACGAGGCCACGCCCAAAGCCACGGCTACTGGTTTATCACTTGCCCACCATTACACTGTTGTTTTGATTTTCATAGTAATACAATCATTTCGTTCAGTTAGAGAACAGACACTACAATTAAAAACTGAACATGTCTTTTCAATAAAGTGTGAGTGAGCCGAACGAAAGGCACGGCACAGACGCAGCAGGAGTCAGATTTCATTCATCACGAGAGCGAAGAGCTGAGGTAAGCGTGGCAGTCATTCATGGTGTAATCATTTATTACGTAAGGTGAAGACATTTATTGACTTTATTTACCTTATTGAATTAAAGGTTTAATTCAATTCAAAATGAAAATTTCCTGATATTTTACGCACCCCCATCTCATCCAAGATGTTGATGTCTTTCTTGCTTCAGTCGAAAAGAAATTACGTTTTTGAGGAAAACAATCCAGGATTCTTCTCCACACCATTGACTTCAACGGCAACCAAAATGTTGAAGGTCCCAGACGAGGAATAGGGTCTTATCTAGCTAACAGTCGGTCATTTTCCAAATTTATTTTAAAATTAATATACTTTTTAACCTAAATTGCTCATCTTGCGCTGCTCTGCGACGTGCCAAGGATTGCGCAATCACGTCGAAAAGGTCACATAAGGCGTAGGCAGTACCGCCCCGTGTTTACAAAGCCCACATGCAAAGACTAATACAAGTCCTTTAGCAAAAAAAGGTAAAACAACGATGTCGGAAGATTTTGAAGTTGAAAATGGAGTGTTTTTTGGTAAAAGACGTTTGTATTAGTCCTCGCACGTTCGCTTGGGCGGTACTTGCGCCTACGTAGTCTGACCTTTTCGACGTGATTGCGCAATCCTTGGCACGTAGCAGAGCAGCGCAAGATGAACAATTTAGGTTAAAAAGTATGTTTTTTATTTTTTTATTTTTAAATGTTCGTTTGGCTTGACAAGACCCTATTCCTCGTCTGGGATCACGCAGAGCCTCTGAAGCCCTTCGAAGCGCTTTGAAACTGCATTGGACCTTCAACAATTTGGTTGCCATGCAGTCAATGGTGTGGAGAAAAATCCTGGAATGTTTTCCTCAAAAAATTTATTTTCTTTTCGACTGAAGAAAGAAAGATATGAACATCTTGGATGAGATGGGGGTGAGTAAAATATCAGGAAATTTTAATTTTTGAAGTGAACTAATCCTTTAACTATTTGCTCTACAACATGCACTGAAAAAATAACTGAACAAACTCTAATCTCTAATCTTAAAAACATGCATACTATATATGAGTGCTCAGTCTAAATTAAACTAAATTGTTATTTGTACAAAGTACTTAATATAGTTGCGTGGAACCCACTTGACACTGCTTTTTTAAGTAAATCCTACAATTCATTTTTTGAGTGTAGAAACAACTCAATTTAATTTGAGTTGAATTGAGTTTTTAAGTAATGCGAACAAGGATGGTTTGAGTGAAACTAACAACAGTGAAAGTTCATTTTAGTTTAGTGACCTATACATAGTGCAGAATATTTACTATTTCTTATAATTTTTACACCGTAATGTTAAATTGTTAACAATCTTAGAACTGTCCATTCCTTGCCAGGTTTACAGTAGATTTTCATTAGATTTTGGACTCCACAGTATTTTGACTAGCCTCTGTATTGCATCACCAAAGAAATGCGCTAGAGTTCTGGAACATAACGATATAAATAGGAGCTCCAGTCTAAGAATGTGAAAACTTTTTCTCTTTCATCCCACGTAGTTTGCCTGCTGTTTAATTCACTCTGCATTGCTTTGAGATCAAAGACACGGCAGTATCATAGGCCATAGAGCACTTCTATCTCTCTCTCAGGAGAGATGAGCTTTTTGCTCCTCCTCTGAATGCTTTTCACACTCGCTGTGGTAGAGAAGGACTGTGCGTGCTCTGTCAGTCATGGTTTGGTTGAACCTCATGAGATCGGCTCAAGTCCTTGATGAAAAACCCTTTGCTATTGTCCCCAAGCATCTCCTGCGGTATTGTAAGAATGCAGGCATATACTCTTGTCTCTGCAGATTCCTCTCATTAAATATTTAAAACTCTAAACGCAGCTATTAGTAATCGAGATATATATCCAAAGCTTCCTTTTTCCCTTTCCCAGCTTTGAGTTTTATTCAAGCTTGTTTGTATGTTTGTGTATTTTAATGGTTGTAATGTATTCTTCAATGCAATGCTAATTGTTGTTTGTGCAATTTGCTGTAATACATTTTTATGACAGTGTTCCTCTGAGACCATTAATGAGTGTTTTAATGAGTTTTATTATTGTTTAATTATTTATTCATTCATTTATTTATATTCAATAAATTCTTACTTCATTATTCTTCAATACCATGCGGATCCATCTTGTTTTAATTATGCAATTTCCAATAATAAAGAACTATTTATGGCATCATAGTGTTTATCCGAGGAATTGTTTCCCATTGTAAGAAGCGTTTCAGCACTTCTTAGTGTTTTATACAAGCTTTTTTTGGGGCAATCTTTCCAACCAAATACTAAAGTAAATGTTTGTATGAATGTGTTCAGTTTGCTATAGCTTTCTTTCATTTTATTTATTACATGCATCTTGTCCCATATAGAATGTAAATGGTTAAATGATACCACAAAGGTGAAAGAAGTCACTGGAAATCATCAATAAGCAATTAAATGCTCATTAACCGCCGACTTAAAGTTGTCAGTTGCAGTCTTTTCACAGCAGTACTGAAGTGTTAATACAACTCTTCCTTAGCACTCTCTATCTCTCTCTCCCTCCCTCTCAGTTCTCGTTTTATCTTCTCTTTTACATTCAGTTGTTCCACTGGGCCTCATTTGTTCACCTCTTGCATCTTGGATTACTCCCTCTCCTCAAATTCACAGCCAACGCCCAGCTTCTGCAGTACTGCAGTCTCTCCTTTTCCAAAAGTCTCACCCCTCCTCTTGATCACTCTCTAGTTATCTGCAGTGAGGAGGAGGGAGAGGAAGAGAGATGCCGTGAGGAAGAGCACACCTCACGACTCACGCTGCTGCTGCTGCAACACACCCAAGGATCAGTTCATCACAATTCATTGCACCGACAGTCACTCAGGCACTTAGAGGCTTGTACATTTACACAGAAACGTAATTCATAACCCACACGCTCTCTCTAGTGCCTTACCCTGGCTAGCATGACTGTCCTCCCTCAGGCCTCTCATTAATCAAAGCTCTCTAACCCACTGCCCTCTCACAGGAGAAGAAGCACGGTTCTCGCTTCTCCAACCTCGGTTCTTCATACTAGGATTAAAAAAGTTTGGGACCTAAGCTGGCTAATCACATCTCAACAGCGTTGCCTCATCTAAAAATAAAACATTAAACACGGTGAAATTGCCACTTGCTGCAAAAAAATATATCTTTTCAATAATTCTACCCTTTTATGCTTCAAGAATGGATTTATTGAAGCATAAACTTGCATAAAACATTAAACAAAGCTGAATTGCATCTTGCTACAAAGAAAATGTATTTTATAATATAAATATGATTTATTAATATAGCATAAAATAAAAGCATATTAAGCGTACAGCGTCAGTTCTGGCAGGTCACGTTAGTCAAACTCGCATCAGCTGTCTGTCAGCTGATCACGTCTACCTATAGGAATACAACGTCTATCACAGCATACTATATATAGCTCCTCAGCACTATCCGCAGCTGTCGCGTTTCTCCAGAGCTCATTTACCCTCTTCCATCCCCAGCTCCTCCTCTCGTCAGTCAGGATTTGGTATTCTGATTCCCCTTGAATCAGACTAAATCACTGAATTATTTTGTACATTTAATATCAACATTAGTGATATCTGCATACATTATGTTGGTTCTGTTCTGTTTACCCTAAGGGGGGTTATTGCTGCTCTCTTATCCATGCTAGGCTGCATGGATGTGCAGGGAGTTCTTGCCCAGAACAGAACCAATACCGCCAATCCAAACTATATGCACTCTAAAAAAAAAAGGTTCTATATGGCACCAAAAATGGTTCTTGGCTCGTAATCATGGGGAACCTTTTTAAGTGCTATATAGCACCAATTTTGGTGCTTCAGTGGTTCTTCAGCGGTTCTTTAGAGGTTCTTCACCGGTTCTTTGATAAGGTGCTATATAGCACCTCTACCATATACAGAACATGTTAAGATATGGTGCTATAACACCAAAAGTGGTTCCTCTATGATTACAACGAAGGACCATTTTTGGTGCCATATAGAACCTTTTTTTTTTTTAGAGTGTGTCAATCAATCATCTTTGACGATAGTGGTCCTGACAGAAATACATTTTTCACATAGAACCAGTCGTTTTAGTATTATCTATTTAGTACTTATTAATGATTTAAATGAGGTTTAATTTTTATATTTTCTTTTGTTTTAGTACTTTTGTTGTGTGTTTATATATTTATATTTATCTTTCATTTATTTTTAGTAGTACTTCAACTTTTACTTCAGTTAGTTGCCAAGGCAAGTTTTTTCACTTTATTTCAATTAGCCTAACAAAAATGATTTTTAGCCGTTTTAGTTAACAACGTTTTTAATGGTCAGCCAAAACAGTTTTAGAAGCCCTATATCAATAATGTCAATTATTCAGAGGAAGGGTTTTCCCATTCATGTGCCTCAAGTGAATACAATAGTCTTGAATGCAGTTATATATTTAGTGGGTTTATTTCATTATTATTACTTGATTGCCTTATTACTTGATTGTGCTTATTATTATTATTACTTCTGCCGACTATTTCTTTAGTTGTGGTCAAAATGTTTTTGTGTGCATACTGCTAAAGTTGTAAAATGTTCAGTATATATATAAAAAGTGTTGAGGTAACGTATTATAAGTAAAGCGCGATACATAATCAGATTACTTTTTTCATGTAACGAGTAAAGTAATGCATTACTTTAAAACTTACAAAATATCTGAACTACTTTTTTCAAATAAGTCATGCAAGTAACTTTATTTTCCCATTTTCTGACTGTCATGTTCCCATTTTGAAAGAAAACTTCAAAATGTTGTGTAAACATGATGGTTATTTCTAGACTAAATATGAGCATGTATTTACTCATCTCACAAAAACAGATGAAGTATTCCTCAAAATGAATAAAAACAGTGAAATGCAAACTTATTATATATTACGCAAGCCTGCAATAATTCAATTTTAAATAATGCATATACTCCATGCATTTAATCTCACTTTATTAACCTATGTCTTTGTTGACAACATCATTTCTGGTATTTATGAATGACAGCAGAGCTGATATCTTTCTGACATTACTTATAATGTTATTTAAAGTACATTATGATACATACTTTGCTTGTTACACGTGCAACATTTCAGCCATAAATAAATTATAAATGTTAGCTAGATTCTGTTCGTTACCTGTCTAACGATGTATGTTTATGCTGAAATATAATAAAATAATGCTTTCTATTTTTAAAAACATATATTGTGTGTTGTTATCGGTTATGGTGAGTTGGCTCATGTGATTTAAGTTTTAATGTGTACATTAAGGGAACAGTAAGCATCGATGCACCCTGGGTTTTGCGGTGAATTGTGGGACTTTTTAGGGAGCGAACGTTTCAGTGCACTGGAAAGATTCTGCGATTGAGACAGCCCTTAAAATGGCCGATTCCCTGATCAGTGCTCTGACTACTGAACTAGGGAGCGGATTGAGACACACCCTTCGGTAAATGTTCTTCTTCTGCAATCCAGAATGGCAGCACAGCTGAAAAGTTTGAGCTGCGTCCTCAACTGTACAGGTGTGAATTTGCATTTCCTACAGCCTGAGGTTTATTCATTTCATTTTTGGGGTTAAAGGGCCTTTACATGTAAAAGTAACAAAGCGCATTACCTCATGCAGACAGGCAATGAAACTGTTCAGCGTTTTATGTTCAAACCGGAGTCGGACAATGATGGAGAGACTCAAGAAGAAGTGACAACATGTAGAACATGTAGACAACAAGATGTTCCTGAATGGTTAGTTGATGAATTTATGTTGTTGATGTGAAGTTAACTATCTTCAAGTCATTGATAGGCATATTCTGTCATGATAATCTATAAACTCTCAACATAGCCTCCTCCTCCTCCTTTTGTTGTGTGTTCCCGGGGGCGGGGTTTATGTCAATTTTAGGGTTAGTGATGTCACTACCCCGGGAGGAAGCTTGTGTAGTCCCTACCAGCCGTTTGTTGTAGTCCTTAAAAAGCAATTTCTTAAAAAGAAAATATCTCCCTTTGCTTTAAACTTTGAGCATTGTAACTTTGCAGATATTGTTTAACCTCAAACAGCAACATTACACACTAACTAAAGTTAAAAAAGTGAAATCATAATGAACCACCCCTTTAAATTGTCAAATTGTGATTTTGTTAACTTAATCTGACAATATCAGATTTTTGACAGGTGGCCTATAAGTTCCTCACCCAGTAGAAAAAGCCCTAGATCAGTCCAACCCTGCACCGAACTGGAGAGTAACTGAGGACCTGTTAAAGATTGGGCCCAAATTGAATCAGCAAAATAAAGAGCCATCAATGGAATGGAAAAATGCTTAAGATATTTCAGGAGATGTGATTAGAATGGATTGTGCAATTCTTAGAAACTCCTACCTGACAAAGACAAATGTATTAGATTATAGAAGGTTTCTCTGGAAATATATTTAGGTTTCCTATTTAAGACCAGGAGCCTGCAAGAAAAATGCTTGGGCAGGTAAGGACAAGGTACAATGAAAGGATATGAGCAAGCAGAAAGTAATGCAACGTCACCATCATTCAGATGTCCAATATAGCAAAATACTAGAGAAAAATGTGATATTTTATGAGCTCAGCATATGAAAGGCTTAATAACGAAGCAGGTTTAATGGATCGATATATTGTTGTCGCACTGAACAAGACTGTGCAAGGCTAACAAATCTGCTGTAATGTAATGCTGGGTACACGTTGACCAGTCGCAGCATTAACATCATCCTGAAGTGCTCTAGAGTTGTTCTCAAGGGGCGTCGTAATTTAACCTCCATGTGAGCTTCAGCAGATTTCCGAGCAGGATACAAGAGAATCGGTTCGATACTGCGGAGTGAGAGGCTCCTCCGAGCATGCTGGGTATAGGCCTATATTACCTCTGTGCAGGTAAGGCCGGGTCAGCAAAAACAAAAGCATCTTAATGGGAACAACATGAAATGTGTACCTGCGCCACTGACGGGCCGTTCAAATCCACCATCTCTCACCACACAAAAGTACTGCATTAAGGAGTGGAGACGAGTGTCTGTCTGATGTTGCAGTAGAGTTCAGTATTCATTTCACACTCAGAGGGAAAAGTGAGCTGGCATCACTCCTCTTGACAGGAAATATGGTTGCAATATTGAGTTTTTGATTTTGGCTACACCTCTCATAAAGGTTTTCTGAGTTCTTGCCCAGTGCTTTGGGCCAAAGGAACACTTTGACTGGTGCAATGGAGCGACTCCTGCAGAAGCCTATACCTCTTAACACATTTCTGTATTTATTTGTAGAGTTCAAAACACTAAAATGTTAACTAAGATTAACTAACTAATCACAGGCATGTTATATTTTCATTGTTTTTATTTTCATTCAAAGAAAGAATTCAAAATTTGGAGTAGCCTACTAGAAAATCAAATAAAGTGAAGTGTTGAAGCCTTCAGGATCTAAAACATGAACAGTGTGCTATGCAACAGGATGTGCACTATATTTACTGGGTAGCCTATTATTATGGTTTGGGGTGAGTTTGGAGCTGTGTCTCATATTCTATCACAACATGCTGCTAGCACATTTTGAGGAGTTATTAGGCTACTTTCTGTGCTACCTATATTTTTAACACATTTCACTCTGTCCTACAACATCTGACAGCTTTTGTGTCGAGAACATGCTACCTACGTTTTGGACAGAATGACTGTTTAAGCTGTCCTGAGCTGGTAGCACAAATCGTCAGAACACCGTCACCTGCCCAGTAGTTTTTACCATTAGTCATTTTGTCCTGTGCTGCCCTCTAGCGGTGAAAGAGGGGAAACGTTTTATTTTAATATTTCTTTTATGATGAATGATTTTGTTTTAAAGGGTTAGTTCACCCAAAAATGAAAATTCTGTCATTAATTCCTTACCCTCATGTCGTTCGACACCCGTAAGACCTCCGTTCATCTTCGGAACAGAAATGAAGATATTTTAGTTGAAATCTGATGGCTCTGAAAGGCCTCCATTGGCACTTTACACTCTCAAGACCCTTAAAAGGTACTAAAGACGTCGTTACAAACTCCATCTCACTACAGTGGTTCTACAATAACTTTATGAATCGGCGAGAATAGTTTTTGTGCGCAAAAAAACCCTAAATAACGACTTATATAGTGATGACGATTTCAAAACATGGCCTCATGAAGCTTCGAAGCGTTATGAATCAGTGAGTCGAATCATGATTCGGATCGCGTGTCAAACCGCCAAACTGCTGAAATTTGGCGATCCAAACTGCTGATTCGACTCACTGATTCATAACGCTTCGAAGCTTCATGATGCCTTGTTTTGAAATCGTCATCACTATGCCAGGGCTCTCAAGTCTCACGCATTGGGCGTGAGACACACGCATTTCAACCCGTTCACACGCTCACACGCCACACCTTGTATTTCTCACGCAGAGAAATTTCCAGGATAATGCCCACCAAATTGCGCTGCTATTAGAGGAATCAAGTGACTTCCACATATAGAGCTCAGAAGGCCCTGCCACGCACCAGCCAATCAAATAAAAAATACAGCTTCCGAACAGCCAATCAGAAAATAGCATTGCTGTATCCGGGTAAGATTTAGATATTCCCGCAACAACAAAGTTTACATTCTGCCACCTACTGGTGGTTTAGTTTAGTGTTTTCTTTCCAACATTTCTTAATTGTATATTCAAAAATATTCTTAATTTTATATTCAAAAATATTTAAAACAATCTCATATAATTTTTCAGTGTAAATGATTTAATTTGATTGACAACAGCCCTACAGTGTCTTATTAAAAGATCAAATTTAAGTATATAAAATGAAAACTGAAGCATAGCCTATATTTAATAAGATTATGGGAAAATGCCCTTCATAAAAGGTAAAAATATCAAAAAGATATGCAGATTTAAATATCTCAAATCTGATTGAACACTGGTGAGACTATTGCTTCAGAATAAATTATATTTACAACACAGTAAATTCTGCAAAAAAATATTCCAAATTATTATGGATTATTAATTTACCTCTTCCCTGACATCTTTCTTTGAAATAGAGAAATGCAAGAATTAATACTATGCACACACACGCACGCACGCACTCACGCACACACACACACACACACACACACACAGAGAAATGTTAAATTAAATAAAATACAAATATTATTATTTATTTATTTATTTATACAAATTTGTGTCATTTTTCAGATCAGAACCCCCACCCAAACCCCTGCTGCCGTCGCCAAAATCTCACTCTGAACTCAGTTCAAAACTTGAGAGCCCTGCTATGCAAGTCGTTATTTAGGGTTTTTTTGCACACAAAAACTATTGTCGCCGATTCATAAAGTTATTTTAGAACCATGCACTGTAGTGAGATGGACTTTGTAACGACGTCTTTAGTACCTTTTAAGGGTCTTGAGAGTGTAAAGTGCCATTGTGCCAATGGAGGCCTTTCAGAGCCATCAGATTTCAACTAAAATATCTTCATTTCTGTTCCGAAGATGAACGGAGGTCTTACGGGTGTCGAACGACATGAGGGTAAGTAATTAATGACAGAATTTTCATTTTTGGGTGAACTAACCCTTTAATATATATAGTTGAGTCAATAAGGGTAGGCCTACTCAGGGAAACGTTGCTATATGGCAACGCTGTACCACAATCGGGGAAAAAATATTTTCTATTTCAATGCACATTTCTTTTAGAAATTGATAGATGTATATACTAGGAACTCATGCAAACCAAACCCATCCCTATCATTTAATCTTCAAAACTCATCCTAACTCTCATCACATAGAAGAGCTAAATCTGCACTCGTTCTATTGCCCTTTCTGTAAAATATTGCTGTATTAATTTTCTAAAAATAAATGATTTTGATATTTATACATAAATACAACTATACTACAATAAACACTTCAAATAAATACATAACTGCAATCATATTATTGATGCTACTATCTATATATATATATAAAAAATACATTACTGCAATTCAGTGGGACAGCGTTGCCATATGGAAACATTGATATTTTCTCAATTTTCAGTAAAACTACGTTAGACAAAGTTGATTTGTAATAAAAATATCTAATTTACTTTCCAACGATGCTGCAAAAAATCCCCCTTGAGAAGGGATGTTTAGAATTGAGGTTA
Source organism: Gobio gobio (assembly GCF_949357685.1). Taxonomy (NCBI): domain Eukaryota; kingdom Metazoa; phylum Chordata; class Actinopteri; order Cypriniformes; family Gobionidae; genus Gobio; species Gobio gobio. The sequence goes on along the minus strand of NC_137107.1, from coordinate 31,463,607 downwards.
ATGGGGTAATTTCTGGAACAGGTGTCTTCCGTGTGAGCTAGGGTGATGGTGGGAAAGGGTTTTTGAGGGACATTCAAATGTCATTAAAACAGCACATCATTAAAGCCTGCCATTTTAATTCTCATAGTGCAATATATTGTTTTTTTTTTTTCTTTTTTCTGAATAACAAGGAAATTCGTAGACATTAAATGTTGCCATATCCTTCTGGGACCCAGAAAATAAAAGTTGTTTGAATTTAGTATTTTTTCATGTCATTACATTGTTTAGACTAGAGCATAAGAAACAAATGGGGAAAAAACATTTTTGAATTATATTTTATTCATAAGTTATGATGTGTCCTCTGTAGTTGACACCAGGACTAAGTTGTTTAAAAAATAAAATGACATGAAATTGCGTGTATAGGCAAAAACAATGGGATTTATTTTTTATTCACCAATCAATTTTTAGGTTTCAGTTTTTTTTTAAACAAACTTTGTTGAAAGATGATTCTGAACTATGTTATGAAAGATATAATGAAATGCATTGATATACCATTTTACTTTATGAAATATGTGGGTAAAATGGCAATACTTGGATTTTCCCATTCAATACAATGTCTATACACTGCATCTAATTTGCATATTAATGTTTTCTTGGTGCAAAATGTAATGAAAAAAGAAGTGTAATAATGGGAGTAATAATTGGCAACATTTTCATAATAATATATAATATTTCATAGGAAATTGAAATGTAATTTCTTTCCCTATTCACTCATGTCTCCAAAATGCCTGATAAACATGATTTAAGTCCTGGTGTCCACTACAGTGGACATGTATGAAATCAATGCCCTGTTTTGTAACAGAAAGTCATATTTTGATTAGAAACCACATAACATTTTCCTGAGATGTTGATTTATAACAAACAATTTGAAAATTATTCCGATTTAAATTATATAAGAGTGCTAAATATTAATGTCAACCGTTTTTAAAGACCAAGAAGAAGTTGTTGTCCTGGTGAAACCTCCAAACATTTGGTATCTCTGCAAAGCCCCGAATGTGCTCTTTAAAGGACATCCTGTGACATGTGACATGTATGATGTCAGAGAAATTCACTAAAATATAATGTCCACTACAGTGGACAAAAGTCTATTCTTGGGTCCCAGGAAGGCAACTCCGTACCATAAAAGGATATTTATAAAAATAAAAATAAAAGATTGATCGCACAGCCACTGGGAGGCGCTCCCACTTTATCAAAGCGATCGTTGCCACGGATGACGTTCCACGAAGAAGTAAGAGCGGATTTGTTCTCCCAGAATGCCTTTCACTTCCTCTTTCCTTCTGCGGCCTGAGAGCGTAAGTGGCCATTAGATTCCCACTGCAGCGATGTTCAGAATAATCCCTTAATATCACCAGCATCATAGACTTTTGTGTTCAAATATCACATCGACCTGTTTACTTAAGTTGTATTGAGCATTCTCAGAGAATATGATTCGTCGCCAGAGATAAAATCATAATGTGTTTTTGGATTGATGATGTCCGCTACGCTGCCATTTTTTACTGTCGGCGTTGAACAGGGACTCTTGTCTTTGCGTGAATGGAGCTACATGTGCTAAAGAGCTTACGGATGAAAAATATGACTGAATTGTAAACTCGTTAGATATTAATTGTGGCTACTAGACATGACAATTTCTGTGTATGAATCGATGTATGTATCATGCGGCGCCCATACGGTCTGTGCTAGTATCGAGCTGGTTTATTTTCCTGGACTCGTGTGTATTTTGTTTGTTGCGTATTGTTTTTTTCCGCCTGTTCTAACCATTCAAGTGTTATTTTGTTCTCTCCTTAGATCTCTGAAAATGGTCCGCTACTCATTAGACCCAGAAAACCCGACTAAATGTGAGTTGGGGGCTACTTTTAGCAAAATGGCTGTTCGTTATTGTTCTATAATGAAGTAATTGTTGTTAATTGTTGAAACTCGTTATTGTTCTATAACGAAGTAATTGTTTTTGTATTCTACAGCATGCAAGTCGAGGGGCTCCAACCTTCGTGTTCACTTCAAGGTAAGACTTCGTGTCACGATCAGAGGGATTGTCTTGACACTGACATTCATTGATGCTTCTGGAGCATGTGCATTGTGATGGCGTCTGTGTGTGTAGACCAACTTGAAGTTGCTGTTCACAAGTTATATTCATAATGCAACAGTACAACCTTTTAGAAGCGTTTGTTCCCCATTCAATTTCTCTAAAAGGAAATCACATCTTGTTTGTAACAGTCAACCCTGAGGTTAATCACAATAATAACAACTTTGTTTTGAAGTATAGTTTTTCGTATTTGCCTTTTATGCATTGAGTTTAAGTAATGAACTATGTAGTTATGACAAAGCTATTGGTGAATTGGCATTTTATAAAATTAGTTGATTTCAAAAATCAAATGACTGCTTCAGGCAATGGCTGTATCTGAAATCACATCTGGGTACTTTTTTGCCTACTCTTAAGGCCTGTTCACACACCAAGAATAACTAATAATAGAGATAACATGAAGATTTGGTTCTAAAAATCACTCAATGGTGAATAAGAGTTCACACCACAGCTATAACGATAATGGCACAAACTATTGTTGATTAGTTGGAATGATTTTAACAAGCTGATAAACAAGAACATTGACAGCCAATCAGAATCCATCCTGCTGTTACAAGCTTGTGCATTTAAAGTGACAAAAGTATACACTTAAAAATAACAGAACAATATCATCTGCTGGTGCGGACCCTAATAGTTATCATTCTTGGTGTGAATGGGACTTAAGTCTTTAATGAGTACAGTGAATTTGGATGTACTAATCTTGTCACATGCTTTTTTTCGCCTCATTTTTCGGATGTAGCCTGCACTTGATCTCTTTTGTTGTCACTTTAATTTCCGTTGTAATATTGGTGCAGTCTGTTGATAATTCAAATGGCTACTTCATGATCAATAATGGTGTATTTCTTAATTTAAACTTAAGTTAAGAATGGCCTTATGGTTTCTATCACTCAATCTTGATGCTCATGGACATAATGAATGGGATTCGTACCTGACAGTACTCATGTTGCACTCCATGTCTAAATAAAATTGCAAATGCTCTGTGGCTGCAATGATGACCACTTAGGACACCTTTTTATTAATCATGAAAATAATCAAGTATGTTCTGAGTAGCCACAGTTGTAGTTTGTTAGTGCTGTGGGAGGCTGATTTACTTAAAGTGGATTATAAGCGTTGTCTTGCCGTTCCCCCCCTTAGAACACCCGTGAGACTGCCCAGGCCATCAAAGGCATGCACATCCGTAAGGCCAACAAGTACCTGAAGGATGTGATGGTCAAGCACCAGTGTGTTCCCTTCCGTCGCTACAATGGTGGTGTTGGCCGTTGTGCTCAGGTGAGTTTGTCCCATTAATTTAAAGCTGCCTTTTAAAACCTTTCCATCCATGTTGCAATGATGACCATCTTAGGACACCTTTGGAGTTAACCATGAAAAATATTCTTATTCTGAGCAACATGTACAAAAGCACCATGTTTTTTTTTTACATGCCCTTTATGTTTAAGGTTGCATTTATTTGGTCATAAATTAGTCAATATGATATTGTGAATATTACAATTTATAATAACTTTACTATTTCAATGTATATTAACATGTAATTTATTCCTGTGGTGTCAGCTACATTTTCAGTAGCCATTACTCCAGTCTTAAGTGTCACATGATCCTTCAGAAATCATTCTGATAAGATGATTTGATGCTCAAACTTTTCTTAATGTTAAAAACGGTTGTTGTTTAATTTTGTAATGTAAACCATGAATTTTTTTTTAATATAAAGTTAATGCTTTTCATAAATGCATTTTTGTAAAATTATAAAGTCTTGACTATCATTTTAATACCCTTGCTGAATATTAATGTCTTTAAAAATCTTACTTGACCCCGAACTTTAGAACAGTATTGTAGAAATAAGAATGTTTTTGCTTACTGGTGTTGATATTTTCTGTTTTTAGGCCAAGCAGCATAACTGGACTCAGGGACGCTGGCCCAAGAAAAGCGCAGAGTTCCTGCTCCACATGCTGAAGAATGCAGAAAGCAATGCTGAGCTCAAGGTATGACTATCAATTATTGCAATCATTTCAATTTAGAATTAGGCAGCAATGCGGCTTCAGTTTATAGCTGTAAACTTGCTTGCATGAATGCAGCTTTACTACTGTTAGGGTGTTGGCTTAATATCATCCCATGTTGTGGTCCTGTAGGGTTTGGATGTGGACTCTCTGGTGATTGAGCACATCCAGGTGAACAAGGCCCCAAAGATGCGTAGGCGTACATACCGTGCCCATGGACGTATCAACCCCTACATGAGCTCCCCATGCCACATTGAAATGATCCTCACTGAGAAGGAGCAGATTGTTCCCAAACCAGAGGAGGAGGTCTCTCAGAAGAAAAAGGTATGGTTGTTAATGTTCTTCTGAAGTAAAGTTAATTTGGCTGTAATGATGACCTCTTAGGACACCTTTGGATTAAAGATGAAAAGAATGTGATGTTTTCTGAGCAGCCATTGTGCATTAAATAGAGTTGTGGAGTTTCTTGCTATGGGTGAATGCACATTAATGCTTTGTCTCTTTTTAGGTTTCTCAGAAGAAACTGAAGAAGCAGAAGCTTATGGCTCGGGAGTAAATGTAAATAAAGTCCAACATTCGTACAACACAATGACTCTGATCCTTTTTTTTGGGGGGGGGGGGGGGGGTTCATTTATTTTACTTTAAGGCAAAATGCCCAAGTAAGCTTGTGCTTTAACCTTTTTAACCCTCTGAGCCTCTTCATTTTGGTGTTACACTTGGCTCTATCTCGGTCAAAAGTGACCCAATCCTTGATGAATATTATTTTTCTCAGTAAAATCAATGTAATGTTTTCTTATCTTGAGAGAATTATGGTACTAATTAACATTCATGCAATTAATAATTTAATAATTATCATTCTTCCCCATTGAAAACACAACAATATTTTTCAATTAATGCAGCATTTCAGGTTGAAACCAATTTTTGAAGTCAAATTAGTGCCATCTGGTGGGAGTAAAGAGAATTTGTGTAATGCCATGGTGTAATCACTAAATTCCTATGTAGCTCTATATGAAGAGGCTAAATGATTTGTGTCAGTTTCTGCATTAATTTTACTAGTCAAACCGGAGCATAGAGGACATTGTTATAAATCATTCAATAAAAATGTGGCATTTTAGGAATGCGTTAGTAGAGTTTAATCTAAGTCTGGTCTTATTTCTTCCTCTTATTTGAATCTTCTAAATCTGTTTTGTCAGCCACACCAGTTTGTGTGGGTGTAAAGTGAGTGTTTGAGTGGGCATGTCCTTTTCACCCTTTCATTACTTGTTTTTTTTTTGCATTTCCCATTAATTTCCTATGTCTGTTTGATTGAAGGAGCCGTGTGACTTTCAACCCTTTAATATCTGAATCATGATTTGTGTTCACATAGCTAATGCAATAAATCACAAGTATCATCCCATTCTGATGAAGCAAAAACATGTAAAAATTAAAGACGTAAAGTTTTGGTTCATTCCAACTGAAGAGGCCCAGAGGGTCAAATGAGAAATGGTCAGGGCTGCATTCCCAAAAGCATCGTAAGCCTAAGTTAATCGTAGAGACCATTGGTGGCAACCGTTCAGGCTGGTTTTTTTTTTTTTTTTTTTTCTCGTTTTGTGAAGTGACATTACAAGGTAATAATAAAAAAAAAAACTATTTAAATGTGTTGAAGAAAAACAGGCAAGGCTGAGACATTGAAATTCTGGTGGCTAAATATCAGAAATGGGGTTTAACTTATGAAGCGGTGTACAAAGTATCCCATATTGATGCATTTGTAACCAGTGGGATTTTCAATTTTGAGTGTTAATAAAGAAGCGAAGATGATTTCCAACAAACAAACATGTTTTTGTTATGTATTCAGCTCCCACATCTATTGAATCCTTTTTTTGTTTTATAAAGGGTTGTTTTGCCCTATATAAAACTTTTTTTTTTAGCTCTTGCCTGTTAGAATTAGTTTTTAGGCAGATGCAAAGATACTTAGTGTCTGGAAATGAGCATGAAAGTAAATATAATTTTTTTTTTAAGTTTCCTGACCTCGGAGAATGTCTTCTCTGTATCTCTTTACAACAATGTTTCATTTGTTAACATTAGTTAATGTATGACTATGAACTAACCATGAGCAGTACATGTTACTGTATTTGTTAGTCTTTGTTGACGTTAGTTAATAGAAATACAGCTGTTCATGTTAGTTCGCAGTGCATTAACATGATGTTAACAAGATTTTAATAATGCGTTAGTAAATGTTAAAATTAACATTAACAAAGATAAATGCTTTATAAGTGCAGTCATTATTAGTTCATGTTAACTAATGAACCTTATTGTAAGGTGTTACCGTTTTCTCTATCCATGCAATGTGCTCACCTTTTTGACCCCTCACCTGTTTGCATCCCTGCACTATACAAGTCGTTATTTCGTTTTTTTTTTTGTGCACCAAAAATATTCTCGTCGCATTATAATATTAATATTGAACCACTGTACTCACATGAACTGATTTAAATATGTTATTAGTACATTAATGGATCTTGAGAGTGTAAATGTCATTGCTGCTTGTGCAGGCCTCACTGAGCCTTCAGATTTCAACAAAAATATCTTCATTTGTGTTCCGAAGATGAACGAACGTCTTACAGGGTGTGGAACGGCATGAGGCTGAGTAATAAATGACATGAATTTCATTTTTGGGTGAACTAACCCTTAAAGGGGCTATATGCAACTTTTTCCCCCAAAATAAACGTAACAATAGCCTTTTTATTTTACCATTTATGACTCAAACATCTCCTGATGAGCATACTGACACCTTGTCCGTTCACAGTGGGTGCACATATAAGCCTGTATCCTATTTTTCCTATTTTCTGGCGGGTTGTTTTTTCCCGCGCTGTCTGCGGATGTGACGTCACCACCGCTGCGAGAGCGAGCAGAAAATAAGAGCAGTTCTGTTTTTTGGCCACAGGTGTCAGTCGCGAGTTTAAATTTAAGAAAAACGCATATAGCCCCTTTAAATAGGATTTTACTTCCGGAACTGTTGCACTCTATAAGGCCTGCACCTGATGAAGTTGTTGCTCTGAGACGTCCTCCCAGCCGGAAGCCTCAGCCGTTCACTTCTTCTTCCCTGTTTGAGCCACCTCCACAACTCATGCTGATTGACATAGAGGATGAGGAGAGCGAGTACGTAGAGTACACAGGGAAGACCATCCGGGCCAGTGACTTACTCAAGTCTGAACGCCCCCAAACGCCGGAGGCTGAAATAAAACCGAGAAAGATGTTTGCTTGCTTGGAGGAGGACAGCGAGGTGCAGGATGAAGCGTGGGCGAGTGAAGTGGTGGAGGTCCAGGCATTTGAGGAAGAGGAAAGTGACCCCAGTGAAATGGTAGACTCCAAGCCCATACAAGGCCATTTGGATGATGCCTCTCAGATCGATGAGCTCACGATGAAGCTCTTCTGTAAAGCCTCTGCTGACAGTCCCAAGAACGAGACCCAGCACAATGTGAACGTCCAGACAAAGTGCAAAAGTTCACCTGGGCAGAGGAGAAGGCCAAGAAAAAGCAGGAGAAGGAAATAATCAAGGAGAAGGAGCGAAGAGAAAAAGAGGTGCTGCTTGAACGCTACATGAACGATCCGAAACTGTAGCACTTGTGGATCAACAAGCACAACCGCAACTACAACTCCTCCAAATGCAGATCTTCGTCACCTTTTAACCTGTGTAAATAAAAGTCTGCTTGCGAAAAGTTGAAAGATTCATGACTCTTCCTTACTATTAAAACATAAAACATATGCAGGCCTATATGAAGCAATTTGAAGTCATATGAATAACTGAGCAGCAGAAAGTGAATCATTCAATGCAGTCACCTCCATCACCTCCATGCTCGTCTTTTCATGTTTCTATTTGGCAACAACATTGCAGTAAGTCTCATTCCGAGTCAAAGACTGCACACTTCAAGTGATCATAAATCCATTTGAGAAAGTAAATACATTTAATTTGTATAAGCAAAGGAGGACTAATACAACTTTTTACATTAAAATCAAAGGAGATGGCAAGTCACTGCCTTAATGAGTTAAATCCTTCATTCAAGCGATTCGTTCAAAATATTATTAATTTTTTTAAACTTAACAAACAACTGTATTTATGAATGAATAGCCTAACGGCCCGTTCTGGATGTGGAATTGTCCCTGCATAATAAAATGTGCTATATCATAGTATGTTTTCCTTCTAAAATGTTCCTTTCCACCCAGAAACAATCTTTGTGTAGGCTATAGGCTACACAATTACAAAAAAGGACATTTTCTGTTGAACAAAAATCGCAGGAATAATCAATATTTAATGATATCTCTTTTGGCATATAGAGCAAAGACCTTCCATTCCCATTAGCAATGCAAATAAAATAATTGAGTCAGACGACACACTCTTATATATCTGTAGCTAACCAATATAATGTATAATATTAAAGCTGCGAGCAGCGATGACGGGCCCAAGCCGGTGGCACCGCCACGCCGGTGGCATCAGCTTAACTGTGCACGGCAGGCAATATGCATTTAAACAGGAGAATATTTTAGAATCGCTCGAATATGCCACATTTACCGCAGCAACTGGTGCCACTATCACCACAAGCCACACCCATGATGTAATTTAAATCTAGATTCATTTTAATGTCATAGGATAAAATAAATAAAAGTTATATTTTCCTGCTCAAAATTTTGTAAGTCCAGAAGGCCAGTATTTAATTCAAGGTGTTTGTAGTTCTTTTTTACTTATTCACACTAAAGTGATAGTTTTTTGTAATAGTCTATGATACGAAAGGGGTAAATTATCATTCCGAGAGAGAAAGGCACACACACAAACTCACAGGGTGAGAAAGACACCCCCCCCCCCCCACACACACACACACACCACACGTGCGCGCACACACTCAAACACACACACACACACACCCAGGGTGAGCCTGAGAGTGAGGGGGGAGGGGAAGGACTGAGAGAGATGCACTCTGCACATTGAACAAGGTTCACAAGATTTTAACAACAAAAAGAAATAAAATCTAAATGGTGGGAGAAAGTAGGGCTGTGCAATTAATCGAATTTCGATTTCGATTTCGATTTTGCCTCCCAACGATCACCAAAATAGTACAATCGAGAAAAAACGATTATTTTGCCTTGCGTTCTGAATGAAACGCGCATGCGCTCATCCGCCCCTCCCGAAGCCACAAACTTTCTCAGATCGGGAGTCTCGTGTGCATATCATCCGCTGGAATTTAAAAACTCTGCGCGAGTAAAGATGGCAGAAGGAGGGCAGTTACAGCAGCGTTTGGTGAGCAAAAAAGGCAAAACCAACTCCGTTGTCTGGGAACAGTTTGGCTTTGAGGAATCAGACGACGAGCAGAAACATGCTACGTGCAAGATTTGCTACATGGTAGTGGCTGCAACGCAAGGGAACATCACGAATTTGTTTAACCACTTGAAAATTAAACAGAGTGACCTATGACAATCTAATAAAGAAACAAAAATTGACGAGAGCAGGGGTGCCGTGTAAACGGCCTTTTTTCCCCTCATATTTTTCAAATAATTCTCTCTTTGTAAACTTTGTTCAATGCATGCGAGTGCTGCCGTATGTTTGAATATGACCAGTCGTTTTGCCGTCATCACCCGGGTTTAGTGCCAGAAGACGCGAATGAGAAGCCGCGCGCGCTGTGAGGAATTGTATCTCTGTGCGTTCATCCGGGAGCGCGCACACGTCTCTCAGCGCGCAAATATTGAGTTCTCTTTCAAGTCTTGCTCTTGAACGGACAAACTCACACAAAACATATGTCAACATGTCCATCTTGATGAGTATCCTAGCAGACATAGTCTGTATATGCCTTAAGTAAACTTTATACAGTCGATAAAGACGACGCATATCCGATCCGGATTGAATAGCTTTTGTAAGTTTAATAGGATTCATCTTTAATTTATGCACTCAAATATGCAATGTTATTTTACATTTGAGACATTTCTGTACCTGAAAACTAAGGTTAGACGTACCTGAAAAGCATATCTAGCCGAACCATATTGTTGATCTTATTTATTTGTGATTATCATTTTTACATGAATACTTTTATACTTTGATTTGAATATATGTTATATTATTTATTTTAATAGTTCAAAAAGTACAACAAATGTTACAATTTCAATTGAATTGTTGAAAGGTGTATTTTTAATAAATACAACACATTCCCAAAGTCATGTGAAATAATCGTGTTACATAATCGTGATTTCAATATTGACCAAAATAATCGTGATTATGATTTTTTCCATAATCGAGCAGCCCTAGGAGAAAGTTTTTTTTATTTCACTCTCTGAAAAAAATATGTTGAATATATTTGAAATCAATATGTGTGGTCCAATATAAAAAATAAATAGAAAGTCACACACACACACACACACACACACACACACACACACACACACACACACACACACACAATCAGTACGTTTACATGGACAACAATACTCCGATATTAATCTGATTAAGACCATACTCTGATTAAGAAACTACCATGTAAACAGCGATTTCTAATTACCTTAATCCGGTTAAAGCCATACTCGAATTAAACAAAAATCGAATTAAGACATGTGGAGTATGCCTGTTTTAGTCGCATTATCTAAGTGCATTGTAGACATGTACACACCTTAATCTAACTATTAACGTCGTGAAGGAGTTTCCGCCGCGTTTTGTGACAGGTCACACACACACACACACACACCAGGCAAGTGCAGAGGGGAGGGCTTCGGGGGCTCGTATCAAAAGTATATAAAGTGCCCCTCTAAACAATCATCAATAATATTGTGACAAATAAAACAGAATTTGAATTATAATTAATATAACCGCACGTACAAAACAATGCGCTTAAATTCCCGTTTATCTTTTACGTATCTTTCAGTCTGAAATGTCGTTGCCATGACGTTGCTATGGTGCGTGACTGCGTGTCTTGCTCATAGACCGTAAAAACTCTGCTCACTCGGACACGGCCTCCTCTATATTTTTTTTCTTTGTGTTGCAATAATGCTCATTTTAAAAGTAAAATACGATCATTTTGTATCTGTAATCCCAGATTCATATTTGTCTGCTTACAACAGCGGTCGGGAACCTCTAGGCTTGCGAGCCATATGCCATTCAGTGAACGCTTGTGGCTCGATGGCAGAAAAAAAAAACAATCCAAACAATCACGATTTTGAAACCTTTTCATCACATTTTCATCATTTATCAAAACTATTATTCGAAATGTAGGCTGTCAAGAAGGAGGCAAGATGGGCAGTGTCTCTTAAAAAAACCTGAAAGACAATATTTAATATTACAAAAAATAAAACTATATATATATATATATATCATAATATCATAAAAAAAGTATAAAAATCACTCGTTTTTATAAAGTCACACTGTCCAACAGTGACACCCGCAGGTAAACCACGAAAGTCGCGCTATGATTGGACCCCGGACAGCGTAGCGTGGCATGGGGACGTAATGACGTACCATTAATCAAACTATGTTCTGTAACATGTAAAACGGGAACATGAACGTAATATTCTAAAAGCAACTCATGTAAATACCTTAATCAGATTATTGCCTTATTCAGAGTAAGGTCAATAATTAGATTACTGCTGTCCATGTAAACGTAGTCACTGATAGAGGGAGAGTGAGGGGGGAGGGGAAGGACTGAGAGAAAGGCACACACACATACTCACAGGGTGAGAGAGAGACCCCCCCCCCTCCACACACACACACACACACACACACACACACACACACACAGAGAGAGTGATAGAGAGGGGGAAGGGGAAAGACAGGCAGAGGGCATTCCATAGACTTAATGGTTTTTATACTGTACAAACTGTAAATTCTATCCCCCTACACTACCCCTAAGCCTACATATCGCACACACACACACACACACACACACACAACCCCTAAACCTACCATCACAGAAAATATTCTGCATTTTTACATTTTTATTAAAACATTGTTTAGTATGCTTTTAAAGCTATTTTGATTTACGGGGACACATGAAATGTCTTCATAAACCATGATTATGTTGTAATAAACACCCCTCCAACACACCCATTTCTGAGGCTTTGCCCATTTCCACTGACTGACATCTCTGATGTGTGTGTTGAGTTTCAAGCAATTTCAAGCATGCTAAGAGCCTCAAAAACAGCCAAAAGATGATTAAACTTTGACACACTGCCATGGCAACAGTATGTAAAATATCAGGAACCCTTTCGTATGTCTACATCTGCCATGTTTTGTCATTATACTGATGAAGTTTGAAGTAAATCGGGTGAAAACAAGACATTGATTTAGCATTTTTGAAAGTGACACACTTCCTGCTGCCAGTTGGTGGACACACAAACACACACACACACACACACACACACACACACACACACACACACACGTTTGTTTTTGTGAAATGTGAGGACATTCCATAGGCGTAATGGTTTTTATACCGTACAAACCGTATTTTCTATCCCCTTACACTGCCCCTAAACCTACCCATCACACACACACACACACTCACACACACACACACACACACACACACACACACACACACACACACACACACACACACACACACACACACACACACACACACACACACACACACACACACACACACACTGCCCCTGCCCCTAAACCTAGCCCTCACAGGAGACTGTGCAGTTCACTTTCAGTGAAAAAAAACCTTGTTCTGTGATTTATAAGCATTTTGAAAAGTGAGGACATGGGGAACGTCCTCATATTTCACCCTCTTTTTGTAATACCTATGTCATACCCATGTCATTATACACATTTGTGTCCTGATATTTAACAAAAACATGCCCACACACACACACACACACACACACACACACACACACACGGAGAGAGAGAGTTTCAAAAATAACAACACTGCTACCTTTTAGTGAGGGGAGGGCAGACAGAGAATAAATATTCAGAAGAAATATATTAAATAAAATAAATATATTGATCTGAAAAATAGTATGATTATTTTAAAGCTATTTGATTACATTTGAATAAAACATTGTTTTAGTATGTTTTTAAACACACACACATACACGTTGTAATACCAGTTTAATACCCATGTCATTATACAAATTTGTGTCCTCATAAATCACAAACAAGAGAGAGAGAGAGAGAGAGAGAGAGAAACAAGTTTTTTTTTTATCCTGCTTCAAAACTAATACAATGCTGCCATCTTGTGTTCATTGAGGGGAGAGCAGCAGACACAGAGAATTTCTGTTCCCCTTTTTTGTCCTTATTTAATTCCTTGCCATGGAAACACCGTTTGAGATATCCAATATCCGTTCACATTTTAGCATCTTCAGTATCTTTGTTTCATGTTGACCGAGTTTGGTGGAGATTGAATAAATCGCCTACGAGGAGAACGTAAAAACTCAGACCCCGATTTAATCAAAAATTCACCTTCAAACCAAAATATCTGACTTCCTGTTGGTCGGAGCTAATGACTGTAAATTAGAAAGTTGTCCGGCTCGAAGAGAACAATATATGTACCGAGTTTGGTGACTGAAGATAAAACTAACCCCCCCACTTTTGTCAAAAGGTGGCGCTAGAGAGCCCCTCATCCCCGCCCGTTTCTGAGGCTTTGTCCATGTGTACTGACTGACATCTCTGATGTGTGTGTTGAGTTTCAAGCAGTTTCAAGCAATTTCAAGCATGCTAAGAGCCTCAGAACAGCCAAAAGATTATTAAACTTTGACACGTTGCCATGGCAACAGTATTTGAAATTTCAGGAATCCATTTCATACGTCTCTATCTGTCATGTTTTCACATTATACTGATGAAGTTTGAAATAAATCGGGTCAAAATAAGATGGTGATTCAAAGCATTTTTGAAAGTGACACACTTCCTGCTGCCAGTTGGTGGCGCTATAACTTTGACTCACAAAAGTCATATCCATGTGATCGGCTTCTTACAACAAACACACAGCTGAAATTTCATCCAAACCAGTCAATGTTTGCACAAGTTATAACACACTTCCTGTTTCCCTTTTCTCGCCATAAATTCGTTGCTTCGCCACGGCCAAACCATTTGAGATATCAAAAATCCGCTCGCAATTTAGCATCCTGGATATGTTCTCTTCATGCTGACCGAGTTTGGCAATGATCGAAACAATGGCCTCGGAGGAGTATATTAAATTCCAGAGCATGCGTTTTCCGAACAACCCATAATAGCTCACTTCCTGTAGGGCTGACGCATAACTTAGAGCACGAAAGTTGTTCGGCCTGATGAGATCTATATGTGTACCGAGTTTCATACATGTACGTGCAAGTGTGTTTGATATATGGACCAAGTTTTCAGACCCCACTTTAGGGGGCGCTGTCGAGCCCCCCTGCCACGCCCGGGTACCAGCTTCAGCCCGGCTCTGATGGCCGCGCATTCCGACGCCCGTGCGAAGTTTCAAGAGTTTTCGAGCATGTTAAGTGCCCCAAAAGTACCCGAGAAGTCGAAAAAAAAAATAAAAAAAACAAAGAATTAAAGCTGCGAGCAGCGATGACGGGCCCAAGCCGGTGGCACCGCCACGCCGGTGGCATCAGTTTAACTGTGCACGGCAGGCAATATGCATTTAAAATGGGAAAACATAAAAGGACTATGTCAAAGTCATCTGAATTCACCACATTAACTGCAGCAGTTGGTGCTGCTATGACCACAAACCACAACAGCCACATCTATGAGATCAATTAAATTTATAAGAATTTCATGTCAGATTATGTCAAAGGTCAAATTGGAATGAGTTCAGAATACCATTCGAATGCTGATGTTGTTTTATTCTAACACTTCTCTTCATGTGTTTTTGAGCTACCTTAGCTACCGTTTGTGCACCAATCTTATGCACCATAAAACATGCTTTCATTTCAATATGGGTGGTCCAATAAAATTTTTTTAATAAAAAATTTATAAATGGAGCCAAATCACAGAAACTGCAAAGATGATTTTAATATCAGTGTCAGGTAAGAGTAAGATGCGTGTCTACATTTTATGGAAGTTTATTATAAATAGCCACTTTTATAAAATCATGTGAAATTTATGTTTTAATACATTTATATTATATCAGTAAATAATTAATTTAAAGACATGTGCATCATACGTGATCTTGGCAAACACATCACATGACGTTTTTATTTCAAGTGATAGTTATTTGTGATAGCCTATATGAAAGGGTTAAATTATGATCAAGAGAGAAAGTCACACACACACACACACACACAATGATAGAGTGAGAGTGAGGGGGAGGGGAAGGACTGAGAGAAAGGCACACACACAAACTCACAGGGTGAGAGACCCCCCCCCCCCCACACACACACACACACACACACACAGATAGAGAGGGGGAAGGGGAAAGACAGGCAGATGGCATTCCATAGACTTAATGGTTTGTATACTGTACAAACTGTACATTCTATCCCCCTACACTACCCCTAAGCCTACATATCGCACACACACACACACACACACACACACACACACCATAGCTGTCAACCCTCCCGTTTTTTCCGGGTTTCTCACGTATTTTAGCTCTTTTCCCGCTGTCTTCCCGTTTTAGTATTTTCCCGTAAAATATCCCGTATTTTTACGTTCTGATTGTGTTAACTCAGAACACGCAACTATCTGGTTTAGTGCCAGAAGACGCGAATGAGAAGTCGCGCGCACTGTGAGAAAATTTTCCGTGCACTCATCCGAGAGCGCGCACACGTCTCTCAGCGCGCAAATATTGAGTTATCTTTCAAGTCTTGCTCTTGAATGGACAAACTCACGCAAAAAGTATGTCAACATATTGATGAGTATTCTAGCAGACATAGTCTGTATATGGCTTAAGTAAGCTTTATACAGTCCAGAAAAGACGACGCATATCCGAGGTCTTAAAGGGGCAGTAGCCTTTACTGCTGTCTGTTTAATGTCAAACAAAAGACAAGGGCATCACTCACTGCTCTTGATTGAATAACGTTTGTAAGTTTAATAGGATTAATCTTTAATTTATACAGTCATATATGCAATGTTATTTTACATTTGATCAATTTCTGTACCTGAAAACTAATGTTAGACGTACCTGAAAAACCTGAAAAGCATAGTTTATTTTATTAGTATCTTTGCTCAATAGTATTTATTTGTGCTGCTGCTTGTATTTAAATGATTTGTTCTTATTATTTTCTTTTGTTTTATTTGACAGTAGTCCTTTTTTCCCTGAACATAGCAAATACTGAACCGTACCGAAACGGTGAACCTTAAACCGTGATACAAACCGAACCGTGAGCAATCTGTACCGTTACACCCCTAGCGTAACGTATGATAAAATGACTGAAAAAAGGTTGGGAAACACTGGCTTAGGCTACTATCGAAGAAGAAGAAGACAGTTGCAGCCGCGCGGTTGGGAGGAAGAGGGAAAAAGTAGCGGGAAGTAAACTTCAAGGAGAGTATAGTAATAATAAATGATAATAAATGGAATAAATAAATAATAAATGAAAATAATAAATGTTATATTTACCCATGGCCTTCCCTGTTATACAGAAATGTAATAGTTATCAAACCTTCCTTAACTGTATAAATAATAAATGAAATATAGATGAATCATCATTAAAGCTACAATTTTCTCTGTTCCCGTTGTTCTTTGATGAACATTAATGACAGGCTGACTCCACAAAATGACTCTAATTTGCCTCTTTGAAAAATAATTCTCTAATTTAACCTTATTACTATACTAATTGTAATATAAATAATACAAATATTAGAAGAAAAATATTTTAAGTGGTCATTATTGACAATAAATATTGCACAACTAGTATTTAGTACCAAAAGATCTCCTCAAAATATTCAATAAATATTATTGAACTAAAATATAGAACATTTATTTAATTGAAAAATAGTTAAGGTGTATGGTCACATTTGACCATCAATTAGTATGAGTATGACCAATTAGTATGGAATACCTGAAGGCTAAGTACAATAAAAAACATTAACATTAATGTTAACATTGTTGCATTACTCTCCATTATAAAACGATCCTGTATGGTTGATGTAATAATCAATGCACACTATGCTGTACTGTTTACCAAAACTTGCTGCAAACCCCTGTAAAGTGGAGCTGTTGTGTATCAAGCCATTCAAATGTATTGACACAGCGCTAGAAGTATTGAGATTTCTGTGAAGCACGACTGCGCGCGCCGCCGGGAGATGATAGAGCATGTCGCAACTCCGAATGGTTTTTCAACACTCTGGCTTTAACTGTTATGCCATATTAGCGCCAAAACGCTATTTATTGTTTGAATTTCGCATTAAAACTTTAAAAAATGTAAAAGCTTAGACATTGTTTAATATCAAAAGCAGGGTTGGCAATTTGGCGTGAGATTAAGTTGGGCAGCGTGAGAGCGTGAGACAGAGCCTGAAAGCGTGAGTGTCACGCCAAATGCGTGAGAGTTGGCAACCCTAGGCAAAAGAGAACTCGATGTGAGCAGGAAACTGACGCAAGTCTATCTATGCATCGAGTGTGTGTGTGTGTGTGTGTGTGTGTGTGTGTGTGTGTGTGTCAGTGTCCCTTGAATAGCTGACATGAGACGCATCCACACAGACAGGACACTGACACACACACATATTGTGTATATACACACATTTGGGCTTGGGCCCTAATAATCTGAGGAAGAACAATAGGGCTCTGCGCCCTTTCAGGCTTGAGCCCTAATAACCTTGATTCTTTTCCAAAGAAGATGGCTTGTGCCAATAAATATCGCTGTACACGCAGACACTTATTTTGCACTGTTTTGAACATGACCGTTTTAATAATACAGGCTTGTTGTAAATGTAATTGTATTACATATTTTTATTTGAATATTTGATTGAATGTGTTATTTGCAAAGGCTGGTATCACTGGGATTGCACGAGCAAACCAAACTTTGATTTGTCTGGGATCCCAAGACCCTGTGTAAAGTGTGTTAATGTGTGTGTTTTAATTGTATGTCATATATGTCATGACTTCTCGTTTGAGAATAAAACTTCAACACAGAATCAGTTGCTTTTTTTATTCAAAAGGAGACTACTCATTTACTTTTATCTTTAATATTTACAGTAAATGTGCAAATTACTATATGGTCTATTATTTTAGCCACTAAATAAATGTCATTAAAATGTGAACATTTAATTTACCACCGGGTGTCATACATTCCATTTATTTATTTTTTTAATGCATTTTCCTGTACATTTCTGTCCAAATATCACTTCCTTCACAAAACAGTCACCAAATATGGAACCTTGAGACTTAGACTTTTCCGACAACATGTGTTTTGCAAAGATCAGAAAAGATTTTTATTATAAAATAGTTAAAATACATTTTGTAATATGAAATATGACACCGCCCACTAGGGGGAGGAGCCCGGTGGAAGAATTTACAGTACCGTGTCCATGGTAACGCAACGTGTGATTTCAAAACGGTTTACACAGGATGAATTTTGAGTTCGTAAGCTTTCGAATGATACCTAATTTATGATAATTACTCAAATATATGATACGATAAAAAGGCGATCAAAAAAAGAGTGCCAGGTGTCCCGCCAGCGAAAAAAAGAAGAAGCTGCGGCAGTGTTCAGCTCCTCCAGCATCCACACCGAGCTTCACAGAGGATGTAAACTGTAGTTCGTGGTCCACTCCTCTTTCTGAAGTTGATCAGGAAGCTCTCTGCAGTTCCTGTGTCACTCCTGCTTACCCTATACAAATAATCAAAACTGTTTATCTACACTATCCTAACAATACAATCCAAGCCATGAATGCTGTGATTCAGATAAGTGTGATGTCACTGGCCACCTATTCACTGTAACCAGGGATGGCACTCAATGTCGTCTAAACTGGAACGATCTGCCGCCGCGTCACTGAGACACCAGCTAATCAACTGATGGCACCCTGTTACACACAACACAGTCTTCAGGAACACAAAACAACAAACTTTTCCGGGGTTTTATCTCTGAATGTTTGCTATCTCTCGCCTGTAGACAGCTCTCTAGGGAAGATCAGGCTGCTTTTGAAGGAGATCCTGTGTGCGGCTCCGTTCAGGCTGATCTTTTTTTTTTCTCTCGTTTTGTGAAGTGACATTACAAGGAAATAAAAAAAATAATAATTTAAATTAATGTGTCGAAGAAAAACAGGCAAGGCTGAGACATGCAGCAAAACAAAGGAAGCGGGCCCTTGAAATTCTGGTGGCTAAATATCAGAAGAAATGGGGTTTAACTTACGAGGCGGTGTACAAAGTATCCCATATTGATGCATTTGTAACCAGTGGGATCTTCAGTTTTCAGTTTTGAGTGTTAATAAAGAAGCTAAGATGATTTCCAACATACAAACATGTTTTTGTTTTGTTTATGTATTCAGCTCCCACATCTATTGAATCCTTTTTTTTGTGTTTTATAAAGGGTTGTTCTCTTTCATAGGTTCACTCAACGCTGCGTAGCTATGACGCAATGGGAACGCCCTCTGGGTGTGCCGATTGTCTGAAGCCCCTATAGAATCACGCCAATTCATTGGCTGATTTCGGGCCTGTTTTGATCGACAACACTCTCCCGCCTAGCGGCCAGGAAGCGCGGCCTTCGCTGAGCTCGTCGACGTGCTTTCGCGTGCTACTGAAAAGCTCGCTATCGAGTGGCCGGACGAGCCCCGCAAGGCACAATCTTCTCGACTCAACCAGAGATTTTTAAGTGGTCCTAATTCCAGGCTGGCGCGGAGAAAGCTGCCATTTTTCAGCGATCTGCATAGTAAAATCTCCAGATCCTGGAAACAGCCCTTCTCAGCCCGCTTGACAAACGCGGCAGCCGCTGACTTCACCAACCTCGTTGGTTCTGTGGAGCAGGGCTATTCCGCCATTCCTGCGGTTGAAGACATGCTGGCCAATCATCTGGCTCCCTCTTCGGCTCCTTCGTGGAAGTCCCACTATCTCCTTCCCACTAAGCCGTGTAGGACCACTTCCGCCCTTATCGGAAAGTCCTACACTGCAGCTGGTCAGGCTGGCATGGCCCTCCATATTATGGCCATCCTCCAAGCCTATCAGGCAGATGTTTTAAAGGAAATGGACGAGGGCAACGGCTTGACACTGGAAGCGGTTAAAGAGCTGCGTAAGGCCACGGATTTGACCTTGAGAGCCACTAAGCATACTGCTCGTGCCATATGACATTCAATCTCACGGAAATCCGTGACAAAGAGATGGTCTTCCTGCTGGACACCCCGGTCTCTCAGTCTGGTTTGTTTGGGGAGGGGCGGTCAATACGGTGGTTGAAAAGTTTCGAGCCGCCAAGTCCCAGTCGGCTGCCTTCAAGCAGTTTATGCCTAGGAGGGCTAGGGACTCTCCCAACCCCTCCCCCTCTCAGTCCAGAGAACGTCCTTCTCACAGGAGGGAATTCCCTGGTAGGAGGAGCGACCAGGGTCATCCCCCACCCATCACGATCTGGGCAGCTTGCGGTCGCCCATTTCCTCGCCAACGGCCTCACAGGCGCATTGACCCAAAGCAGCCCAGCAAACCCTCTGCTCCGGCCACTTCGAGTCGCTCCTGACCCTCAGGTCAGAAAAAGGAGAGCTCCGCCTCACGTCCGAGGTTGGGTCAGACTGCGCAAGCGTTTGTGCCTCCCTCTCGCCAGCTCTCCTTGTCCAGCTCTGTCACTTTCGCCACCCAGCGCGTTTCAAAGTACAGAACTGGCCCGACCCACGCCTCCTCCGCCGCTGAAGAAAAGAGATGCTTTTTGCTTTCTCCCTTCACGTCTGATTGGCTTACCATCCGCTGCTCACTTAGACGGAGGCACGTTCGGTCTTCTCCAGGAGCCAGCGGGGCCTACTTTTTCCACTCAGGCTGTGACATCTCCCACTCCACATCAGGACCCAATGCGCTCTCCTTCGCGGATGACCACGCCTCCCTTCAAGGATCAGCTCGACACCCTATCTCAGGTATGTCCACTGCACCTCAGCACGCACTTCCTTTGTCACATTTCTCCCACGAGTGCAAACATCTGCCAGCAGTATCATCCTGGGTCCTCCGCACAGTTCAGTCCAGTTACACACTCCAGTTCTGTCGCAACCCCCCTCGCTTTGACGGGGTTATTCCAGCACCTCAGAGGCTTCTGTTCTACAACAGGAACTTACTTCTCTCCTCCTCAAAGGGGCGATAGAAGAGGTCCCGTTATCGGAAATGGAATGTGGCTTCTTCAGCCGTTACTTCCTGGTTCCGAAGAAGGGCGGTGGACTGCGTCCCATTCTGGACCTTCGCCGTCTGAACTTCACCCTTTACAAAGGAACGTTCAAGATGTTAATGCTGAAGGCTATTTTTTCACAGATACGTGCGGGGGACTGGTTCGTTACGATAGACCTGAAAGATGCCTACTTCCATATTCAGGTCGTCCGACGACACAGGAAGTTTCTCAGATTCGCCTTCGAGGGAAGGGCTTATCAATACAAAGTCCTTCCCTTCGGCCTTGCCCTGGCGCCGAGGACGTTCACGAAGTGTATGGATGCTGCTCTGGCCCCGTTGAGGCTCCAGGGCATTCGTATACTCAATTACCTGGACAATTGGCTCATCCTGGCCCACTCCAGAGAGTTGGTGACTCATCACAGAGACATTGCACTTCAGCACATTCAGTCTCTTGGCTTGAGAGTGAACACCGACAAGAGTATTCTCACCCCAGCTCAGCAGACCACCTTTTTAGGGGTTTGCCTGGATTCCGTTCTGATGCAGGCCCGTTTGGCTCCTGCTCGGATTTCCAGTCTCATAACATGTTTGGCCCGCTTCAGGCTCGGCCATCATGTTTCTGTGGGTATTTGTTGCAGGCTCCTGGGTCTCATGGCCGAAGCTTCCCCGGTGCTTCCCCTGGGACTGCTCCTTATGAGGCCCTTCCTCTGGTGGATGAAGCTCTTAGGCGCCCGATCAACAGGATCGGCCCTTCGCCTACTGAAGGTGTCACGTGGTTACTTCCGCGCCCTCTCTTTCTCCAGAGGGGGGTCAGCATGGGGGCTGTTTTCCGTCACCAAATGATTGCGACGGACGCCTCTCTAACCGGCTGTGGTGCGGTATTCGGGGGCAGACCAGCATGCAGAGTCTGGGAGCCTAGGGCTGAGAGCTGTCTCCCTGGCCCTTCGGCACTTTCTCCCCTCTCTCAGGGGACACCATGTCATCATCAGGACGGACAACATGGTGGTGGTGTCTCATGTGAAACACCAAGGGGGCTCACGGTCACGCACCCTGGACAGGCATGCGCGCTGTCTCCTCCTGTGGGCTCAGGGCAAACTCCTGTCCCTGAGAGCAGTCCATGTACCCGAAGTCTTGAACCTCGCAGCAGATTTTCTGTCGAGGCAGAAGCTCAGTTTGGGGGAATGGGTTTGAATTTGAATTTGAATTTGACTTTGACTTTGAATTTGAATTTGACTTTGACTTTGAATTTGACTTTGTGATGTTTTTCCCATATTATAATTTTTTTTATCAAAAAATATTTGCGATCAAACATTAATTGGTGGATCCCTGGTAGAAGACCCATTAACTGGACGGTTACTGAAATGTCCTTAAATAGTAATATTTATTATTTATTTGTTGGTTTTTCAATCATACTACTACTCAGTCAGCAAAATGTCAACCAGAATATCCTTGAAGATAAGAGTGCATATGTTATAACAAAACTAAATTAAACACACACGCACACACTCAAAGACACATAACACACATAACATTGCCAATATTGTATTGGTCCCCCTTTTGCTCCCAAAACAGCCCTGACCCATCGAGGCACCCACCCTAAAGCCATCCTGGGTGTATATGACATTCTTCTTTCAGATAAATAGCTACAATTAGAGTTATATTAAAAATGTCCTGGCTAATCCAAGCGTCATAATGGCAGCCCAAAAAAGTGCATCACACATTTACGAAAAAAGTGTAACTGGCGCGTTTCCATGAAAGGATGTACATGGTCTGCGATAATGCTTAGGTAGGTGGTATGTGCCTAAGTAACATCCACATGGATGGCAGGACCCAAGGTCTCCCAGCAAGACATTGCCCAAAGTATCACACTGGCTCCGCTGGCTTGCCTTCTTCCCATAGACCATCCCGGTGCCATGTGTTCCCCAGGTAAGCAACGCACACGCACCCAGCCATCCACGTGATGTAAAAGAAAAAATTATTCATCAGACCCAGGCCACCTTCTTACATTGTTCTGTGGTTCAGTTCTGATCTCATGTGCCCACTGTTGGAACTTTCAGCGGTGGACAAGGGTCATCATGGGAACCCTGACTGGTCTGCTGCTATGCAGCCCCATACACAATAAACTGTGATGCACTGTGTATTCTGACTCCGTTCTATCAGAACCAGCATTAACTTCTTGAGCAATTTGAGCTACAGTAGCTCGTCTGTTTGATCAGACCACACGGGCCAGCCTTTGCTCCCTACATGCATCAATGCGCCTTGGCCGCCCATGACCCTGTCGCTGGTTTACCACTGTTCCTTCCTTGAACAGCTTTTGATAGATACTGACCACTGTCTAGAGACCAGGAACACCCCACAAGAGCTGCAGTTTTGGAGATGCTCTGACCCAGTCGTCTAGCCATTACAATTTAGCCCTTGTCAAACTCGCTCAAATCCCCAGCTTGCTCATTTTTCCTGCTTCAGTTCTAACACATCAAATTTGAGAACAAAATGTCACATCAAAATACAAAATGTTCACTTGCTGCCTAATATATCCCACCCACTAACAGGTGGTGTCGTGATGAAGAGATAATCAGTGTTTTTCACTTCACCTGCCAGTGGTAATAATCTTATACCTGATCAGGGGTGCTTTTCCCGTACAACGACGTAACTCACTGCTTATCTACCATAGTACGATGCATCGTTGAAGAAATGAACTAGCTAGTCACGACTGTTTCCCGAAACCGCATTGTCGCAAATCTGTTGTTCAACCACGTTGGTTAATGATGTCACGCAGGTGGTGGAGTAATAAATGCTTTTAATTAATTATTTTGAGATTGAATTCATGCTAGATTTTTTGCTATACATTATGGACATGGCACCTGAGGTATAATTCAAATTTTTCTCAGTAATTTTGTTTCAGATTTTTGATTTCCAGATTCAAATAGGCTCTTTTTACGTACTAGAGCACGTCCGCACATGCACACTCTTCAAAAACGGGGCTTTAAATCTCTTGACAAACTAAAAGACATTAATGACATTTGTATTCTAAATAAAAGATGTAGGTTGTACTGAATGTCAGCTTGCTTATTTTGCTCAAGATAAGGATTTATTAAGTCCACATGTCATGCAAACAAGAAACTATGCTTCTAACCACAGGTCGAGAGCTGTAGTTGCAACCACACAAGTTTGCGACGCTGTTTGCGAACGTTCGTTCGAACGATGGTTTCGGGAAACACCGACTGGTTGAACTATGTTGATAACGACGGAACTTGCGACCATAGTTGGCTAACGATGCTTTTGGGAAACGCACCCCAGTATAGCTAGATGAAATTTTACCTCACTTAAAGGGATAGTTCACCCATAAATGAAAATTCTGTCATAATTTAAAGGAAGATATTTTGAAGAATGTTTGTAATCAAGCAGAGAGAGCTACCATTGACTACCATAGTATTTCTTCCCTACTATGGTAGTCAATGGTTGCTTGGATCTGCTTGGTTACAAACATTCTTCAAAATATCTTCTTTTGTGTTCAGCAGAACACATACATTTACACAGGTTTGGAACAACTTGAGGGTGAGTAAAATTTTTGGGTGAACTATCCCTTTAAACCGTCTTTGTGTTTTGCACAACCTCCGTGCATTTTAGTACCAGAGGACATAACGCAAGGTTCAACATTAGAGGGCGCTGCAGCACCGCCGATCTGTCCATGTGAACGCAAAATAAAGGTGCTTTTTCTTCTGAGGGACTCCGTTTAGGTTATGTGGTAGCCTATATTTGGGGGGAACACAGTTAATGTGAATTTAACGTTTTTTTTATTTATCTGGAGTTAAATTTAAAACTTGTGAATTCCACTTCTCATTTTGGGATTTTGCATATTTTTGGCTGTTTTGGAGTTTATTTTCCTCAATAAATACTTCAGCATAGTTTTTAAATAAATTTAAATCTAATATGCACTAGGCTATATACATATAGACATATAGATATTCTACTGTATGCAATATGTAAATATACTACAGGAATCAAGGAATTTTTCATGCAACAGGAGGGTTGCATTTATGGCCACATCCCAGTTTATGCTATTTCACTGTTTGACCACTAGGTGCTGCAACACTTTGCATTAGGTTAAAAACCTTAGATGGACTAGGACAGCAGAAAAAAAAGATAAATCATGACACAAAAACAGTCTCCATTTGGTTGTCTTGCATAACTTATTTAAATAATATTCTGTAACTAAGTCAGCATCTTTCTCTTTAATGGACTGCTGATGATTGTAAAAATTATCCCAATATTTTGATATAGCCTACAGCCTTCTGTGACTTAGCCTAGAGAGAAGTATAGAACCTTAAAGACTGCAGCTATGAGTTTCTAAAATTGAACATGTATCAATTGGTGCTTAGTTTATTCAGAAGAAACCTAATAATACAATAATCTTTGCCGATAATAACTCCTATATCAATTTGAGGGAAAACATGGCGAAAGGTTTTGATGAGAAGGTGGGAAATACATTTACCTTGAAGCTCAAAGTTGAAGTAAAATGATAGTGTTTATTCAAGCTTCATCACTCTGTGATTGTGTTGTGATGTAGGCTATCTGGAGTGTCCACAGAGACTTTTAAGCTCATAAGATATCCGTGCGCCTCACATGACCGGCACGCACGCAGATGTCCCTTTATTTAAGAAATAGATCTCAAATTGACTAGATTGATTTTGTCCCCTTTTTGTATTTAATAGTGGGTCGGATGGCAGCTCTTTTAATGTGCAAATGAGAACCAATGAGGACAGACTCCTAAATTCAGTTCAGACAGAGCCACTCAGCTGACACGTACCGCGTCAGCGCCTGGCTCAGCCAATCACGTCCCACCGAGCCCCTCTACTTTCCCAGGCACGCTCTCAAAGTTTTGACTTTTTGCAGCAAAAGACAGCAGGTTGATGAAAATGTTTTATTATCTTCCAGATCTTCATGTGAACTACCCAGAAAGACTCTCTTTTTATTTATAGATTTCAAAACACTCTATCTTTTAAAGGACGGCTCTCTGTTGTATCATGCCATATTTGCAAGATCTGAAAGAAAGGAATGGATTTTGCAAGAGGAGATGGGTTTGAAGCTTCAATACATCTGATTGGGATTTTTTAGCGAAATTACTTTTTGTCTGAAGGCTTGAGATTGTGAGGTATTTTTGTTTTTCTTTTCACCCCCTCATTCAGACTACGTTTGTTTTCACGTTTTTTTCCTCCGGTCTCCACCGTCTTGCTTCTTGCGCAATATTTAGTTAAAGTTGTAGTTTCTTGGTTATGTTAGCGGTGGGGCAAATGGACGGGTCTCGCCAGAGCGCTTTCCTTCTCAATACCCCACCTTTGGCTGCTTTACACAGCATGACCGAAATGAAGACACCACTTTACCCAGCCTATCCGTTGTCTTCCACTGGACCAGCATCCTCCACTTCACCGACAGCTACCTCTCCGAATCCAGGTGGTATCCCCGTCTCGTCCCCGGGGATCAAAACATCCACTGGACTTTCTCTTGGATCACCCCAGCAGTTCGCGGTCGCCACACCTCACGGAATAAACGACATCCTCAGTCGCCCCTCGGTGCTCGGAGTGGCGGCGGCGGCTGCATCTTCTCCCGCTGGAATCTTGTCTGGACTGCCCCGTTTCAGCAGCCTGAGTCCGCCGCCTCCTCCAGGGCTGTATTTCAGCCCCAGTGCCGCGGCCGTGGCGGTGGCTCGCTATCCGAAACCTCTGACAGACCTTCCGGGCAGAACCCCGATATTCTGGCCTGGAGTTATGCAAAGCCCGCACTGGAGAGACGCCAGATTTGCGTGTTCACCACGTAAGTGCACGATTAATTCGTGATTAACTTGAAGGCATCCAAATATTACTTGATAACAATAAGGACATTATCATAATAGGGTGTGATAATAACATAGCTGAATTTTCTATTCTACCCCTCTATAGATCAAAACTCAGTGCTGCTGGACAAAGATGGGAAAAGGAAACACACGCGACCAACGTTTTCCGGGCAGCAAATTTTTGCTCTGGAAAAAACATTCGAGCAAACGAAATATTTGGCAGGACCCGAGAGAGCGCGGTTGGCCTACTCTTTAGGAATGACAGAGAGCCAGGTCAAGGTAAGACAGTCCTAATAGTTTATGTATGAAACTGAAAACCCTCGACTGACTTGATTATTCATTAATTCAACGCCTAGCTATTAAAGATGTGGCGTTAGATGTGGCCTAATAAATGTGTTTATTCTTATAGCTGTTAATTCACAACTTTTATATATAGGCCATCATCTATTTATTTCTCAACAGCCTAATTCAATTGAATGCAACGTTGCAAAAATGCGTTTTTAATTTATTTTCATCCATAAGTTATTCAGCCATTAAATTATCATGAACATGTGCAACACTGCAATAGTTTTAATGATTGCAATGAAACAATTTAATTAAAAAATATTTAAACCTCAGATCATTTTATTTTCGTTAATATAGCCTGTATGATTCAATATCTTATTTATTCTCCGATTCTAATATTGACTTGAAGAGAAGGAGGTTATGGATACAAATATTTAAAGAGCACTGCATGTTCAAGTTATTATTTTTTATAGAGAAAACATATTTAGCCTAATTTGTTTGACACTGTTAAATGTTTCTGGGCGACATGCTATTATAATTCTCGTTTGATATGCTGACTTTTTGAGTAAGATAAACCATATTTTCTGTGTGGATTAAAATGCGTTTTTATCTCATTTTTAATTGTAAAGGTGTGGTTTCAAAACCGAAGAACAAAATGGAGAAAACGGCACGCGGCTGAAATGGCCTCGGCGAAGAAAAAACAAGATTCAGAGACCGAGAGGCTGAAAGGGGCCTCGGAAAATGAAGACGACGACGACGACTACAATAAACCTTTAGACCCAAACTCGGACGATGAAAAAATAACGCAGTTACTGAAAAAACACAAACCAAACTCAGCTCTTATCCTTCACACATCGGAAAACGAGAGCTCGTAAAATGGAAGCGGGAGATGGGTTGTCAAATTCTTCAAGAAGTGTCAAAAATAATGTAGGCTACTGTTTTTCACCAAGTTTGAGCTCTGG
Source organism: Gobio gobio (assembly GCF_949357685.1). Classification (NCBI taxonomy): domain Eukaryota; kingdom Metazoa; phylum Chordata; class Actinopteri; order Cypriniformes; family Gobionidae; genus Gobio; species Gobio gobio. The sequence continues at coordinate 31,435,264 of NC_137107.1, read as the reverse complement.
TTTGAGAGGAAGGATGCAAATCAGAGGAATATGCACTATTGGTGGAGCTGAACGTGCATCAGTGTCTGCCATAGACACTTTTCAACAGAAAGACAACGGTACATTTTTGTAAATTAACAGCGTGAGTTGTATCGCATAGGAATTATATTACTGTGAATATTTATGTGTAAAATATTTTGAATAGTACACATTTCAGAATTCGTTAAATTTTTGGTTAGGCTTTGTGATTTGCATTTTCATATCATTAATTTGTATAGCTGCTTATCACCCTGAGTTATTTGTTTTATTTTATTTTTTTGTCTATGGGTATAAGTTGCCTCAGCCTTAAAAAATAATCAACCATGGAAATATAGAATAATTTTCAGAATTGACCACTGATGGTGAAAGACATAAGCGACAGCCTAAATTGAGGCTCTGTCAAAAGATTGATCTGGCCATAACAAGTGTAAATATAAACAAACACATAACCATATAATTGTAATATAATGCATAGTGTTCGTCTCCCAATGTTAGAATGTTTCTTTAAAAAAAATTCATGATTAATTTATAATATTTTAAGTTTGTAACAGTGTTTGAATCCTGCAAAATGCGCCTTGCAGGTTGTGTATTGCACTTTTATTTAATAAAATGTTAAACATATGGGATTTTTTTTCTTTCTTTTATTATTAAATCGAATATAAATATTTTGTGAATAAACTACAAAGTTTTCAAGCATTAATAAATATGCTTGCCGATGCTTGATTAATTATTGAATCTTTCGCTTCGGTAAGAGGTTTTCTCACTTTTAAGGAGGTAACTCTTGAAATGTATTTGATATATTGGCCTATATAAATATGTTGTATTATTATTATTCGTTATTTGACAATATCAACACAGTGATGTGTTTCATGTCAGTAACTGAATAAGCATGTTCTGTGTTATTGCTCTGTGTGAACACATTGTTTTATTATAAAGACAATTACTCCGAGCTCTTACAGTAATTTACTAGATTTTCGATACATTTTAATTCATTGAGAAATGTCGATAAAAATGTTTTTGGCATAACTGGTGGGATGATGAAAGTAGAAAGCGTTTTTGGTGGTCTTCAGCTGATCGCGTCACAGCTTCAATATGTCAGCTGATTCGCGCGATTAGATCACCACGTTCTTTGGAAATTGGAAATCATTCAACCGATTAGTTCTCAACAAACCAACAGAACATTTTAATTCATAAGGTGAGATGATGCACCATGCAAAGTTGTACTATCAGAAAATATTTTGAGCTGGTAATTTTGAAGGACAGCTTCTCCACAGGTTAGCCAAAATGAATCCTTTTTTTCTGGAAGCGATACAGCATTAGCCTATCTATTAGTCAATGTTTCATTTAGGCTATCATTGTACCTATATAGCCCACTCAAAAGAAATAATTAAAAAACACTATTTTTACACATTCATTCGTTTGACTCATTTAATTATTTAGATGTTAATGAGCAACACATATTATAACATTAAGGGTCAATAAAGCGTTGCCAAAAGAACAAAATGGTTTAAAACTGTTATTAATCTGGGGGAAAAATGTTGTTCAGCATTTTGCAAGTTTTCGAATTGACAAAGGTGATTTACTTAGCCTAATCTGTTTTATGCACTTGGCAAATATTTGTGGCTTAGTGCATGCGTTTGATTTAGAACATTTTAGGCTGAATTAATAACTGAACGATAAAATAAAAAATAAAATAGGCTATATATTATCATCATTAAAGAATCAGAATGCCTGATGAATTGGTGCATCACAGAATGGAAACTGTCATGGTTCTGCGATTAAATGGGATTTTAACAACTTTCAAATTAGATTTCTTTGAGCAAGTCATACGGTAAAAAAAAAATATCATTGCCATTCCCAAACCAATAATTTTGTAATTTACACGCGTGACATGTAAAATTGGAAATCTGAGAACAAGCTTTAGTCTTGTATAATCGAGATCAATTTGCAAATGCAGATTTTTATTATTAGACCTAATAAAATGAAATAAAATACAATTTATTTTCTTTCAATTTAGCCTTGTTTTTTTAGCATTCCAATACGCAAATTTCTTTTTTCATTTCAGTGTTTTATTCAACTTTTTCAACAATTTCTCTTTTATTCTGTGGTTACATCAAATGGCGTTTGCCCAGACTTGACATTCCAATTAAAATAATACTTTTTTAAATACGAAAACTATATATGGTGTTCTTATTTTTATATATATATCCCTTTAACGGTTCGTCTTGTTTTTCAAGAACATCGCTGTTGTTTTCATTACATTACTTATCGGCTCAAGATTTCAGCATGTCAAACTCTAATGAATCTATCCTTATTTTGCTACATGTGTAGGCCAATGACCTGATGTCAATAAGGTATCAAATTACTGTTGAGCGAGATCTTAATGAACTCTCATCTACAACAATTAATCTCTGATTGCTTCACATTAAAATACATGAATATGCTCATTAGCACTCTTACTGTACAAAGCCATTTCAAATGAGGACATGAAATGAGCTAATACAAAAGACCAAACAATGAAAGTAAATGATTTATAACACACCAACATTTATTTAGTAAATTAACACTTATAAATAAGTTTTGATTTATTTTATGATTATGATGCAGTGGGGTTAAATTGACACAGATTCCTCTTCATTTATGGAAGCAATAATTAAGTGAACGATACTTGATTGTAGATGTTATAGACAAATTTCTATATTAATTTCACCTCAAACACTTGCATATAACGCCCCTGCATTTTTGAGGAGGCAGAGCAGGTGGACCAGGCATGGAAAGACCTGGTTCTGCTTGCTCCATCCCCTGATCTAGGTAGAATTATGATCCATCACCGTGGTCCAGGTGTGGTGAACATGGCGTCTGCTCCTCAGGGGAGATATCTTAGCATCTGCTGAGTGCCTGCTGATGTATAGTGCTGTGACTGCACTGCTCCAGGAACAGTGCTGGGTCTGCAGCTGGCCACATGATCCTGGGTCAGTGCTGCTCTCCCATCAGACACTTGTTGTAAGTGAGGTTAATTAGTTGAGAAATAGCAGTTGCCTCCCACAGCCCTTACCTGAGAAGACAGGCATATTGCAAATGTACAGTTTATCACCAAATCTTTACTGCGGCATTCAGAAATTAATTGAATGTGCCTTTTAAATTCCTGAATTTATAAATTGGGCTGCAAACAGGATGTAGAATTGTGTGAATGTATTATTTGAATCTGAATGGAAGGATGTAGGCTATAATTAAAATGAATTCACATTCAAATAAATTCACATAACTGCACATTTTAACTACTTGTGTGAAAGTAAAAAAAAGAAGTAAAATACATGGATGGATGGATGGATGGATAGATATGAATTAATATTTGTGGACAAGGGTGGAAGAACACTTCATTTCCCAGAATGCATTAGCCTACCTGTGCTTAATTTCTCTAAATTACAATTCAGTAAATTCCTGTCATTTCAGTTTAACTTCCTGTCTCACGGCAATTTGTACGTATTTTACGAGGTGGCTAATTCGTACGAATTCGTACGATTGTTTGCTAAAATCGCACGTATTTTACGAGTTGGTCAATTCGTATGATTTCGTACGAATGACCTAACCTTAAACCCCGCCCCTAAAACCTACACATCACTGCAGTATATACAAATCGTATGAATTCATACGAGTGAGGTCGTACAGTTGGCTAGATGGCACTGTCACAAAAAAAACTAGGGTCCTAGAAATGCAGTCCTGAAACTCCTGCGTCCTAAAAGTGTAGCCTCCGGTACTGCAGGCAGATAATATTGGACCATTCAGCAATAGACATTGAACAGGAGAGAGAGGGAGGATTAGGGGTAAATTCCTGTTCCTGTCATTCCAGTTCAACTTCCTGGGGTGTGGCCTTTTAAATGCAAATTATGATTAATTGGAAGGGAGACATTTCTTATTTTTAAATCCTGAATGTTGCACAACTCTGGTTTCTATAAAAAAAATTATTCAAAAATAATTTCTGTTTAAAAAAAAAAAATTCTTAAATACTCGGGCAAACATCTCAGGGTGCATACAAAGATAATCCACCGTTGGTTTTCAGCTGTACTGCAGTTCCCATACTCAGTGTTTTTCTCCACACATATCTTCATCCATGGCATTTGGTAAGATGTCTTTTGACATTTAGTGATGTGACTAATTTGCTGATAACTGTGTGTTTTGGATAAAGAAGCCCATTGATGTGCTTTCAGTTGAACATGTACTACAAGAGATTACATACAAGACTGTGTCACAAGAGGCTGCAGCCGTAGAGAATGAATACTGGCTTACATGCGCCTGAGGCCTTATCTCTTTCTCAACCATTTGGAGAGTCCTGATAAAGAGCACCTTGGGATCCCCTATTATAAAAACCCCGGGTGCTTGTCACAGTGCAATGAGCTTCCTGAGATATTTTCAATGCATGAATGATTTTATTAAACCTTTTAATTCTTCTCTTAATGATTACATAGCGTCCATGATGATACCCTTTATTCTTCTCTCATGTTATATTAAAGCTATTACCACATTTTTCATTTTAAATAAGCAAAGCTAACAGAGAATGTTCTCAAAACGTTAGCTAACGTTGTGGCAAGGTTCTCTCAAAGTTGTTTCAATAATGTTTAAAAACATTATCATTACAAATTATAAAACATTATAAAAACATAAAAAAACATCTTAAACATTCAGAAACAACTTAACAACTTAAGTTGTTTCTAAATGTTTTTTAATGTTCTGATGAATGATGTATAAATAATGTTTTTCTGCTAACTTATTGAGAACATTAAAATAAATTTTAAACATTCAGGAACAACAATTTAGAACTTATTTTTGTTAGCTGTGTAACTGCTTGGTTAAGTATTGCTATTTTTAAGTATGTAGGTGCAGGTGATTGTGGAGGTTTGAGGTTGATGTGTGGTCTCTTGAGTATATTTGTATTGTTCTCCAGGAGCTGAGGTTTCGGGGGGCATCCTGGGTGGTATGAACACACTCTAGTGTTTATAATCTCCTGTAATCTTGTCTAATGATGTTCTCATAATCTGTCAAAGCCTCTAGTTGCAGTGGCTTACAAACAAATCTGGATTCACAATCAGATGGTGGTAAACAACCAAAGATAAGCACATTTAAAGTAATCTGATGGAAGGACTCATACCCTGTGGAAAAAGGGCGGGTTTTGTTGAATGCAGTTGATAGTGAAATTTAATTCCTATATATTATTATTTTTCTCATACACTCTTAAAAACGAAGGTTACAAGATGAGGTTTTTGCAGTTGATGACATAAGAACCATTTATGGTTCCCCAAAGAACCTTCCAGTGATCAGTTCTTAAAAGATCCATTTTTATTCTTAGTGTGAAGAACATTTTAAAAGTCTATAGAAGCTTTTCCCACCATAAAGAACCTTTATTTTAAATAGTATATACACTAACGTTCAAAAGTTTGGGGTAAGAGTTTTAATGTTTTTGAAAGAAATCTCTTGTGCTCACCAATGCTGAATTTATTTGATCAAAATACAGTATAAACTGTAATATTGTGAAATATGTTTATAACTAGTTGCTTAAAGGGTTAGTTAACGCAGTTCAAAATGCTACGCTACGTCTGACGACATTACACACCAGTTCCGCTCGTCAGGCGTAGCGTAAGCATTTTGAACTGTGAGAGGCATTACACTTTTTCCGTAAGTTGAATACAGAAGACGGTCCGCCGGAAGTTAGAAATTTTACTTTATAAAGTTTTGAATATGGATATTTTCCTTACACAAACCAATCGCTTCACTTCAGAAGGCCTTTATTAACCCTCCGGAGACGTGTGGAGCAGTTATGATGGATATAGATGCACTTTTATGGGCTTCAAAATCAGAACAACATTCACTGCCATTATAATGCTTGGAAAAGCCAAGACATTTTTTTATATAAACTCACAACTCAGGTTGTATTCGTCTGAAAGAAGAATGTCATTTACACCTAGGATGGCTTGAGGGTGAGTAAATCATGGGCTAGTTTTCATTTTTGGGTGAAATAACCCTTTAATTGAAGCTTAGAGTATCGTGAGAGAGAGCAAGTACATTACATGCCTCTATCTGATATTCTTCAGGTCATTGTCAATCTTATATTCATAATCATCATTTTAATGTATTTTAAATGTCATTCATTTCTGTGATGGCAAAGCTACATTTTCAGCAATGTCAAATGATCCTTCAGAAATCATTTTAATATGGTGATTTGGTGCTCCAGAAACATTTCTTATTAGTCTCATAGTTGTAAAAGGATGTGCTGCTTTTTTGTTGTTGTTGTTGTTGTGGAAATCGTTCTTATTCAAAAACCATAAAGCAAGCCAAGCCGTTGGCATTTTGTTTAATGTTTATGGTGGTGGGGGTCTAGGGGAGAATAATGACAAAATGAGCACCTTCAATAGACGGCTCAGGCCATGAATAAACTGCCCTCATCGGGCCAAGTCCTGAGTCCTGCATTTTATTAGCACTAGCCATGCTAAAATAACCTGCTAACACGTAGCATAGTGCAGCAATAATAACCTCCTCAATCATATTTTAAAAGTCACGTCAAGCCAGGCCTGTATAATTCATCTCTATGCAAATACATCAATGTCAGCCCATTAGTGTATTGCTAAAGAGGTTTTTTATTAAAATGCATTCTTGCCTTGTCCTTTTTCCTTTTTTTTTTTTTTTGTCGTCTTCTGTTTTTTTTTACTCACTCCAATAAAACATGAGCCCTATTGGCCAAGAATTATAGCAACTATTAGAGTAACATATGGACAGCATGCACTCTGAAAATAAAAACCAACAGATAAAGTAGCAGGGTCATGGTAGGGTACAAACACTTAGGAAAATGGCAGCGGAGTAATAGATTTCTCCCTGGCTGGCTGAGGAGACCCAGCGTGCCACTGAAATCAAAGCCTTATTATACATGCATTTAGGGCTGTATTGTGTGGCAAGATGCGTAGCCCTCGCTCGCTGGGAGAAAAGTTATGGCCGACACAAAGAGGACCAGTGCGATGAATTAAAAAGACAATAAAAAGGTGATAAAGTGCACCCTGAATGTATTATATCTTTTAATGAAATTAAAGTAGTGGACAAGCTCTGTCACGTCTCGTATCATTCAGCTATAGTGACATTGAGCAGGAGAGAGAGAGGGAGGATTATGGGTAGAGCACAAATCAGCTGATAGTGTACTTCCTGCTATTGGAGGACACAGAGTTGAAGCCAAGTGTCATGCAGCTCCAAAGGATTGATCAAAAGTGATGGGGAGAAAAAGTGAGATTACTCAGGTGATTATTTTATATTATGAACATAATTATAAACATTATAACTTATAAGCCTATATAAAAACTCTAAAATGCTTATATGTTTTGGTCAACTATGGACAATGTGTGGACAACTATGGACAACTATGTGTTGCTTCATTGAAGCTTTTTGTATAATGTAGAGTATAATGAGAGAAAGAGATTGACTAAGCATTACCTGCATCTAGCTGATATTCTTCAGGTCAATGTCAATCTTATATTCATCATCATAAAATCAGTTTGAATATCTGAGGAATATCTTTGTCTTTGTCCTTTTAACAGTCAAGGGGGATTTCCCATGACAGGCAAGTAAATGTATTGTTTATAACCTTGTTTCAATCCCTTTCAATATAAAAGTCTTTGCTACCGACTCACTCATAAAGACAGTCTTTGCTGCCATCTAATGGTGTAATAATGTAACTTTCAATGAAGTCAAAATCACAATCACTAACGGATCCTTTCTCAATACCAAATACATGTTATTTATATAAACTAATATTTGTTGAAAAATAATATTTAAATAAATAATATTAGCCATTATAAAAGTATAAGAAGATTGTACAATAGGAAATAAAAAAGCAAACAGTTCTTTGTAAATTTGCTCTTAGCCAAATCGATTTGCTCTGGAACAAGGCCAAGTGGCTACTACATCTCCCCCCTCCATGGCTGGAAAAGGTTCTCAATTGATTTGCCAATCAGAATCGAGAACCAGATCGAATTAGCCTCCATACAATTTATTTTTATACCTGTATATATTAATTATGTATTTTATAATTATATATATATATAGAGAGAGAGAGAGAGAGAGAGTCATGGAACACAGTGCATATATATATATATATATATATATATATATATATATATATATATATATATATATATATATATATATTTTTTTTTTTTTTTTTTTTTTTTTTTTTTTTTTACATATAAAATTATAATACATTATATAATGATTTATAATAGTGCTGTCAAATGATTAATCACGATTAATCACATCCAAAATAAAAGTTTGTTTACATAATATATGTGTGTGTACTATGTTTAATTATATAAATGCACATATATGCATATATTGAAGAAAGATTTGTAATATTTATATATAAAATATTTCTATTTATATATAGGCCTAATATAAGTTAGGCCTATATAAATATATACAGTATATACATGCAAATATTTCTTAAATATATACAGGTATGTGTGTGTATTAAATATACATAGGCTAATAATTATAACCTCATACACACTCATATAGATTATTAATGTAAACAAACTTTTGTTTTGGATGTGATTAATCGCGATTAATCATTTGACAGCCCTAATTTTTAAATCATTTTAATGGTAATAATAATTGATTAATGCCATAGTTCAAGTGTAGTTATATGTTTTTAATTTCATTTACAGCCTATAGGCCTACTTTTTTGACAATTTTGGTCATCTCAGGGGATACAGGCACAAAACGGCTAGAAAAATGTTTTATGAACCGCACATAGCAGTGAGTATGGTACACTCCCCACGCCGTTTGCCGTGTTGTGTTTGGCTGGATGTTGTGTTTTCAGGGCCTGATTACCCCCTTATAAGTTTAATGCTTTAGCAGGGCCAGTGGATCCTGTCATGCCTGCGTGAACAGTGGATTTTTCTCCTTTATGGTGTCATTAATTTAATGCGGATCATTAGCTCTCATACAAACCCATGTTTTGACAAATGTAAGCAGTGAATTATGTACATAATGTACCGCGCCCGTTCGTGAATGAATCACATGATAAACAGGAACTGCCCTGGCATATTACCCAAATGTGTTTCAGGGGGTGTCTCTCCCCAGGCTCGTCACTCCATTACAGAGACAGCTCACTCAATAGCGGCTGTGTGTCTGACACATGCGGCCATTGACAAGCTTTTCATTGTGACCGCCGGTGCGTTCTGGCTAACAGCATTAAATATTGGGTCTGATGAAAAATGATGAAAAAGTGAACATGGAAATGATATTATCCCGCAGCTCTGGGTGGTATTCTTCTGCCCCGCGTACTTGAAATATGGAATTTTAAACTAACTCGCAGCGTGAATTTCATTGATGAGCCCGGGCGTATCTTTCTGTCATTTGTCTGAAGTGATGTCTTTCATATTTTTTTTTTGCTAGTGGTTCAAACTGATATATACTAGATTAGGTCATGATACTGCGACGTGTTATCGTTGAAACAGTGCTGTGGGAAATTTAAACCTGGCCACTAAAACCTATAGGCTACTGTGGTCGTCATAAATGTTTGACTGAGAAAATAATGTTAATATCATTTTATTAATAACTTGCGATATAATATAATATAAATATAGAATATAGAATAAATATAGTGGCTATTAATAACTCAAATAACAACATCAGACACAATTTAAATGAGGACCAATGGCACAATTTCAGTGATGAAGAATGAATAATTTATACAATTATTGAAAAATGTAAGTCAAAATCTGTAAACTCTCAGAAACAAACCATCAACAACCATAACAATAAACAAAATCAATAAACAATACAAAAAATCATCAAAATAAAGAAAAGCAAAAACAAGCACATCAAAACAAAACAAAAAACATCAATAAAGCAAAGAAGAAAGCAAAACCCCAAAACAAAGCAAAACAAAAAACGAAACAAACAAACGAACAAAAAGTGTAACTTAGAAACTCAGATGTTTAATTAAAAAGACAACAGCAAAGAAAAAAGCAAACCAAACAAAACAAAACAAAACAAATGTAAATACCCCCCCCCCAACAAACAAATGAAAATACTCAAAAACTCAGTTGTTTAAAAGACAACAGCAAAGCAAAGCAAAAAAGCAAAGCCAAAAAAAAAAAACAAATGACAATACCATAACTAAAAAAATCAGTTGTTTAATTAAAAAGACAACAGCAAAGCAAAGAAGAAGAAAAAAGCAAAGCCAAACCCCCCACCCCAAACAAACAAATGAAAATAATTTAACTCAAAAACTGTTGTTTAACTGTCTATCATCTGTTGGAGGAGACTATTATCCAGCCTTTTTCTTTATCTTTCTGCCTATTGAATTTAGATGATTCATGTATATGTTTCTCAGTTTTATTGCTAGGGTGAGAGCTTAAGTGAGAGACCAGAGCATGAACTCTTCGCAGCCTCTTGCTGACCGGCGCTAATATCTAAAATGCTTCTTATGACCTACTTATGAAGTCAATCTTTGAGAATCTATTGATCTGAATGCCAAATCTGAGTCTGTAGCCTCATGCAAGCGCATGGAGGACGATGGGCAGAGAAGAACTTAAGTGCATTGCTCTGACCTCTTGCCTCTGATTCACCACATGACCAGAGCCCCAGACGTTCCTCCCTGTCAAAAGTCGGAGGTCAAATGTTCCACAAGAGGTCATTCGCCATCAGTATGGCCCGAGCTTAATTTAATATTTGGACAATGGAAGTAAATACATAAAAGAATGAAATGCTTTTAAAGAGGAAGAATTCAAGACAGGAGGGACTCTAATTGAATGGACTCCTGATTTTACTGCCAAAGATGTTTTGGTGTGTATTTAATCAATGCTTAAGGCTCATAAAATACCTAGGTCATAGTCAGGCATATTTCCATAATCAATGAAGACGAGACCTCAAGTTCAGCAGGCTATGATCCTATTCATGCCTCTTTATTTTCCATGGAGATATTTGTCCCTATTGCTGTCACTGCATTGGAAGCAGTATATAAATGCTCTTCTTGAAAACTAAAAAATTATGTTCTGGTCACTTACAACCTATTCAGATTAGATGCTTTGTGTGGTCAATAACCCTTTCACAGAAATGTTTATCCACTGGCCCCGTATTTGAGAGGACCACATCAAGTTTGGCTACTGATTCTGGGAAGCAGAACATTTTGAAACAGCATCGAGATCTATGACAAAATGATGCTTGAGCATGTTAAAGTGATAAACCTAAACAGGCCATTGCTAGCATTTAATCACCTGAGGTTAATGGTTCTAATTTTTTACTTCCCTTTACGTTTGAGGTGTTCCTCATCTCATTTTTATTTTACTTCATTTTGTTTGATTTTATAGGCATCTCTTTAGCACACATTGATGCCCCGAGCTGTAAAACTCTAAAGAGCTTCAATAAAACACCTCTGTCAGTGGCCTGCCAATAAAAAATGAAAACCCATTTAACTCTAAGGAGGTACAACTCTGGTCTGTGGCCAGTCAATAAAACAAACACAAACCGTGGGTTCTTGCTGGTTTGCAATGGAGATTGCAAGGTCAAACAGACAATTCAAACAAGGCAAAAAGAAAGACATTTTGGTGAAAACCATTGATGTATTGTTTTTGCATATAAAATCAAAATAGATCAATACACTGCTACATCTTTTTAATGATTTGAAGTTAAATCAACAAAAACACATATCACGTGCTTAGAAATGTATCATCAAGTAAATCGATGATCTAATGCACCAGAAATATTGGCTGAACGACTTCTATATTAAAGACAATAGTAAGAAGTTCACCTCATGGAAGAGGGCAAAATGTCAAGCCCCCCTGGCTCTGGACATGATCGTCACACTGGCTGCAGTAATGAGGCCAGGATCTCCTTCCTCTAAGTGTGTGAGGAGAATCTGGATGAGGCATCAGAATCATTGTTTACACTTGGAATGATTCCATCTGAAATGAGTCCCATTACGTTCTCCTCAAACACCATCAGCTGTACCACAGTGACCAGGGGTCAAAAGTTTAGACTGGAAAGGCTGTGTCAAAGCTTCTGAGCAAACAAAAGGCATAGATTATAAATGAACATTGCTGTTCCTGTTGCACCATAATTTAGAGCTCAAAAGTAGACATTCACTCAACTGAACTCTTTTGGACATCTGGAATATGGTTTCTTATTACACAGGTCCGCGAAATGTTTTCTAAACGGTCAAACACACCACTGAAAACCCTAATGCCCAAAATAATTAATTGGTTTGAGTAGAGACAACTCAAATTAAACAAATTAGTTCAATCAAATTAACTTTTATGAGTATTTAGAACTTTCTTTTTCTTTTGAGTTCACAAAACGGACACATTTTAAGTTATCTGAATTGTTTCATTGTTTTGAGTTTTATGAACGTGTTTCTTTTAATTTAGACACATTTAAAGGGATAGATATCCTAAAAATGAAAAATATACTCACCCTCAAGCCATCCTAGTTGTATATGACATTATTCTTTCAGACGAATACAATCAGAGTTATATTAAATTTGTCCTGGCTAATCCAAGCATTAATGAATACGCCTTCTGTATTCAACTTACGAAGAAAGAGTAACGCCTCTCGCAAACGCTTACGCTACATCTGATGTCATCGTTGCGCTTGTTACTCTTTTTTCGTAAGTTGTATACTGAAGGCGATCCGCCGGAAGCTACACTCTTAAAAATAAAGGTTCTTAAATGGTTCTTTAGCGGGGTGAAAGGTTCCATGAAGAACCTTTAATATCAAAGAACCTTTCCATTGCACAAAAGGTTCTTTGTAGTGCAAAAGATTCTTTAGACTATAAAATGGTTAGAAAAAAATGGTTCTTTAAAGAACCTTTCACAAAATGGTTCTTTGGGGTACCAAAAATGGTTCTTCTATGGCATCACTGTGAAAACCCCTTTTTGGTTCTTCCTGGCACCTTTATATTTAAGGGTGTAGATATTTGACTTTATAATGTGTTAAATATGGATATTTTTCTTACAAAAACACATTGCTTCGCTTCAGAAGGGCTTTATTAACCACCCGGAGCCGTGTGGATTACTTTTATAATGGATGGATGCACATTTTTGGGCTTCAAATTTTGGGCTGCCATTCACTGCCATTATAAAGTTTGGAAGAGCCAGGACATTTTTGAAATATAACTCAGATTGTATTCGTCTGAAAGAAGAATGTCATATACACCTAGGATGGCTTGAGGGTGAGTAAATTATGGGGTAATTTTCATTTTTGGGTGAACTATCCCTTTAAATGTAACTGAAACTGCGGCTGGGATTGATATTTTCCAGCATGATTCGCCATGGCACTCAAAAAAATCAGATTGGGTTGATCAGACCAAATATATAATTATATTGCAATAGTTTTACAAATGAAACACTATTTTAATATTTGATTTCTACTTCAAAATTGTATTTAATTTTTATTCGATTTGTTACCTGCTGCTTCTTTGTAATTAATTCTGAAATTTAATTTGTGAAAAAAACATTTTCAGTGTATTTGCATGCTCTTTCTCTCATTTCATATCAGTTACAGAAACATCTTCTGATGCAAAACCTTGGACACATCATCAGTGTTGTTTCCAGGAGTCACTGGGTGTTTCGGGTCTTGCAACAGACACCCTTTTCCTGGCGACCCGACCGAGGCTGATCAGACCCCGGCCTGTGTCCAAGTGGCATTCTACTGCCCCCACTGCTCTCCCCTCTTCAACCAGAGCCATCTGGATGCTTTTTCTGCTGCCTCCACGTTTTTGCCTATGGCTCTTCTTCGGTTGGCACCTGTTATCCCTGTAGGCTCAGGGAGTGACTGGCAAATCCCCTGCTGCCCACCTCTACTGGCATCCACCTGGTCCTCCATCCATTCCTTCGACAATCCTCCACCAGCTCTTGGTATTTCTCCCTCTTTCTCTCTTGAGCCTCCTCCATCCTATCCTCCCAAGGCACTGTCAGCTCCAACAAGATCAGATGTTTTGTGGCCTCAGAGACCAAGATGATATCAGGTCTCAATTTGGACTGGGTGATGTGTGTTGGGATTTTCAGCTGCCTCTCCAGGTCGACTGTCATCGCCCAATCCCGGGCTGTGGAGAGCAAACCTACAGAGCAGTTTTTCACTACTTCCTCTGGCTTTTGTCCTTCCTTGATGAAGTGAATGGCTTTGGCTGTAGCTTGGGTGTATCGGCAGTCCTTGATCCCCTTGCTGATTGCCTCAGCGATGGATTTGAGGACCTGGTCATGCCTCCATCGATACCGGCCCTCACCCAACGTCTTGGAGCAGCTGCTCAGGATATGTTCTAATGTCCCTACTTTGGAGCAAAGGGGGCATGCAGGTGTTTCTATTTTACCCCATGTGCACAGGTTGGATGGACTTGGGAGGACATCATAGACCCCCTGAATCAAGAACTTGATCCTTTGGGGGTTCCACTTTCAGATGGCCTTCCAGGTGACTCTCCGCTCCATCGCCTGCTCCCACTTCCTTCAGGGGCCTTGCTGCCGCATGGCCACTGCTCTGCTGGTTCGCTCCTCCTCGACTGAAGCTCGCACCTCCTCCTGTACCAGCCTCTGCCTCTCCTTTCCCCAAGTCCGGCTCCCAAGTCCGGCTCTGCCTTGCTCCACTGCTCCAAGGATGGCCTTGTGTTTCAGCCGAGTCTCTGCTTGCTGGACTGCCTCGGCTGCCCTCCCATTCCTCCCTGTCCTCTCAACAATCCCTGCGCCGGACACTTTGGCATCTCTGGATCCAGAGTACTGTAAGTGTTCCCATGCCCGTGCAACAATGAACTCCTCCCTGACTGAGCTAAAGGGGAGCCTGAGCTTGTTGGTATATTGTTAATTTGTTCATGTAAATACAACATGGGGCTATTTTGCGCCTCAGTTATCAAAAATGACCATAGAGGTCTTCAGTATTAATATTACTGTAATATTGTTTGTCTTGTTGATAGGATTTTTTTACACATTGTAATGGACTAACTTTATGATAAAACAGGTAAAAATATAAAATAATTCAACTCAAGGCAATATTTAATGTCCACGTGTTTAATTATTTGATGAGTGGTGTAATATATGTACAGTCTATAGTAATACAAAAGCAATAATAAATGTCCTGAAATGGCAGAAGAGAGCAGCTGCCAAGGGATATGTCAGATTCTTCCCAGTCACGGTAAAGATTCCTGCACTATCACTTTCTGACCTCACAGTGACACTGTCTTAATTTCCCCCTTCTGAAACAGTCCAGGATTGAGAGAGGAAAAGCAGAGGCGCCTCTCCTGCTCCTCAACAGACAGGGGTGACATAACTAAAGAGGCATTAACACCCAATTGCGACATTGCTAAACAAACGACAGGGCCTTGGCGAGCATGGGAAAATAGCATTATAGCCCGGGAGCAAATTGACAAGGAGAAAAAAAGAACAATTCGAGCCTTGTTTTGCTCACTCTATTTGCGTGGAACTGACAACTTTCTATCATGTATACCAACTTTCCCAGGCAGGATTAGGTACATAAAAGAGCGTTTTTCTGGTGAGCACGACCATAAATCAAGCTCTCCTGGGTCTTGCCTCTCTCTCACCTCTCACTTGTAGACAACACAAGTTGTGTCTGTTCTCAAGCAAGGCAAGGTCTTGAAGGCCTGTGGGACAACTGTGAGAGTAAATATTAACCTTCTCAGGACCAAAGACCAAACATACTTGAAAAATCAGACCGGAGCAGGTTCATAAATCTGTATTTCAGTTGCTTGGT
This sequence comes from Gobio gobio, assembly GCF_949357685.1. NCBI lineage: Eukaryota > Metazoa > Chordata > Actinopteri > Cypriniformes > Gobionidae > Gobio > Gobio gobio. Next base: position 31,419,511 of record NC_137107.1, on the reverse strand, counting down.
AAGTTATTCGTTTATTCTATGTTTTAGATGTGGACCTTAGCTGTGAAACCACATAAAAGTGCAACTGACAAAACTAAACTGTTTAATAACAACAACAACAAAATGTATTATATTTTAATAACATCTTATATTATTTTTATTTATTAAATGATTTTCACTTGTTGGCAAATATTTTTTGAAAAACAAAAGTTGATCAAATAAATTCTCATAAGCTGCGCTTTTGCCCTGAAGGAGGATCAGTGACTTAAGAGTTTTCTTGAGATCTCATGCTGAAAAGACGCTGGCTGTCACTCAGATAATTCCCTCAGCTTCATTGTTCATTAAGCTTTGCTCTGGTTTCCTGCTGCTCTTGTGTGTGTGCTGTGGAGAGCAGCTCAATAGGGCCTCTTTGTAATCCTCTAAAATGGAAAATTCACAATTTGTAGCAATTTGTCTCACAGCAGCTCCTGCTGTTACAAGAGCCCTGATCCACTCCCCACCCAAGTAGTGGGCAATCGATTAATCCAAAATAAAAGTTTGTGTTTACATAATATATGTGTGTGTATAATTATTATGTATATATAAATACACACACATGCACGCATATATTTAAGACAAATATGTTATATTTATATATAAGATATAAATATATATACAGTATATACATGCAAATATTTCTTAAATATATTCATGAAGGAGTGTGTATTTATATATACATAATAATTATACAAACACATATATTCTGTAAACACAAACTTTTATTTTGGATGTGAATAATCGTGATTAATCGATTGCCCAGCACTAAATAAATGAATATAATAAACATAACATAACAACATAACATAACATAATATAATACATATAATATAATCTGGGTAAATAACTAAACTATTATCATTAAAATGGAAACTAAAATTAATATTGAAAGTTTACATGTGGCCAGTACACTAAAAAAATATTTTCATCGTTTGTTATCACAACTTTGTATAATTTGTCAAATCAACTTAATTAATGTGGTTCAAATAACATAATATTTTGAGTTTCTTTTTATTAAACCAAACTCCTTTGTTGTATTAACTCAAATGTTTTATTTCAATGAGCTCAAAATTTTAAGGCAACCAGGTAACATACTTTTTAAAGTTAAACCAACAATAATTTTTTACAGTGTATAGGCACACCCCAAAATGAAAATAAAAGGCATAAACGAACGCACAAGCCAGCAGATCAATCTTGTGAAGTATGTTCTGTGATGTGCATTTACTTTATTTTCTTGGAAACAGGCAAATCGGCTTTTATTTGTTTAACCTCTTTTATGGCAGTCGAGTTTATGGCTCTCAACTTAATTTCAGAGGCTGATATAAGTAGAGAGTGAGGAGAGCAATGCTGATGTACTGGGTAGATTTGGAGATTCAAGATCAGTAATGAGGTAACCATTTGCTAAAACATAGTGAATAATTTTAAATTGTAAACAAATTATAAAGAGTAATGAAGCCAGCACTAAAACCTGATTTAACAGATTATTCTGTAAAATCTTGCCAAGCATGCAGGATCTCAGGATCTTATATTCACCTTATAGTGTGTCTATATAGGAAGTAAGATTTGTTCTGTGATTGTGTGAGCACTTCTGATTCATTTGCCACAATAATATGGGAAACAATTTTCATACAGCCAAAATAAATGGAAGCAGACGAGACCGTGAGTCTTGACACCTGAAAAAAACAGCACATGCGGTGTTTTAAAGCATGCCACCTGGTTTGAGCTGGTTTAAGCTGGTCCTGAGCTGGAGCTAGTTTCTTAGGACCAGTTTAGGACCAGTACGTGACCAGCTAAGGACCAGCTTAAACCAGCTCAAGCCAGGTGCCATGCTTCAAAACATACCTGCAGCATATGCTGTTTTTTTCAACAGGGACAATCAAGATACAATGACCACATTTGAATCCTTTTTTTTTGTTGTTGTAACAAACAACAATCCACTGAAACTGGATTAATTTATATATACTGCTGTATTTAAAACATAGTACAACATTTCAGAAGTTTCATGCACAGTTACTGAATCAAGACATCTTATCTGACAGAATCCTTTCGGCAGCCAATAAGAGACAGGGAACACACTTAAGAGCATGCAGAAATGTAAAACCACTGTGAAAAAGACAATCAATCTCTGCTTCCGCCCACATACACCCAGGCAGGCTCGATATATTTGACCCTGAAAGTGATAAAGTGTTTTAATAATTCAGTTTTCCTGAGTGATCTGTTCTGAACAATATGGGCAGAGGGTGTTTAGTGCTGTACAGTTCCTCACCCTCAACATTGCAACAGTTGCTAGTTGTCTTGTTGTATTTTTGTTTCTTGAAGAGGTCACTCACCGGCACATTATAATAGCTCAGTAAAGTCTGGTGACCTCAAAGTCTCACCAATTTACAGCCAATGACTTAAAGTGTGTCCAATCTAATTCTAGATGTTTATGGAATGGAAAGTGCAGCCCTGCTCTCAAAGTGAATTGAAGTCTTGCTTCTCTGTACGCTGCTCACCTGAATTAAATGATATGGAGTTTCAAACTGATGATGATAGCTTGGACAGGTGGACGCAGGTGGGTAATATTATTCATATAATATTAATATGTACAGTACACAGGTATATTTATTCATTTAAAATGGTAATTTTACAATTAAATTATTAACGTGTTTAATTATGCAAAACAATTTACAAATGTGTTTATGAATTTTTAGAGAATATCTATGAAAATCAAATGTGAGACTGGAAAACTCACACCTCACAGTCTAAAAAGCAACAATCCAGCTGTGTAAATGGGAAAAACTGTATATGAAATGTAAACAGTGGCGGTCAGCATAGGTTAAACTGCTGTTAGGCAAATAAATAACTTGACGTAATTGCATAAGGTCTTTTTTGTCGACCTAAATTCACACTTCACCTCATTAGCAACTCGGCTGAATGATGTGAGCAGCCCATTTCAGTAATGAAGCATTAAAAAGGGACTTTCAATGATTTTTGGTCAAGCAGCCCAGCTAAAGTTACTGCTAAAGTATGTTATAGTGCTCACCGATGAAACCATCATGAAAAATCAATATGGACAATGGCTAAGAAAGGTGTCAGCATTTATTAATATGGATCTTTCTGACATAAGCATCCGATATCTCTGATGCAGGATCCGTCCCTTCATTATAATACCCCTTTTCGATAAATATAAATCATTTAAAGTGCAATCAAATGTGTCACAGTTGGTTTTAAGTTTAATTTTGCAGACTGTATTCAACATTTTAACTTTGATAAACCTTTGATCTGTGTCCTTCTATTGCATATTATTCCCATATTTGTATCTGAAACCTCTGTCTAATATAATTGGATCCGTTTTCAAGTTAAAACCCTGGTGCCATGTCAATTGTCTTTTTCAATTCACACACAGCCACTGGCAGACATTCACACAAAATAATTTGTTTCACCACCAGTAATTTTGTTTTGATTATTTTCTAGTTGGCTGTGATAATGTTTGGCATTTTGATATTTAAATGGGTATGTAATTGTTCCAGCCGTCGCATTTTGGGTCCGCCCTACCATCAAATTTCACTTTTCTTGTTATTTTTTTTGTGTGTGTTTTTTTTTGTGTAAACCGGGCGAGCAAACAATCTAATCTCTTAACCGAATGAGAAGCTTTTCCACGGTTTGATTACAACCACACACACACACACACACACACACACAAAGAAGAAAGAAACACTTCTGTCTCAATTTATTTATTTATTCCCTCCTAAAGTGAGCCGTGTTGTTAAAAAATGGTTTTATATTAATTTAATGGATTATTTGCTCATTAGGCATTAATCATAGTGTCCCATCTGGATGGGACTGCCGTGACTACAGGAGAAACAGCTATTCTGATCTCAATTAGATTATGCCTCTCTTTTTAGCCTGCCCATAAATCATTCCCCCAAAGTGAAATTAACAGTTACTCGAGCGCATTAATAATCTGCGTCAGGCATAGGAGAAATTCAGCAACTGGAACCACCCGTCCCAGCCAATGGAGAAAACATCATTTTGTTTATGAAATATAAACATTCCACGGTGGGGTTCCTCCGCAAATTCCTCCCCCTTTCCGTCCGTGACAGGGAAAAATGATGGTGTGCCGTGTGCCAGATGAGCAGTCACCCGGACACAGTGTGTATAGCCACACAGCTTGATCGTACTCCAGATGGGCTTGTGGTGCTTTTCTACTACGCTGGCTTTACTGCAAACATATACTCTGCATATAATCTTAGATTGCTTTTTGATACGATAAGGGGAAATGCATGAAGATGCATGTTGAGGTTTAACGGGGTTGATTCATTTGAGACCTTTTTTTGTTTGAATTCTGCATGGGTAGTGTTGCTTTTTTTCCCTTCCGAAATGAGCACAAAGCATTTCAAATGCAGTTTTTATTGGCAAACTTCTTATGATTATTGCAGTCAGGGTGTCATTATCATTAGGGTCAGTGAATAGCATCTTAGCCATATATGGATCCATTAAAGGAATCCCAAATGAGCATAATATTGACACAGCTAAATGGATGGGGTTCACTTATTTCGGTCCCCCTGCGGCACGAAACAAGTGTGGCGGGGGGACTGGATGATGTCCTACAAAATTTCAGCCTGCTCTGAGGCTGTAAGCCATGGCCTGGCAGGACTCTTATTGCACCTCAGACGGCAGATATTGAGAAATGGAGAGCAATCGTGATGATTACCTGAGTGAAAGCGCAGGGAATGAGTGATATATGAAGACCACTTAAAGCCTTTGTGTCTTGTACATTGCATCTTTGAGAGATTAGAAGTGTGACATTAAAATGGAAATCACTTCACTCGGGCATGACAAGGGACACTACGTGACCCCCGACGTCCCAGTGAGACTGGCGGATGACCGAATGATCCTTCTGGGAGGGAGGTAGTCATGAAGCGCTCCACAGGGAGAGGGGAAAGAGGGCGGTGTAGAGGAGAAAGATTTTCTTCAGGGGGAGTAAACAAATCAGTCATCCTTCTGGGCTATTCGACGAAACGGGTAGAATTTTGAGTCATTAAAAAAAGTTATAGAAATTCAGTGTTCAGAAAGGATTAATTTGACTCTTATATTAAATTAAATGTGTGTGCGTGTGTATATATATATATATTTATACAATATAAATGTATAATATAATATATATTTACAATATTAGTTCATATTGACTAATGTAGTTAACTATAATGTTAAAAAAATGGAAGGTAACGCTTTATTTTAAGGTGATATAGTTACACGTTACATGTTTTTAATCGAAAATTACGCACAACTAAACCTAAACCAAAACCTAAACCAAACCTTAACCCTATAGTAAGTACATAGTTAATTAATATTACTCAGTAATTATTTGTGTAATTACATTGTAACAAGGGCACATACTATATAAATATGTGCCCTAGTTACACAAATAATATATATACATATACAATATTATTAATATAGTATATAATATAGTAAATAATTCAATTCACATTTTTTTGTAAAGCAGTTTTCACAATACATATTGTTTAAAAGCAGCTTTACAGAAAATGCATCTCAGTTTAGAGTGATCTGTTATCAGAGGTGACTGTGTCCAAGTTATGCATTTCAGAAATGTACATATACAAATCACACAGTTAGCTAACAATGTATTCATTTAAAAGGTATATAATATATAGTAAATGCTGATAAGTAAGAGTTCCATTTTATAGGACCTAAATCTCTTAAAGACATTAAGCAGAAATGATTCCCTTAGTTGAAGTCCACCTAAATGTTCATGGTGACAGCCTCCAAAACACACATTTTCACCATTTCAGATCAAACACGGAAACTCTCAGAACAACTTGATCAACTCAGGTTCATCTAGGTTCATTTGAAAAACATTCATTTTTACCAAGCTGCAAATGAGAACACGTCCCTTTTGACACTCAGCCCGTTTCTCCATCCCACAGCCCCGTCTTGTTACACTGTTCAGGGAGCTAAACTGTGCCCTACACTAATCTCAGTTTGAAGAATGAATGATGAGCAAGTGGATTGTCAGAAGTATATCAGCTGTAATGGCAGCCGTGAAAAGAGAGAGAGATGTAGAGCATATATAGAGATCGGAGGTAGGACAGATAAAGAAATAGATCTGGGGGCCGAAGAATTCCCTGAACTGCTCCGAAACCACCTCTCACATCTGTCAGAGCGAGCGGCACAAAGCAGCACGCCTGGTTCCTCTCACCAACGACCCGACACCACTATCTATAATTAATTACATCATTTACATTAGAATATTGACTAAATAAATACATAAATCACAGGGCCTTGAGTCAATAGATGCAGACATATTTAATCATGTTCTAAATAATGATCACTATTCCCATAATGCAATAATTATTTTCAGCAGCTGACTGGAATTAATCTTGTGTCACTATGCCATCGGAGACATAGAGGGAGAGAGAAATAGAGAGGCCTTGCAAGATGATAAATACAGCCTCATTTAGGAGGCTGCTGCTGTGAATGACAGCAATAGAGAAAGTGGCATGTGAGAATCCCAGCTTGTCTCTTTATGTGGAGTGACAGGTGAAAAGCGGCTGTCTAAAAATGCACTGGATATTCGCTGTTTTGTTTATCAGCTGCCGAGCGGCGAATGAAAGAGGAGTAACATGTATTGCCTGTCCCTCCACCTTTTCATCTGCTGTTTAAATGGGCCAGGGGATTGGAGAGTGAAGTTTATTCCACCCATTCTCCCCGACACTGGAACCATTTATAGCAGAGCATGAAGGAGACAGCGTTCTGTCACCGGAGACACTCCTTCAAATCAGGTCTGGAGATGGCTGCCTGTTTAGGTCACATTTAGCAATCTTGCTAGTCCTTACAGGGCTGCACTAGTCTGTTGCCTCTTTATTTGAAAAGATTTTGCATTGCCAAGCCTCATGACATGGGATATTGTTAAAGAGCAGTGGTTGCTCCAGGACACAGATTTTTACGTTTGTACGTCAAGTGGCGACCCAACAATGTAAGTTTATATATCGTATATATATGTGACCCTGGATCACAAAACCAGTCTTAAGGGTCAAATGTTTGAATTTGAGATTTATACATCATCTGAAAGCTGAATAAATAAATACATTGTTAGGATAGGACAATATTTGGCCGAGCTACAACTATTTGAAAATATGGAATCTGATTATGCAAAAAAATAAAAATATTGAGAAAATCGCCTTTTAAGTTGTCCAAATGAAGTCCTTAGCAACGCATATTACCAATAATAATAATTTTTTAATATATTTACGGTAAGAAATTTACAAAATATCTTTATGGAACATGATCTTTACTTAATATCCTAATGATTTTATAATCAATTATATGATTACAAATATGCAACTTATGACTGGTTTTGTGGTCCAGGGTCACATATTGTACAAGTAAAATACAATTAAATCAATGTCTTTAAAATACAAAATGAACATTTATTAATGTTACAATGGACCGCATAAGCCAATACTCAAGATTTCAGGATTCTTTTATGAATAGAAAAATTAAAAGAAGTTTTTATATTTCAGAGAGAAATCATTTGTAACATTATAAATGTCTTTACTGTCACTTTTCTTTTCTTTTTACTATAAAGGTATAGCCTAATAAATAACTAAAATATTTGAAGCTCCTGGGAATCTCTTTCTCAAACAATCAGTTGGTCAGGTGCTGTTCCTCTGGCCTAAAATTTATCAGGGTCAAAGGTTAATGACTTTGTGTTGACCGCCTAACCTGTTCTTTGATAAAGCAGACGCAGGGTTTTTCCACCTTTATAAAGACATCCAGTGTAGCAACAGGATGAATGGAATGTGGTGTTGCACAAGGCTTTGTCAGACAGCAAGCACCCAAGTTGGATGGTGAGAACCACCAATATTTATTCATGATAAAGAGACAGCGCTTGTGTGTTGGCACAGGCTACTTCATTTACATGCTGTTATAGACTGTTTGCCCCTGCCTGGGCACTCTGTCCATCACTAAATAGATGAACTTGTCTCTTTTGTTCCATCCCTCTGTCATCCAGCCTTCATATAATGGCAAAGATTTAAACTTTATGTGCTACCTTTATTTAGTTTTTATTTAATTACGCATTAAAGAAACTCAATTTCCTTTACATAAATTACAATGTTTATAAGACAAAAATATAACTTTACTGTACTTATTATACATTTTAAGAATATAACATAATTCTATTTTTACACTGCCAGGCCAAAAAAAGTTGCTGGGTATTTTAATAGGCAAATGCTTAAGAGTTGATGATTGGATCATTACTGCAGTGATTATTATGTTTAGCATGTTATATGTTTGGCAACAGTTCTTCTAACCCCGATTGACTTTCATTTTTTAAACAATCATTGGTGTAGGAAGTCACATCATGGCCATATTCCAAGATGACAATGTCAAGATGCATCCAACCCGATCTCACAGCAATCTGTACGTACTTTATGAGGGGGCTTATTCATCAACATCACTCGTATGAATTTGTACGATTTTTACTAAATCGTGCGTATTTTACAAGTTGCCCAATTCGTATGAATTCGTACGAATGACCTACACCTAACCCCTCCCCTAAACCCATCACTGGGATTTAGACAAACTGGTCGTACGAATTGGTCATGAGGTAGCGTTGGATGCATCAGGCTCAAATTGTGAAAGAATGGTTGGGAGGAAGAATAAAGAATCATTTTCATACATGAATTGGCATTTGAGTCCAGACCCAGACTTAAATTCATTGAAAGTCTTTGGGATGTGCTGGAGTAGACTTTACAGAGTGTTTGACTCTTGTATTGTCAATACAAGATATTGACCAAAAATGTATGCACCTCTTGATGGAAATAAATCTTGTCATGTTATTTCCATCAAGAGGTGCATTTTGTATTTACAATGCAAGAGTCAAGCACCATGTAAAATCTATATACTGTATATTATGTATTAAAAATGATGTGATCAATAAGTTAAGACAACACGTTTTTATATTCCTTTAACTCAAAATAAGTTTTTAAAAGTCAGTTTAATGTAATTTAATTTAAATTGAAATGACTTAAACATCCAAGTAGATTGTACTTAAAATTTAAGGTAGCAAGCTTTTATATACACACACACTCACATATGGAGTTTTAATTGTTGAAGTTCAATAAGGTTCTTTTGCAAGTGTGTCAAGACCAGATTTTCCCTCTTTCCATTCCTAGTTCCTCATGAGTTATGTGGGAACTGGCCATCACTCTCAACTTGGGTAATATATGTGTGATGTGTGTGTTTGTCTGTGTGTACTTGAGTGAGAATGTGATGTGTGTATGTGGTGGCCTGAGGGTCTAATATCCAGCACTCAATCACCGGTGTTAAGAGGGAGGAGGGCTGAAGATAAGGCCAGCAGAGACTCATACCTCTGCACTCCCAAACGTATCGACCAGGAGATTCTTAAACGACAGCAAATGCAGTGCTTCTCACAGAAAGACGCTCGGTATCAGCGTCTCATCCACAACACTCAGCGCATGAAAAATCATCCAACAGCAAACACTGCGTTAAAGCTAAACTAAAGCTGACTGAAAGCATTCAGACACTTTTAAGAACATCTAATTTCTTCCTCATGCTTTGGTTATCTCATTAGGCCCTTTCAATATTCATTAGTGCGATAGAAGAGATCTTTTCCATCCGATGGTTAAAAACAACCTGACAAGTCACTGTAAAAAAACATGTGTCAGGTAATCTAAAAAATATATATGTGGTTTTATACTGGTTTTATTGAAGTTTAATATATTATTTAACTGAATCAACTTATTGACTACATTAAAATGACAACTGTACAGTTTCAATTTTTATAATGTTTTTGACTTAACATTAGAAACTACTTTGAATAAATATTAATAAAGATTAAAGATTAAGACCCAATTTTGCAATTTAGCAATACTTCTAAATGCGCGTGGTTGATGAAGTACATTTTACTTACACATCAAACACATGGTTTGTGCTTTCTGCTTAAATTTATTGCCATTTAAACATGACAAAAAGGCCGTGGAGGTGTTCATTACAATAATCCATCATGTCTGCAACTGCTGCGATCCAGCCTTGTGCTAAATTCAATCTACGAAGGGTCAACACATCTTTTTTTTTTCACATGGCTGAGAGCTGGATTTTCTAAACTGTCATTAGTTTACCTTTGTCAACAAAAGGGCATCGAAGGCAAATTAAAAGCAGAGAGTTGAGCCAAAAACCTGGATTAAACATTAGCTGCTCTGAATAGCTTGTATTTCGGATTGACCTATCTGACTTAAACCTGGAAATAAAAAAGTGTAACATTTTAAATAAAGAAATAATACGTAACATTATTAAAGGTCCCATATGGTACACCTTTCTGGAGTTTTATTTTAAGTTTTGATGTCCTTGAGAATATATACTGTATATTCTGTATATTTGGTATAAAAACCAATATATTTTTACAGCTCCTTTCTCAGGAGCTCTGATAAGAACAGGGGTGCGTTTCCCGTACAACGACGTAACTCACTGCTTAACTACCATAGTACGATGCATTGTTGAAGAAAACAACTAGTTATATGTTGACTGTCTCACGAAACCGTATTGTCGCAAATGTGTCTTTCAACAACGTTGATTAATGATGTCACGCAGGTGGTGAAGTAATAACTTATTTTTAATGAATCCATTTAAGGTTGAATTAATGCTAGATTTTTTACTATAAATTATGAACATGGACATATGAGGACTAATTCTAAATAAAGTTATTTTGCTTTATTTCCAGATTCAATCATTGGCTTGTCCTTACTAGAGCATGTAGGCACATTTGCACTTTAAAAAAAAAAAATCTCTTGACAAACTAAATGACATAAATTACATTTGTATGTATTCTAAATAAATGATATAGGTTTTACTGAATGTCAGCTTGCTTATTTTGCTCAAGATAAGGATTTATTAAGTCCACATGTTATGCAAACAAGAAACTATGCTTCTAACCACCGGTCTAGAGCTGTCGTTCCAACCACGCAACTTTGCGACGCTGTTTTTTTTTTACGAATGTTCGTTTTGAACTATGGTTTCGGGAAACAATGATTTGTTGAATAACGATGGAACTTGCGACCATAGTTGGCTAACGCTGCTTTCGGGAAACGCACCCCTGGTCGATTTTGGCCTGTCTAATTAATATTCATGAGCCTCTCTTCTGATTAGCCTGTTGTTTTCGGAAACTATGGTAATGCAGGGCTGTCAGTCAGCGACCATGGGCGGGACATGAGGAATGTGATGTCACATTCCTCAGAGAATCAAAACGTCTTGTCTAATGAGACTGCTTTAGTTTAATGGGGATTAAAAAATAAGGAGTGGTTGGATTTTTATCATTGTAGGGTGGTTGTGTTCACACACTGTCAACACACATTTATATCCAAACACCTTGTGAAAGTGGATTTTGCATAATAGGTGACCTTTAAGAAATATAATAAGAAATATTTAAATAAAAATAAATAAATAAATAGATAAAAAAATATAAATGTTCTTATTATACTCTTATATCCATAAACGTTCACACACACACACACACACACACACACACACACACACACACACACACACACACACACACACACACACACACACACACACACACACACACACACACACACACACACACACACACACACACACACACACATATATATATATATTATAAAAAAGATATAATATAATTTTAAAAATATAATTTTAAAATATATAATATATAATAATTACATGGCTTGCAACGGCACCATACCCCAAGTTGATAGAATTGCACCTACAACATACCTTATTAATTCTGCTTATTTTACAAACAGTATACAGGCTGAATTCCTTCAGCTCACATGATGATTTATCCACATGCATCAGTCGAATCACATTCAAATCTTTCCGGAGCTGATGTTGAAATGGATTACGCATTCTGCTGTAGTGATTTCTGCTTGCTTCAAATGTCCCCAAAGCCTAATCAACCCACAAAAGGAGTAAATCAGTAGATCTCAACCCTTTGCCTCATTGATTACCCTCCTTGTGGAGCCCACCTAGTCCTCCGTTCTGCTGTCGATGTAGATCCTCAAGGCACGAGAGAAGCCGGCCCATGAACAGGCTTTTATTTTGTATGTTTGTACTGAACAAGTATTGATCTTTGAGCAATGGCTTGACACAGGCAGGCTGTGCTTTAGAGTCGATTTCAAGCATAACCATGCTATATCAAATCCTGCTACAGCCCCTCGGTATACAGACCCATCTCTCACTCTCTCTCTCTCTCTCTCTCTCTCTCTCTCTCTCTCTCTCTCTCTCAAAATGACATGATTTTTCTTTGTTACCTCAGGTTTCATTCAAGCTGAATTGACTTTTTGCTTTGTTCTGGTTTTGTCATGGTCGACTTCCCTGAGGAGATCTGTTTGGTGAGAAAAACAGACAAATGACTTTTCAGATTCTATGACTTTAACTGAGCTCAATGCTGAACTACATTACCTGAAATTATCCTTAGACAGTGATGGTTTTATGGAGGTGGATCTTTGCTGGTTTTGCTTTTTAAAAGCCATTTTGCAAGTGCAATTTGATAAGACAGTAGCAAAATTGTACTCAAAATCCGATATTTCTTTCAATTAGCATTTTTAACCAGTGCTTTGATCTGCATACTCAGTTCATTCTTATCATATTCATGTCCATTTATACCTTGCAAAACTCTAGCATTTTACTGTATTGTATTTTACTATATTATTATATTTAACTTGCGCCTTATCTCCATTTTTTTTATTTTTCTGAAATTTTTTATGTGTTGATGCTTAGAATATTTTTTTTTTTTATTGAAAATTGATTAAAATAGTTTTCACTCTGAATTCTTACCTTTTCAAATGGAAACCTGAAATGGATGCCTGAAAACATAGTCCACTGCATCTAGTAAAAAGTGCATTACGTTGTGATACTGATAAATATCCTTTGCATGGGCAGCAGTGGGATCATCCATTGTCCTCTGAACGCCAAACGCTTACAACCAGATGCAAAGGTGCTGTGAGTAAACTCAATTTAATGTGCGCTCCAGTATTAGAAATACATAAATATGTCAAGTAAAGGGCCCTTAATAGACCTGTTTGGACCAGTGATTGCAGCAGTATTGTTTCCCACTGATTAGGACGCAAACATACCCCAAGGACCTCCCATCCCGCTGCCATTTAATCAGCATTAGCTTCCTTTTACTTGCTGTTTAATCTGCTTTCAGTCCAGGTACTTTGAATAAATCAATAGGAATACATGATTGTCTAATGATTTTCGGAGGCCATCCCTTCGACCACTGCTGCATGATTTAGAATGACTAATTCCACTTTTTAACATTGATCCCGGCCCATAGAGGACATGCATCCTTGCTGAAGAAGAGAATCCTACAGGGGGTGGGGAGGAACAAGAGAACAAGACATAAATAAAGGGATAATTGTATGGGTAATCCAAAAGCTTGAAAAACAAGATTTTTTGTCAATATATACATATATTAGTTATTATTATCATTATCTTATTGAAACCATTATTAGGAAAATAGTTACGAATCCAAAGACCTGTCTTTAACTTCAATGCTTTCCGCACTGGAAACATCAATTGAAGATTTCACTTAAGTGTGTCCAATTCCAAGCCTCTGCCTGTTGAAGCAAACAGCGGCGTGTCTCTTGTTGATGGACACCATAATCAGAGGGGAAGCTGATTAATTACAGAGTCGGCCACAGGGGCTTCACTTCCTATAGAGGCCTCATTAGCTTTCTGCTGCCCTTTTAGACCAGTATAAAATCATTTCACTTAATGAATGTGAGGAGATCTGCTCATTGCATTTTCAGAATAAATTTGTTTATTGTCTTGTCGATGGTGAATAATATGATAGGCTACTAGTGTTAGGGAACCTTTGTAGCAAAGTTCACAATATGTAACTAACTAGCCTACATGGAATCTATATTTAATTTATTTACCATTTTAAATACATTTATTTATATATATATATATATATATATATATATATATATATATATATATATATATATATATATATATATATATATATATATATATATTGCCATTTAATCAGAATTTATTTATATATCGGAGCCAAAAACATGCATTATATAAATCTGTTCCTTTGAATGAACCGAACATCCGAACGAACCGATTCACTAAAATTAATCAGACGATTCAGAAGAACGTTTTATTGCTTCGCTCGACTGTAATGCGAAAATCATAGGCTACGAAACTAAAAACGGCTATATTTTGTCACTACACTGTTACTTGTTGGAAAAAAACGAGCTCATTTATAGAAAAGCTACGCTATTGGTATTTTGTAGTTAAGTAAGTAGCCTCGTGTCGTCTTTTTTAGTTACTTCACAAATGCGCACATGTTCATGTAATCCTTGAGGACGATGCAGGTGAACAGATTTGGTTTGGCGCGAACTGAAGTTGGAGGGAGGGACACTGGAAGAACTGTCATGGTAGCGAGGTAAGCCTCTTTTTACATACTGTTGCGTGATGATTTACAGATTAGATGAACTAGCGCACCCGAGATTCATTTATAAGTTCCGTGGCTTTATTTACAAATTAGTTTGGAATGCCAGGGTTGTCTACAGGTGGTTTGACAAATGTATTTACCAAGCCTCTGCTCGTGAGATGCTTTGATTGCGCACATTCTATTGCCTGCGGATGTATCTAGTGTACTGACCTGCTGCCCGATAAATGAGCTTGCTTTGTTCATGAAGACCTCCCTCTGTGGGGTGACACTGGGAATATTAATGGGGATTCTCCGTGCATTTGTTGCTTCCTGCGTTAAGGATTCAGTTGGTTGGGGATTTCACCAAATATGATGTATTAGCTACCGTCAGTGAAAGGCCTACATGAATAGGTGTTTGCATAAAATAGGCCTACTCTTACTGAACAGACCTGAAAACGAATGGATAATCCATGTGTATATATATATATATATATATATATATATATATATATATATATATATATATATATATATATATATATATATATATATATATATATATATATATACTTTATGCAGTTTTACATTTTCAAAAAAACTCATCCTGTATGAATTATAAGATGGTTTCCTCAATTTAGGTCCCCACATTGACCCCATGAGTGCATTCAGATTGAAGACATGGTAGACAAACATGAACACACACACACACACACACACACACACACACACACACACACACACACACACACACACACACACACACACACACACACACACACACACACACACACACACACATGTACGTATAAGTATACATGTCAGTGTGTGTGTCTACTACTATACTTTTAACTACTTTTAAATGATACATTATTATTAAATTATTTCGTTCATATTAGACATTTGAGATTATAGTATATACTTTCTTTATATCAGAAAGTATTATTAAGAATAATTTATTAACAGAATTCTATCAAAACAAAAGTACATGGAAATTAAACTCTTGTTATTTTCCCCGTTAAAATGTGCCCATGTTTTTTTTTTTTTGCATGAATTTGAGTTGGTGCAGTATAGTGACTCTTTAAGCAAAGTGCATATCTTCTAACAATGCAGCAGATCTCTGTGTAATCCCTCTCTTTGCATTTCCTAAGTGGCTAAAGACCAAACTAGTTAAAAGTCACTTCCTCTGACCCAGCCCCCATCAGCTCAAGCATGGCTTCTCCCTTTTCAACAGCACACCACAATGCTGCTGCTGTTTACCAAGAGAGTAAACAAAGTAAGTCAGTGATGTCAGATTATGAAAAAGAATTGGGGTCAGAATAAAAGCAGCAGTCCGTATGCACAGTGTGGCCAGCTTCCAGAGTTTTTTCCCCCCTCATTGAATCAATGACAGACGTGTTAGTGGTTTTGTGCCACTGTTTATATGTCTAAACCATGAACTTCAGGTTGGACATAATGCTTTAGCAGCTTTTGACAGGGATGGGCTGAGATCTCCTAAACGAAAACAGCTATGATTCTTAAGTTGGAAGGAAACGTCCTTAGCCCTTTTCAGCCATTGGTTTTTAATCAAAATTACCTTGTAATTGGTGTGTTTGATGAGATTAGTTTGAATAAAATCAACCCCCATTCCCGTCCTTAACAGGATTAAGTAGAATGAAAAGCAGCTTGGGAAAAGGGTTCATTCTAAAGTCCTGGGATGAGATATGGATGAAAATGCTATTTTAAATAAAAAAAGAGAAGTAAATGAGCAAAAAAAGTAGACTTGTTGGGAATGCAAATCACCCTCAATCCTATTTTATGCTAATAAAAGAATAGCAAAACATTTCAATGTATTCTTGTCTTGTTATAGGCAGGCTAAGAGCTTCTAAATCCCTACCATTTACCAAATTAAACTAATTTAAAGTGCTTCCAAAAGGCACATCTGTAGGCTGACGTGGGTCCAAGCCTTTGAGAGTGGGCTTTCTCTAAGCATTCTACGTCCCATTGATCCTTGAATAGTCATGCCTGTCAGGGAGCCATATCAACCATTATCATTCTAATTTTACTGCCTTTCTTGGTCCCTAATCTAATTTGCAATGATGCCTGAGCATTTCGCGAGGCCACAGCACTTTCTTCAGAATTTCAACAAGGGCATTAAAGCCCCTCAATTTACATTAATGAAGTGCACATTTAATTAAGGGGGAAAAGAGGGGGAATGGAGGGTTCTTGAAGATCAGCAGTGACTTGAGGATGATCGGGTGTGCAGGGGAGGAAGATTATCTCAGAACCAGAAGGGTGTCCTGCTATTGGGTGTCTGCTTGCTGAGCCACCAATGAGCTTGTTGGCAAACAACCATTGCTGTCAAATCACAAGTGTTGCATTCTGAGGAATTCAGATGATTGTTGTTTAATACTGTTGGTCAGTGTTGGGTGTTAGTGGGGTTACGTATAACTTCTGTTTTCTCTACTAGAAAGTAACCAGTTACTTTTTGAATTTTCATCAGGCCTCAACAATATGGCTGTTACTGCTGAAAAAATATTATACACCATATACCGTTCAAAAGGTTTTTTAACGCTCACAAAGGGTGCATTCATTTGATTAAAATACAGCAATATTATTACAATAAAAATATTATTCCTGTGATGGCAAAGCTGAATTTACAGCATCATTACTCCAGTCTTCAGTGTCACACGATCCTCCAGAATTTATTCTAATATGCAGATTGAATGCTAAAGAAACATTTCATATTATTGTCAATGTTGAAAACACTTCTCATGCTTAACATTCTGGAAACTGTGAAATATATATTTTTCAGGATTTTTGGATGAATAGAAAACACAAAAGAACATAATTTATTTGAAATATAAATATTTTGTAATATAATAAAGTCACGTTAGATCAGTTTAATGCACCCTTGCTAAAAAAGAATTCTTTCAAAAATCTTACCAACCACAATTTTTGAATGAAATTAATATATATATATATATATATATATATATATATATATATATACATACATACATACACACACACACACACACACACACACACACACACACACACACACACACACACACACACACACACACACACACACACACACACACACACACACACACACACACACACACACATATATATATACTATCCGCGGTGGATAAGTGATGTAACTAGGCTTGCTACGATAGTCGGTGTTGCCGGTGTTACCAGTGTCCAGACTCAACACCGGTTACATCACTTGCCCACCGTGGCACCGCCCACCGTCTTTTTGATTTTTTTTATAGTAATAAAATAATTTAGTTCAGTTAGTGAACAGACAATACAAATAAAAACTGAACGTATCTGCTTAATAAAGCAGGATCCGACCGTGAGTCTCGGCAGCGGCAGGAGTCATTCATCAGATTTAAGAGTGAGGAGCTGACTGAGATGATCGCGGAAGATTTGGTTTCAAAGCGAAACGTAAAAGCGTCTATTTAAGGGAGTTTGTCATTTGTTTTGTTGTTGTGTTTTTCATTAAAAATAATAGGCTAATGAACCCACAATTCAAGCAACCCGCAGCCGAATTGGCGCTAATTCAAAACCGAAAGTAAAATGTGCACGGCCGCACAGAGCGCACATTGTTTACTTGCTCAGGACGCTGACTGCGCGCATTTATTTTTGCCACGCGCACCCTCGCGCTCGTGTCGAGTATAAACAAGGTTTTACGGACGAACTGTTATTCATTCATGGCGTGCATCTCAATCATAGACTGATCAATGCTTGATCAGTGCCCTGACTACTGAACTAGGGAACTGATTGAGACGCACCTATGGCCTCACAGAGCGCGCATTTAATTTTACAGACGAGCTGTCATTCACGGTGTGTGCGCACTGGCGCGTTTTCAGTTCAGAGCGGTCGTGTGCATGTTACTTTCGGTTAGATAGAATTAGTGATTTAAAAGCCTCCGCCGGTGATACCGGTATTACCGGTGTTGTCACACATCAATTAACCGGTGGGAAAATTTCCTCACCGTCACATCCCTAGATGTAACTGGTGTTGCGATTTTTGTGCACAAATCTGGAATCGAGACTATATTGGCTAAAATGTTTCCGCTCGACTGGTGCATCTCTAAAATAAATGACATTACTTTGATGCAATATTCAGCAGAATTCACAACAGCTTTTAAAAAACATCACAAAAAACAGTTACTCAACAAAAGTGTACATTTGCTATGCATGCACATTATGAATAAACAAACGTAAGATGTAGTTGCATTTCCTTTATCTGTCTCCAAATATTCTTACCTTGGCACCAGATATTTTTTCAATTTATGACATTTATTTTCTGGTATTTTTGATTGACAAACCTCTCTCTTCTCTATAACGTAGTCACATAGGCCTATACACACCGCACATGACACAGAGCGACGCAACACAACAAGAATGCTTCCATTGTAGTCTACAAAGCTGTCTACACTACAACCGGTGTGGCATCTAGGGGTGTAATTGTTGCATGCTAACGTCCGACGCAAAATATGCCATTTCGAAGCAAATCATTTGAAGAATTACTGTAGTTTTTGTCATTATCGGCTCAATAAGAGCATCGCTTTACAGTTTTATCTTCAATCCAAAGAAAAGTCTTCTCACTTTCTTCTCAGTCGTTCTCTTTCTTCAGAACAGAAATGTCTGAACTAGGTCTCTTCTCTTTTCACCGGCCCTGTGTTAGGAGGTTTTGCAGGAATAGGGGAGGTTGGCCAACAGTGGTGACCCAGGACTCTCAGAAAGGGGAAGGCCAGACTCAGTTTGGGTGGCACAGACAAAACATGTTTTCAGAGAGAGTCTCGGTCTCTGTGGAGGGACAGCGAGAGGGGGCGGAGTGGGTCCCAGTGAAACAATCTCGCTACTTTAATGTGAAAAGGCAAAGTTATAAATTCATCTATTTGCTCTCTCCTGACCCTTCCTTTCACTCAATCCCCTGCTGGGATGGCTGAGTCAGACACAATGCATTAGCCTGTCACAATATTGAGAAAAATTGAAACCAGGAAGAAAGACCACCAGATGCTTTATTGTCTTTGCAGTTTCCACATAATTAGCTGGGAAGAAAAGTCACTGGTCTGGTTGCAGTGCTCTGAATGAACTTGAGGACGGCTACACAGCCCCGCTGTATGATCCATTCTGCCCGGCCTCAGCGACAGAGCGGCTTTCCCTTCCTCTCCTCCTCCCTCCCCTCAACACAGCAGCGCAAAGTTTAACTGTGCGTGACAGATGGCCGTGAAATTGGTTAACACACAGCACACCAGGCTGTCTTAAGACAATTCAGCTGCCCCACACTGACAAGCGGTGTAGCTGAACAGATTAGGAGAATCAATCCGTTAACACCTCGTGGCATTAAGTTGGGCTTGCTGCTCTAAAAATGCTCCTCAGGCAGTTTGTAAAAGTGCGTCATTTGTCATTATTTAAGATCCAATGTGGGCTACAATCAAAGAGGCATTAGACTGGCTTGATGATGCATAAGTGGTGCCTTTTGATATGCCGTAGAAAAGTCACTTCATTTTCGGTGTGTGCAGAAAAGGAGAGAACATAGTGAAACTCTCAAATGGAACTGGTTAATAGTTATGCATCGTTTGGTTAAATGATCAGTTATGGACGTCGGGGCTTAGTGGTTAAAAATCAGAGGTTTTTGGTTTAAATCTCACATGAGACTAAATGTATTCATTTAATTATTGCCATTTACTGTATGTGGTGTTTAGCTATTATATTTTTATGGGTGCATGATATATTAATACCATGCTGGTTATTGGCTTGTATATATTGTTTTAATTTACACTAATGGTATTGTTTGATATTGGATATTTAATTTGACATGCTCATTTCTTCTATTTTTTTTTTTTTACATTTAGACTAACACTTACTTTAAGTTGACATTTATTAAACATCAATACTTGAATTGTAGCACTGTTGAAGTCCCCATTTTTTGGCTTTTTGTATGAATATGTTTGCTTTACTGTTGTCTATAAGCTAGTCTGCTCCAAAACAATGACAAAATTCACATTTAGAAGATAAAGGAATTTGAAACTTACTCTCTCACTTCCGCCTATATGGATCAATGATTTTGATGAGATCACTGTGCACTAGGCATGTGCCGGTATCAAAGTTTCATGTTGCGATGAATTGCTGAAGCTTTTAGATATTTAAAACAGATGAACGTGCAAAAGAATTATAAAGAACAACACTTAAGTAGGTTACACTTTACAATAAGGTCTCACTAGTTAATGCATTAACATTAACAAAGACCGAATAGCTACATTTTTACAGAAGTTGTTCTTTGATAATGTTAGTTAAAAAAGCAACTGTTAGTTAATGTTAGCTCAGGTCCATTAAATAAGTTACAACTTTTGATTTTAATGTGTTATTAAATTATGATATTTAAATTTATCTAAGATTAATAAATGCTTTAGAAGTATTTGTCAGTTTGTTAAGGAATGGCCTTATTGTAAAGTGTGTGACTGAACAATAAAGAAGAATCAGAACATATTCAAACAATATGTAGGGCATGTAGTCCAAATTAAAATATAAAATGTTTAAGTTTGAAAATGAATAGCCTTAAGTCTTTAAGTATTAAGTATTTGGTTATGTGATGAGCACCGTAGCGAATACAGAAATCTGAATGGCTGTGTGTTTAGAAGAGCAAGTCTTTTGTTTACGAGGGTTACCGGGGAAACGGCTGCATTTCTGCTGTTCCATCAGCACCATCTGCTGTCAGAGAGTGAATGTGCATTTTCATTCAGCGCGTCTCCTTCACTCGTTCCGCCATGAGCTGCTCTTGCACGTTGGGTTTGTTGAAATCAGTGCGCGTTCCTATTTGACGTGTTGTTCATTTTAAACGGATGATGGGTAAAGTATTCTTTAAATGCATTTTGAAAATCTGAATAATTCGTAATAAATAATTATTCACCGTATTTTAAAGTGCTCACAATAACAATATTGTGCATGTTCATTATTGTGATGTATTGTATTACCATATACTGTGCAGGCACATGTTTGTACTTCAGTTTCTCATCAGATTTTCTGCCCAATCAAATGCTCTCTAATCTAAAGCGCCCCGCCCCCTACATTATAAATAGATGCTGAAGATGCGGCTAAAATTGGTCACTTGTTCACACATTTACTGTTTTCTACATGGTTAAGGGCACATACTGCGCCATATAGGAGATGGATTCCATTGGGGCGAATGAAATCACACAGTCTGCTCCGGTCCAGAGACACGATAACACAAAGCGGATCATATGCGCAACTCGGCGCATACCAGAAAACGTATCGGACCCATTTGATTTTAAAGCGATATGGAGGAAATTATGAAGAAGAAACAGTCAGAGATTAGGAGGAAACTGCGTCTTAACCGAGCTCAACGGCTCTGGCCGAGTTGTGATTATAAACTAAACACTATTGGCTATTTTAAAAGAGGGGAGGAGCTGTTCGATATGTCCAGCTCTGTCTTCCTGTTTCAGTGGAAATGACATCAACACATTGAATAATGCTGCATGCTTCAAGGAACTTCAGTGGGCCTTTAAATTTAATCTTTAGGAAATCTGAAAATGCATTTTTCATTGTACATTGTAATGTTGTGATGCCTAAATTCACTTATATCATTTAAAAGACTGATTTTAGCTTTACATTTTTTATATTTTTTATTATATGTATCTAGACAAAATAAGATGCATTTTAATATCAGCTATTTATTTGTAATCGGACATAAACAAACATATTTTTCTGTTTATCGATATTGAATTGTATATTGGTGCATCCCTAAATGTTTTGCTACAGCTTGGAATGCAAAAGAGAAATGCAAAACAATACTGACTAAAGAAATTTGCTCACTCCATCTTTGATGTACATTTTCACTGTTTCCTTCCTCTGTTGGTCGCTTGCAATTCGTTTGAAATTAGACTCTTGTTTCGTTATAAGCTTCACCACCCCTTGGTCCTTCACAAAAGCACAGAGCTGGGAGGCAAAGGAAGTGAAGAGAAAAAGGCCACCTTCAGTCTATGTGTGCATGAATCGTAGAGATCCATTAAATCTATTTCACCAGCTTTCCTTGGTACTCCATACATAAGCACCAAGCCTAAATTCCCCCCATAGTGACTCAGTGAAAGGGAGCAGGGATGAATAGCACACTTTATTGGAGCATGCCATGAGTGGTCAAACAGCAGTGGCGGGCCCATTCTTCGCCCCTTCAGCCCATTATTAAAAAGGGCTTTACGGAGGCTTGTAAAAGTGTTCTCTCCTCAGGGGGCCTGCATAATAAAAATCGAAGTCAAATTAAAGCCCCGCGGTGCAAAGAACTGTGGGTGGGCTTCCTCCAAGAAGCTGCGGTGATGTCCCATTCCCACCACTTGTGGCACGACCCCAGTCAGGCCACTTTTATGTGGCTGACAGCTTCATGAAGGACAAGAACACAGACTCGTACATGGCATGAAATCGGCCACAAAAGCAGAGTGAACGGATGAACAATTCCCAAGCAGGATGTGATCACAGAATTACTGGGCGGCAGCGAAAAACATATGTCATCTCTACCTGGAAGGGACCCATTTAGGACTCTCTTACGAGGCTATGCAAGAGAGAGAGAGAGAGAGAGAGAGAGAGGCAGAGAGAGAATGCTGAATGAGTTGGTGGCAAGAGGAGGAGCCAATCTGTCGGAGGGATAGGGGGTGAAGTTTTTAAACAGGGTGCAAATGCCTGGTTTTGAGGCAAAGTCAATGAATAAATCAGGGCCTGGTAACAGTACTGGCATAATGGGTTGTGGAGGTTTTGAATATGTTAAAAAGCCTTTTCACTGGAGAATGTAGGACTGGTCCTTTGCAGCTGTAACACTTTACGGACAATGACCACTCAACAGATGGGAGTCATGTGGAAAAAAGAGCTCAGTGTTCCTTAGCTAAGGAGAATTCCGCCCCCAAATCCCTTCAACCATCCCACCGATTTGGCTGTCTGCCCCCGCAGGTGTCCCATGGCACAATAAAAAATAGAGTAAAATGAGCAAGTTAGTTTAGTCCAGTTTGTTTGGTTGCTAGTGGAGGTTTAAAAAAAAAAATATATATTTTAACAATGAAATAGGGCTGCACAATATATCTGTTTTACATTAATGTTTTACATATATCATCATTTTTTTAATTATTAGTACTGGTTTATATAGAATTGTTTTTAATTTTTTTTGTTACCTTGCCGTCATATAATTTAATAACCTGGTAAAAATCTTTAGCAGATCTCAAAATGAATATCTATTATGCAGTAAAGCAATATTCAAACTATTTATAACTATAATCACTATTTATTATATTAATATATTATAATTAAATTTAAAAAAAAATTGGGATACAATAAACATAGAATTTTAATATAATCGATCAATTTAACTGCCATAATATGACAATAATTATGGGCTGAATTTCATATCATGCATCCCCAAAAAAGGACACAGGGCAAAGGAATGTTCTGTGCAACTTTAGTTGTAAGGTCTGTTATTTAAAACTGCTGTTCAGTGTTCAGTGTGTGTGATCTATCCCATGATCTGTGTATAATTCACATACGTGTGCAGTACTTTCAGTAATTTTGAACAGAGGGATTGCTGTAGAATTGAACCTGTTCACTTGGTGCCTATTGAGATTCCTCAAATGCTTTTCTGGCTAGAGAGACGGCAGGACTTTGTGCAGACTATTCATTCAGAAATGACTTTTTCATCTGCGTAATCTCTCACCACGGAATTATCCTTCAGATATGCATAAGTGTGAAATCTGTACTGTCGATGCCACGTAAAGGCTGATCTCAGGTGTTGAGACTTAGAGGGGCTTATATTGCAGTAATTTAGTTATTGCTCCTCCTGAGCTAGATTTAATTTCTCACAAGTGTTCCCGTGCTCTCCCGAATCCATATTTGCTTTTTAATGCTGTTCGCCTGTGGAATATTAATGTGAACGGGAATATTAATGTGTATTTTCATCTTCCAAACCAAAAAATCCTTATGTATTTCCTTATAATTTGCAGTCTTATAATCATAACTAATGGTTTAAGAACTTGGTCCATCAAGTGCAATTTATGCATCCATCTTGAGCACATTCCTGCTCTCTTTCTAAATTGATTAACCCAATCTATCAGCCCGCCATTCCTCTGTAATTATAGACGCAGATCTAGATCTATAGATCTGTAATTTCTTCATAAAAATGGTAAATAGCATTTACCGCCAGTTAAACCTAGTCTGTCTCCCTCCGTTATGAAATGTGAGATCTTAAGAGCTGTCGTTAAACATCTTTTTCATGCTCATCTAGGGCAGGATCATTTTTGTCTCTGTCTCACAGCTTAAATAAATGGAAATTTAACATAGAGGAATGCTATAGCTGTTGGGTAAACAAGTTAGCGCAATAAAACCACACAAGCATACATTCAGCGAAGGGTCTACTATATTTTTCGCACATGTCAAGTTGTTGTCGTTGTTTTTTTGGGGGTGTTTTATACAATAAATTAACCCATATTTAATTTTTCAAAACAATGGTTTGATAGTTTTGTACATTACATTTATATTAATTTTGTGTTTCTTAGTTGTTTAACTATTTCAATGCTGAATAACAAGTTCCACTGTGACAACTTACCATTACAGTGTGACAACATGGCTCGCCACTTGGTCATTGTGTTGTTTTTTTAAATGAACTGTATCTTAAAGTAATGGTTTGTAGCCATGATGGTAAAAAGTGCCTATAAACTTATTACTCTCAATATCCACTGAAGTAAAAAATGTTGCACAGGTAATATTTGCAATTTTATCGTAAGAGAAAGGTAGATCCAGCATGACAATTCTTTACAGTGTATATTTCTAGAAGTATGACTTTAAGTCTTCTGTCTCTACCGATATCTGCCAAATTTGCATTTATAAGGCTGTGGAGGACGTTCAAGTTAATCACTTTGCATTTGGCCAGGTGGCATTCTGCCTTAATCACACTGAAATAGGTAATGATATTTTCCTCCCCACTCAAATAAGGGCGCCACTGCCCAAGGTTGAAATTAGGGTCCTTGTTCTTAGAGGACAAATCTAGTTCACTCTTTCTAGTGCGTGATTGTCTTTGGTCTGAATTATTTTTTAACCAAATTAGTGTGCATGTATACTTGGATGATATGGGAGCTTTTTTGGAATCCCATTAAAAGCAGCTTCATTATCGCAAAACTCTCTGTAATGATATGCAAAATGGTTCACAGCGTTACAGGTTTTGCTATTATATGCATTAAATGTGGCTTTTTGATTGCAGTGGTGAATTGGATTAAGGGATCCAGGCTCCTAAACAATGCATAATGAGAGTAAATGGCTTAAGCACATGCAACTCTTCCTCATGGTTTGCATTCTTCTGCGCAAGGAGAATTGAAAGACAATTAAAAGCGTATTATGTGAAGAGAACACTTCAAGTGGAACGATGAGATCTATAATGCCATGATTTAAAGCATCCATATCGAGGCTCATGTTGCTCTGTATAACAAAAGTAGCTGTTTTTTTATTCACTGTTTGTAATATAACATTGGATTGCTAGAAGTGTCTAAAATTCTGACATAACATTTTAATAAACCTATCAAAATTGAAAATTAACTTGACAGGCTCTAAAGAAAAGAGTTTTCATTTAAAAACAAACACTTCGGAATCTGCATGTATTTGTAATGTTTTTATTCCCATTGTAGTTAAAATATAAGTATGTACTTAATAAGTACTTTTAATAAATAAGTAATTTTTAGACCATTCCTTTTACAATTTTGTAGAGATTACCTTGAAGGTATTAAAATATGTTCATTTCTAATATAATTTTCATATAATTCCAGGTGTGGGAGTTTATAACATTTGGAATCCACTTGGCTCAAAAATCTTGGAACGCAGTCTTTTTTTTAATTCACACGGCCTCATTGATAAAATCAAGATTTTCACAGCATGTTTTATCCTTTATTGGCGCAAAGGCATTTTCACAGTATTTAATATACCTAAGCCTTACCTTCCAAACCTGAGCTATTAAAAACAGCTCTTCTTTAAAAATCTTATCCTTTGCCCTCCTCCAATTTGGCTGAGATATAGTTATTATCCAATCTCCATACACTTGATTAAAGAGCAGGCCTGCATGACTGTCACCCTACCCGACGTGACATCTCTCTTCCGGGCCACCGTCTGACTCGCGGCCCCTCTCCCGCCCGTACGGCGTTCGGATCATGTGACGGGGATTATTAATGGCCACCGTCTTTCTGCCACTTGACACAGTGCTCCAGCTGTCAGTGGGCTCGTGGGCCGTATGATTCTGGCGCTGGTGCGGTGCCAGTCCTGGGTCTGACCCATCCGTCACTGTCAGCGGCAGTTGGGTGATGAATGGACCGGGGAGGCACGGCGAGAGGATCCATACTCACCCACGTCTCGCTTGCTCCTCTCTAAGACGTCCTCATGCCAGCTGAGGCCTGCATGGCTTTGCACTTCCTAACCCAACCCTGATTACTTAAACCAGCTGGTTGTCTTTCACAGAGTTTGGTTTATCCTCACTGCACTTTAATTGTCACTTCTCTGCCTTTCATTTTTTCTTTACCCTATAGGCGTAATATCATTTCTTTGATGCTATGTCCTTTTTTAATGTCCTCAGTTATTAATACACCTTTTGTTTCAGTGAAAAAACTAAAACCACATGCTCCGAAGGTGCCTTGAATCTAACCACTTACCTTTCCCTAACTATTTGAGTTCCATATTTACCTTCCTTTTACGAAAGCCCCCTGTGATTGTAATTGTATTAGTAATTATTCATTTAACTCAGTTATAAGGAGCTAACTGCTCCCTCAGTGACAGCTTTCGTTGCTAAAAGGCAATTCATTCCTGAGATGAAGAAATCTAATTAGGGGCGAATGCTTAGGAGAGAAATCCTTTCTGGTGATAATCTTATTTGCCAGCATTAACATCCCAGCTGTGGCTGATGTTTGCCCTTTTTGACAAAATGTTTGTACTCGCTTTTGTAGTAATGGGAAGTGCACACACTTCTCTCAAGCGTTTGAATGCATCACCTGCTAGTCATTCACCCTTAAACATCTGTTCATCCTTTACCATTTTCAGGCTTGGGACAAGTTTGGATACTAAGGTATCTTATTTTTATTCAGAACCAGTTTCATTTATGGAACGATTTTCGCTTCTGTTAACGGTTCTTGCTCAATGTGGACGATATATATATATATATATATATATATATATATATATATATATATAAATATATATATAAAATGTTTATTTAATATATGTATATCAGACGACTCCGAATTGGTTCTATTTGAGCCAATCCAAAGTATACAGCGCAACCCATTGTTGTCCGATTCTTGAACAAATAATTCTGAGTCAGTTCTTTTTAGTGAATCAAACACATACCACTTACAACTAACTATACTCATATGTTTTGTCAGTAGTATTTTATAAATATTAACTAATTCATTATATTACAACATTTTTTGTTTGTTTAGTATTGTTGTTTTAATGTATAGTTAAGACAAATTATTTGATCACAGCTCTAAAAAGTTATAATGACCCGTTGCGAGATTTCTTGTTGAAATCATCTTTTTTTTTGTTAATATTTATTCCTTAAAAGAACTAAGAATCGTTAATAAAACCGTTGAGACAATGCAGTTGTTTGATTCTCATATTTATTCTCATTTGTTTATAAAATCCTGCTTAGTTTGAACAACTTATTCATCATTGGATTTCAAGCAGAAGGTCCTGCATGACTTTTACACATGTATTTAAAAGCAAAATGATAGCTCATATTTGGTGAAATGAAGTACATAGTTGCTGACGTTGTGTTTTGTTCTAATTACATCTAATGATGAATCGTTACATGATGATCGCTTGGAAAATCTCATAAACACACACTGTACACACATTGCACATGAATCCCAGTTTTGGAAAAGCATCTGTGGCACATGTGTACAGTATTCACGTGATTAGCTCAGTGACACACATACGCTCTTCACACACTAACAGCTTTTAAATGGAAGTCATCCATAAGAAACCAGGGGCCATTGGGGAGGGCCAGCAGAGGGCTCTGATTAATTCAAATGTGTCCGGCGTGGAGGGGCAGATTGGAAAGTTCCCCAGCGTGCCGAAGGGGGCCGGGCCAGTGTGGTCAGCCGGAACGGCCGGCACAGCTTCCCCGGGACCCCCCGTTTCCTCTCCATCACTGTCAATAAGGCAAACTGCGGCCCCTTACATCATTTAATTTACTATTTCAATGATTACATACCTCATTGCCTTGCCATTGTTTCGCTGATTGATTTAATTAAGTTTGGATTAATCACAGCAGGTGATATTTAATGTTTCGGAAGAGTGTGGAGAGTGAGAGGCCCGGGATGGAGAAAATCACTCTATGACACTTCACTGAACAGGAGGTCACGAGAAGATTAATACGCCGTATGGACAGGGGTTAAAAAATAAATTTCACTCATGTTCTGGCTCTTTGGTTTTCTCTGCTCTCTTCATTTTTCCCCATCTTGGGCCATTGGCCTCCCCACCCCATTCTTTACCTTTTGTTGATTAGTTCTCGCAGGATGTGAAGCGACGGTACGCGGAGGTCAGATGAATTATGACGGCAGCCTTTCAAAGGTGACCCCAAGCGCTCTTCTTGTGATCTACATGTGAAGCGCTTTTTCTCTCCGATCATCATCCCGAAGTCTGTCCGTTCTCTGCTGCTTCTGTCTTGATGCCTGTATGATGTATGTCTACATCGCACGGGATGGGTCAGGTGTGATAATGTGAAATTATTTCTGCATTTGATATATGTGACAGTATAGAAAATATGTTGAGATGACAGTGGAAGAGCTGCTCTGTAGAATGGGACAAAAATGGCATACAATCGCAGAACCGTATTGAACAGGTAGATGTTAATGCATCTTAATATCTTAGTTGCTTTGCAAATTTGTTCATCTGTGTTTCGTGTGTCCCAGCTGTGAGACACCAGAGGTGGTGTCACCTATGGTGTTTTATCACATTAAATAATTGTAGTTTTTGGAGTGATTCAGTATTCTGCACACACATAGAAAGATTGCATAGGACATTCACTTCTTATTTAAAGTGCCCCTATTATGCTATTTTAAAGGTTCCTAATTTTGTTTTGGAGGTCTTCTACAACAGGGTTACGTGCATTAAAGGTCATTTTCATTTTCTCATAATATACATTTCACATTACCACATTTTTCAATGATTCTTAAACAACTCGTCGAATTAATCAGTCTTTCTAAATCCCCCTTTTCGAGAGCTCTCAGCTCTGATTGGTTAGATGGCCCAGTCTGTTGGGATTGGTCTACCGCTCACAGCGCTTGCCGGAAGCTAAATGCCCATCACCATTACTGAATTTCAGTTCAGGAGACTTTCTAAGTCCTTAGCGATTGTACCAACCCGATCTCACGGCAATTCGTATTTCGTACGTCATTTTTGAGGTGGCAAATTCGTATGATTTTGTACGAATTACCCGCCCCTAAAACCTACCCATCACTGCAGTATAGACAAATTGTACGAATGCATACAAGTGAGCTTGTACGAATTCGTACAAATTAGCCACCTTGTATAATTACGTACAAACTGGTCGTGAGATAGCGTTTTTTATTTTATTTTTGTAGACACAGTAAAGACAGTAACGATGATGTTAATTTAACCATATCAATGTGAGCGCGAGTCCGATACTGAAACATTGGAAGAAGTTTATGTTCAACCTGAACCTCCATCGCAAGGACAACATGAGAAGGATGTTTCTCATTAATACACTACTCAGTTTGAGGTACATTATGAGATGTTGCAACTGTAATTCCTCACCATCAGCATTAACAAGGATATGTCCATCAACAAATCAATGTGTATATTTCTAATTTATTGCAGTAAACGTGGGAACTGTATCAATAACGGTGCATACGTTAGCCGAGCACTAATGTGAATTACTGATGTAACGATCCTTTATCATTACTCAAAGTAGTAAGAACAACAGACAGTCTGCATTAATAGACAGTTTTAGATGATAGTGGCCCACAGCTGATTTGCAGAAGTATTTCAGTAAGACAGTAATAACGTGAGTTAGCCGGTTAGTCAGAAACGTACACAATTTAAAACCCAAAACGATGTATTTTGAACACTCTGAAGAAAATATATACATCAATAATAATTATTTATAATTACTTACAGGTTGTGTTTCTGAGGAGCAAGTTGATCCAAATATACTTTAGGGCTGGACCAGAATATTAGAATATTTGTTCGGTGGGTTGGTTTTCGATTTTCAATTTTAGGATTCGAATATTCAGTTTTTCTTCCTGCACACCTGGCATCCCCCTCGAAACGGTTCTCATCTGCGCTTGCATATGCTTACACTATAAAATCTGGTGAAATACAATACTTAATATTAATAAATATATTTGCTGCTTCTTAGCCTAAGTGTTCCCTGCAAGGCTGCAACGGTGTATTCTCTGTCTAGAGTGCACAACTGCCCAAGCTTATATGGAAGAAGCGCATGCCTGAGCTTGCATTTTGGGTTAAGCTGCGTTGGTTTGACATTGTGGAAAATAGAATAATAAAATAAAAAATAAAAACTGTCATAAAAATAGGCGCTTTTACATTTCGCTTTGAAACCAAATCTTCCGCGATCATCTTGTCATTCAGCTCCTCACTCTCGTGATAAATGAAATCTGACTCCTGCTGCTGCGTCTCTCGTTCAGCTCATGCTGCACGTTCAGTTTTTAATTGTAGTTAATCTGTTCTCTAACTGAATGAAATAATTTTTGCCACTATAAAATATCAAAACGACGGTGGGGGGCGGTGCCGCGGTGGGCAAGTGATGTAACCGGTGTTATGCCTGAACACCAGTAACACAGACTATCGCAGCAAGCCTGTTGCCAGTTATTATCAATCTACTGCAAAATATAGGTGCTTGTTACTGGGATGTAAAAGACCGGTGTGTTTTGTATCACTAGTGCAGTGTCTGTTCTCTGAGCATATAAGCCCTAGCCTAGAAATCTAGACGCACCCTAGCGGCAGCAAATCTAATTTGCAGCCAGAGCGTCTAGCAACTCTCCGTTGACTTGTGAGCTGGAAAAACCAAACTCTGGTCAGGCCAATCACATCGTGTATAGAGTCGGTGGGCGGGCTTAACATAATGACGGCAGAGTTGCGGCGGTTCCGCTGTGCTACTTGTAAACAAAGAAGCTGGCGAACAGCGGTCTTTCGAATCGGATTTGGCCGCGACTCTGGAAGACTTGTTGTTAAGCTTTGCTTTGAGAAAAGAACAAAGAACAGCATTGAAGTCATTCTTAAGAAAGGAAGATGTGTTCGGAGTTTTGCCGACCGGATATGGCGAAAGTTTAATCTATCAACTAGCTCCGCTTCACCTTCTTCATTGCTCTGGTTGGTTGTAGTGCTATCCTATTGCGTGCAGAGGTAATTTGAAAGACAACCGTTTTAGGGCTGCAACTAACGATTATTTTAATAATCGATTAATCTGTCGATTATTTTTTCGATTAATCGATGAATCCGATAAAAAAATAAACCATTAATTTCCAATCCTTTATCCAAAAACAGAACTGACAGTGCAAATTCACAGTGCAAAAAATCTTCAGAAAGTGCACAGGTTGCAACAATAAATCTATAAATCTTTTTTTTTTATAAAGTACTAATCAGAAAACTTAACAGGATGTTAGAACTTGTTCTCTACAGTACACTCAGATGCACACACTCACAAACAAAATTTTATGGGTTTAGTTAAATTGTAATGCATTAAGAATTTCTCTAAAGTGTCCAAACCCATTATATACTCCTGGAGAAAATATCTACTGTATTAACCTATTAATATGAATGATATTAAAGTTTAAACATGCAGTACAGACACAGATTTAACTGCTGTGACATATAAAAAAATATTGTGTAACAATTAAATAAAACTACTCGAAGAACACAATGTCTTATTTTCAATGAATGATATGCATTCTTTATAACAACTGGCATACAACATTCCTTATAGATTAAATATGGATTAAATAATTAATGTATAATAAATGTAATGAATCCTTATTAAAAATAAAGAGATGATTTTCTCTGTCTTTTGTTGTTTGATTAATATTAAGAGCACAAATGGAAGCAGGTTAATGGACTACTGTCACTTTAAGACCGAATGCTGACCGAAAATGACAATAGATATTAGTCATAGTTTTTGTCATTCAAAGCTGGTTTTGATTTTCGTCTAGTTTTTGTCTGTGAAAAATGTTGTTGATTTAAATTATTGACAAATTATTTGTCAACGAAATTAACATCGCAACAGAATGAAAAATGAATGGGCCAATAAAAGGCAAGTGAATAAAAACGTGTCTTTAGTCTTGCAAACTATACCACCCCTGCTTTACTACTGTTATTAACAGGCTAACGCTAACTTGTCATGCTTGTCAAGCTGGATAACGAGTAAACAAGTACCAGAAGTGCTACTGGAGGGACGTCACGCTCCTCACTTCGAAACGGAACAAAAGTGGGATTTTGTATTGACTTAAGGTTACCCTGCTGTTGAACTCCCTTCCTCCTAATCAAGGACTCTTAAGATGTTTTGGTTTTAGGTGCTGAATCACCACTGTGGTGCTCCCGTGCCATGCCATGTCGTGTCACCTTTCCTGCAATTAACACACTTTTTCGATTTATTAATGGCGCTTTTCGGCTGGTACGGCTCGGCTCGGTTTGCTTTTCCGCTGCGTGGTACGACGGGTACAGCACGGCTCGCCCGCTTCCACTCTGCTTTGCGCTCAACTGTGCTTTTTTTATACTCAAACATCGCCGCGTCTTGTTGAGGGGCATAATAGTCGCGCGACACAATGACTCGATAATGAAATTCGTTGCCAACTCTTTTAATTATTGAATTTTATCGATTTAATCAATTCGTTGTTGCAGCCCTTAACCGTTTATTCCGCCCCTCGGATTGAGCGCTGCCAATGGTGTGTTCCCAGACCCAACATCTTGTTGTGGGTCTGGCTTGTCAGGCTATATAAGCCCTGCCCGTGTGAGGCGTGCCGCTTCTCGAGATTCCTGCCTTTATTAGAGAGAATAATATGTTCAGCCCCCTCCCTCCGAAGCTTTGAATATTTGGTGATGATTACTTACTACCGAAGCTTCGAAGCTCAAAAAATGGTATTTGGACCAGCCCTAATAAACTGGGTACTGACCAATCTTTCCAAAACAAGTTTTTTGCGAATCCCGTGTTGAACTTTTTTTTTTGAAGAAGCAGTTTGAAGGCGGGACAATTTGTTCGCAGGCAGACAACATGCAACATAGGCAGGGATTATGCAAATTTATTTTCTAGTGATTTAGAACTGCCACGCAGTGGGATTCAAATTACAGACGACTCATTTAGGCGGTTCTTAGGCGGTTCTTTCTTTTTGGAGTCTGAGAAGATAACTTTGCAGTATGTTTACATTCACAAACCGCTATATTACACACTGCTTGAAAGGGAATATTCGAAAACCCCCAAAAAAAACAAAAGCAGTTTTTCTCTATTTTGAATGCTCATTGCAACTATTCACTCTTAAAAAATTAAGGGAACACATATTTCTTTCTCTAACATCCTCAATGAAAACTAGTCCTGTCCAAATATGGATTTTTAGGGTACTGCTCTAATGACAAATACATAAATGCATAAAAAATATAAATGTATAAAACATGCTTTGCTTTGATATCCAGTGCATTCTTCCATTGGCAATAAATTACAGATGCCTGTGCAATGCCACACTGATGTTAACACAGCACCTGTTACCACAGAGCGAAGGCAAACCTATC
This sequence comes from Gobio gobio, assembly GCF_949357685.1. Lineage (NCBI taxonomy): Eukaryota > Metazoa > Chordata > Actinopteri > Cypriniformes > Gobionidae > Gobio > Gobio gobio. The sequence continues at coordinate 31,385,251 of NC_137107.1, read as the reverse complement.
CAGTGCAGAACAATAGGAGGAGTAGCACAATCAGGGCCAGAGGTAAATTAAAAGGTTTGCAATGATCCTTTGATGAGACCACATGGCACAGCTAAATGGAGCAGTCTCTCCCTTATCAGGGCCTAAATCAGCCTCTTCATGAGGCACAGAGGCCCAGAGCGCACGCCGCATGTCAGACAATGGCTCTTGAGGTGTTGCTTAGGGAATCCCTCGACTCGTGCCACATATGTCCCCAGCTGCGATGCCCTCTCATCAAGAAAGTCATCTTTGGCGTGCCGCTTATTGTGGCTTTACAAGAGAGAGCTTTGAATGTAATTATTTGTCCAGGGTTCTGGTATCATTAACATTGTAATAGGGCATCTGTCAGTGTTATACCCTGCTGCTCTAGTTAAACTTGAGCCTCGTGCTTTTCTATCTACGCGTGATTCAGTCCATTAATTAACCTGCGCCTCCAACTGACCCCGGAATCCCTTTACGCGCCGCGACACGCGGCATGTGTGACACTCACGCCACTCATTAACTCCTAATTTAACCATTATAATTTTCATCTTCCCTTGTTTACCACAAACAGGCATAAACATGATTCAGTGAAAGCTATATTCATCTATTATTTATCGAACAAGTCTAATGAGCCATGCAAATTATGTGTGTTATTTACATTACAGCAGCTACCTGTCATTTTTATGAGGACTTTGATTTAAAACGTTTGTTTGTGTGTTCAATAGAGATACTATTTCCTGTTACATATTAGTAGAACAGCTGCATTTGTAAATATGAGAATAGGGGTGCGGTATACAAACAAACTGCCTCACTGGGAATATACGACTGGTTGGGATTGTTGTTGACGGCTTCATGACTGACGAGGTCTGCATTTGACATTCGTTGTTCAGCTGTGAAATATGTTTTTTCAGTTGATTATATGTCCATATAAATAATAGGTGAGGCCAGAATGATCATTAAATCATTACTAGGGTCCAAAATGTTCATTAAATCATTCCTAGGGTCTTTGTTTGTGTCCAGATGAACACACTTCTATGGGCCATCTGTTACTTGCGTCCTATCTATTTTCTCCTCAGACTGCTGAAACTGCTGAACCATGCACGGCTTGGCCCCATCTCCTCATCACCATAGAGTCATTACAGATTTAATGTTCTCCAGACCATGCTGTGCTGTTAATAGTTTACTAAACGTACAGTTGTGATTGCTGCAAGATGTGCTGTGTTGTCATCCGAGGAAATGGGTTCAAAGAAACAATTCAGTATTTACTGTAATGGATAGGATCCCTACTTATTTTCCAATGGGTCATTCCATGAAACGGGTGACTTTTCTGTTTTGATTGGGGGAATTTTTCTGTACATTTATTTTTCAATTTTAAATATTGTAATGTGTTAATTGCATTGTGCGTCTTAAAACTGCATTAATACATTGTAATATGTTGATGGTTTGCATCTATAAGGTTCTCTGAGATTCTAATGCCGGATTTATTTATTTACAAATATCCACTTTTTATTTGTTAGATTTTGTTGGACAAAATCATGGTTACAAGGTTGACAATTTAAAGGGGTAGTTCACTCACACACATCCGTCAGTGGTGGGCGATATAGCCTCAAAATTATATCACGATACCTCAAGAATATTTGCGATAATAATATTTATGATGATATAGAAAAACATATATGGAACAACATTTTATTGGGGATTGCAATCAAATGTAAGCAAAGTAAAAAAGTAGCCTTGGTATATGTTGGTAGTGTTTTCCCTGGAAATCTTAAGTAAAAGTATAACATTTTAATGTAACAATAACTAAGTAATTTATGCCATGGTTTGTCTGAATACTCGAGTTTGATTGGTTGGAAGGTGCGCAGTAAAATCGTTTAATGGACAGATAGTTTCAAGTCAGTTGAATCACCGTTCTATATCAATGCGCTGTTTTCATTTAAGCGCGCACACACACACACACAGGCCTGCGTCACTCGCATACAGAGCACGGAGATCGTGCTGCACACACACACATACACACACACACAAACATTCATGAGCACCGAGTCAGACACTTGTTATCAACGCCGCCCCGTGACTTTGTCATAAATAGCTTCGCTACTGGATCACTACATTATATTTCTCAGCAACGATGGGGTTACATCGATATTTTTAAATAATAAACGCACATCTTTATTGTTAAAGTCCCTGTAAAGGCAATTCTGAGATTTGTTTCTAAACACATTATAAATGTTAGAAATTTATTGCTGAAACACATTACAAAGACTGTGAACTATGAAGTACTGAATTCAGAAGTTAGACCGTTAAACAGTTTTTTACCGTTGCTGTGTTCAGGATTTTCTGGGCGGGGCTAAAACGGTGGCTCGATGACGCACTGGAGCCACGAGCCTGGCTCCTCCCCTAACACGATCATAACTAGAGCACATTCGCATCAGTTCTATCGCGAGTTACTGTTAGTACTGTTAGTTACTATAGTCAACAACTTACATAACAGCTTACAAAACAAAAACGATGAAGAGGTGGATTAATTTTGTGAACAGCAACCTTGATGGAGAGCTGAGGATCATCACCGACACCTGCCTCTGCAGTGACTTTACACCGGTTCGTTTTACAAACTTTCACCGGAGACAACTGGGATTCACTGATAATCCGCTGCAGAACCGACTATTCCCCCGCCAAGGCCTTCATCCTCCCGTCCCGCCGACATCTGGTGCGTCGTGATCATAGACGCTCATGATCAGTAAGTGTTGTCTTGTGTTCTACTGCCGCTTTCCCGCGAGTGGGCGTGGTTTCGGCGCCGACAGCGGACACACCCCCAGCGTTTGAGAGCAGAGAATGCTGCTAATTTTTTCAGGTTTTTGATAAGCTATTTTATGTACTTCCCGGATTTTTTTATGATTCAAATTTGGCTGGGTGGTTAATAACACATTTATCTGTGGTGTGAGGAACTCAGAACACATGTTTAGTTTTGACTTTACAGGGACTTTAAGAGAGACGCTGAACAGAAGCAGGTACGAATCTCTCTCTCTAGCTCTAGATAATTAATTCAAATAAATGCTATAATTAATTAATTCAAATAAATGTAATCTTACGCACTACTTTATCTCCGTGTCTGTTTCAGAGTGGGCAGAATGCTAGATCTCACGAGCCGTAATAACCAGCAGCTTTACTTTCCCGGTCACTTCCATACTATTGAAGTAGCTCCCTTTTTATGTACTAAATCGTCATCGGAGGCTGACATGCTGCTCTTACTCTCAGACAGGTGTTATTGTTGTGCGCGCTAGGGAACGTAAATGAGCCATACACACCGCTATATCATTGATGTTGCAATATGACACTTTTTTTATCATGTAAAAATTTATACCGGTGTTATCGTGGACGGTATGATATGGCACACCCCTAATGTCCATCCAAACCTGAATTTGACCTTTTTTTTTCTCTTCTGTAGAACACAAAAGAATATATTTTTAAGGAGGTTTGTCACCAATACCAGTCAAATGTAACAATTCTCTTAACCAATTTTGGTACCAGAGCAAAAGATGTTGAATTAAGTACTTTAAAGGGATAGTTCACCCAAAAATGAAAATTCTGTCATTAATTACTCACCCTTCGTTCATCTTCGGAACACAGATGAAGATACTTTTGATGAAATCCGAGAACTCTCAGGCCCATCCATAGACAGATATTTAATAACACTTTCAAGGTCCAGAAAGGTAGTTAAAATAGTCCATGTGACTCCAGTGGTTCAACCTTAATTTTATAATGCGTCGAGAATACTTTTTTTGTGCGCAAAAACAAACAAAAATAATGACTTTATTCAACGATTTCGTTCTGGCCTGTGTCTCCTACGCAGTTTCCGCTCTCGAGATCTATGGCAGCCGATGTTGTTTCCCTAATCTTATTAAATATAGGCTATGCTTCAGCTTTAATTTTATATTCTTAAATTTGATCAATAAATTAAATTAGAATAAGAAACTATAGGGCTGTTACCAATCAAATTAAATAATTTACACTGGAAAATTACAACTGCATTAAATAATGTTGATCAGTGAGATTGTTTTAAATATATTTTGAATATACAAATAAGAAATGTTGGAAAGAATGTTTTAAACATGAAAGTAAACTGCCAGTAGGTGGCGGCAGGTGACCGTCTTAATGAGTGAGTCATTGAGTTGATTTGTTGAAACGGCTGATTCATTCAGTAACACGCTGTTGCTGTGAGATGCGTTATGGTTCTGCTGTGATCTTTGTTTGGAACTATTTTCCCTGCTGAAATAGAAGAAAAACAGTAGGGCTGGACCAGAATATTCGAATATTCGTTAGATGGCTTTGTATTCGATTTTCAAATTTGGGATTCGAATATTCGTTATTTGTTTTTTTTCGCACACACCTGGCATCCCCCTTGAAACAGTTCTCATTCGCGCTTGCATATGTACACTATAAAATCTGGCGAAATACAATACATTATACATTATTATCCACTATCGATCGCCACTTACACTATCATAATCACTTCATCATCATAATCTTCATTTTATTATTATTATTATTATTAGAAACATTTCCATATTAAAATATAGTAAAAGTTAACACCGGCTATTCATTGTTAAAGTTTTAGAGGTGTGAGGGACACAAAATGCATACTTTTTGTAGAGGTACCCTGGTATTTTTTCATTTTTTTATTGTGGGGTCTACCACTTCTTTCCTCAGGAAAACATTTGTGGCTGCATTTAAGAAAAGTTTCTGCTGTCAGTGGGATTAGAGACAGAGGAGAGATGTCAATGAGATCTGTGAAATGTGCCTACAGGCAAGCTAAAGGTCACATAAAAAAAAAAAGTTTTTTTTTTTTTTCTTCATTGCACCCCAAATAGAGAGACTGGAAACAAATTCCTTAGTTTAATCTCAAAATAATGATTATGCACCTGTGTGTGAATAACTTTGAATGTGGAATAGAGGAGGAGGATACATTTCGGGATTCATTTAGACCAGGGGCAGACGGCAGTGCTCCACGGCTCCAAGACAGCAGAAAACAGAGCATTTACGCAACACAGCTTGAGAGATTAGAATATATGTGTGCATTTATATTGCCTCCTTTGGTGTCTCCTAAATTATTCATATCATCCAGATCAATTCAGTCAAAATGTGTTCTGTGACGGAGGTCGTGCATCTAACAGAGGTTTTTCCTCTACCTTCATTTCACTGTAATACAGATCTCTCCGATCAGCGGCAGACGCGCGCCAGAGCTGTTTCTAAATGACCTGTGCTTGTGTTGACATCAATATGTGGCTATACTGCACACGTCTTTGTTTTGCAAACACGCAAGGTGACGGTTGTTGAGTAGAGAAGGACCCTAAACGGTTTTGATAACATTTGATAGACATGAATGAGAGCAGTGCGGAGGACTTGTTTGCAAAGAGATGATGTCTAATGGGGTGAATCGTTTCAATGGGCTGTAATGTGAGTTGACGGCAATTGGAACCTGTGAGTTATAAAAATGTAACTGATATAATAAACAAAGTTTAATGCTTCAAGATTGAGCAAGAGGTAGCCGGTGTCATTTTAATAGATATGGAAGTTAAACCTTTTTTTTTTTTTTTAAATAGGCCTACTATAAATGTTTGTTTTACTTCAAAATGATTAGATTGTGTTGGCAATTTATTGGGCCTGACTGAATGTATTTCTGTGTGGTGGAATTGATTAAGACTTTAAAGGCAAAGATAGTGTGCACATAAATCCCAGGCAGTGTGCCATCGTTCAGTACCACATAAATATAGCTGTTGACGTTCCCAGGTAGATCAAGATGTTTCTGTAGGGGAATAAACTCTCCTGCTGACACCTTGATTTTTAACATGTGAGCAAATAACTGGGAACTATGAATTTCTGAAGAGCAAATAGATTAGATCATTACGATGTTAACGGGTGGGAGGCAAATGTGTTTTCCGACTTGCCGGTTCAGCTTCCCGTGCGCGTCATTCACGTCATCCAGCCCTGTGCCCCAGAGCTTAATAGATCTCTGTGAATCTACTCCTGGTGTCAGAGTGGGCTTCTGTCATCTCTTTTTGTCCTCTTCGTCCCCGCTGAATTTATCTCCCTACGGACTGAGCCGGCCCCCTCCCTGCTGGACAAGTGTCCTGCAGATCTCCAGCAACGTCTGTAGTCTTCATTACTCCTGACCCCAGTTTGGTCATCAGTCACTTAGTAAAACAAGCCCAGAATTGGTCCTGACTGTGCTCCTTCGGCTCTGTGTGTGATGTGTTTCAGATCCAATTATCTGGCCCGTGAGCATGACAGACACCTGAAGGGAGAAACTCAGCATGTCAGTCTCACCTGTCCACTGACTGAGTCGCCCTGTCTCTATTTCTTTCTTTCTCTCCTGTGGGACCAAAAGCCTTTTCCCACACAATTACAGGTGTCATTTTGTCCTTAAAAGTAGCTTGAAATAGATTAAATTGTAGTCAGTAGTAACACTGACATATAAAGACTAAAAGTGAGATTTTTACTTCAATCATTTTAGTCTAAAAAGGTCCACTTAGGAGAGGGAATGCACTGTATTCATATTAATAATAATAATAATAATGTTTTTAATTATTATTTATTTTAAAGGCACAATATGTAAGATTTTTGGATACAAATATATAGGTAAGAAACTGTTCGGGTACATTCATTGACAGAAAACTAATTGTTATATAGATCAACACAGTTAGTCTTATTGTTTAAATCTCGTTTTCTTGATTTACCGCGAGTACCATGTTTTAACATGCCTAATATCGATTTAGCTCATGGGTCTTCAACCGGGGGTCCACAGCGGTACTGCAAGGGGTCCGCCTATTAATGTTTGATCACAAATAATTTTTTGATTTTAAAAAATATGGGGAAAAAACATCACAAAGTCAAATTCAAATATAAGCACCCTAAAACGAAAGCAGAGCACCCTCCGATGATACTGGAATAGTATAATATTATTGGCGAAAAAGATTTGGCAAACATTGCGTTTGAGTTTGCGCGCTGGAGAATGTGAAATGTTCCATTTACAGAGTGTTTTGCAGCTGCGAGAAATGTAGCCAATCATAGACATGCTTGATGATCTCTGGAACGCAATAGCCAATCAGACTTGTTTAAGTTAGAATCCACTCACTGCTCGAAACGCCAGAGTTTTTATTCAATGCTGAGTTCAGCTCGCTCTCGTGAATTCTCTCTTTAACAGACACGATTACTGATTTTGATGGAGCACTGTGAGATCGCGAACTGAGATGACAGCTTAATTGTATTGTAATGTGAGCACTCTTTCGAGGCTTTATAGATAATCCATTGAATACAAGTATTGTTTTTTGTCTACTTATAGACGAAAATGCGTGATTCGTGATTTTGCGTGATTCACTTGAAATTGCAATTGTCAATGATAACAGGCACGGGACAAAAATATGGCACGTCAAATTAGTGTAAATGTAAATGCAGACTAATAGATTAAAAAATATTCCTGTCTGTCTGTGTAAAAGCCTAGTGATTTGATTCTTAATTGTTCATCTCACAGTAAAATTTAAATTTTAGTAAAGTTTTAGTAAACTTGAAACTGCAGTTCAAGTAAATGTTTAATTGCCCATCTGAAGGTAAAATTAAAATGTGAAATTTTAAAAAAACTTGGTTCAGGTAGATGCTTAATTGTCCATCTGATTAGTAAAATAAATGCATGACTCTGCAAATCAATTAAAATAATGTACAACAACTGCAAACAACTAATGAATTGTGATCGCAGCATGTTGTATATTATGATGCATAAATCTCAATTTTAACAATGAGAAGTAAAATACAGTCATGCATGCAACAACAATAATGTGCATAGTTCTGATCTACTGTTGTAACTTAACATCAATTTTAACATAACTTATTCTTAATCCATAATATAGTTAGTTTCTATTAATATCGAAGTCTATGTCTATATGCTTAATATATGTAGCTCTGTTTGACACATTTTGTATCGGGGGTCCCTGCTCCATGTCTCTATCACCTAAGGGGCCTTTGCCCTGAAAAACGTTGAAGACCCCTGGTCTAGCTTACTTCAGTGTGCAACAAGTGTCTCATAGTAGCCGCAGAGTAATATCATAATAATATAACTTTCAACACACTCAAATGTATCTAATATGATAAAACAGTGCTGCGTTACCCCACATACGCATGACCGGAAAAAGCAGAAGTGGTCGTCTGTGGCATCATAAAAGCTCTGTGAAATCAAGGCATCATCAAGCTATGCCTTTGTTTTGAATAAGCGACCTCTAGTGGTGGAAAATTACATATTGTGGCTTTAAGTACTTTAGGGTTTGTTGTATCAGCTTTAAAGTTATTGTGTGCTTTTAATTTAACAAAGGCCTGGTTTCACAGATAAGGCTTAAGCCAGGATTAGACCTTACATTAATTAATTAATTAATTAAAGATATCAGTGCAAGTTGGTTTCAGTTAAGACGGCTCAAATATGCATTTTATTGTGGGAATATCCAATTATTTAAATTATTTTTATATATATATATATATATATATATATATATATATATATATATATATATATATATATATATATATATATATATATATATATATATATATATATATATATATATATATATATATATATATATATATAATTTATTTATTTATTTTTATTTTTTTTTACTCCACTTTAGGGAAAATATTTGTATGAACATTTTGTAAATTGTAAGTTTGTAATTTTAATTAACATAATTCAATATATTTAAACTCAATCATAAAAATTATATTTTGATGCTTATTTGACTTTAAATGCATATTCCTGATGTAAAAAGACTTTTTAAATCTCAAGATAGAGTGAAGGAGGACATATCCACACCGGAACGTTAATGGTCACAGTGCAGGTCCATCCTCAGCTTCCTCACATATTCTTACAATATCTTTCAAATGTTTGATTCTCAGTTCATTAAGGCATTTAGTCGACCCGAGACAATTGACCTTTAAGATTTTTTTTCGTCCTGTCCTGAGAAAGGATTTTATCTCTCTCCATCCAGATGATAAGACCTCTCAGTGATGAATCCACAATTATCGATGGTTTCATATAAGCAGTGAACTTCTCCAATCGCCCTACATGGTAATTGTAACAGAAGTCATATGCATAAAATTAATTATACCGAACCATAAGGGCCATAAATCAGTTCACTATCAATTCCATGGAAAATGTTTCAAGCACACATTCTTTTACATATTTCAAGGTAAAAGAGGGAGGATTTTACCCTCTATTAAATGATCTTTAGCAGTGTCCAATTAATCTGTCTGTCCATCCTTAACATTGAAACAAAAATGAAACACTTAACTTTAAAGTACTTTCTCCTATCAAATATAAGTTAGCCGTTTTGACCACAAACACATTTATTTTTGCAATTCTGTCTGGTGATGCTAATGCAGAGATTAAAATTAATCTGTTTTCTGAAATTATACAATTAGTCGGGTAAAAAATTACTTTACACTGATTAGCCTATTACTATAAATATTGTCTGCCCAAACATGTGTTTGTAAAAGAAACAAATTTGTATTATGATCATTGAATCCGATGGTTGTAAAGACGGGTCTGGTAAATCATAGGTGTTCAAAGAGAAGTGAAAGACAAAGATAAAGAGAGTTGCAGATAAAAGAGACCAACTCTCACAATAACTATCGCACACTTTCAGCTCATTCACTTTCCATTTGATTTTTATTTGATGTATTTATTTTAATGAGACTTTGCAATACAGTTCATTTCAGGTGCTAGCTAGCTGTCTGCAAGTCCAATTACTGGAAAGTCATTTATTCTGTCAGACTAAAAGGAATCTAATTGCCTAAACTGAATGCCTAATGAGCACTTAGGCAATTAATTCCCCAGCTGCTGAAATCTGTATATTGTAACCTAATTGAGTCATTTCACTTTAGCACTTCCTTTTACAAATGATATCAAAGAGTGTAATTTCACATTGAGAGGCAGTAGATCATATTTTCTCTGGTTTTATGGGGCTCCCTCAATGCAAGAGTGTGCATTTCTCGTATGCCAAAAAATACCTAAAATCTGTCTTTTGTACGGCCATGTATATAAACACTAGGGCTGGGTATTGACACAAATTTCACAATTCGTTTAGATTTCGATTCACAAGCTTGAAATTTGATTTGATTTTTTATTCAATATCGATTATTTTGGATAGATCAGGTAAAATATACGGCAAATTTTCTCAAGGAAAACAAATCTCTTAACTAATGTTGTAAAGGGAGTTAGTTGTAGCCTACTAGGCTACATTAGCCTACTATAATATTGACATATTAATCATACAAGCTGTTTTACTGACGTCTTCCCGCGGTTGAAACACTGATTGACCGATTCCATGTGACATAATATGGATCTTTTAACACACTTTCAGATGCTCATTCATGTTTTTCACACTGTAACTGGTATTAAGGCGGAAGAGAAGATTAGTTCATGTGCGCTCCGCCCTGCTGCTTCTCTTGAGCTGAGCTGCGCCAGAGCGATCTCAAGACACAACGCCAAAACGGCATTTATGTTTTTGAATTGCGTAATAAAATGGACGTCATTTAAAATCTGAGACTTTGTTTCATATGAATAGTAACAAAGCACAAAGATTATTGCGATTTATTGGATGGGATGCGCGCTTCAATGTTCCGTCCGTGCATTCATCAACTGAAAACAGGATGACTAATCGATTCTTGGGATTTAAGAATCGATATAATTTCGTAAAAATGAGAATCGATTACAATCGAGAAATGTATATTTTTTTTTACCCAGCCCTAATAAACACCATACTATCTTCATAATTGACACATTATGTTATTTACCACAAATTCAGATTCTTTTTTTTGGTAGCACTTTACAATAATGTTAATTAGTTCAAATTAACTACATTAGTTAACATGAACTAATAATGAACTGTATTTATAAAGCATTTATTTGTCTTTTGTTATTGTTAATTTAATTGTTAAATACTTTGTTATATACATTAGTTAATGCACTATGAACTAACATTAACAAACCATGAAGAGCTGTATTTTTATTAACTAATGTTAACAAAGATGATAAAATACAGTAACATGTACTGTTCATGGTTAGTTCATGTTAGTTAATGCATTAACTAATGCTAACTAATGAAACCTTATTGTAAAGTGTTACCTTTTTTTGTGTATTATTGCTAAACTAACATATTACAATAATATTAGTTCAAGTACGTATATGGGCTATTCCAACCTCTTGAGCCTTATCAACTAACACAAACTGAAGAGTTTATAATTGTGAGTGTTTGGTATTTTAATGAGGTGTCAGGATGTTGAGTCATTCCTTGTATTTCATTGGCTCCTCCACTAAACAGCTGGACTCTCTGTTTTGATAAGATGACATAGTAGAGGAACTCCAAGACTGTGGGAGTTTCCATCGTGAGACAGAACTGAGCATGAACTCTCTGCTTTTGAATGGACGAAAACCTTATTGTAAAGTGTAAATGAAATATTTTGAAACAATGTCTTTACTGTCACTTTTTGATCATTTTATTACATCCTTGCTCCTTGATGAGATTGAACTCTCTTTTTAAAAGTCAGTTTAATATAATTTAAGTTGGAATGACTTGAACAGCCAATTTGATTATACTTAACAATTTAAGGCAGCAACTGAAGTTTTTAAGGTGAAATGGGTAACTTTTTAAATTATTCAAATGTATAGCTAAATTATAGAAAAATACAGATAAACTAAATAAATAGATAAGAAAGAATGTAAGAAATAAAGAGCTTCTATGCACAACAATGGAAACGTTTTCCTCCCTCCGTTCAAGATTTTGTCTGGGTTCCTTTTTCATGGTAATTTTTATTGGCCCACTTTAGCAAAATGCTCTGCCAACTTCCCTCTGCAAACAGCAAAGCCCTCTCAAGACATTTAAAGCTGGATAAACTCCTCTAAAGGCTTTAATTATCTTAATGCAGCAATTTCACAGATTATTTAAAATTCTGTCATTTACTTTAGCTTTTCACGAGGGGGTGGGGTACAGGGGTCAATAAAACAACGACCGACAGAGGCTCATATCGGAGATACGTGATGACACAACTGTTGTGTTAAACTCCATGGATCAGCTGTATCGCTCTGTGGGCATCTAAGGGACCTCTTCCCGGTGAGGAAAGTAATTGATTTCAATTCAAATGGGTTTCCTATGAGGATTTATACGCTGGATGGTTTTATGAGGGTTGCGAAGGAAAACTGAATAATGGGCTCTTTTATTGTTGCATTTAACATGTATGTTAAAGCCACGATTAATCAAATGTGGCAGCCATGTAATTTATCATTTAATTTTGTCACATGCTGTGCAGGTTGTGTCAGTACTAGGCTGGGTAGGGTACTTTTTGTTGTGTCCATTGAAAGGACAAAAAAGCCACAGAATGAACGTTAATAATATTTGGATTTTAACTTGGGTGCCCACTCATCCTTAAAATGTAAATTCAGCCTAAATATACGGAATTATATTTGTCCTCCATGCTTGATGTATTATAATCCTCATAATAGCCTGTTTTACATGACCCTTCGACTAATACATAAACATAAACATGGCTAGGACACAATATTTGATATGGTCCAGTCCGCACCTTGATGCTATGAATTTTCATGGGCATTGAGGATTTGGTAATTTATGTACGCCATGCATGTTCATGTGAGGATGAACTTTACGCACACTGCTTATCCAGTGTAAATTCGGGGATTTTGCTTGTAATAATATACTGAAAAGCAAAAATGTCTAAGACATTATCAGCATTGCAAGTCATTAATCAGATGATGTAAAACCAAACCAATAAGTCAAAATTAACCTCAAATGTTTGACCATCATGTCTTAGTTGGCAGTGAGCGCTAGAGAGTATATATCTTGCAATCCAAAAGGCAAGCGCAGGGCAATATACCACACAATTGAATTCATTATAGCACTCAGAATTACAAATTATCATTGCTCTCTTCTCAGCTGAAATCATTTACAAGCCAATGGCCAGGCACAGAGTCAATCCACACGCAGCATTCCAAGCTGTGAAAGCTGAGGGATGTCGCCCGGGAGAATAAAGAGAGCGAGAGAGAACACTGACCACTGAGTGAGCAGAATGACCAAAGCCTTACAGGAAATTATACGACTGCAATGAGAAGGCACTACAATTTGTGCCCATTTTGTGTGGCAGAGAGAAAGAGATGGTGGATCTCTTGAAATGTCTGCACTGTAAGGCTAATTTACTTAATGAATGCTTCCCTCTCTTTTGTCTCTGAGACAACCCCCTCTATGTGCCCTCCCTGCAAACAGAGGACCACCCAAGAGGCCCTCGGAGGCAGGTACAGTGGCATTGTCTGGGGTTCAGAAGTTCACACTATCTGGGAGCTGCTTGACTGGACTCTAGGACAATCATTGTTGTCTAGCTTAGAATAATAAGAGAGGCACTTGTGACCCACTATCAGAAGTATTAACATATTCCATTAAGTCAGCTCATCCTTCCTCCAGTTGAATAAAAATTGACTTCTGAACCTCCGCCAGAGTTTGGTGAGAGGTGTTTTATTTGGACAACTCTTACGGTTAAAAGCCGTAGCGTGAGGTTCTTAGAACGGGGCTTTCAGAATCTTCTTACAGAACATGGCCAATTTTCAGTCCGGGAGGAGAGAGCTAGAGTATATCGAGGCATCGTTTCAGTTAGTTTTATTTTTTTCTGTGCAGTGCCAACAATGTATGCAAACTCTTTTAAATAGCAAATAGTTTGATTTAAAAAATATATTTACATTTTTATCATTCAGTATCTGACAAAAAGCTAAATTAAACCCAAAACATCAGACTTTTTTATTTTATTGTCATTATTTTATTTATTTTTTGCCATTATTTTATTGAAAAAATAAATAATAGATGAGAAAAATATATATGTATTATAAAAATATTAAATACAACATTCAACAAATATATTTTTCACATTCATTTTTTTTTTTCACAACAAAAAAAGAAAATAAAACAAGACTGATGTTTCAGTTTATTTTTTCATAAAAAACATTAAAAAAATTATTTCATTATTATATTTCAATGCTTTTGTGTTTTTTTGTGCATTTGTGTAGAGAACGCAAAAGCTTTGACATAATTTTTTCCTCCCATCTCATGTTATTTTGCTTTACCATGTCAGATTAGGTGCTCTGGATAAAATAAATTCATCATAACATAAAATAAAATAGAAAATAAAATTAGACTGATGTTTCAGGTTAACTTATTTAATTATAAAATATAAAATAATACCATAAGTATGTAATAAAATAAAATGATTTTCAGTTTTTTTAGTCTTTGCATTCAACAGCCTGCGGGGAAAGGAAAGCTGGCACACGTGTATTTATAAAGCAGATCCATTGAGCTATTAAATTCTTTTGGTCAAATTATGGTTTGCCTGAGTGGACCTCCACATGATCCAGCCCTGGCTCTTGTTAAAGCCACTGTTTAGATACTATAATTTCATGACTGGTTAACATTCATTACCGCAGGATTTCTTTTTCATTGCTGGGTGAAGGGGAGGGGGAGGGCAGAGGGGCGGAGAGAAAAAAAGGGCAGTTTAATGTGTCCTATTCATTACACTGTCTTAATTCAGCCAAAGAAATAACATACAATATCTGTGGCCACCAGACACCCAGACTTCATTTAAAAGGCTGTATCGATAGACCTGCTGCACTCTGGTTTCTCTGTAAGCATTAGCAGAGTGCTGTTCTCTGTGTGTGCATGTTGGTTTAAGCCTGTGTGTGCATGCATTTGAGCGTCCACACTTTAATTTTATTACAAAATCCGAGATGTGTCTGTGTGAGTGGGCGTGCCGCAGTCAGAGGGGTGTGGAGGGGGCTCGGGGACATCTGCTCTTCCTTTGGCGTGGCAGCGAACACAAAGGCCATCAAAGTGACAGAGGTTAAGTCAACCCATGGCATGGCAGCTGCTCACCCTCCCCATACATATCACCCTCTTGCCCATTCATACATCCCCTCCCTTAGAAACTCCCTCCACGTCCCCCTGATATCATTAGCCTAAACATTCAACTAATTATACAAAGTCTCATTTTGGTCAGACACTTAAAATCTTATAAGTCACCTTGTGCTTTAATGAATTTATTACATTTTCTGAAACAGGATTTGCATACAGTGCCAGGCGGCTGATGAGTGTAAGGCAGAAGAGGAAAATCAATTAAGACTTAAACTGTTTGCCATTTATTCAACCGGGGGGGACAAGCACTGCATGCATGGAAGTTAAATCAATTGCATGAGGCTTTTCAAAGGGGAGGGTAAAAAGAATTTAAATGGAGGTTAATAGGCCCCCACAAAATGTGCGCAACACAACTGTCTTTTAGCAAACGCAGGTTGTTTAACTGAGAGGCTTGTATGCTTTTCAGAGTGACACATGCAGTGGAAATGTGAAATCCAAAACACATTTGTTACAGATTCAAAATAATAGTCTAGCAGGGTTGTCTGCGTTTAATGAGTGTTTGAGAATGTGTGACCACCAATTACACAAGCGTGGCCAAAATGTATAAAAATTAAATAACATAAATCTGATCAGTAACGTATGGTATTTTGTTACAGCATGATAATGTAATATTATCATTATTAGTGGTAATAGTAGTATCATAGTTCTGACGTTTTGCTGAAGTTGGTGTTTTTAGGATATGTTCTTTCAAATAATAAAAAAGTAAATTTTTACACAAATGTATTTATTTTACAAATTTTTTTACAAATGTAAAAAGCAGTGCATAGTATAATATTTGCATGCAAAAAGTATTTATTCATATATAATATGTATATTAATAATTGTATGTATTTATTTCTTTATCTTAATTATATTTTTGCTGTTTTCAATGCTCTTTTTATTATTTAAAATCTATTCAATATTGGTTTTGGGTTTGAACACCATAGCCTATTTTCACTGAGCTGATGTCATATCATGAGCCAACATAGAGGCATGTGTTTATTTTTGGTCAGTCAATAAATAACATTTGAGATAATTTGCTATAGTGGTTTTGTAATGGCATTCTGAATTTCACATCTGAAAGCTGTGCATTTGTCTTGATATTGTGCCAAATTACAGAATATAGACCCAGTACAAGTCTTAGCTTGTGGCGATTAAGAGTTTCAGTTCCTTACACTGCCATCTATAGTTTACAGAGGGAAGTACAAGCTTATTTTTCCTGACATGATGCTTTTACACTTCCTGTCTGAGATAGTGGTATGTCAGTGTGTAGTGTACTGAATGATCAGTTGTTTAGTCAGTAATGCACAATTACAAATAAATCACTTGAAATTCTTCAAATAATAAAAATGTGCTTGCAACTACTTTATTTAGAAAAATATATATACAAATATTAGCTATAATACATAATACTACATTGTATTATTATTATTATTATTATTATTATTATTAATTATTATTATAATTATTATTATATAGGAACTGAATTATATTGAATAGCCTAATAAGCATGCTGGATATTTGTAGTTTTCTTGTTAAACCTGTGTATGGCAGATTGTCATTTAACCTCCTCAGTTGTGTGCTTTTCATTTAAAATGTCATAAGTTTATGCCATGTGACAGCAGACTAAATTGCATGATTTAAGGTTTGATCCGTGTAAATCAATTGAGCCTGTGAGGGCAGGTCAGGCGATTAGCCAGTGTTGTCTTTGAAAGTAAATTCCTTACAGAGCACTGTTTCTGTGGAGAGCTGAGTCACTCAAGGAATTAACATATTGACTGTTGCATGTCATTGTGCAAGCATCGTGAGACACAAAGCATAATACAGATCATGTATTATTATTATTATTATTATTATTATTAATATGTTTCTCTATGTCTGGATTGTTGGTTACTTCTGGTACTGCTGCGAGATTGATTGATATTCTGGACTATTTATTTATTCGTTTATTTAAATTAATTATCTGTGGTAATTTGCATTATTGAGAGCTACTATATATTTATTAGATCTACCGTACACTTGCACCAGACATTACATAACAAGTGAGGCTAATCCATCCTCTCCAGGCTGGGCATTTAGAGAGATATTTGCCGCTCCCAAGCACACCTTCGCCTCCACGGCCGACAAAAGACATAACGCAAAGACAGATAAGCTGCGTAATCTTAGCCAGCAGACCTATCACACACACCACAGAGAAAATCATAAATTTGTTCCGTCTCTCTGTCTGGTTTCAGTGACATATGTGGAGCAGAACTTGGTAATAAAAAGTGAGGAAGGTCCAATTAGGGCTTTAGACAACAAACACAGACGCCCCCCTATGAGGTTCAGTTCTGAAGGAGACGGGATTGTCATACTGAGTATTCAAATAGACTTCCCAAGCCCCTCCGTTTGAAAACTCACTTTGATGTAAATTTGTGGATGGATGTTCATCACTTGAGCATCGTCTAAAGCAAACAGCAGAGGACATTTTCGTCTCTGAGCAAACATCACAGAGCCTTTTATGTCCTCAAATAGGGCAGTTAATTTATCTACAGATGTCAAAAGCGGGTCATTTTTGAATCCCAAGACGCACGTGACAAAAAAAATGAATTGAAAATATATTTGAACACAAGCATAACATTGTAAGCAAGATATTTACATGCCCCAGAGAGAACTGTGTCGCTGTCCAAAAATAGCACTGGACAATAATCGTCCCCTTGCCAGCAATGTGTTCATTTTGTACATTTGTTTATTATGTATTCGGGACGAAATGTGCCATGTTGATTATTGTGGAAGTACGACGAGCGTCTAAGAGCATGTTTACTCAGCGTGGCCATTGAAGATCATGGACTTTGATGAGGATGATAATTTCTCAGGGGGGGTGTACTTCTCCGGGAATCATAAAAACACTCAATGGGAACACTTTCAAACGGAGGTCAGGCCTGCAATAATATTTTCCCTGCACGATGACGGTTCTTTCCTGCACAGAGCGGCCATCTGCGAGATGTGATTCCAAAGCTGAGTAAACTTTTTCGTAGAGGAGGTTGGAAAAAAACAAAAGACATAACAAAAGGGCACGATCTCCGTCAGAGTGTGTGTTTGAATGTGTGTGTGTGTGCTTGAGAGAGAGCTTTGGCTATGGACAAGACCCCCTTGACGGTGTTGCAGCAGTGACATGGCATTGCTTATCTGTAGAGGCTCATCCAGGGGCTTAGATCACGGTTAGGCCCAGGCATTTGTTCTGCCGCCACCTCTTACTACACCCCCCCCCCCCCATGTCCTTTCTCATTATTTGCGCTCCTTGACTTTCTAGCCTTCGGTGGGATGAATCCCTATGTGGAGCTTAGCACATCCCAGGAGGAGAACTGCTCCACGAGGGGACACGTGAGGCACACATCAGAGTGACAAGACGAACATGCTCTCGCTCTCTCTCCTAACCGGCCCCTTGAGATAAACAATCTCTGTCATCAGCAGGGACAGCTGTGAGTTAAATGCAATTATGGATGCAATTAGTAGCATGATCATTATGTCATGCAACACCTTTGAGGAATGTCACGGATTCATTTTTGGTTACGTGGAATCGCATCAGTTCACACACAGACTAGACTCTGGTGAGTCTGAAGTACGTAATGCCATTTGTATGATGATTTAGCAGAAATGGCTCTGTAGTGCTATCAACATATTGTTTGTTTGTTTAGAGTATTCTGACCAGCTTGACATAGCAACACTGGACCAACCAATGGCATAAGTTTGGGGCGGGGCTATCTGTTTATGTAACCAATTGCGGATGGGATGTGTGTTTGTGAAACCTGTTGAAACAGTCATTATTTATGCAATTCCATTTAGAGAAGCACAATATATCAGAACCACAGGCTTGCTAGGCTATAAGTTATACTTGCTACAAGATAATTTTAGATTGTGTACAAAGAGGAAACATTATGAATAAAACTTCCTTGATAACAACAGTTAACCTCTGCATTAAGAAGCCAAACGCTTCATTTTTTTCTAAAACAATACAATCTTTACTTATACCAATTTTTTTTTTTTTTTTTCAGTTTTAATTCAAATAAATGAAAAATAAAATTCAAAGTTTGAAATCAAGCTGCCCTGCATTACTGTATAGGTGATTTAGCAAAGAATATTACACCATACCACTAACTAGAGTTATTATCAGTATAGTTGGTTTGTATGTAGATACCGCACAGATACAATGTCATTGTGCCAAGTCTAATATATTGGTTATTGGCCATTACATTTAATAAAATTGTAAATTTTTTACTCTGCACGACCATTTCCCTTTTTTTTGATTACCTTTGAAATCATCTGATGCTCACGAAAATGTAATCTTTAAAAACTATCTTTTAAAATTGTGATTTCCCGAATTCACTTGTAGCATTAAATGTTTTAGTTATTTTGTGTATTACTTTATAAAATTTGAATAATGGCTGTTGCAAAAAAAATTGCATCGGCCAGAATGGTAATATATATCCCTAATTTCAATGGTGACACTAGTAGTGCAACATTTTCACACTTCAAGTTTAAGTGGTGTGTATATTTAAGTGGATACATTTTATTTTTCAAGATTTTGCACATTCAGTTTTTATAATGGAATGTATCTGTAGAAATAAAACACAATTTTATAACAATATTATCAAGTTGCTAGCCAGTTAGGGTGTATATCTTGTCACAATATATCGCAATACAAAAATGCAACAATATGCATCGTGGATAGTGACAATCTGTATTGTTTACAGTAAACCCAAAATTTAAATACTTAAGTACTACATTAAACTACTATATATAATGTATAATTCAATGGGGGAATATTTGTGGGTCCTGATAATGCCAAATGTGTTATGTTACCAGTAAAATGTGGTATGCATTATTTTAAATATATCTAGTCAGTGACAGAGTGCAAGCATATTTGTCTAAAATAATTCTGATTTCAGCTTCAGAATCATGAATATTTTTATTCTGGTGTCCTGTGCATTGTGTTACCAGCACCAAATCCAAGCCTGTTCATTTCCACCCCAATGTAATACCAAATTTTGCTAATTTTAAATCAACAGTAAAAAAATTTTGTTAACCTTTTACCATATGTCTTGGAGTATCTCAATAATATTGTACCGTGAGTTCATTATCGTGATATGTATCGAATCATGACATGGTTTCGTTACACCCCTACTGGTCAATAATATAAACCTTCCTTGTTACTTCAGTGAAATTTTAGAGTCAAAATAGCAATGCACTCCCCAGTAGCATTTCAATTTAACGTCCATTAAAACTCAACTTATCTGGTGTTTCAAATGATAACTGCTAAAGTATGTTGTGTGCAGAACCAGCCGTGAACCTCCTCTGGTATGAATCCCCCATAACAGAGGCCTAAATGGCTTGAGGAAGGAGGGAATTTCTCCAGAGAAATGTGATTTTTCCAGAGCAGTCCACTGAGATGGAAGATGTGGGTGGATGGCTGGCCAGCAGTATGACTGTTTGATGTGGGAGGTCTTAACTTCACCCCGCTGGGTCGGACCCCGAGACTTCTCATTAACCGTGTCATCAAAGGCCTCCGGCCCAAGCAATCATAACATTAGCGTTGACATTACCACACAGCTACAAGCTTCTTTCGAGCGCTCCACAAACATGCCTGCGCCGGCTGAGTCATTCCTCCGCAGCGAGGGAGCTTGGGCTGAAGCAAACTGCGCTAGCCTGTACCCTGCACGCTTCATCGAGAATACAAACACTTACATGACTGTGGACAAGCACGTAGCACCGTTTTCTCAAAGCGCTAAGGTAGGAGAGTACCTCTCTTTGCACTGCCCTTAATTAAAGCAACAGTCATTGCGAAAAGGCCCTCGGAGGGATCAGCTGTCAGGACTGCTTGGACAGCTCTGGGCTTCCTCACCTACACCGTACCCCATCCATTACTCCACCTCCTCTGAGTCCCATCACATATGTTCCCATCTCCCGTCCAGAGGTCGATGGGGTTCTTGTGTCCGTACCTTGCTTTTAAGCCATCAGACACCCCCATGGGGCACATGAGGAAGATATATCTCTGTCACCGTCCCTGGATTGCGCCAAGCAAGGACGTGAGTGCACCCATCAGTTCGGCACAAACCATGTCCCACCGTCTCTTTTGGGGTAGGGAAACCAATTAGAGAGTGTATTTGGCATTAAACGACACATCTGTAACAAACCCGGCCACGGGGTCGCAGGTTTATTATGTCATCACCCCGTGCGGCAGCCATTATTATAAATAAGTGTCAGTGTCTTGAGGTCACGGATGGAAATGGGATGTAGTTTTGGTCTGATTATGCCAATGGCCCTCTAAGTGCTTCATTATGATCGTTCCTCTTAGATTCATATTTAATTCCAACCTAGAGTTTATCCGTTTAATGGGAAGCATTAAATGTGACCTGCGAAGATCACAGAGAGACGGAGAGAACAAGAAAAGGTTACGGCCAACTCGGCTCACGCTGCTCAGAAAGTCTTTACACATGTTTTCCTCGGTCCCGGAAGACATCGACTGGAGTTTGATTTGAAAGACAAACCCCTGCTCTCAACAGGCTCGTCATTGTTCCCTTTGAAAAAGCGGCTCTCCGCTTGCAACTATCAAACGACTTTTTAAAAGGTAATTAAACAGCAGGTCTCCTCCGCCGAGGGGCCGATGAGTTTCACTTCATTAGCATCACTGTGTATATTAACTCTTTATGCTGCACAATTATGGAATTATGGACTGCCATATATGACGGTCTGTGGCTGCTCTGTGGGGGAAATGAAGATGTGTGGGGGGAAATGGTAATCTGTTGAACACCTCGCTTATTTGTTATTCATGGTCTGATTAATGATTCTTTTTAAATACAACAATAATCTCCGAGGGCCACTGAAAATAAATACACATGTTTGATATGAAAATAACACCTTTGGAGCAGTACAGAGGAAATTATTGTGAAAATAGTTTTCAATGATGCGTGTCAGTCATTGCAGTCTTGGGTGGTTTAATCTGAAAGGCTATACAGTGACCCCTAAAAAGTATTTTGGATACTTAAGGCCCATTCACACCAAGGATAACTATAAAAATAACTATAAAGATATAGTTAAAAAAAAAATCTCAATTTTAAAGAATAGCAGAGTTCACACCACAGCTATAATGATAAGGGCACAGAAAAACGATATCGTTGGAATCACTTTCAGAACAATTTAATCAAGCTGATGAACGATAAAAACATTGACAACCAATCAGAATCCATCCTGCACTGTAAACCTGAAGTTGGCAAAACAAAAATTAAAATTTTAAGCAAGTTTTATTTTGTACTCGTACATTTTAATTTCTCTTAACTTCAAATATTTGAGTAAGCTAGTTCATACATTTAAATATTTAAATTAATATTGTTACTAGTGGAAACTTGGCTAGATTTCTTGCTAATTGGTTACACAATGCTTTGGTAGCATTAGCATAGCATAGCACTTGCTGAATGAGTACAGCAATATAATACATTTAACATATATCTTTTCTCATACTAAGCTCATGCTCCACTCGTCACCATGATGAACCCTACAAAAACCGACATAACAGAAACCCTTCTAAACTAACATAGCAAAACATTAAACACTACTAAATCTCCCACCTAACATTAATCTTGCACACACACAAAAAAACGATATAACACTTAATTTTAGCATTTACTCTCTCTTTTTAGTGTCATGGCAAAGCATGCAGGGAAATAGAAATCCAAGCCCAGTTTCAGTTAATTTTAAGTTAGTCAAAAAAAAAAAAAAACAAGTTCATAAAACTCAAAACAATGAAACCATTCAGATTACTTAAAATGTGAATGTTCTGAATAGTAGTTAATTTGATTGAATTAATTTGAGTTGGCTCTACTCAAACCAATTGACAGTGACAGACAAGCACGTGCACATAATGATAAACACAACGATATTGTCTGCTGGTGTGGACGCTAATATAGTTATCTTTATAGTTATGTTTATAGTTATCATTCTTGGTGTGAACAAGCCACAGTTAAATATGTAGCGGTAAGATTTTTTGTTTTGGAAATAACTCTCATGTTCAACAAGGCTGTATTCATTCAAAATACATTAAAAGAGTAATATTGTGTAATTTTGTTTAAAATGTTATTTATTTCTGTGGTGGCAAAGCTGAATTTTAGCATTACTCCGGTCTTCAGAGTCACATGATCCTTCAGAAGTCATTCTGATTTGGTGCTCAAGAAACGTTTCGTATTATCATCGATATGGAAAATGTTTTTTAAGGATTCTATGATTAGTAGTTGTAACATTATAAATGTATTTACTCTCATTATATATAAAGCCAAGTGAAACATTTCACCAAAAAAGTTTGATGGGTTTCAAAGAATGTGAATAAATGTAAACAATTTAAAGTCACTCCCCAGCATATTCCAATGCTTTGTTTTGTGTGTTTTAGGCCTTGCCCTTTATTAGTATGTACCATGTGTCGAGGAGAGTGTATAGGCTGGCTGACCTCAGTGCCGATCTACATACAGCTTAGAAAGCAAAGCAGCTCCCTCCATCAGCATGCAGTGACAGCCTCCTCTGTTTAATGCACTCCCTCAGTTTATAAATGCTCAAAGTGTGATAAACATTTCTGCCGGGCCGATGCACAGGTCAGGTGCTCGAAGGTGTAGGTGGTGTGGCCTCTAGACCACTGGAAAGAAATCTGCAGCCATTTGGTCTTTAGAAAGTTAAAGAACCAAACTGTAGAAAAGACCAACAGCTGTGCCAGGCTGAGGAAGTACACTTTGCATTTTGATATTGCTAATACAAATAATTTGTAGAAATCCTATATAGCTACTTTTTCATGTGTTGCCATTGTTTCACAATTCCAGACCTACTGAAGTGCAAATACGCTGAAAGAAGCAAAATGAGATGAGGAAATGGTCAGAAGAGTGATGCATTATGGGATATCTACATTGTAAAGGTCTTGACAGTTGACAGATGAGCTTTCATTTGAGTAAAACCAACCGCGGAGGCCAAGACATCAGCTCCCTGGAAACTAAAGGACAGTCTAGAGACATCTTCATAGCAACTATGATGGTTCAGTTGTAGCTTGCATTCAAATTCAGCTTGATTGATGTTTCTAATGAATCTTTATGCGTTACATATATCCATGTCAGGCTCCCATTCTGTAATGTACTGGTAAATTTGATGACATAACTAATTGATGTCCGTTTTTTCTGCTAGTTCAAAAACAGAAAATGCAGGTGAATGGATGACACTAATAGTATACAACCTTGATGAGCATGAAGCAACTTCATCATTTCCTTGTGGAAATGTTCGCTTTCTCCATCAGACAGTTTATTCCTTTGAAGAATGAACTTATTGTCTTATTTTGACTTTGATGTAACCTGTGTAATATGGTGAGATATGGACAGTTTAAATGTTCTGACTATTTACTTTTAATATAAAGTCTGTCTTTTATGACCACAGGTGCTGCAAGATTAATTGAGTCGTGGATGTCTGGCTTTCAACGTCTGTAGTTCAGAGGAGGGATCCTGGATCAGCCAAAGCAAAGAGACAATCTAATTAATATATGATTAATAGTAGCTGGCAAGGTGATTAATTAGTGTTTGTGACAGTAAACGTTTACCAGGCCTTTATGTTTTCCCCTGGAATGTCAATTTGTCTCTTCCGAACGCGTTTCCCCTCCCAGCAACTCTTGTGAAAGAGCACACAACTTTGCATATTCTAGTCTTGTCCCATTTCATTCTTTCCCTGCCCAGAACAGCAGCCCGGGAATTAAACGCCTCAAACATGATTGATTACTTTTCTTTTTTATTTGCAAGCTGAAAATCCAAAGTAGTTGTTTTCTTTCTTTTTCGTTTCTTTTTTTTTTCTTCAGTTCACGTCTTGTTTTTCTTTCTCTCTCGTTCGTTGTACTTGTTCGTCCTGGTCTTTTTGGTGACCCAGGCTCATTGATACAGGAATGTCTACCGGCTCTTGCTTTGCAGTAGGATTGATTTGAGTCACTGCAGGAAGAAGTTTGTGTGTTTTTCCCACAGGGGCCCTTGTCCTGACTTTGCCCTAGACTCACAAATACACGTGTATGTGTGTGTGACGGCTTACTTAGCTATAGTTTAGGGACAAATTTGTAGCCAAAAGTGTGTAAAAGAGGACAAAAACTTATTTTAGGGACATCCTCAGTTGAAAAAGTTAGGGGAGTGGGTTAGTCTGTAGTTACAGAGCTCCGGACATAAAGAAAAACTGAAGACGTTTACACTACTCTACTGTTCAAAGTCAGAAAGATTTTTTTTTTATGAGTGAAGTAGTCCGTTATGCTCACCAAGGCTGCATTCATTTGATAAAATGTAAATAAATGACAAAAAAAATAATTACAATATATTTTGAAATGTCATTTATTCCTGTGATGGCAAAGCTGAATTTTTAACATCATTACTCCAGTGTCAAATGATCTTTCAGAAATCATTCCGACATGCTGATTTTGTACTTTTATATTATTACCAATTGTACAAATAGTACAAATTATCACTGTTGTGCTGCCTAATATTTTTGTGGAAACCATGATAATTTTTTTCAGGATTCTTTGATGAAAAGACAGTTCAAAAGAACAACATCTATTTGAAATTATAAATCTTTTTTAAAATTATAAAAATAATTCGGTCACTCTTGATCAATGTAATGTATTTTTGTTGAATGCAATAATCAATTTCCAAGTTTTTAGTTTTTTAATAAAAATGTGTTCCTATTTAATGCGGTCACTCTAATTCTGATTATATTTGTGCCATATATATAATGTTTGTAAGAATATTTTCAGCTTATTTTGGGAAGGAAAAAAAGTTTTATATGTAGATAGACTAATGTAAGTCTCAAGCCTAAAGTATACATCACACTAATATTTCCTGGTTAATTCCGAATCAAACATAACTGAAAAATGACTTGTGGTATAGTGAAGAAGTCAGTTGTGAAGCCAGTAATGGCTCTGAACGATTCACTGACTGAGTGAGCCTGATTCACCCCATTTAACTTACGTTTGAGGCCGTTTCATGAATATTTTTTGACTGACTCATTAAAAAGAAGAGGTTCATAAGAGTCATTCGTTCATGAATCAGACATCAGCTATTTTTTCACTGTGTACTGTTAACACTTGCTAGTTATTAAAGTAAAGGGTGGGGAAAAAATCTTTGTTTTCTGGGCACATGCAATCAAATAATCTCCTGGAATATTAAAAGACATTACAAAGTGTGAGTTGGGTCATTTTATACCATTTAGGTTATCACTGATTTGATTAGTTATATGACATGCCTATACATCGAGACCTACTAAACATTTTATTGGCCTAAAGAGACCTCGAATCATTATAAAACACACATTTGATACCAGCACAGTAAACCATTTAATACATTCACTTCAGTGAGCCATTTACCACTGCTATTAAAAAGCTCTGTCAGTCTGAGATGGCATTCTCTGTTTGGACATATGGCCATGAATAGTTACGGTTTTGCATTGCGACGGTGCACACAGATGGGCTTGCGGTTTCACAATGCTCGCCACTTTCTCTGATGCAGCATTCTTCATAAAATGACTCTGAACTGCAGTTCTCTGTTGAACAATAAAGACAACAGCATAAATTTGTTTGTTTATAGCTGTACATTGCAAATTAAGACTCACCATTAATTGAGAAAGTGGCATCTGTTCGCTTTATTCTGACAAAGCTAGCAGGTTCTTAAATCTTATTTTGTATTGTGTTTCATCTTTTATTCTGTTCCTCCACTGACACTGATTTGAAGCATCACTGTGCACGGCTGTCATTTTGCAGGTCACTTCTCACTCTTTTTGATATCATACCATCTTTTTATGTCTTAATGCACTCAGAGCCTTTATTCCATCGTGGTAAGCGCACGTCAACTATAAGAAAAAGACAAATTCATCAGAATATATGGCTTTTAATGTAAAAGCCAATCATCCTTCCTATCGTTTTTATTGAGTTTGCAGATCGGATTGACGCGGGCCGGGATCAGGGGGCTAAGAGGATGGCCACCAGTACAGGACGTTTGGCTCCTGCCCACTTATACAATAAAAAGCCTTTTCTGGGAAATTGTTCAAAAAACGACAGGACTTTTCATCGTGGCTGCAGGACAGAGTAACTTTTCTTAGATTATTTTCGTTGTTGATAATCTCTTTAACTATAGGGGTGAGTCGCCACACCTGAACCTCTTTATCGGGGGCTGCGGCAATTGCGCTATAGCGTGGACGTTAATCCCATAATTCTTTAGGAGGGCAGTGCTTTTTTCCCCTCCACATGCCTATGTATGTCTCTGCAGAAAGAAAGCATGAGGAAAGTAGATTGAGAGTGGCTCCATTTCATTTCAATAACCTGCATCTTGCCCTTTCTGCAGGATACATCCACATTCTAGGCTAGGCCCTGTGTTCAATATAATGGTAATGGTATACCGGTATGTTTATTTTTTATAATTGTATAGTTTTGACTTTTTTAAAAGAAATTAGGATATCTGATCCTGCATCCCAAAAAGTTCCAATATAAAATAATACGTAGTTCATCAGATCAGAAGAAGTCTTAAAGTGCCTCTATTATGGTTTTTCGAATATTTTCTTTCATGCAGTGTGTAATATAGTTTGTGAATGTAAACATTCTGCAAAGTCGAAAGTGCACGATAAATAAAGTTATTGTCTTCCACTCTGAACCACCTAAACGAGTCACTTGTATTTCGAATCCTACTGTGTGGCGGTTCTACGTCACTAGAAAATATTACCCGTTAGTCGACTAGAAGAGGCTTGGTCAACCAAAATTGTATTAGTCAGTTAGTCGCAGAAAAAAAAGACTCCACAGGAAGTGACGAAATCATGCAGCCCGTGACGGACAGATCGTTAACGGCAGGAAATCAAAACATTCATCAGCCTCAAATATGGCTTATCACTTAAAAGGTAAGTAGTAGCAACTTTACAAGTCTGCTCGCACTTATATTAACCTAGATAAATGCACGTTATTATTAGGCGCATATGTGTTTGTAAGGAGAGCACGCTTACTGCGTGACATACAGGTGTCGGTTCAATCACTTGTCCGAACAACTTGTCCCACCTTCAAACACGTAATTTTAACTGACGACTGCTTCTCAAATCTCGGGAGTTAAACGCAGGATTCGCAAAACGCTTGCACTTGAAAGATGGGTCAGTACTAGTAATGATATATTGTTAAACGATATATCGCGATATAAATATGTGACGATATGTATCGTTGACGGAAACGATATGATTCGCGATATAGAGTTGTTTTATCCACGAGCACGAACGGTGGCTTGATGAAGATTTACAATGTCTTACTGAAATACTTCTGCTTATCAGCTGTGGGCCACTATTACCTAAAACTGTCAATTAATGTTGATTGTCTGTCGTTCTTACTCTTTGAGTAAAGATAAAGGATGGAGTTAGTGTTAGTAGTCACGTTAGTGCTGGGCTAACATTTGCATCGCTATTGATACAGTTCCCACATGTGCAAAGCAATAAATTAGAAATATACACATTGATTTGTTGATGGACATACCCTTGTTAATGCAAATGGGGAGGAATTACGCAACATCTCATAATGTTCGTCAAACTGAGTAGCGTATCACTGAGAACCGTTTTTCTCAAGTCGTCCTTGCAATGGAGGTTTAGGTTAAATAACTAGTTCTTCCAATGTTTCATCATCGGACTCGCACTCGGATTGATATGGTGAAATCAACATCATTGTTACTGTCTTTACAGTGTGTACAATCGCTGAGGACTGAGGAAGCCTCCTGAGCTGAAATTCAGTTATGGTGATGGGCGTTTAGCTTCCGAAACACGTGCTGTATACGGGTAGACCAGTCACAACAGACTGGCCCATCTGACTAATCAGAGCTGAGTTGGAATCCAAAGTTGGAAATTTACCAACACAAAATTGTAATATTGCATAAAGCATTTGCGAATAAAGGTGCATTCACTCTAGGGCTGCAACGACGCGTCGACGTCGTCGATGACGTCGACTACGAAAATACGTCGACGTGCGTGAAATGCGTCGACGCGTCGGCGGCACATTATTTACGTTCTAGAATGAAACAGAAGATCTAGAATAATGGCAGCTTCTGCTCCCGGGCATAGTGAAAATGATCATTTATCATATAAAGCCAGACCGCGACATTCAAAAGTGTGGGAGTACTTTAAACAGAAGCCGAATAAAACTGTGCTTTGTTCGCTCTGTAACGCCGGTTTCACATTGCGCGCGGTGGCAGAGCAGGTGCTGTGCACGTGGAGAGCGGGAGCTTTCACACTGCAGTCAGTGTTGCCAAGTCCGCTTTTTTCCGCGGAATTGGGCTACTTCTACACTGTTGCCGCGGGCTGTGTCTTATGTCCGCGGGTTGAAGCAAAAAAACACACATATTTAACCCCCCGAACGCGATGTTTACCAGAGAACCTCCCCGAAACGCGATTGGGCTTGTTTTGGGCTAGTTTTGAGTAACGAATGGGTGGGTTTTGTTGTGTAAACCTGGCAACCCTGCTGCCAGTGTTCGTCTCGAGCAGCTGAACCGTGGCGCGTGTATTGCAACAGACGGTCACATTTTCCTGGGTTCTTCTCCGACCCCAGTACGTCTCGTGCTTTTATTTATTATGGGCTGCATATATCTGCTGTTAATGCGACCTGGTTCCGCTCTGTCCCAAACACATATGCATAATAACTTGTTGTATATAGGTAGTTTACATGATTAAAGTAACATTAAAGTTAAGATATGCCTCTAGCTTTAATAATTTAAATGTGTCTTTGAAGTTTGGGCAAAAACTTCTGGCAGCTTTAGTCGTTGTTTATGCACATGTATCTTCAAAATAGACGACTAGTTATACATTAACACTATGCTGAAAGCTCCTGTATGTGAACCTTTTGCAGATAAATACAAGTGCATTTTCGTTTACTATTGACACAAATCAATAAGTAATTCATACTCAACTACTATAGTAAACAACTTTTCCTAATTAGGCCTACTCTGTATACATTTTATGATGAATAGTATCATTATATATTATGTTTAAAAAGCTTCTTTTGTTCATATATTTCATTATAAAATGGCACACTATGTACACTACCCTTCCTGAAATACAATTAATATTGTCATCATTCATTGATTTCATGTTAAAATAATATACAAATTCACTACCCTCTTTGAAATACAATAATCAGTAAAAAAGAATAATAAGATTAATCTGGAAAAATAATCGTTAGATTAGTCGACTAATCGAAAAAATAATCGTTAGATTAGTCGACAGAAAAAATAATCGTTAGTTGCAGCTCTAATTCACTCCATGTCATAATCACCGTAATTACGAGATTCCAACTTGTAAAAAGCGTTCACGTCCTTGTAGAGCTCGTAATTAAAACACTGTGCCACCCTGACCGCTGCAGATTCATTTTGGCGTTGATAGTGTTGCCATAGAAACACATAATTCCGAGGAGAATGTCACATTTTGTCATCTTATAATTAAGGTAATTACGATATGCCGTGAACCCAGCATAAAGCACCGTTTCCATCCCACCAAACAGTCACTTCCTGGGAAATTGCTGCAAATTTGGCGCAAGTTGCTGCATTCGGGGGCTTCCCCGTGGCCCTTTTTTTCATACATCATAAAATTACACGCTATACACACTGGGAGGATATTATACCGAAATCATGACAGACTTTGTTGTCAGATGACAGATGACAGACTTTGGGTCAGGAATTTCAGAATGACCAAACCAACATTTGAGATGCTGCAATGAAATTGGTCCACTGGTTAGTCTAGTTATCCAATCACATCTTCTGCTGAGGCAGTCACATTTTTTGTTGTGCATTGAGGGATTTAGGCCTATTCACTGATTTATGGGTTTCCATTGTAGTTTATGCAAATGTCGTCTTATTGGATACAAAATTATCCTCTTCAGTTGAGAGCATGTTTTTTTTATGCGCATTTTTAGAATTTATGCTATTCTTGGTGTTTCCATCCAGCATTTTTTCAAGCGACATGCCAAAATTCACATAAATAAATAGGTGGATGAAAACATGGCTTAGCTAGTGTAATTTTGACAATTTTCAAGTTTTGTGCTTTGGTTTATTGTGGTGGAAAACTATTTAATTAGAATTTGTTGATTTATTTGACCTGTAATAAATAATATTATAAACATAATTAAATAAAAAGGCTGAAGGGTCAAAGAAACACTTAAGAAGCTTCACTGCTTTGCGTGTTGTTTTCCCTAAAACAAAAATATAACTTTTTTTTGTGATCGATTTCTTTTAAAAATGAAAAGAGAATATAAGCTGTGTTTTTAATAACACACTTGACATCAGACCGACGGAATACCAGTGAAAATTAAAACTCTTCTGCCACTTTCTCACTTTTATTAGGAATCCTAAGATTGCTTTGTTCTTGGGCTGACATCATATTTGAGGCTTGGTTTATTTTTGCGTGGAATAGGGTTGTTCGCAACAGTCCATGCAAATCAAAAGCTTTGATTTATGCACCTTTCTAGTGGCGGCTGGAACATTAAATTTAATTTTGCTGTTGCAGCCGGGTTCCACCTTGCGCAGGCTTGACACGGTGAACTGGGCCTGCCGGAGCACGGGAATTCATTACTTCTTCCACAATATGCGAAAGCCACATTTGAATGAAACATTTGTCTCTTGTCAGAACAGTGTAAGATCTACTCTCTCTATACAGATATATTAAAAATAGGAGGGGAGGAAGGCCTCGCACTTGACTGTAACAAAGCTAGAAGTCGCATGGCCTTGGCACATTAGAATAAGGCTTGTTGGATGTGGGCTGGGAAACAATCTGTTTCTTGCCATGATATTCCATTACTGTTTCGAAAAAAATAGCACCAAGCAAAGTAATGAGATTTGTTTTCCTCTCCTACTTTTGTATTTTAGAGACCTGGAGGCACGTTTAAATACAAATACATTAAATACTAGACAGTAGCTCCAGTAGCTCGTTCTCTTTATTTATTTGTATTTTCTTCAACCAAATTAACAGTAAGTTGCATACAGTTAGACATTAGTAAGACATACAGTACCAGTGCAAGACCTATAATACATTATCATCATCATTTATTATTTGCAAATCAACTAGTCAAACTTACAAAATCTTTTTTGTTAAAACATTTGTTGAGGATGAGTTGCAAGAGATAAATATTTGGACAACATAATGATGAGATGATGTCAATAGTAAATAAGTTTGCAAACACTCTTTTACAATAATTAGAGACATTATTAAGACTTTTCACAGACTTTTAGTAGCAGCATAAATGCAGTCCAAGAACTGGCCATAAATGTAGATTAAATAACAATATTAAACAATTATTATAGCTATGTTTTTGATTGACTAAAAAGAACTGGCTCATAAAAGTCGTCATCTGCATGACAATCGGATTACACAAATTGTCCATTTATAATAGGGGTGTGAATCTTCACTGGTCTCATGATTCAATTTGATTGCGATTATCATGTCAACAATTCGATTTGAATCAATATCACGATGCATTGCGATGTGTTGCATCCTCAATTTTCAATATTGCACTCCTACATTTTCGTCAATGAATGCAAGCAGTCAGATATATGTACTAATTTAATCTGCTCCAAGAAAGTAACCTTCCTGAATGTAGCAAACATCAAACAAGACTTAAGGAGCATTAATAACTAATAAACACTTGATACTACAAGTGCATAAAACTGTGAGGTAGTGTACTTAAGTTACAATAACACTCGCACGCACATGCTCACATGCTTTAAGTATTAAAATAGTGGGTGCATTTTTTTATTACTCGCTTTGTGTTTCGCCTTCCTCCACCATTTTACGCTATAGCACGACAAGCACGTATGCGACAAATGATGTCAGAGAAACGTTAGTAGGGTATAAGGCTATAATCTATTATGGTCTATTACTGCATTTTCCACCTCTGCATCGTGGAAACGATTCATTTCAACACCCCTAATTTATAGCACACTGTAGATTCATTTGAGATGGGAGGAAAACATTTCAATGTCTTTGCGTTCACTTGCAAAACATTTGCACCCCCTTGCAAAAGTTTCGCATTCACCCAAAAAACTCACA
The DNA here is from genome assembly GCF_949357685.1 of Gobio gobio. Taxonomy (NCBI): domain Eukaryota; kingdom Metazoa; phylum Chordata; class Actinopteri; order Cypriniformes; family Gobionidae; genus Gobio; species Gobio gobio. The sequence goes on along the minus strand of NC_137107.1, from coordinate 31,352,183 downwards.
AAACTTTTGTGTTCTTTGCGAGCAAGCGCAACGTTTCTTCGGGGGAACGCAAAACATTTCCTCCCATCTCATTTATTTTTCCTTCACCATGTCCCTTTAAGAGCTCCGTACGCTGCCGCTGAGTAGTATTGCCGAAAACTCTGTCAGAGTATATTAGTGTAGCGTCTGCATCGGTGGAGAACCGTTAACAGAACCAAACATTGTTCTGTGTGGCTCTAGATTACATCCACATGCTGTTGACTTGAAAACAGCAAGGTTGATTACATGACCAGTGTAGTATGGCAGGGTGCCACCCTTTGATAAAGTGAATCCTTCATGCATGCACAGTGATGGCTGTTGACTTCAAGGGCATACTGAATATTCCAATTGACTACCCACCCTCCACTAACCCTGACGATTGTTCCATATGACCCTCTATGGCAACAAACACCCTGAACGCCCAGGTAATTCAGATTTTGGTCAGCCATATGACTGATGGTGTTTGCTTTTGTGGCTGTAGTATGCTACTTTAACCCACTTAATGTCATGAGAGAGAACGCTTATAAACTTTCTGGATATATAGTGTATATAATCCTTAAAAATTGCCTGTTGTAGGTAAAAATATGATGTAGCAAACTGCTAATTGTCTTTTGATTGGTTTGCAGAGATCAGCATCGAACACTATGTGCATTGAAACTTCCAAAAGAGCATTATCATCTGATTTTTGTTATGGATAATCCTCTTGCTTTTAGAGGCATTGGGGATCATTGCGGCAGGTCTATCTCCTCCATCTTGCCTGCTGTGGCATTCCGATGACTCTGGATCCCTTGGGCCCTTTCAGAGCCAAAGTGTGCAGCCGATGTAAGGATGCAAATGACTTTCCAAGGTCCTTGTGATTGCTCATTAACTTTCAGCAGGCATAAGTCCTTACTTTATTATTGACTGCACAGAACACACAATACACTGACCTCTGCCACGCGCAACTAAATCTCTTCCTGCCAATCCATTGCACTGATTTCTGCAACCGACCAGAAAAATGCAGCCAGCAGTTTAGTCACCTTTAGTGTTAACGTGGCTGCCTCCCAGGGTTTTTTATTTAATTTATTTTTTTACTAAATATATGCACTTCTACTTTTTAATCAATTTTAATCAAATTTACAATTACAGACTGGCATAGAAACAATTTTCACTCGGAAATTGCTAATAGATTTTACAAACAATTACAAAGATTTGCAAGTAACTGAATTAAACATGCAGAAAAACTTAAATAGTATTTACTTGTAAAATGGTGCAATATTGTTAGTGTTTTATTTCCTTCGAAATATAATTTCTTACAGTGTAACCTGGCATCTTAGATGACCGTAATTATGTAATATTATAGCATTGTATCAGATATCCGACAACTGTTTTAAACATGTCTATTTTAAAGTTGCAGTCCGTAATTTTTTTTGGTTAAAAAAATATCCAAAATCAATTTTTAAGCTAGTAGGCCTACATAAGCAGCCAGTTTTCAAAATGATCTCCTTAACTTTGTAATAATGTGTCATAATTTGAGTGGTACTGGTAGCTAAAATTTGAGCATTTTGGCTTTCGTCTTTGTATCATTACGTCACGTCTGTATACATAAAGGAGTCCCAGCTAGTAGGCTATCGCTTGTGAGGATGCTGCAGGTGGCGGATCATTTATAGCCTTTTTTCACAGCAGCTGGAATAATTAAATGTATCATTTTGATGGCGGGATTGTAATCCAGAAAGGTCAATCATCACTGACAACTGGAGATTTACCCGTAGTCCAAAGCAAAAGTTTAGACTGTACAGAAATTGAACTCTACAGGTAATGCTAATACACACTAAATACACAGTCATGCAATGCTGATGTTGTTAACATTAACAATTTGAGAACAAAGTATAATTTTGTTTGCGCAATTTATTGTAATGCCTTTTTTCTCAGTTGGTCTGAACAAAATTGGCAGACATGTTACTTGTTCTGATTACTTTTGCTGGTGAAAATGTTTATTTTGGTCATACTTCCAAGACGTAGAATCTGTGATTCCGAAGAACAGTATCCAAGCCGCACATACTCATGCCATGCCGATGCACAAGCCACGTAAAGATGATAATTCCGCAGATAACTACAATTGCAGGTTTCAAACAGAGATGGCGACAAAGAGGCAAAACTTACGGACTGCAGCTTTAAATGCACTTTTTCATGTACATAGATTTTTTTTATATGCTAATGCTAATGTGAAAGATTGTTTTGTTGATTATTTGCGCTATAAAAAGTAATATGTATTAACCTATCTAGTAAAAATGACCAAGTAACCAAAATAATACAATTTATCTCATGTGCACACGTTTTTGCTTGCTTGCTTTGTTTATTTATTTATTTTTGCAAGCAATGTATTTATATCATGGTAGATGTTTACTAGGGATTTTTTTTCTTTCAGTCAAATTAATGGAAATGCTAATAGAACATTTCTCCATGTTTTCATAATGATTGAAAATGAACACATAAACCGTATTTCTCTACTAATCCTGAATGTCATTCCACTAGACCAATAGGAAAAATGTTTTAAATTCTTCTGCTGTTTGGCCTCCTCTACCTACAACCTCAAATATTTACTGAAAGCAGGGGGAAATTCAGCAAGGCTTTATAAATCTCCTGGCTCGGCGGGGTTCTGGATCTCCGCGAGCACTGCGCTTATGCAGATTAGAGGCGGTGAATCAACATATTAAAAGCACCTGACATTTGTCCTGATATATTGAATCGTTAGCGCGACAGAATCACTTAAGCTGGATCTACTAACATCAAGTTTCCTCTGGTTATTGACCTCTGCACAGCAGCCCTGACAAGTGGAGCTGCAGCAAAGTTCATTAATAATGTGAAATAAATCAATTGTGCAGGAAATAGAGGAATCCCTGTAGCAGGGTCATTTTGTCCCATCTTTTGATCATGTGTATTGGTGCGCTATGACATCTCACCGCTTGCGTTAAATATTCGATGCGCAAAGTATTCATAAAGACATTTATGGGACATGAGTGTGCAGATTACGTTCAGGTCCCTTTCACTTTTGAAGCATGTTCACGTCAGGTAAAATCTCCCTAAATCTCCATAAAACTAATTTTTCTTAGAATATGAATAAAAAGTGAGTGTTATTAACTCAAAAAACATCACCAGGCTTAAAACAGGGCTGAGATCTGCTCAATCCATCACACAGGTCATTCCTCGGTTTTTAACTAAATTTTGAAATGGCCTAAAGTGAGTAACTTTTGCAGCGTACGTCTAAAATGTCTGTGAAATAGATAGATGCTGAGGGTAATATTTTGTGTTTGCTTAGAGTTACTGGCATTCACCCGCAGAACTGGTTTTCTCAGGGACGGACTCCCACGAAATGAAGACGAATACGCCACGTTTGTCTGGTGAGCGGCCAAAAAGCAGCCAAAACCTCTGTTCATTCATCAGTCATTTTCCAACTGCATCACAGGATAATTGCAGTAATGATTTTCGACGTGGACCATCAGAATAACCAGTCATGTTATATGAATTGTAGCACCACTCAAATAATCCAGAAATCCAAACAGTGCAGTAAACATTAAAATGCCATATTTACTGCGCTAGTTGAGATGGATGTGATCCTATTGTCCTCCATTAAGCAAATGTAATTTTTAATGACTAATGCCTAAATTGTGATGCTTGACAAAGTCCATTGTGTTTTTGGTTATACAGTTAGCAGAATAATCCTAATGGGCAGAATCAGACCATTTGTCATGAAGAAAACTAAATTTTGAGTTCTATCGATTGTGCCAAACCTGACATATTAAACAATTTGTGTCTCTTTCCATATGTTTATTATTTTTCAGCCAGAAGAAAAATATAGCATTTGTTCTCTAAATATTAAATGCATTTTGGACATTTATTCATCATTTTTAGTGTGTAGTATAATTGTAGCATACTACAATTTATTTAGTTAGTTCTTATATTCTTGTTATTTTTATAGTGAAAAAAGCTTTAAATAGAAAGATCATTCTGAAACCTATTACCGTCTTCCTTTCTTCCTAATTAGTGGTTTTTGTCACAGCAAAAGTGCCACACTCGTTTTTGCAGCTTGTCTGTCTCCCACTTTCATTTCTTCATCATTCTTCACTCCATCGATTCCTTTTCTTCATCAAGTGCCTGCAAGGCAGTGTGAGCTCTCTTGGCAGCAGGCAGACCAGAAGCAGACGGAACTGCAGTGTCAGCTAGTCAAGGCGTCCTTCACCACTCCCTGTCACCGGAGGAATGAAGGACGAAGCCGCTGACAGAAAAAAGAACATGGTGGAGGGGAGGGGAAGGGAAAGGATCACTTAATTTGTCATTCCCACTTGAAAACAGTAGCTAATCCCTCTATGGTCAGAGAATGAGATTAGGATTAGGATTCAATCAGATTTTACGGTGATGTTTTTTTATTGTCATCAACAGAAACTTTAAGTGATAGTGTTTTGTTTTAAACAAGATTGGATTTTTAAAGTATTTTACGGCATCTCAAGATAGACTGGAATTGTTGGGAGTGACCATAATGCTCAGACTGATCTCATGAAATGGCGTATACCAATTCGTATGCCATTTTGGCATGCTATCAAGGCGCATAATCGTTTTTTAGCATGCCCCCTACACTGCCCCTACCCCTAAACCTACCCATCTCACACACACACACACACACACACACACACACACACACACACACACACACACACACACACACACACACACACACACACACACACACACACACACACACACACACACACACACACACACACACACACACACACACACACACACACACACACTGCCCCTAAACCTACCCATCACAAGAAACATTTAGCATTTTTACATTTTCTAAAAAACATCATTTAGTATGTTTATAAATCCATTTACATTGTGGGCAACCACACACGCACACACATAATGGTTCGTTTCGGCATAGACATTCACGCGGAATCACACGCCGTAGACATACACGCGGAATCACATGGCGTAGACTAGGCATGTGCCGGTATCAAATTTTCATGTTGCGATTAATTGCTGAAGCTTTTATCACGGTATACGGTATTATCACGATATTGAAATAAGTTGCAAAAAAAGTGTTGTCATACTATAACAGGTTAAATCACTTTCTTATAACAAAAGAACCAAACATTTAAATACAATAAAGCAATACACAAAAATGTATAAAGTAAACAAATATTTAAAACAGATTAAAGTGCAAAAGAATTATAAAGAACAATAGGTATGCTGAAATGTACATTTAACTAAGATTAATACATGCTTTAGAAGTATTTTTCATTGTCAGTTTGTTAATGAAGGAACTAATGTTAAATACTGGAGCCTTGTAAAGTGTGTGATTGAACAACAGTCAGAACATATTCAAACAATATCTAGGGCATGTAATTTAGTCCAGATTAAAATATAAAATGCAAGTTTGAAAATTAATAGCCTTAAGTCTTTAAGTATTATGTATTAGGTTATGTGATTACTGGGGAAACAGCTGCATTTCTGCTGTTCCGTCAGCGCCCTCTGCTGTCGAAGAATGAATGTGCACTTCAGCGTGTCTCCTCATTCCGCCATGTGCTCGGCTCATGCACGGTCTATTTACATCAGTGCGCGTTCCTCTTTGACGTGTTTTTCATTTTAAACGGTTGATGGGTAAAGTATTCTTAAAATTCATTCTAAAAATCTGAATAATTCGTAATAAATAATTATTCACTGTATTTTTAAGTGCCCACGATAACAATATTGTGCATGTTCATTATTGCGGTATATCGTATTACCGTTTACCGGCACATGTCTAGCGTAGACATACATGCAGAAATGATGGTTCGTTTCAGCGTACACATACACGCGGAATCACACGGCGTAGACATACACACGGATAGCTCAAAATGCGTACAGATAACACGCTGATCGAACTGAGAAATATTTCCAGAACAGAGATACAATGTGAGATACAATGCACTAATAATATGATTTTATTAGTGCGGAAATATCTAAAGAGAATTTCAGTCATTGTATATACTTGCGTTTATTTTTTAGACGGCTGCACAACTACTTAGAGGATCTTCATAAAAAAAGTTGATGATTTTTATTCTATAGGTGTGTGTGTGTGTGTGTGTGTATATATATATATATATATATATATATATATATATATATATATATATATATATATATATATATATATATATATATATATTTATTAGTGGTGCAACGGATCACAAAACTCACGGTTCGGATCACACTAGGGATCATGAGTCACAGATCGGATAATTTTTCGGATCAGAATAAAAGGGGGAGGAGACTATTTTTATTTGCTTTCCATTTATTACATGAAAACTTTTGGTGTTAACAAAAAAAATAATAATAAATAACCATCTGAATAAATCAAATTTGACTAAAAACAACCTGAGACGTGAAAATGGGCCTGAGCCCATTTTTTTTTTTTAATTTTTTTTAAAGATTAGGATGTCAATATTCTCAGGGAGAGAGTAGACCTCTCATACTTATCAGCATTGCAATTCTCTTTGTTGGCCTATACACTATTTTATAGATATCATGTTTAAACGCACTACACTTAAACGTTTTATTGAATTCATTGCTTTATATTTATATAGCCCAGTACCTACTTTAGATGTATATATTACGTTGGTCATGCAAGTTGCAAAACAGACAATAGACTATGTTAAAAAAACAAACATTTTAAATTAAAACTTACGATAGACAAAAACCGACTGTCGTTTTTTCTTTCGTTTTTAAATCTTTTTACAAGAAATCCTGCAGGTCATAAATAACTTTGTTTTTCCACCTCCAAGAAAGGACAGGTGCTCTCCATTATTTCTCCTTGTTTACTTAAAGGCCGTTTTCCTTGCTTTACTCGAGGCAAAAAGCCATGTGTTGACTTTGAAACAGAGTAGACTACAATATATGCATCTGTGGTGGAATTACTAGATTTTCGCATCGATACATGTTTGTTTGATCGCAGGCGCAGCACAGCTGTATGGCTACGCGCTCCTGGAACGCACTGATGGACCGAAACTGCGTGCAGTGTGAAAGCTGTATCTGTTAACAAGGGTACGGAAAAAATACGCACTGCAAACGGAGTGTGAAACGGGCGTCAGCAGGTGCCATGTTCGACGTATGCACCACTTTCATACGGCTTTCTCGTGCCACAGTGCCTACATACTGTTAGAGTTTTGTCCACCACCCTTCTTCCGTCATCATTATGGGGAAGCCAAAATGCTCCCATACATGCAATTTTAATGATGCGGGAGGCTTTTCAAGTTCTTCTACTTCTCCGCTAGCCACTGCTGACTGAATAACATGCCCTGTTCACGTGAACACATGTTTTTCTCTGAAACTCAGCATCGAGTTTAAAGGAACTCGATCACTTAAAAAGCAATATCTGCAGAAAAACTGTCTTTTAGTCTGCGATCGCACAATTCAGATTAATCCACAAGTAAAAAAAAAAAGCGTAATAAATCTGCGGGTCACGTGCGTGCCGAACCGTGGGTCGTGATCCGTACGGATCACGGATCAACTGCGATCCGTTACATATATATATATATATATATATATATATATATATACACTCACCTAAAAGATTATTAGGAACACCTGTATAATTTCTTATTAATGCAATTATCTAATCAACCAATCACATGGCAGTTGCTTCAATGAATTTAGGGGTGTGGTCCTGGTCAAGACAATCTCCTGAACTCCAAACTGAATGTCAGAATGGGAAAGAAAGGTTATTTAAGCAATTTTGAGCGTGGCATGGTTGTTGGTGCCAGACGGGCCAGTCTGAGTATTTCACAATCTGCTCAGTTACTGGGATTTTCACGCACAACCATTTCTAGGGTTTACAAAGAATGGTGTGAAAAGGGAAAAACATCCAGTATGCGGCAGTCCTGTGGGCGAAAATGCCTTGTTGATGCTAGAGGTCAGAGGAGAATGGGCCGACTGATTCAAGCTGATAGAAGAGCAACTATGACTGAAATAACCACTCGTTACAACCGAGGTATGCAGCAAAGCATTTGTGAAGCCACAGCACAACCTTGAGGCGGATGGGCTACAACAGCAGAAGACCCCACCGGGTACCACTCATCTCCACTACAAACAGGAAAAAGAGGCTACAATTTGCACAGAATGAGAACATGGATCCATCATGCCTTGTTACCACTGTGCAGGCTGGTGGTGGTGGTGTAATGGTGTGGGGGATGTTTTCTTGGCACACTTTAGGCCCCTTAGTGCCAATTGGGCATCGTTTAAATACCACGGCCTACCTGAGCATTGTTTCTGACCATGTCCATCCCTTTATGACCACCATATACCCATCCTCTGATGGCTACATCCAGCAGGATAATGCACCATGTCACAAAGCTCGAATCATTTCAAATTGGTTTCTTGAACATGACAATGAGTTCACTGTACTAAAATGGCCCCCACAGTCACAAGATCTCAACCCAATAGAGCATCTTTTGGGATGTGGTGGAACGGGAGCTTCGTGCCCTGGATGTGCATCCCACAAATCTCCATCAACTGCAAGATGCTATCAATATGGGCCAACATTTCTAAAGAATTTTTTCAGCACCTTGTTGAATCAATGCCACGTAGAATTAAGGCAGTTCTGAAGGCGAAAGGGGGTCAAACACAGTATTAGTATGGTGTTCCTAATAATCCTTTAGGTGAGCCTATATATCCTATATATATATATATACATACACACACACCGATCAGACATAACATTGATTTTTATTGTGTTGCTCCCCCTTTTGCTGCCAAAACAGCCCTGACCCGTCGAGGCATGGACTTCACTAGACCCCTGAAGGTGTGCTGCAGCAAATCCTTTAAGTCCTGTAAGTTGCAAGGTGGGGCCTCCATTGATGGGACTTGTTTGTTCAGCACATCCCACAGATGCTCGATTAGATTGAGATCTGGGGAATTTGGAGGCCAAGTCAACACCTCAAAATCGTTGTTGTGCTCCTCAAACCATTCCTGAACCATTTTTGCTTTCATACCGTTTCCATGAAATGGTGTACATGGTCTGCAACAATGCTTAGGGAGGTGGTACATCCACATGGATGGCAAGACCTAAGGTTTCCCAGCAGAACATTTCCCAAAGCATCACACTGCCTTTGCCGGCTTGCCTTCTTCCCATAGTGCATCCTGGTGCCATGTGTTCCCCAGGTAAGTGACTCACACGCACCCGACCATCCACGTGATGTAAAAGAAAATGTGATCCATTAGACCAGACCACCTTCTTCCATTGCTCCCTGGTCCAGTTCTGATGCTCACCTGCCCACTGTTGGCGGTTTCTGCGATGGACGGGTCAGAATGGGCACCCTGACTGGTCTGCGGCTATGGACTGCGATGCACTGTGTATTCCAGGGTGGGAAATTAGCACCCGACACCAGCCAATGGCGGGCACTTTTTCAAAGTGGCGGGTGACTTTGCCTTCAATACCAGCCACAGTGGCGGGTGGATTGAAAAACATTTTTATTGGTTACTACTTAAAACAAAACATTCCTTGTAACAGATTGGACAGCTTTTTGTCAAAGAGTGCTGTTGCTAGTAACAATAATGCACTTTTGTCGAGTCACTCATTTAATTGGTTTTCAGCGCTGAGCTGAGGTGCAGGCAAAAAGAAAATATTGGTTAAAAAAAGGGTGGCGACATATCCCCTACTAAGAGACCCGCCGCGGAGTCAGCATCTTACTCTTGCTGCTCACTTTTCATAATAAACATATGAAATTAAAACAATAATATTATAGGCTAATATTTAAACAGCCTAACTTTGAAACTAAATAGGCTATGGTTTCTTTAATCAGACATGAAATGTATCTGTGTATGGCTACAATAGTAGGCTTACAGTACAATGCATTTTGTTTCATATTTATGTTTAAATATTATAATGCTATTTTTAAATTTAATCTAGGCTATATATATTATTAAAAGTGCAAAGATGTGCAATATGTCAAAGACCGAGTGGGTCAGAAATGATTTTGACCACTTCATTACGTTTTTGTAGAAAGCCAGTGAATTTAATTTAGTATAAATTGTATCTTAATTTTAATCAATGTTTCATCAGCCAATTGCCTGGATTTAATAAATAAAAAGCAAATAGGCTATAGCAGACAATAATCGTGACATGGAGGCGCGGGAGCGATCCCTTGCGTTGCACATGAACTGGAGCGCGTCTCATAAATAATCCGAAACTCAGTGTATAGGCTACTTCTCAGACATGAGAAATATGTGTATAGAAAGCATGAAATGTCCTTTTTTAAACGATTATGTAACAATTTGAAACGAAAAGAAAGCAAAGCACACTGTTCATATGAGCAGCTCATTCTGTTCAGAATGCTGCGAGCTCCATCACTGCATGTGCTGTGAGTTTAACCTGCATTAGACTAATCCTGACTCCTGAGTATTTAATTTAAGTTGCATACATTTTGTTCTTGCACTGATGTTAAATTTATAGCCATTTTGCACTTTGACAGCCAGTTTGAGCTATAGGCTATATTTGAGTATTGTGTGTATCAGATCAAAAGATTCTGACAGTTTTTGCCATTGAAATGACTGGGGGAAAAAGTGTCCCAATCAACCTGAATTCACCCCATACTATGCTAGTGCACTTTCTTTTATAAATTCGAATTCCGGAAAAAGTGGCTGGTAAAAAATATAAGTGGCTGGTAAAATTGGGCATCCACCAGTGGCTGGTGGGCAACAAAGATAATTTCCCACCCTGGTGTATTCTGACACCTTTCTATCAGAATCAGCATTAACTTCTTGAGCAATCTGAGCTACAGTAGCTTGCCTGGTTGATCAGACCACACAAGCCAGCCTTCACTCCCCACATGCACCAATGAGCCTTGGCCGCCCATGACCCGGTCGCCGGTTCACCACTGTTCCTTTCTTGGACCACTTTTGATAGATACTGACCACTGCAGACCGGGAACACCACACAAGAGCTGCAGTTTTGGAGATGCTCTGACCCAGTCGTCTAGCCATCACAATTTGGCCCTTGTCAAACTCACTCAAATCCTTACGCTTGCCCATTTTTCCTGCTTCTAACACATCAACTTTGAGAACAAAATATTCACTTGCTGTCTCATATATCTCACCCACTAACAGGTGCTGTGATGGAGATAATCAGTGTTTTTCACTTCACCTGTCATAATGTTATGACCGGTGTGTGTGTATATATATTGTATGACATTGTATGATCACGCTCTTATTCACGCAAATGCTCTTAAACCATTCAAGTACAACAAGTCAAAAGAGAACGCACTTGTCTGTGAATTAAACACAAAGACACCAGAATCGAGTTCTCTTTCTTGCTTGAACAAACAATAACCAATTATGGCATAATGTCAGTTTTGTCGAGTATCCTCATAAGAACAGTCTTAAATGAGTTGAATAAAGTCTTAATGAATGTGAAGAGTTGTGAGATCTGCATTATGTGCGGCAGCGTTAGATCTTAAAGTTACAGCAGCCACTAATACTGTCTGTCATTAAAGTTAATCAAAGAACAATGGTAACAGACAAAATTACTCACTGCTCTTGACTAAAGAACTTTTGTAGCTTTAATAAGTATGAATCTATATTTAATTTTAATTTATGCAGTGCAGACTGTGTGAAATTTATTCAATTTCTGTATATTTCCTACCTGTTAGACCAGTAGGAAGGCCACAGGTAAATATGACATTTTATTATAATGGGTTTATGTGAGGATTGTTTTAAGTTCACTTAAATTAAAAGTTATCTTTTTTATATATATATATAAAAAATGTATATATATATATATAAATAAATGTTAAAAATTGATAGCTTTCAATTACACTGTAATGTTGAATGGCTATAATTAATCTTTAAAATTGGGGGGAAGAAATCATTTTCATCGAGACATCATTAGTTTCAGTGATACTGGCCTTCATTCATAAAAAGATGCCATTAAAAAAGTATTTAAAATATACTGTCTTTATTTTTTCTATATTAATTTGTAGATTAACTGTGAAATTATTACGTTATAAAAATATATTAACTTAAGTGTTTTTAATCACAGAATAAATGTGAATTATCTAATTTGTTTAATCGACTGACAGCATTCAATAGATCTCAGTGCCGAATGTCTGCATTTTACAATAATTTTTGTCATGATAATTATTAGTGATTTCATTGTTCCAGAGGAGGAGGAGGACATGGATAATGGCTATCTTTGTGAACTGCTGACTCAGCCCTTTCTCGATTCTCTGTCCATTTTGTTTTGATTGACCTATGGGTAAAACTATTTTGCTCCATTTAGGGGATTTATTTAATGGCAGAAAACTTACTAATATTGTTTTCATGCGTTTGACCCCCATTTTCAGAGCTGCAATTTTAAAAGTGCAATCCATTCTAGTACAATGGAAAATAATGCACTGTAATATCCAAGAAAAGATATGACAGAGACAGCAGAAGAAGTCACTAGCTAATGACTTTACATCACTACTTTTAGATCTGTGGCTGCAACCGGTTTACCAGGGAATTAAACGAACACATCAGCACTCCTTTGCTGTTATCCAGTATAGTCTTGAAATATCCACTGTCAGTTTAAGAGGAAGAACAATAACAAATAACTATCCTGATAACCGCTGAATTACAGCCGCCATGCTGAATTGATGATGCGAGGGGCTAAGATGGTTTCAGTCAGGCAGCGCTGCCAGGTAGGCATCAGCGCATGTGTCCTAACAATTCACAGAGACAAACACTGTGTTAGCTCTGGAATAGGGGCTACGGAGGAGCTCGGCCTGTTCCCTCTGGAGAGATTCCCCGCCATCTCGCCAAACTGTTCTCGGACGGTGCGGGAGAGCTTGACTTGATTAGAAAGAAGGGATCTTAATCCCAAAAAAATAGTGGCGCCACAAGTAATCTTGATGCCTATGTACTCAAAGCAGATTGTGAGGCGAGTACTAAAGGGAAGAGACAGTTAGGGGCATTCAGGCGGACCCCAATACTCTACCAGCATGCGATGAGAAGCGCGCTGAATTGTAACACAAGGAGATGCTGAAAATCGTGTTTAATTGTATGTTCAGACGACTAAATGCATTAGATGTATGATTGAAAATCCTGAAAAGACAATGAAAGCCTTTGTAAATGAATACTCACCTTTGACTTCACAATTTTATATTGGTGTTGTCAAAGCTGTAGATGTTTTCCCACTGCATCTGTGCACAATACAGCAGCATTAATTAATTCTAATTATTGCTGCAGGGGTGGTCATTGTGTCTGATTGAATGGTAGCATTTACGGTCAATTTAGCAGCGTCCTTATCAGTGAGCATTGGCCTCATTTGTAAAGGCCTAATTAGCTGTGAAATACATGACAAGTCAATTGTGGTAAAGGAGGACACAGAATAAAGCAGTGGTCAGGCAGATGTCTGCTTGCAGGAGATACACTTTAAGTGCTGTTACCAAATGTCCAAACAAAAACAACACTACAATGTACCAATATAAAGCAATTTGTTGGTTACCTCACCTATGACCCTTTTGGACACTAACAATGTATGAAATTAGTTCAATTAAATTTGAAATCAAGAGTCATTTGCGAACAAATTATGTTAGACATTTTCTTCAGGACTTTTCTAAACCATTTTCACAGTAAATTTTGATCTCCAAATAAAATAAAAATGTATTAGTATTTTGCTTGAAATTAAAATGTAAAACATTTAAATAAAATCCACATAGTTTGATGTTTTGTTTGTTAACCCTTGTACGGTCTTTGTTTGGGAATTACACTCTGAGTCTTTGGGGTCGCCACAGACCCCAGGCAACAAAATGTAATTTTGTAACAAAACAATAGGGGTTTTTTAGAACAAATGTAATTTTACTCTGTTTATTAATGTTTTTACACAACATCTGTGCAGTGTTTGGAGTATTTATAATATATATTTTTATTTATATAAATAAATTAAAATATATATATATTTTTTTTTTTACACAAAATCAGTTTTTTATATAAAATTCACTTTATAAAAGACCCACATTTCTAACTTTCATTCGTGGGGATAACATGGATAATATGACATGTTTTAGTGTAAGACTTTTGCCCATCTTTTGGAAAATACAGTTTTAAAATAAAAAAAATAAAAATACTTTTACCAGTAAAAGGCTGCAGAGCTCCACTATTTGCTATGTGCTATTTGACTGACTGAAAGACATCTTTTCACAAGTATTTTTCAGTTGGACTCATATCTAAATGTTATGACATCACGATTATAACAATTAAAATTAATTAATTTTGTTGGAGTCTATCATTTCATTTTTAATGCAGCAAGAAAGAAAACAAAAAGAGGGAGATCTTTAAGTTCTGTAGGCAGTTATCAAATAAAATTCAGCAAACTGTTGCTTGCCTCCAGTTCGTGTTGTAAAATGGATAATCTAAGACGTTCAAACCACCGGGTTTAGCCCATCAGTGCCTCTTTTATTCATTTAACTTTTAATATTAATTTACTTGTTTTACTTTCACAAATTATTTTATATACTATTATTTAATATTTACTTAATTGTATTATCATGGGAAAAATGTGAACCGCTGTCCATCATTTGACAAAAGAGAATAGGCTATATATATTTTTTCTTTTCGTTTTAAATCATAAAGGCGAGTCAGTGGATATCACACAAAAACGTAATGTGCGTGAAAGTCGGTGAAAGTGAAAATCAAATCCGACGAGCTTTCGGCGCATATTCTCACAGAGACAATAGGCTACATCTTCTTTAACATATGCTGATAACGTAGCCTATAACTGTCTTAATATATATTCTTAATATTTATCTTGTGGCCCATATTGTGAAACAAATTAGAAGAGAAGTCTAGGCCCATTTCATGTTAAACAAGTTGTTTTTGAAATAAAGCTGCTCTTACTTTCTGATGATAATAATAATACTGATATTATTGCAGTGTTCTGACATATTATAGACTGATAATCATTGTAATTATAGGCCTATAATTCCTTGTTTAATTGGGCAAAATGTATTTAAATAATGTGTATACAGTGTAATACAGTATTACAGTGTAAATAATACAGTGTGAGCAGACAAGTCGCGCTCGACGATCGGACCGCAAAGTGTGAGCACATAAACTGTGAGCTTTGGCTTTACATCGCATGCGATCTACTCGTACAGTGTGAGTAGGTAACCTTGCTGAAATCGCACAGAAATCGCACAGTGTATGCCCAGCTTTATTTGCCTCAACACCCGTCTGGAAGTTTCTAGTATGCCTAATAAGACCTTGATTAGCTGGTACAGGTGTGTTTAATTGGGGTTGGAGCTAAACTCTGCAGGACAGTGGCCCTCCAGGAGCAGGATTGGACACCCCTGATCTAGAGAGTGTTGACAACCGTACAAAGTCTCATGCCATTTGGACAAAGGGAACTTTTTTTAAAAATTTGATCAGACGTCCTTTTGGGTCAGAAAAGACCCCGAAGACCGGAGAAGTGCAGTGGCATTTATATAATACATGTTTTTCTGTGTTGCTTAAATGTCCTATATAACATAGGGGTGAATTCAGGTTGATTGGGACACTTTTCCCAGTCATCTCAATGGGGAAAACTGTCCCAATCAACCTGAATTCACCCTATATATATATAGGCTGTGCCCATATAGCACAGGATTTTTGAGATTTATTCATATACATCTCAAATAGGGTACTTAATCTACCAGTTTAAGTTTTTTTTTCAACAATCTTGTATGATGAAACAAAGAAAAATGTTATTCCGATGAGAGCGCACAAGCATAGGCTACTAGCCTATGTGTTACATGCAGAAAACGCATCCTTTTTATTAAAGAAATACAACATTAAAACAAATCACAAAGAGCTTTAATTAAAACTAAACAAGGGTAGGCTATGCAACACATGGTTTATTGATGTATGAGTAAAAATGCTACAAATGAAGCAATGCGTACTTTCATTCACTTTACTTTCTGATACGATCTAATTTAGATCAAAGTTTTTTAAGTGAAGAAATATTTCCAACATTGATTATTTAACTGGATTGACCATGTTAAATGAGTCCTATCATCCAGGTTTAAGTGCTAAGATTGTAGCGTACAATGCATAGGCTTGTGGACAAAAATGGAAGATCATTTTTAATATGTGTATTCCGATTATTCCTCTGGCAGTAAGTAACGTTAACTTGTGCAGCGTGCAGCTCTTGTTCACGACTGATTTACACCGGCAGTGCTGAGTGACAATGACCTCATTCAGATATTGTTGCACAATTAAAATGAAAGATGGCACAGAGGATATCATGTAAGTGTAAATAACCAGTATTAAATTATTGTCAAGGTGAAATGCATTTAATTTCGTGTCAAAACTGCGTCGCTCCATTATTTTCCAACAGCTTTCAGAGAGAGTGGGCAGGGAATTATATTACGTTGACCTGTGAATGCAGATGTGATGGTTGGTTTGCATTTACATTACCCTGACATCCGATCACAATGCGTCCTCGACTACCTCTGGACCAGGACACGCTGATCGGGTAACATTCCGATCAGAAACACGTTTACACTTGTCTTTTCAATGTGTGTGTGGACAACACCCGGATACAGGTTGCATGTTAATGCCAATTGTAAACGCAGCCTAATATGATAAAATAGTGCTGCGTTACCCCCATAGACTGTAAAAAAATACAGAGAGCAGCATTATAACATAACTTTCAACACACTCGAATGTATCTAATATAATAAAACAGCGATGCGTTACCCCACATACGCATGAGCGGAAGAAGCCGAAGCGGTCGTCTGCGGCATAATAAAAGCCCCGCGAAATCAAGGCGTTATCGAATAAGCGACCTCTAGCGGCGAAAAATGACATATTGTGGCTTTAAATACAATTTTAACATTAAAAATTAATTTAAAATTAAAGAGGGGGGAGAGGAAGGTCTGTCTCTGCTTGGATGCAGCGAGGTGTCTTTGGAAAGAAAACCAGCGAGCTCCAGGCTTCAGCAGGCCTCTGTTTACTCAAGCAGGTGCTACGAAATGCTCTGTGCTCTGCCCGACATCTGTTTGCCATATAAAACTCCAGGACTCTATCAACCATTTATGTACATAAATGACATAGAAACACAAACATTCAAATTTCACCTTGAACTGCAGCTATTTTAAGCATTACGACTCGATTACTGTTTATAGCAGCTAGAGAAAAGAATGTGGTTTTGGGGGCAGTAGAATAGAGTGAAAATATGAGAATACAGTAAAAACAATATTTAGTGAACTTAAAAGCCACTTATGACACTGAACTATGCACTGTGATAAACATTTTGTTTAGCTATAGAAAACAGCACTCATGGAAAAGATGGGATATGAATCAGTTACACTCACTGTGCTGAATCGAGAATAATTTGTATAAACGGCTTAAACTGTTGCATTTGGCAGGCCCACTCTGTGCCCTGGCAATAAAGCACAGATAGCTGTGTCTCTCCTCAGTTTTGGTGGCAAACAGAAATTTATGAGGCATCTGATCATCTCTCTGGCTCGCCCATCTGCCCAGTACAAAATATTGGCAACGATTCCACAATGGTGCTAATAAAAAGCTAAAAAAATAAATAAATTCCACAATGGCACAGATTGCAAATGTGCCACAGAACAAGAAAGTGTTCAGCATTTTGTGTTCAGCTTTGTACTTTTAAATTGTGTTTCATAAAATCAAGTTTAAATAAATAAAAAAATTGCATCATAGCTAAAAGCTGTAAAACTTATGTTGAAAAAAACATGATCAAATAATCCAGATTGGCAATTAATTGTTTTTAAAATGGCTGTTCTCCATGAGAAAATGCAACATTATTTAAATTCTGGCCAGTACAGGCAAGCTGATAATTATTTGCATATTTTGTCCAATATGAATTATGATACATCATAATATTGTATACATCATATATTATAAAATATTAATTTAATTTAATATTCAAATATTTTTTCTCTAAATAAAAATAAAATAAACACCTTAATCTTTTTTTTTTATTTAGGCATCACAACATTACAATGTACAGCAAGAAAATATGCTAAACAGTGTTATTAAATTATTTGTTTTTTAGGATTAACTTTACATGTGTTTTCGATGATTGATTGTTTAAAAAAGGGAAATTGTAGAGCATGCACCATTATATATCCAATAACGGCCAATACAATACATTAAAGGAACACTCCACTTTTGTTGAAAATAGGCTCATTTTCCGACTCCCCTAGAGTTGAACAGTTTAATTTTACCATTTTCGAATCCATTCAGCCGATCTCCGGGTCTGGTGGTAGCACTTTTAGCATAGCTTAGCATAGATCATTGAATCTGATTAGACCGTTAGCATCAATATTTTTCCTATTTAAAATTTGACTCTTCTGTAGTGACATTGTGTACTAAGACTGACGGAAAAGGAAAAGTTGTGATTTTCTAGGCCGATATGGCTAGGAACTATACTCTCATTCTGGCGTACTAATCAAGGAACTTTGCTGTTGTACCATTGGTGCAGCAGGCGCATTGATATTATGCAACTCCTGAAAATAGTCCCCAGCATGCTCCCTGTGCAAGCAGGTTGTCACATTGGTTATGTTGACGGAAGTTAGCCTATTTTAAGGAGCTGCGTAATATCATTGCCCCACTGCACCCATGGTACGGCAGCAAAGTTCCGTGATTATTACGCAGGAGTGAGAGTATAGTTCCTAGCCATATCGGCCTAGAAAATCACAACTTTTCATTTTCCGTCGGTCTTGGTACACGATGTAACTACAGAAGAGACAAGTATTAAATAGGAAAAATATTTAAACTCTTCTGTAATTTTTGAGCAAGATGCTAACGGTCTAATCAGATTCAATGATCTATGCTAAGCTATGCTAAAAGTGCTACCGCCAGACCCGTAGACCGGCTGAATGGATTCAAAAAACGATCAAACTCAACTGTTTAACTGTAGAGGAGCTGGAAAAAGAACCTATTTTTTTAAAAAAGTGGAGTGTTCCTTTAAAAGCCGATAATGATATGGTACTGATATTTTGTGCATTGCTCGTCTTTAGAGGCTGTGTTGAGTGAAGTATTTTCCTAGAACGTTACATTCTTTTGGACTGAAGATTATTGTCGAGTTGCTGCTTTTTTTGACAGAATCAAAGTGTCTGAGAGCAAAAGATATTTACTCTCATCAAAGAGCAGCAAGGCAAACATGACTAATGCTTTGGACACTTCGAAGGAAAGAGAAACAGGGAGCGGGCTTGAATATCTGGCTGGCTGGGCCCTGTGCGGGACGTCCTGCTGGGTACCCTGTTTTCTTTCTATACAACTGGCACTGCAGTGCATCCCTGAGCAGAGGCGGCCTGACCCCGGCTTACTGTGCTGGGTTTATTTGAGCTGCGTCGTGTGCGGCACGCAGGAATCTAACATGGCCACCCCTGCTCGCGGTCTGCCCGAGACGCTCAGTTTAAGCTCCGCCGTGGGATCTTTGCTTTCTGAGCGCCCCTACTGAGTGTTTGTTTGATGTTTGTCATGTGTTTGTGCATATATGTAAATAGAGGACGTGAGGGATTTGGATTTGGGTGTCTCTGAAAAGACGTGAAGAGAATTGACCTGCTTGATATCACACCAGAAATGAACATATTATGAGGGGAACACACTTTTTCTGTTCAATAGTTTGGGGTCAGTACAATTTTCTTTTTTTTTTCTTTTTTTTAAGGAAACGAATACATCGAAAAAGGATGCATTCAATTGATCAAAAAGGACAGTGAAGACATCCTGAAACAAAAAAACTGATAATAAGAAATGTTTCTTGAGCACCAAATCAGCATATTACAATCATTTCTGAAGGATCACGTGACACTGAAGACTGGAGTAATGGCTGATGACAATTCAGTCCTGCCATAACAGGAAGAAATTACAATTTAAAATATATGGGGTGACCGATGGTCAATATAAAGCCTATATATAATATACGTAATTTATATTTATTTTAACTCATATTTAATAAATTTGAAATATGAAAAAAATCTTTAAAATAAACATGCTTATACTTTAGGTGGCAACTTCTTGATTCTTCAATTATATTACAGTATTTTCCACAAATAAAGTCATTGTTTAAAAATATATGAATAAAAAGAAAGTAAACACTGGGCTGACGGGGCTCTCAGTATTCTAGTAAGTTTGTGTGCATTGGTAATCATATTTGTTTCAAATACAGACAAGGTACCACAAATTTTACATACAGCACTGTGTAAATGACATTAATATAACATAGTGGTCTACTGAAAATAGCACAGCATATTTTAAAATCAAGGATTTAAAGTTTGTTGCGTCTCCAGTGAAGCTGAATTCTCCTGTCCGCATTCACTTCACCCCGACCGCCACCCGCAGAAACACATTAATGCAGGCTACAAATGCGCACTTCAGAAAATCTCACAGCTGAATTCGATTAAATCTGAAAGGATTGTGAAATTAAATGTTTATTGGATATTCAGAGATTTCTTTTAACTATATAGATGCGTAGGCCTGTACCCTGAATGTTGATGGTAAATGAGAAAGCATTATAGCCTATTGTTAGCCTTTCCATTGCTAATAATATAAAAGCAAACACTATACTTTTTCGCGAACCGTTTACTTTTTGTTTAACAGGTATAAATGATGTATATTTTAATAACGTATTAGATATGACTGTTAAACAGAAGAAAGTTTGCTCTGTGTGATCAGGCTCTGCTGTTCTCACCTGTCAAAATAAAAGTCAATAAAGTGATATATCAGTCAACCACTAGTAATTATATTTCACAATTTTACAGTTTTTTGTGTTTTACATATATTGATCGAATAAATGCAGCTTTCGTGAGCATTAGGGACTTTTGAAGGGAGGTTTTGAATGTGAGGCATCATTTCTATCTGCAAAAACCACAATATCAGAAAAGGCAATGCACAATTTTCCTTGCAAACTAAAGCAGCCGAGTTTTATAATCTCTAGACGTATCATAAATCACATCAGAGTATATGTAGCCTTTTTCACCAGAGGTTGTAGTTCAGAGGTCATAGGGCTGTTATCATGGTCTACTTTGTTTAATTAAGCAAAAATGAAAAGTAAGGCCCGTGGCAGCATCCTGAATCATCTTGGGCGAATGGCGTGGCAGCTGTTCTAAGTTCTGCTATGGAAATGCTCAATATTTAATACATCGATTAGCATTAACAGCTCGAGCAGAACTGTCTCAATAGTTCCATTATTATTTGATATCTCTCCGCAGAGCAATGAGAAGTGGCATAATGAAAGGTGGATCTCTATTTCAACCTTGAAGGGGTTGGGCGCCCTGCCAGTAATGAAGACGTATTAAACCTTAATGTAACTTAATGTAGCAGGTGTCTTATATATAATGTACAGTAGCTCTTTCTAAAGCATTATATTCGTCCCTACTACCTTAAAAGCCACTAAATCTTGTGGGCTAAGTTCGTCTGGCTATGATTTCCCTTCATTAATCGATAGAAAAATTGTTAACACACCTTAACTGGGATCCATTAGTCTGTCCCCAGACAATAAATGTGCCAATGCAGCCCAGCGGGGAGTGCAAACTGCCCGGTGCACTCAGGTTAATGGCGAAAGTTGAACAAGTGACCACTTAATCTGAAAGGACGTCATATTCAGCTGCAGTCTACTCTCTGCGGGATGACCAGGGTTGAGAATCATCAAGGGAGGAGGCTGATATACTTCCACTTC
The DNA here is from genome assembly GCF_949357685.1 of Gobio gobio. Classification (NCBI taxonomy): domain Eukaryota; kingdom Metazoa; phylum Chordata; class Actinopteri; order Cypriniformes; family Gobionidae; genus Gobio; species Gobio gobio. Next base: position 31,330,474 of record NC_137107.1, on the reverse strand, counting down.
CGGGTCTCATCCGGGTGTACACTAACTGATAAAATAATTAACTTTTTTTTATTTTTAAGAAATAAAATGCAAGGAGATGCTTAATAAATATATTTTCTAAATAGTTTATGATAAATAATATATTTTATATAAACCTCTTTGCATCAAATCCAAAATATCATACTGCTATGATCTGTTCTGTTATTCTTTGTTAAAAAAAATTTCCAGATTCAGAAAGTCTCACTAACCCGGATGCTGCCAGAAGTCTAATTTTTACATTTGAGAATAGTATAGATACATCAGACTTTAGGTAACAGTTTTATATTACAGTTTTTCACAATTGCTAAGACACATTTCTCGAAACCTTCACCCATTTTACTCACAACATTAAACACAAAAACGAAATATTCAAACTACATCTTGTAGCAAAATCAAACAATCGGCTCAAAACCATTTTGTCTGTACTCAACATTTTTGCCTGTACTTTCAGATCATACACACATCAGGCAAGATACACACTACAGATCATTTATTAGACACTACATGAAAAAAAGGAAGAACACAGAATCCAGAGCATGTAGTTACAGAAAAAAAATGATATTTTATTTAGCAAACAAAATCTGCAATTACGTAAAAAAGTAATCGCAAGGTGAATATATTGTATACTGTATGTACTGAAACTATAGTATTGTATTGAATATTGTATATTATTACAGTTTTTCAAAAAGGCTTTTTTGAAACTATGGCTCCATTTCTCAAAACTTGCACGCAAAAACACGCACACAACATGCAAAACGTCACATGTCTCTTGCAAAAGAAAACACTTCATTTAAAACTCTTCCGAAAACAGTGTTTTTGCATACTAACTCCACACACAAACATCAAATGATTAGCCACATACACACCAAACTACACACAGATGTGAAAAATGTAATACACTACTGTATTTTGTCTTTTGCTTGTTCAGTGTGCAGTGGAGTGTACAGGAGTTTGTCACACGTGCGTGTGCACAAATACACTGTATACATGTATGCACAATTTATGTATTTCACCGTTATGGAACTGAACTGACTTGAGCTGAATAATGACACTTTTGGCTTGTTAGAGCTGCTTTTCAGGAGAATTTGAGTTTGTTACTATTGTGAAGCCGCTTTGAAACAATCTGTATTGTATAAAGCACTAAAAGGTGACGACTTATAGGTATATTTATTCAGTATTTACAAAATAAACATAAATGCAAGGGTGAAAAATATTTGTTTCTCAAAAAATTGAGGTTTGATTTCAAAGTGATCAATTTATGTATAAGTGTTTTCACACATGATCACTGGGGTAGGTAATTGGGAAATTATTATGGCATTTAAATGGCAGTGTTTCCCAAATGAAACACACAAGCTGTTAGTTTTGAGTGATGTGTCTAATGTAGAGAACTGTGTTTAGAGTTTTGCAAAAAGTTTGTTTTTCAGTGTAAAGTGTATAATGTGCTTGTAGTTGCTGACTTGGTCTGAAAATTAGGTACATGAGTGAATGGTCTCTCTGAATGGGTTTCACTTTTAGTCAATAAGCAATTTGAAAAAAACTGTAACTGTCTGTATATTCAGCACTTGCATACTGTAAAAATAGTTACAGTACACTCAAAAAAGTTGTGCAACTGCAAAAACAAAGTCAGTGAGAGATTAATTTTGCCTCAGCTTCTTCTTCCTCGTCCACCACCTCTTCCACATACTCTTCCTCCTCTCCTTTTCAGATTGTTTCCATCTATTGTTGTCAACATTCAGTGCACCTGTGCCATCTGTGCACTCTGGACTGGCTTATTTTGTGCAGTTGTTTAATCACCTCATTAGAAATGAGTGTGAACAATTTTGAGCCGTTGTATCTAAACGATGACAACTGTTTTAATTGTGTTTAACTTTTGCAACACAAGTGAATCATGGTGCAAAATGTGTTTTTAGTGACTCTGAATGTGTATAGAGTTTTGCAAAAAGGGTGCATGAGATGTCTAACTGGCTGAACTTGTTTAAGGTTTGACAGAAAGAGTGAGATATTTGAAAAATGGGTTTAGGCCTTTGAGAATTTGGTTCAGAAAATGGGATTTAGTGTCTTAGCAAATGTGGAAAAACTACTCAAATGTTTTATGAACAGAATGTTTCAAGAGTCTTTTCAGTTGAAGGAGAGTTTGAATGTACACAGCACTTTTCACTGTCCATGGCTTGACAGAGGTTAGCTGCTGATGCATGATTTCAATACTCTTCCTCATCTGAGGGTGACCACTGGAGGACAAATACAACGGTTTGTGACATCTTCCTCTCATTTATAAACCTTGGCATTCATGCTGTCAAGTATTATATTTCTGCAGTCTGTATCCCTGAAAAAAAAAAAAAAGTTAAGCAAGTATCAAATGTGACAGACATTTATAATGATCCAAAAAAATCTATTTTTTCAAATGTTCTCTTATAAAAATGATTATTATTTTAAATAGAAAAGAATCCAGTTTCCACAAAACTTTTAAGAAGCAGAGCTGTTTTCAACATTGATAATTAATAAATTGTTCCATTGATTCAAACTAATAATATACTACCGCTGTAATATGTGATTAGATAAATTATCAAAATTTGATCAGAAGGGACTTCTTTCAAAAGTCTTATAGATCCCAAACATTTGAACAGTATATATATATTTTTAAAGATAACCTTTGTGAACAAAGCTTCATGTATAAATAAAACAAAACTTTAATATTTTTTAATTATTTTACACATAGTATTGTTTTTTAAATGTTTTCTTAACACTTCCTGTTTACCACAGTTACCAGTATGGGATAAAAAAACAAAATAAAATTGTGTTAATTTTTTGGAAAGGAAAAAAGAACGGTATAGAATGATCAGTGAGGTTTTGATTTACACAGTATTTTCAGTGTTTAAAAAAAAAATCTTTTTCAGCTATGGGTACGTTTACACAAAACCGATGTACTAAAAACGTAACAGTTTTTCCTTCGCTTTTTTTGCATACAGATGACAACATTATCAAAACGATCACACGGATCTGCGAAACGACTAAAAACGTCGTAGTTTCGGCCAAATCGGCCAGTAGTTGGCGATGTCACTTTGTAAAGAAATACTACGCGCCTGTAGACTGAACATGCAATGCGCATGACGTCACTGTTTTCACAAATTTGCGTTTTTGTAGTTTACACAGATACGATAACGGTATCGCTTTCAAAAATGTGCAATTTGAAACCCGTTTTCAAAAGTTTGTCTCCCAGAGCGCCTGTGTAAATGAACGGCCAAAACGCATAAAAACGCTGTCGTCTCTCGCTGTTACCCTAGACGTGTTACGATGGCGGGTTTGTGACGTGCAGCAAACACAGAACAGCTGCTAAGTGTGATCCGACAGGCCTGTGTGAGAGTATCCACATAATTGAATTTGGTCAACCTGTTTTGATCTCCCTCTCTTTCCGCTGAAGCCACTTAGCGGGCTAATTATTATTGGGATGAGTCAGCTCCAATATATCGCATCCCCCAAAAAATCCATGGAGAATATCAGTGGATATCCAGAGCACTTGCTTTCGGCCTCCAAACAGGCTGTGTGAAAATTAGATCAATGAGAGAATATATGTGACAAAGGGGTAATTAAGTGGTGTCATGCTGCCAAACCTGATGGGGACGAGAGAAATGTGTGAGGTAATTCCATTTACTTTGTCTTGGATTGTGCCCCATCATAACTGCTAATTCAATTGTACATTCATTCTGCCAACTCCTCGCCATTAAGTATGCATTTAATTGCTTCCATAAAGCTTTTAATATGCAGCGCACAAAACAGGGACATGACATCCATGCTCAGATCGCAGCTGCCCTGCCTGATAGGTGGCGGGAGGGGGGTCCGGATTCAAATATATCTGTGCTGCACAAACATCTGAAGCCCATTTCACGTCCATAATTCATCTCGGGCATGTATATGTGCACTCCACGCACAGAAAAGAGTTGTAACGGCCCGTGCTTTTGTTGTCTCCTACCAGTAAAAAGCGTCTTATCTTGTCGCTAGACAAGAGCTTAAGGCCGCCACAGCGCACCAGCTCCCTGATAAGGGACAGACACGGTTCGATAAGGGAAAGGGAGGAAACATCCGACGCAGAGGGAGGAGGAGAGATAAAATCCGTGTTCAGGCATCGGTCTCTGCCTGACAAACAGGCCACACATTAAAGCCGAACAAAGGCGACAGACCATCAATTCAACGATATGTACACGATCATTACAGCGGGGAAACAAAGGCTGGTGTCAATTGCGCCTGCGTTATGCGCAGTCTCTCAAATTAAAACCTTGTAGCGAACCGCATCTGATGGCAGGAGCTATTTAGCGGCAATATTTTACAGCGCAGCCAATGAAAAGCAATAACTGTTTTATTTAATGTATCTGCTCCTGGCAGCTGCTCGGGGAAGGACGCTTAATAGAAGCTGTCGATCAATGTCAGGGCAGGGGCAATAACAGCCCCTCACTGCAATAAACATGAAGACAAGATAACGTCGGCCCTAGCTGATCAGTGCCTTGTTAACTTCCAGTCTAGCAGGCTCCGTTTGTCATTTTATTTTGTAACACTCATAATTCGTCAAGCTAGATGGCTATCGGAGAGCTCCTTTTTTTTTTCTTTCCCCCCTTTCCTCTAATTTGCCCCCTGAGGAGAGGTGAGGGAAAAATAGCACAGGAGGAGAACAGCCACTTGTAAATAATGTACATCATCCTGACACGACGGATCCATGCCCAGATCAATGTGTGTATACTGTGAGGGAATTTGCGTACACATGCAAGTACGTATGAGTGATCGGAGGACGCAGAGGGCACATGGAGACATCTGTTGATTCAGGAGATACAGGATGTTTACACCTAGGACAGAGAAATCTCTTGTTTCTTCAGTTAATATTGGGCAGAACATATTGGCCATTCCTCAAAACAGATAAGTGAGTGTTTGTCCTGACATGGGGTCACTTTGTTCTCCAAACTTTACTTTGTGTGGGCATATTTTGATTGGGTTTCTTTCTTTGGTTACAGAAAAAAGATGGTAGACGTTATGGCCAGGTGATGCCAAAATAAAAGTCAACCATTTATAATTCAAAGTAAATATGGGCCCTTTTCACAGGCTGATGATGCATATCTGCTTTAATTAAATCATATTAAATCTGGAAAATATTTGTAATTTTTAAACAATTTATTATATATAAAATGAAATACACCTAAATTTCATTTTATATATATATATATATATATAAATATATATATGTATATATGTATATATGTATATATGTATATATATATATATATATATGTATATATATATATATATATATATATGTATATATATATATATATATATATGTATATGTATATATATGTATATATATATATGTATATGTATATATATATATATATATATATATATATGTATGTATATATAAAAAATTATTGCTTTTGTTATGTTTATATAAATAATATTTTTTTATGTATTGATATGTTTAAAATTATTAATTATTACATTTATATTTTACGTTTTAAAATATTTTTAATAATGTAAACCTTCTTTCTCCATTGTTTTCCTCTTTTGAAAAGTTGTGGTAATCCAAGGTAAATAATAATAAAAAAGATTTAGTCATAGAAGCTTTAAACATTTTTGCACACTTCTATTAAAAGTTTTTATTTTTTCATTTTTAAATTATTTTAAAATATTTGTTTGTTATTTTTAAACAAACATTTGAATTAATTTGTTTTTTAACAAATAATATAGAATAATATTCTAAATATATACATACTACTACTATTACTACTACTAATAAAATAATTTATATTAATATTACATTGTTTAAAATTATTGTTTTGTATAAACTTTATACATTTTTATATATTTATTATGTAAACCATTTCTCTATTTTCACCCCTTTTTTAAAATCGTGGCATCATATTGTTTCCCTCTCTCCCTTTTTTTGATTAGTCATAGTAGCTCTCAGCATTTTTTACACACGTTTGTCATGTTCTCAATTACATCCAGTGTAGTCTTTTGATTTGAACACAGGTAAACCAAAGTAACTGTAGACCATCTGGAAGACACAGCTTTAATCTTTATAAAAACCTTCACCCAAAGTCCTCTGTCCCAACGGAGTGGAGATTAAATGCTTCTTCACATTAGTAATGTCAGCACAAAATGATTATCTTCTCTGAATAATTTATCCCCTTGCACAGAGTAATTTCCTTATCTTTCCTTTTTTGCCTCTTTTACTGCGGAGCAAACGGTAAATGGCTGTTAGTCTTCAGAAAACCAATGGATCGTCTTTTCCATCAATCAATTAAAAAACACTTACCTCACACTCAACATGATTTATATCTTGTTAATAGAATTGTCTCACCATATCCCTGTATTATTATACCTCTAAATTCCATTAGCTATTTGCTTAAAGCTCAATTTAATGCTGACCTCTAAGGGGAGAGAGATAGCTGTATTAGTCTAATAATAGTCATTGTACACTGAACCTCTTTCTGGGAATGCTGTAGGTCAGGGCAGGGAGAGGTCTCTGGATTCGCCGAATATAGTGCCCATCACAGTGACCTCTCTATCAGAGTACACAAACTCCCTGTGCTTTAAAAGAGCATCAGTGCACGGCCATCACAGCGAGAGATTGATTTTCCACCTATGGAATTCGGAATGCATCACAGTAAACATGGCGGCACCGCCGGACCTGATCTGATGTTCCGGAGATCCCTGGCTGGGAATTTATTCCTGATTGAATGTAAAATGTTCATGATTTGTTATCACAACAGTTTTACTTTTGTCAAATTAACTTAGATAATTAATGGTGTGGTTCAGATAACATAATGTTTATAGTGTCTGTTGATTAAACCAATCTCCATTGTATTAAGTAAAATTTTAAATTTCAATTAAATTAAGGCAACCAGGTTACTTACTTTTTTAAGTTAAACCAACAATAATTTTTTTACAGTCTTGAGGATGGTTGCATGCAAGATGCATGTACATTTTCACCACTAAAGATATAAATGCAACACACTGTATCCAGAATCTGTTTTTATCATTTTAGATTAGATTTGGTTATTTAGCATGCAAACAAATGCATTCTCACAGACCGATGGTTCCATGAGTGGCTCTAAAACTGTATTCCACTGAGTGCCCTTGACACAGTTGCATGTAAGATAGATTTTAAATATTCATTACAGCAGGCCCTAAAGACCCATCGCCATCCCGTACCCAAGGGATGAAGCAGCACTGCTGCATGGGGATAAGTTTAAAAACTACCGTCCAATAATCAATCATGGAACTTGCCCATGATTGCAATCATTTATTACTTCAATACATTAAGTCAGAATTAACAGAGGAATCAAAGCATCCTGCTTTATCAAGTTTTCTTCACACAATTGAAGTGAAACCTTTTTTGTTTGTGTGGTTTTTATTCATTTGTTTATTTATTGACATAGATTATAGAAGCTATATAATTAATTATGATATTATGAACAAAGAAAATAAGTCATTTTAACTTGGCCAGTATGTTGACTTATTTCTAAATAGTTGAACAGTATAATACTGAATTAAACCACACTCTTAACATGTATGCTTTACTAAATAATACAGTAAATATTGTGTAGACACCTTATCTGCATAATAGTAAACTCAGTACCCACCCAATAAAGTTGAGTAGTTTTACTTAATTTTATAACGTTGATATTTACGCATTAATTTCTACATGCTTGAATTGAATATAGAATTTACTTTGTTTTTTTTATTCTTGCCTTTCAGAAATGTCATGTTTTTTTTCTGTAGTATTTACTTCACCACAGAATCATTTTTATCGGTGTATATAATAGAATTCAGTGCATGCAGGAGGATATGCATATTATTTGCGAATGACCGTGCAGAAGTTATTCTAGTCATTCTAGTAATTCTCTAACCTTTTTTTGCCATTAACATTTCATCCTTAAATGTGAATGCATAAAGGGTAAAAATGGCACCAAAAGATTCTTTTGCTGCTACACACCTACTGAATAACAATTTCCTTTATTTTTGTTCACATCTTGTCTTGAATCTCTGCCAAGAGAAATACTCTAATGTATATTTCTATAGGGAAAGCACTGTCAGAATCTCACCGAGTCTTCTTTTGCATTCCATCAGGTACCGACTGACCCCAAACAAAGTATTTGTTTAATTTCCAAAGCTTATCATTTATTTTCTCTCACTAAAGAAACATGAATATAGGCCTACTCAAGCGAGGTAAACTCCAAAAATATGTATGTACGACGCACACACGCTATTCCACTATTACACCATTCAGTGGATCCCACTTTTCCCAGCACTGGCTAATGGAACACACTGACGGCAAATAAATATTCCACTGAGGCCGTTTCATGTAGAGAGGGGTTTTGAATATCAAATCTGGGTTTTGATCTAGTCAGATGATCCGTACAGTAATAACAGGGCAGAGACAACAGCTCCCCGTGGATAAAACACAGAGTTCGTAGACATCAGCCAAATACTGACCACAGTTATTAGATTAGTGTAAATCTTCATGGCATGATCAATAGCAACGTGTTTATTTTTGTGCACTGAGTTATTCATTAGAAATTCAAACAGCCTTAAAGAGGCTCATTAGGATCTGATTTGCTGGGGCTCACAGAGACTTATTGCCCCATTGTGGAGAAGGAGAAAAGGCCACCAGAGACAGCGAGGGGTAGATCCTCACAATGGACAATTTGTTCACATGGCTCAGCTATAAAAATAGGAGGAATGAAATTGAAGATGGTGTCTGTGTGTGTGCAAACAAATTTAGTACGATATGCATTCTTACTGTCTTACTTATAGGAATGGAAATTGTAAAGAATTGAACAATTCTTAATGATTCTAGTTCTTTAATGTATCCATTAACGCTTCTTTTAGGAAAAAAAACTATTTGGGAAATGCAATTCCATTGCCAAATTATATGAGATCAGTTTGATAATAAATGTAAAACTTCAATTTTTGTTGTAAATTTGTTTGGTGAATCGGACTACACTGGTTGAGCTGTTTGTTTGATTCACTAAAAAGAACCGACTCATTAGAATCGTTTTTATTTAGGAATCACACCAGCCTGTATGTTTTTGATTCACCAAAGAGAAATGGCTCATTGGATATACTGCTCACGCTGTGTGTTTCTCGCCGTGGATTCAGTAGCATTATTGCGATGCCGTTAATTAAGTAGCCTGTCCAACTCTGTCAGAGTATCTCCGTACACATTCTCTCTGTACTTCTCTCCGTCTGCATGTGTGAGAGCCCTTCGGTTCCGATTTAATTTTTTTTAATGGAACCAGTTTTGAACGATTAAACCTAATTATCTGTATATTAAAACGATCAGAGAGAATACAATTATATTTATGAAATGTGATTTAAAAGCAGGACTTTAACAATGCATGCTTTTGTAATTACTGATAAATGCAGCGCATTTTGAACGGCAGGTCTTAAAAGCTCTTTTGTCATTATCACATTATTGCATTACCATTACTCGGTGTACAGTAGCCAGTTCAGATAATTCAATTGAATTGCATTAGGGAGCTCAGATCCCATTTGACTGGGGAAATGGAACATTAATTGGCATTTGTTCAAGCCAAACAAAGGACACCAAGGGAATATTACCAAATTAAAAGACTTTCAAACGCAGAGAATAAATCTCCAAGGACTAACACAGCCTGGAAAAATGAGCAAACACACTAGAAAATGTTTTTAAAATAAGTGGTTCATGAAAGTGCACGCAGCGAGGATTATATTTATAATTCAAAGACATAAAGAGCCCGACCCTTGCTAAACTCATGCGCAACATGCATGCTCGAATTAAACCACAATTAGAGGCTTTTCTTCATCGCAGGTCAGAGATGAGAGTAGCTTGTTTTCTGAACACCTTCTTTTATAGCAGACTGTGCTTGTGGGAGGGGAGGGGATTTTTTTTTTCTCTTCACATTTTTTCACTTTCCATCTCAGTCCTCCTCAGTGAATTGATGGAATGACCTGGACTTGATCTTTGAGGTCAACATGCCTGATGGTTCCTGCAGATTGATAAATTGATTCAAAACTATTACCATGGTAAAAAAGCAATAAGGTCATAAAACTTGCATTGGTCCAGCTGAGTAAATCCGGGGCATTTCGCCGAAGGAGTGGCACGGCAGGATGGGAGCATGCGTCGGAATGAGAGAGCGAGAAATGACTTTGAAGAGCTCATCATCTCCAATCTATTTTTCCCGCCCGTGCTTCATGCCGCCGCATAGAGGCACTTCATTACAGGGGAATAACTGTACACAGCCCGGGCCGCCCGCCTGCCTCCTGCTCCTCGCGGCTCCCCTGAGGGGCTTCAGGTGCTTAATACCTCATCACTGGCTTCATTGAACGCTTTAATCTGCACTCCTGTGATCAATAGAATCCCGCTGTAAATTAAAAGGGCCATTCCATGTAATCAAACCTGTTAATGCTCATTCTGAAAACCATTATTTGTGGAAGGCATTTAGGGGGAATTGCCACACTGACAAGCCCCCTTGCTTGCAGAGATTATCAGAGGACAAGGATTTGGACAAAGACTGAGAGAAGGGGGATCCAGTCTGTCCCTCGCCAGCATAACGTGCCCTGCAGACAGAGAGAGGGATTGAGGGAGGGCGAACGCGAGAAAAACACAAGCGGCGGAACTCAGTCTAGTGCAGAACATAATGGGAGGATGGGCGAGAGGGGAGATAAGTTTAGAGAGAGGGGCCGTCTGTCTGCTTGGGCCTCTCCGACACTCATACACGCAGAAAATGAAATCTTGGAGCCTGCCATTTCTGCGGCAAATTCAATTACGCCAGCCGCTTGTACAAAGAGCTGTAGCTTCCTTGGGCCTGAAATTGAAAAAAGGCAAGTGCTGATGAGATGGTGAATAACTGGCTCGGCTTTGATAGCAGACAGGTGAGAGAGTCTCTGCCGATCGCTCACGCGAGTCCCAAAACTTAAAGTATCGTACTGAATATTGCTGCAGAGAGGTCTTTGAGGGTCTTTGGAAATACTAAATGTTGACAAACCCACTCACTTACACGAGCACGATATGGTATGTGGCGCAAAATATCACTGAAAGCGATGGAGAGGTAAATAATGTGCTGTCGTAGCGTCTCCTTTTTTGATTTTCCACATGAGCACGTCACTTATGCCGTGCCAGCGTACCGTAAACTTCCCGATCTGCACAGCAAGCTGCCGTAAAATTAGAGCTCTTTCTTGTAATCCTAATTGTTTGTACAATTCATAGTTTTTCTCACGGTGCACTGACATTCCCCGCTGAAAAATCAAATTCTAATTTGAGAGAAAATCCTGCAGGGACTTCATAAGAAAACTGCCATTTAAGGCCGACAAGGCGAGAGGAGAGGAAAGCTATTACTGCTGTATCTTAAAAGGTCAATTACATTCTGTATAATGACTTTGACTGTTTAATCCAAATGTATGAGTCTGTTGCTAAGCCTTCTTCTGACATTGATAGACTTGAGTGGCAGAGAAGGATCTTCTCCTGTCAAGACATCAGCAGCTGGGAGATAATGAGAAACGGCACTTGAAATTTTCCTCGCTTGGCAGCGACTGAATCGGCTTCGGGGAGGAACATGCTGTTCTCTTTCTCTCCTTATCAGCTTAAATGTTTGACTTGGTGTGGTCAGGCGGGGATCAAGTGCTGGTTTTGTTTGCCGCCGGGGCTAAAATGGTCTACAGCGTGACCCGAACAACACTTTTTTTTGGCCAGATATCATCTCTCCCCTTCCTGGATATTTAATGCGATGTTTGCTCTTGCAATGCCCGTGATTCCAGCGCCAGCATCTCATCTGCAATGTAACACAATTTCCGCACCTGAAAAGCAACTGTCTCGAGTCAATAGACTATAAATTGCTCTTGGAAATGGCGTGATCTTAAATAAAAGGTCTGAAGCGGACCCCCGCCTTTTTTAATCATTTGTATGTTTAGCTGTTTGGTCAATTTACTTTGCCGCTGTGATGTTTCACGGTTAAAGGCCATCAATCACATTCATGGCGAGAAACATCTCCCGCTACAATATTACAGGTTATTAAAAGGATGATGAGAATGCAGCCACATGGGCAGGCAAATGCCCTTTTTCTCATCTTCTGAGAGCGTGGCCTTGAGATAATCTAGTGATTCATCTTCGCCCTGCCCATCAACAAGTGGCAGTGGGCTCAAGTCCCCAATAATGAGCTACTCTGTCCATTTCACCTTCTAAACACAAACATTAGTCACATCACATTCTCAGTCCACTTACTACAGGGATCCTGTACTCGCTCGCTACAGCAACCGCTGATGCATTTCAATTGATCGGCTTTATGAAGGTTATAACTAGACGTGAAGAAATCCAATCTGTGACAAGCTATATTGCGAATATTCTCTCTGCACACAAATAATAAGACTTTTGAAAGCACTCTCTATCTTGTGAGGTCCCTCCTCTTGTCAGATGGCACTTGTCTGAAGATGATTTAGACTTTGGCTTGATCAAAGCTTTGATCTGAGTGTCAGTTTACAAGCTGTCCTTTTCTGCTAAAGTGACTCTTATCAGGACATAGCCAGATGAGAGGGAATTTTACAAGGCTTTGCACAAGAAATGCGGAGAAAAAGACAGATTTCACGAGTGACTATTAAACATGGGGAGGAGATACAAAACATGCATTTAATTGAACTCCTCTTCAACTTTGATATGACACAATGCAATTAGATCTTCCTTGTCGGTGATGAATTATTCCCATCTAAAATATGGGTCCAAATCCAAAGGGAATGAATTTAAATTTCAAATGACTCCATAGAGCTTTTTTAAGAAGATTGATGACTTTCTTTCCCTAGTTTTGATTAAGGTTTTGTAAAATGGCTGTGATTATTTAGCACTTAGAAAAGTCTAGAAAATTAATCATTTTATGAAGTGATATCATTTGATATTTAAATAAGACAAACGATAGAAGTCATCTCGCTGTGTTTAAATAGGACTTATAAGCTAATATTTCTTTTATCACTATACAGGATATTAATAATAAAATTATGGATTCTCATACAGTCAATCATCCAATCATTTGAAAGCTGAATAAATTCAAAGCAGACAGGTACATTTGATCAGCTGAATGTATAACGACAGTGCCATGTAATTGTGGTTATGTCTGTGTTTCCTACAGAATTCTTTATATATATTTTCTCTGTCACAACTGTCTTTCTTTAACAACGATGAAAAACAGCCATCAATTATACTGACATGAACTTGCTTCATTTCGATATGGACATCTTTGAAAATAATAACTTTCAGTTCAGTAAATAAGCCACATGTTGATTCAGTGAAGTGTTCTGAAACTGGAAACTTGTCTTATTTGAACTATATTACTTAGACCAACCAGCTTGTTTGTTTGGTAATCACACTGTAAAAAAAATTGTTTCAACTTAAAGTGTTCATGCTGCCTTCACATTTTAAGTTGACTAAACTTAAAATCTTAAGTTGGCATCTTGGATATTTGAGTTGACTAAACTTAAAATGTTAACGCAGCACGAACACTTAATTCAATTGGACTACTTTGATCGTGCTGAATGTTTTGAATTCACTAAAAAGAAGCAGTTCATAAGAGTCATTTGTTCGTGATTTGAACTACATCGGTTACGCTGTATTTGATTCAATAAAAAGAGCTGGCATAGAAGAATCATTTATTCGTGCTTTTGGTTGCGTTAATATATTTTTTTTGCACGCAGGCTGTGAGGACCTCTCAACAGAAAGATGTCTCTTATTTCGCAATGCGCAATGTTTTTATTAAATACGATTTCAATGCAGACATGAACATTCACAACAAGGTAAAATATGATTTAGTTTGCCATGATGCTAAAAATCTGTGGTGAAGCGTGCAGGAAACGTTGGTTATAATATTCAGTCATTGCTTTCCAATGTCAAACAGATGACACGCTCTCATATATGAACACATATTTGATTTCTGAGCGTTTCCTTTTAATGCAATAAATGACGTCCATTCATTTTGAATTCCTATATTAAGCAGGTCTATTCTATCTGTACAACAAAACAGTAGAAACAGATAATCTAATTTTCTGTTGAGCGATTTGTCTCTAGTAGGAATGTTTGTAACACAATTTGTTACAAAAATCCCTGGGCTTTGATAGATTTATAACAAAAGAGCAAAAACGGAGGGTGCCACTATCGCTCCCCTGACCCCATAAATCACATCTTTAGTGACCACATATTAAGTGCTTTTCTCATTCCCCGCCCATTAAAAGTAAATAATCTGCAGAGAATGAGGCATTTGCTAAGGAGGCATCCTATTTTTCATATGTGACAGTTATCTGAGTGAAGGTGTGCAGGTGGGATGGGAGGTGGAGCAGAATGATGATGTCAGATTAAGGATGGCGGATGCAGAGTCTCACAGCCCCTCTGACCGTGTGTATTTATAGAGGAAGGGGAATTTATTGGTGGCTGCTTGCTGGCGATGCAGTCTGGCACATTTTACATCCTAAACTGGATCATCATTTAACACTGATGACGCATAGAATGGTTCGGTACCCTCTCCAGATGTACATCGCAAATATCTTGCTGAATGTGTTCTGGCTTCCTGTTCATACATCTTGGGTCACCATAAAAGCGTAGTAAGTCACATACATCTGGACTGAATAATTCCACATATTTATAAAATGAAGTTTCGCCCCAGCAAGTGAAATGAGATGCAGACTGCATTGGTGGAGGCGAGTAATTAAGTTCATTAAGTTAATTATTTTTTTTCCTCCTGAGCGAAAAGGAGAAGGAAATAGCACCCAATCGCTAATTAAGTCCTCCCCTCATCATATTGGGAAAAAATGAACATTATGCGGCTACATCGGTTTCATGTTGTTGCATATTCATAGCGTTAAATTAATTTAATACCTCCCATATAAATCATGCAAATTTATGAAGTGATGGTTTCATTTTATTGCACCATATTAAGTCATGTTCGATGCACAAGGTGGCCGTGAAGTGAGGCATTACTCAAGGTTAGTCCGTGTTATTTATGACATATCTGTCAGTTAATACTCAACTGGCTTTTATTGCACTTTAATGTGCAAGGAAGTAATAATATGAAGCGCAGTTATGAGGGTGATGATGGCACAGATGTGTTGGACAGCAGGGCAGAACCAATGCTATCTGAGACTGATTAGTCTTAAAGCTGTGCACAAAACACAGATGCATCTCATTTTTAACCTATGGTCTGTTACTTTGGGGTCATTCAATAATTCAATACAATTGTCTGATGGTGTGATTGTTTTATTTTATTTTATTAATGGTTGTTTTTTTTTTTAAAAGATTATTTTGTGTATAAATATCTGATGGTGTGATTTTTTTTATTTTTTTTTATTTTTTTTACTTGATTGCTGAGATAATTTAATGTATTATTTGTCTATCATTGAGATATACTATTTTATAGTTTTTATAAAAAAACAAACATTTAATTAGTTTTTATTTTTATTTTAGTTAAAGTCTTAGTCATTCTGTTGTCTGTTTTAGTCTTTTTTTATTAGTTTTTGTTTTAAAAAAAAGGTCTATATAGTTTTTATAAATTTTTATTTTGGTTTTAGTTTATTTTATTACATCAAGTTAAACTAAATGAAAATGAGATATATTGCCTTGCCAACTAGCTTTAAAAAAAATATATATATAGCCTATATATATGTTTTTTTTTTCATTTCAGTTAAGATATATTTTATATATTATAAGTAATATATATATATATTTTTTATGGTTTTAGTTCAGTTACCCCGTTACAATATGAAAATGTCATAATTATAAACCATTTCGCCATTATTAAAAAAAAAATTATTGAAAAGAGTGCCGCGTAGAATCCAGTTTCACTTTTTTTGCAGTTTGCTTTGGCTTACATTTGTTTGAAGACAGACAGAAAATGGCATTATTACGACATATTTGAGTTAGTTTTTCCAGCCTTTATTATGCAAGGTGAAATAAAATCCCTGCAATCCTCAGGGGATCTGCCATCTTTCCAGGTTAAACATTTGCCAGATCACATCCTCTCACCGCTGTTCTTTTGACTCGGGGACCTCAAAAGCCTCTTTTGAATAACTGGCTCCTTACGTGGAACATTTGACATACAGACGAGGCCGAGCACACCGATTATCCGTCCTTGGAAAAATGAAAAGCTACTTCATAAGACCCCTGGTTTGGGTCATAACACCACGATTGTTCTTAACTAGTGCGAGTGAGAGAATCCAGCTGGGTCATATCTCCCTCATTAATGAGTCATTGGGGGACCCTGTACCATTACTATGATCCGGATTGTGCACTTGCTGCAATTTGCCACGATTAATGGAGGAGGGTCAACCCGGGTCACTTTCAATTTCCACCCAGAGGGGCGAGAAATGGAAACAACTCATTTGCACAGATTTGAATAATTTGCCCCCTTGAAAAAAAAAAGAAAATATGGGGCGAGGAGAAAGAAAGAGGCGATAAAGGAATCGGGTAGAAGACTCGAGCGCTGTTGCACTTTGCACAATAATAAGCCACGCTGCCGTCGTCAGCTGGCAC
Organism: Gobio gobio; assembly: GCF_949357685.1. Lineage (NCBI taxonomy): Eukaryota > Metazoa > Chordata > Actinopteri > Cypriniformes > Gobionidae > Gobio > Gobio gobio. The sequence goes on along the minus strand of NC_137107.1, from coordinate 31,313,928 downwards.
AAAGGCAATAATGAATATGATTGAGGATATGAATCCAGATGTGGGAATAAAGCTCGCCTTTCTCCGTGCAGTCTCACTTGGGAGCGTCTGCTGCGTCTAGTGAGCTTTTAAACTTATCATAAATGTATTAAGATTGCACCGGGCCATGAAACAGCTGTACACAATTAATCTTCTGCAAATCTTATCTGAAGAATTGCTTTCAGCGAAGTAACATCTGCTGCGAGAGGTGCTTATTCATGGGCGACGCTCGCCTGCCACACTTTTATGTGTAGGGCACGATCATTGCCAATGAAGTAAAAATTCATCGTTTTCCCTGTTCGGTAAAAATAACATTCAGCAGCATTAAAACATCATCCATCAACATTGTCTTGGGGGCTCCAAACCCGTCGCAGCCCAACAAATTAAAGAGAATATTCATTTCTGTGTGAACTTGCAGTGTGCAGCTTCACTGAGCTGATATAGTTTTCATTTTTTTTCTCTCTCGCTCCCTCTCTCTTTGGAGATGAAATTGAAGCAGTGCATTTCAATATCGCCAGCGCTCCGGCTGTTGGGCCTGGTGCAGGAAGTACATAGTGTGACTGCCATCATTGTCTCTCTGTGACCTAACAAGGGCCTTTGTGTTGTGAATACATTCTAAATAAAATATCATCAATGAATCCTGGTTTCCACAAAAATAACTGTTTTCGACATTGATCATAATAAGAAATGTTTACAAAATCGGCATATTAGAATGATTTCTGACACTGAAGACTGGAGTAATGATGCTGAAAATGTGCTTTGCCATCACAGGAATAAATAACATTTTAACAATACGTTAATACTGTTTTTTATGTAGGCTATTTTTGATTTGGTGAGCATAAGAGTCTTCTTTCAGAAAATTTTTAAATTCGTATGAACCACAAACATTTGAAGTGTAGTGTATATTTAAAAAATATTTTTAAAACTATTTAATACAACAGTGTAGATGCTGGGTTTGCACTTTAATGCACTCCTTTAATGTCAAGGATTGAATAGTTGTTCAAAGTTTGAGAATGGCTCTGGATTGGTCACATGACAGGCAGGCAATCAACCAAACAAGGAGAAGAACTTTTATGCACACTCTACGTCTTTTATCTTCTCAACATTAATTACAATCATGTAATTTATTAATTCCCAACTGTCGGCACCTCACAGATGGCAATATTATTTACAATACACAATGTTGCTTGGAGCCCGGCCAGATGCTGTCTTAATATGGATTTGATCATCTGTAACTTTGGCAGTTTGTCAATTAGTCCATTTTTTTGCAGTATGAAGAAAACAATCTGTTTATTTTGTTTTCTTTTGCCTGTCCCATCTTCCTTTGTAAACCGATACAAAGAGTTCGATTTAGGGAATGAGACAAAGGGTAATCAGATGAGACGGTAATATAAAAAGTTTGAAACATGGGGTTATTAATATCATAACGGCCAGATTAAATAAATAATAATAAAGAGTCAGATTTAGGGAATGATACTAAGAGTAATCAAAATAGATAAGTAAAAGTTTGAAACAAAGGTTATTAATATCCTAATGGCCAGATTAAAGAACATTATAACTGTAGAAAACAGTCAGAGATTTTTCCATTGTGATTTTTCCAGATATTTATCCATGTAAAATAAAGGGTTAGTCCACCCAAAAATGAAAATGATCCCATAATTTACTCACCACTGATTCTAGTTTATAAAATTATAACTATGGATATTTTACTATTCACTCCCATTTTAAAGCTTGGAAGAGCCAGGATATGTTTAAATATAACTCCGATTGTGTTCGGCTGAATTATAGGATGACTTGAGGGTGAGTAAATTATGGGATAATTTTCATTTCTGACAGAACTAACCCTTTAATAACTAAACTAATAATTGCCATTCAGCCACCCACAACCCCTTTTATTTTTTTATACTGAGTTATTATATTATATTCTAACTCTAACCCTAAACTCTTTTTGTGTTTTTAGACTTTCCTTAAAACATGATTTAGTATGTTTTTGAGCAATTTTTCAGGGACTATTGGCTGGACCCCACAATGCCGGTCAAGCTTTACTATGTTTATATTTGGCCTGCGTAATATTTTTTTGAATGCGTTCAGAAATATAATTACTTGATCATCTGTAATAGTGATATATTAATATATCATTCATAATAAAATGTTCAATCAGTCCTACCCTGCTGATTTTAAATGGAAATGAAAGAGAAATAACATCAATAATCAGAATTTTTTTTTTGTTTTTTGCATGCTGTCCAGTACAACTGTGATTCAAGACCTGTGCCTGCTGTGGCCGTGTCTGCTTTCAAACAGGGATTATGTTTAAAGCTCAATGTGTATTGTTCAATGTGACACGGTCAATTCATCATTAGTTTTGAGCGGAGAACGGATGAGTACACTTTCAATTTAGTTCACAGCCTTTCTTCATTCATCATGGCTCCTCATCATCCATCATTTCCTGCCTTTGATTTGTACAAAAAAAACACACTTTCATAAGTTTAATGCAATTAATCATGAGGCAGGATAATTTTCTATTAATGGACCACAACCATTATTTCATTATTCATTTGATGAACTTGCACAGTGTGTTTCACGGAGGTGTGATTATAAGCACTGCTCACCAAGCATGAACGTGTGCCACTCCGGATCTTTGCTGCTGTTTCTTAAATGGCTCTGTGTACAATCTGCCCGCTCTGCCGTCCGACTGTAGCTTTTGTCTTCATATAACAAGTCCTGATAAATTGGAAAAGTTGCAGGCATAGATGAGAGCTGACCCGAAAAACAAAAGCAATCACAGTAAAGGGTAAAACGCCTGGAACGGTGAACCGCGACAGCTCTCGCATTCAAGGTGAAATTCTGCCTCCCTCTCCATAAAAAGAGAAACATGCATACGCTCAGAAAGCAAACAATTTATGATCTGGTTACTTGAGCCGAATCAGTCTGGTTTCTTTGAAAGCCCTAAAAGTCACACATAATATTAAAACTAGTTCAAATGAATACCTAACCCCACATGTGAAATAATGTACTATGGCATCTGAAGTAATTTAGTCTGTTTTGTTTGATTCTTAAGCCTTGGTTCAAGAAGTGTTGTAAAAAGATTTTAGACTTTTTAAAGTAATACATAACAAAAGTAGGTTTGCGTAATATATTGAGTTTGTATTTTTATTCATTTTGAGGAATACTGAATCTGTTTTGGTGCAAGTGAGATTAGTACATTTTTATTCTAGAACTACAATAACCATCATGTTTACGCCTCTGCACCTTTTGCCCAATTTCTCTCAACATGTAGACAGTCAATTAATGGGAGAACAAGGTAATTGAGTAACACTATTAAAAATAACCCAAGTTGGGTTGAAAATGGACTAACCCAGCAATTAGGTTGTTTTAACCAAGCGGTTGGGTTAAATGTTTGCTTAAAACAACCCAATTGTGGGGTAAAACAACCCAATCGCTGGGTTAAAACAACCCAGTTGCTGGGTTAGTCCATTTTCAACCCAGCATTTTTTAGAGTGTACTTACTTGAAAAAGTAACTCAGATTGCTTTACTAGTTACTTGAAAAAAAGTAATCCGATTACTTTGTAATGCATTACCTGCTTGGTTCTATGTCTTTGTTTGGAAACAGCCCTGAATTAAAAGATTCACCTTAAGCAAAGATGCTGTATAAAAATTTGAGCTGATTATAAGAACTTAATTATTTTTCATAGTCTTGAATCTCGCCGCAGATCAATCAGCTCTCGGGCTCAAAGAACTTCCGACTCCATTTTAGCTCAATCAAAAAGGGGAAAAAAATCAATGTGGTCTAATTATAGCCTATTTCATTAAGGTATGTTAATCAGGTAGAATTGCAAATGAGTTGGGCCTATGATTTTTCTTCTTGTACGCTGCCGATATACAGTAGACAGTGTTGATGAAACATTATTACAAGCATAGTGACATCTGTTGGACTGATCAAGTGCATATTATCCCACCTGTTGAATCGCACATTACTTTTATGTTATAAAGTTATAAAATCAAGCTTTTTTTTTTTGCCGGATTCACAGTGTACCATGTTAAAGCATCATGCACATCTTTTGGTTCCAGCTATGGTCGAGGAGAGGACATGATGTCTAAGACCACGACAAAAGCCGAGCACACTTCTTTCATTGTATTATTTTTCCTCTCCTCAGACACCCCGCCAGCCTTTTCACTTGGACCGTATATGTTTTTGATAATCCAATTTTTGGGCTGGAAACAAGCTAAGAAGCATCAATTGTTAAGTGCTCAAATAAACAAAAAATATGCTATTTAATTGTCCAAATAAGGTCAATGATGTACTTAAACTGTAAAGAAAGGCGTACACAACCACTATACATTAGCAGATGCTTTCAAACCTTGAGTAATGTTTTATCATAAAACTGACCGTATTTAATAAGGTTGTGTCTGAGCACATTCAAACACTAAAACTCCTTGTGAGGTGCCGAGCTTTTGGAGAAAAGAGAGTCTGCAGAGACTTCTTCCAGGATTCCTCTATTGATTTTCCCCTCCGAGACGTATTGTACCTCAAGATCTCATGCATTAGTGTAGGAGGTCCACTCGAGTCACAGGAACGATGGTAGAACAATGTATTTAAAAAACATTCGGCTCTAACTAATGGCAGGTCCTCGGCAGAAGCAAGGTCATTTACCCTTGTGATTAGGTAAGCCAGTCAGTTCCAGGCAAACTGTGATTTAAAATGATGTCCCGCTTGAACTACATTCTCCAGGAAAATGATCTAATTTAGTGATTTATTCATATTTACTGAGTGTACTGGCATTACATTTGTATAGATCACATCTGGGTAAAAACAGAAATCGGGAAAATCGAATCAAAATACAGAGACGTGGCCGCCTGTCGCACGGAGTCTACATTCGAGGCTCTGCCGGGGTCACTTCCATGCTTTTTATGATGTCGCTTTGAAATCTATCCGAATCACATTAAATTGGATATAAAGATGTGCAGACACATACATCACAGTAAATGGTGTGCCAGAGCACTGCTCGTGGAGAATCCCACCTCAACAATCAGGTTATAAAATCGGCTTCAGATCCGATTAATAATTTACAATCCTGTTAGGGGAGAACAAACATTTCTGTTCAAGCAATTTAAGTTGCAGGACTGTTATTAAAGCCCGCTGCTGCCTTTGGCGGGGGCTGGAGGATCGTCTGGGGATGTGCTGCGGTCAGAGACGGAGAGAGAGAGAGAGAGAGAGAGAGCGAGGGATAGCTAAGCCTGCTTCAGCCCTTCTGTGCCAGAGAATAACTATGTTCTATTTCACACTCTATGCTTTCTTTATTAAACTGCCATCACAGTAAGCACATATTGCTCACCGTCTCCTCTTTGAATTTACCGTGACTGCACCCTCTCCTTTTCCCTTGCTGGGAAACTTTCTGTCGACTTTCCGCAGCAAAATGTTAGCGCCTAATGACTTTATAATGGCAGACGTTTCGATGGAGCTCTAAGTAAAATGAGCTGGTGCTCCTGCAATCAAAAGCTCAATGGTGCTTTGTGCATCACCCATCACTAATTGACACAAGGGAGACAGATTTGCCTTTTCGCAGAGGGCTGAAAAGTGCCCGCTGGCTTAATGTAATTATTGTATATTTGATGTGCTTGTTACATTCTACACAGGCTTCGCTTGCGTTGTGTACTTTGAGGATAGGAGTGATTCTATTACAGGTCGACTGCTAAATATCGTATAAATTGTTTGAGAGATGAATGTTTCATTTCATTATTTTATTAGGAAAGACACTCGTGATGGTGAGCTGTCTGATGTGGCTCAAGTGTTTGGTAACAGTGACCTCTAGTGTCCACACAGGAACAGCCCACTGGACCTGAGAAAAGTGTGTGCGGCTCACATTCTGTAATAGCTTTAGGATCTTTGAGGATTCATGTTACAGGAATAAAACATGAACATGCACAAAGTGAATATTTTAACACGCAAATCTATACACTGTATTGTGGGGGAAACGCCCATACTAACACCCAACAGCGATTGAGAACAAAGTGAAAATCTGACGCGTTTCAGCAAGTATTGTAACTATGTACCAACAATTTAAGATTTATGTACACAAAAAAGGAAAAGTTCAGATCTCAAGAATATATTTTCCAGTTTAAAAAAGTTGCTGAATCAAAAAGAGCAACATTGCACAGCAACGGGACTGTGCCGATGGGTGCTGATCGATTGTGTCCGGGAGCTTTAGCTAGAAATCTTGTTCAGATCAAGTTCATTAATACTGTGAGCTGTGATTTACGCGGGACCGACAAAGTCTTCGGGACAGTCCGAGCCTACGACCATACTGCTGTACATCTTCTGTTGCTCCTCCTTGTATGACTGCTTGACCTTTGCTCTCTTCAGCCCTCCATCCCTGCAACATAATAATACTTTAATCTATAGCAAATCTATATAATCTATAGCAATTTGTGACTTGCCAGGTTAATAGTTGATCATTTTGTGATTATATTGCCACTAATATTGACCATCCACTAGTACTAAAAACTTTAATGCACATTTAAATATTATAAATAAATAATCAATTATCTCCAGAGAAAGCTAAATTAAATTGAATAATAAAAGATGCTTGCATAATGTGCATGTACATGCATATGTTTTTTTTTTTTTTTTTTGCAAGTGTAAATATATGTATTAATACATTTATTTTCTTACCAGGACAAATCAATTAGTCCTCCCTGATGTGCAATTGCTGATTTTACTCTGTTAGCAAAATGAACAGCATCCTCTCCGTCCTAAAAAAAATACACATTTAGATATTCAGATACAATGAAATAAATAATAATGGAATCAAGGCTCCACCTGTTAAAAGTTTAGATACACCTGAAATGCTCATAAAAGTAATTGAAACTAAGAAATAACACACATGAAAGTAGGGAATTATGTCTCTTATGTCTAACTACAGTTCAGCATGCTCTGATGCATTCTGGGATGCTTTAAAACAGTTTTGAAGTACATCAATGATTGTTTTTTTTTTAAGAAATTCACAAATTATAGAAAGGCACAATTTTTACAGTCTACAAATATAATTTCAAGCTTTTAGGCATAAAATGCTAAAATCAAAATATCATGATCAAGAGAAAATGAGCCGAATTCATGTTTCTGCTTAGGCTCCAGCATTCCTGGAACCTTACAACGGATAGATAGATAGATAGATAGATAGATAGATAGATAGATAGATAGATAGATAGACAGACAGACAGACAGACAGACAGACAGACAGACAGACAGACAGACAGACAGGAACCTTACGACAGACAAACAGATAGATAGAAAGAGACAGACAGACAGGAACCTTATGACAGACAGACAGACAGATAGATAGAGACAGACAGACAGACAGACAGACAGACAGACAGGAAACTTACGACAGACAGACAGATTGATAGAAAGAGACAGACAGACAGACTGGAACCTTACGACGGACGGACGGACAGACAGATAGATAAAAAGAGACAGATAGATAGACTTGAACCTTACGACGGACGGACAGACAGACAGATAGATAAAAAGAGACAGATAGATAGACTGGAACCTTACGACGGACAGACAGATAGATAGAAAGAGACAGACAGACAGACAGACTGGAACCTTACGATGGACGGACAGACAGACAGATAGATAAAAAAGAGACCAATAGAGACTGGAACCTTACGACGGACAGACAGACAGATAGATAGAAAGAGACAGACAGACAGACAGGCAGACAGATAGAAAGAAAGAGACAGACTGGAACCTTACTATAGATAGATAGATAGATAGATAGATAGATAGATAGATAGATAGATAGATAGATAGATAGATAGATAGATAGATAGATAGATAGATAGATAGATAGATAGATAGATAGATAGATAGATAGATAGATAGATAGAGACGGACAGGAACCTTACAACAGATAGATAGATAGATAGAGATATAGATAGATAGATAGATAGATAGATAGATAGATAGATAGATAGATAGATAGATAGATAGATAGATAGATAGATAGATAGATAGATAGATAGATAGATAGATAGATAGGTAGATAGGTAGATAGATAGATAGATAGAGACGGACAGGAACCTTACAACAGATAGATAGATAGATAGATAGAGATATAGATAGATAGATAGATAGATAGATAGATAGATAGATAGATAGATAGATAGATAGATAGATAGATAGATAGATAGATAGATAGATAGATAGATAGATAGATAGATAGATAGAGACAGACAGACGGACAGGAACCTTATGATAGATAGATAGAAAGAAAGAGACCGACAGACAGACTGGGACCTTAAGATAGACTGGAACCTTAAGATAGATAGATAGATAGATAGATAGATAGATAGATAGATAGATAGATAGATAGATAGATAGATAGATAGATAGATAGATAGATAGATAGATAGATAGATAGATAGATAGATAGATAGATAGATAGATAGATAGATAGATAGATAGATAGATACAGACTGGAACCTTACGACAGACAGACAGACAGAGAGATGGAAAGAGACAGACAGACAGACTGGAACCTTACAATGGACGGACAGACAGACAGACAGACAGATAAAAACAGACAGATAGAGACTGGAACCTTACGACGGACAGACAGACAGACTGGAACCTTACGATGGACGGACAGACAGACAGACAGACAAATAAAAACAGACAGATAGAGACTGGAACCTTACGACGGACAGACAGACAGATAGATAGAAAGAGACAGACAGACAGACTGGAACCTTACGACGGACGGACAGACAGACAGACAGACAGACAGACAGACAGATAAAAACAGACAGATAGAGACTGGAACCTTACGACGGACAGACAGACAGACTGGAACCTTACGACGGACGGACAGACAGACAGACAGACAGACAGATAAAAACAGACAGATAGAGACTGGAACCTTACGACGGACAGACAGACAGACTGGAACCTTACGACGGACGGACAGACAGACTGGAACCTTACGATGGACGGACAGACAGACAGACAGACAAATAAAAACAGACAGATAGAGACTGGAACCTTACGACGGACAGACAGACAGATAGATAGAAAGAGACAGACAGACAGACTGGAACCTTACGACGGACGGACAGACAGACAGACAGACAGACAGATAAAAACAGACAGATAGAGACTGGAACCTTACGACGGACAGACAGACAGACTGGAACCTTACGACGGACGGACAGACAGACAGACAGACAGACAGACAGATAAAAACAGACAGATAGAGACTGGAACCTTACGACGGACAGACAGACAGACTGGAACCTTACGACGGACGGACAGACAGACAGACAGACAGACAGATAAAAACAGACAGATAGAGACTGGAACCTTACGACGGACAGACAGACAGACTGGAACCTTACGATGGACGGACAGACAGACAGACAGACAGATAAAAACAGACAGATAGAGACTGGAACCTTACGACGGACAGACAGACAGATAGATAGAAAGAGACAGACAGACAGACTGGAACCTTACGACGGACGGACAGATAGATAGAAAGAGACAGACAGACAGACTGGAACCTTACAACAGACAGAGAGACAGATGGATGGATGGATGTTTCTGCTTACCTGTCGAGTCATAGGTGGGAGGTACCACACATTGCACACAATGGCCCAGCTTGTCATCATTCTGAGGATGTAGCTCACCATGTTGTACTTGGCACTGTTCCAGAAGGCATCTCCAAACTGAGGGTCATACTGAAAGAGAGAAGTACACGAGGTGTGTCCCTTTCAGAGTGTACCTTTAATACTGCCATAGGAAAACACTGGCTTGTTGGCATTCAATACCTTGATTGCAACTGGGTATATAGTTCCACCAATTTCAAAGCTTCCCTTCTTGAACATCATGACTGATGTATTATTAATGCAAGTGCCTAAAATGAACACAAAGACAGACCACAAGTGACATAGAGGTGTATGTATATGTAAATTAAATATGTATACAATGATACTATTTATACTTTCTTTTATAGTAGATTTATACAGCATGATTACTATATGGATACTATAGGACACAATCGCATGAATATAACTTTTACCCTCTGGGAAGATCAGGATTGGCAGCTTAGTTTTATCAGCAATATGGTCTTTCAACCTGTGAAAAAAAGCAAAACTGAGGCTTTATGTTCTAAGCGAGGACATGTCATACTCCACAAGACTAATAAATACACACTTTGTCACCTTTTGGCAACCGCATGGCGATCTTTCATCTCTGATCTCTCAAACCACACATGAGGACAGGATCGCACTATTGACCTTTGAATGACCCCCAGGAGGCCTCCATGAACTTGACCTACCTGAGGAGAATAAAACTGATTTAAAGACATCTGAGACCTTCTCCAGACACACAACGTCACACATCTGATATAGTCAGCGTGACTCACCATAGCATAACATCCATCGTTTGCCAGAATGACAATATCAATCGGGGAGGTGTGGTTGGCAACACAGATACCTCCTTTTTTCGGACGATTCTCTCTGTTATGCATCCCATGAGACAAATATAAGAAACAAGGTTCATTTCACTATATTAGGGCGTGTTGAATAGAAAAAGATGTATGCATGGTCAAGAATGACATAACCCTTTGACCCTTTTCTCCATCTCAGCAAATACATTGTAAGTCACCGCAATTTCTAGAGATTCTAACTAAAACTCTCTGATCTTCTCACTAAATTGCTTGTATTCACTGCAGTCGTCTTTTAGCTTTTTATTTCTTTAGTTGGGAAAATACTTTAGGATTTTATACTTTCAGACATATTTTACTTTCTAAAAGTGCTGCAAAGGATGCAATATGCAAAACAGATATAAAAAAGGTTCACAGTGAATGATATTTTAGCATATGTTTTTGTATGTTTTAAGTTTGCATGCTAGGGAGAACGCTGGAGAAAAACACTTGAGAAGCAGAGGGAAACTGACACAGTGAGACAACGATCAAAGTGGAACGACTGGGATAAAAAAAGAAGCAGCAACTCACTTATTATGATAGCGGATGGTAGCAGACAGGCCTCTGGCACATATTCTGTAGCATGTAATATGAACCAAATCACTGAGCCAGTTCTTCACACTGAAAGAGACACACACCCTTCCCTTTAGGAAATGCTTCAAGTCTACATATTAAAATATCATTCCATTCATATACGTATAACAAACATATTTGAAAACACTTTTGTTCAAGTTTAACATACTATATCTTACTCAGTCAGTCCATAAATGAAAGACAAGCGAATATGCTATAATTAATTATGGCATGCAATATTAATTACTTGCTGTTAGGAAGCAATCCAACAAGAGTAGTTCCTATCACCAACCAGCTCAATCCGATAGCAGCCAAAGTGACCCTATGACAAAGAGCAATAGTATGATTAATATACATATGGGCGAATCACAAAAAAAAACACATTTCCAGGTGACAATAATGAGAATTGAAAGTGGGAAATGAGCTTAAGTGTAATTCATATATATATATATATATATATATATATATATATATATATATATATATATATATATATATATATATATATATATATATATATATATATATATAATATAATATATATATATATATATATATATATATTCACAAAGATGGTTCAATATAATTTTTTTGTTAAAGTCTCTTTAATATATTTTAAAACATAATTTATTCCAGTGATTGCAAAGCAGAATTTATAGCATTATTACTCCTTTAGTCGTCGGTCACATGGTCCATCAGAAAATCATTATAATATGTTGAATTGATGCTCAAGAAACATTTTTTATTATTAACATTTCTGCTCAAAACTGTTGTGCTGCTTAATATTTTTGTGGGAACTGTAATAATTTTTTTACGGATTATTTGGTGAATAGAAAGAAACCTTCGATGAAAGTAAAAATAACCTTTTGTAACAATATAAATGTCTTTATTGTCACCTTTGATCAATTGAATGCATCCAATGAGTGAAATATCAGTCCAATCTCACCTGAGAGGCATTAAAATACAGTAACGTATAAAAACTCCCAGGCCCCATATGATGGTGAGCCGCACGCTGATATAGCGAAAGTTGTTGTTGGTTCGCGTGAGGAGGTTCCAGGAAGCCAGTTCTTCCGACGTGAAGCGCTGAGTAACCTCATCTTCAACAATGTTCTCAATGCCTTTTTTACAAAAATAGAAGACATCACACAGAGTAAAGTCTCCCCCCGCCAGATTTTTGGGGTGGGTCCGTCGAAGTTCTCCAATCTCCTCCTCCATAGAGCCGTCATCTTTTTCGATTATCCCTGAGAAGACATTGCGAGTTTGAAATTAGTTCTGTTCTCGAGCACACAATGCTTTTGTGATACAATTAATTGCCTCTATATACTTTAATTTCTTAGTTTTCTGGAGCAAGTATGATTTCTAATCTAAGTATTATCTCATGCGTGTCCTGAGATCAGGATTCATACAGTCGATCAGCGAAAAATACCCTGCCTGAAGCCGGGTAAAGTTCATAAATAAGATCAACTGAAATTATGAAATCCGTCACTTGCTGCAATAGCAATTACAGTATGCTCAACAGACTCACCATGACTGACAGGCATCAGGCCAATAATACGAGCATTTAAAACATTTTCTTATACAAAGAATTAACTTATAAATAAGGACTTATAAATATGAGCAATGAATAATTAAATAAAACAACAAACAAAAAGGCAGCAAATTTAAGCAAACTTTTCAATTATTGTGTAATATGCAGCATCAATAACACCAAAGAGGAAACTGTGGCTTCACATGACATTATCTTGAAATCAAATGCTTATGTTTTATGCACATGATGTCTCGCAGTCATAAATATTTTTCATGGACAGACACCCTCGCTCACCGTTGGCTGGCTGTGATGGCAGAGTTGGCTGTTCCTTCTGTCCTCTTTGGATCCGGAGAGTCGCCCACTAAACACAGAACAGAAGTTTATTTATGGGTAACCTGTGACACAATACTTCCTACATGCACAAGTCAAAGTGCAATATGTATTCCTCTGAAATAAATACTGAAAACGAAACATCTGACAATGACTTTATTTTCATTGCATGCCTTTTGACCCTCTTGTGCAAGCTTGCAACTACTGTCATGTCTAAAGAACAAATAATTCAAAATACAATCAGGCAAGGAAAGCAATTAATACTCATATGTCTTTAAAAATGAGATGATTTATAGCCTTTATTTACCTCTAGTATCTTAACCAGCACCTTTATGTAGATATCTGTGAATCCCAGAGAGACACCAAACATAGCAGGCAACATGATGAGCCCCACTACTATGGATAGCCACACCTGGAAGAGCACAAATGCGATGTCCCAAAGACCTTCCATCTTTGCTCTCCTTCCTGTCAGTCTGTGGGACTGGGCTCTGGGCTCAGGCCATCTGCTCAAATGGGTGAAGGTAAAAGCCAAAACAGAGGTGGTGCTTGTTTAAAAGGCCATGTCGTAATCCATGGGTTTGTACTGTCTCTGGGGATTTTTTTTTTCTCATGTGGTATGCCTGTTTCTGTATTACAGTACAGCGCCTGACCCGTTTTTTTGCAGAGTTAACTTTTAACAAAATAGACTGTAATCATTTTTAGAAAATCTCAGCTGAATTGTTGCCGTATTTAACCTCCCAAGACCCAGGAAAACAAAGTGAATTTAGTATTTTTTCCCCATGTCATTACATTGTTTAGGGCATAAGAAACAAATGGAAATGTTCTTATGCTATGTCCTTGTAAGTGGACACCAGGTCTTTAAAAAATGAAATGACAAAAACAATGGGATTTCTGGTTTCAGGATTTTATTTTAAACCAAACTTTGTTTAAAGATGATTCTCAGCTATGTTATGAAAGATGTAACGGAATGAATTGATATACCATTTGACTTTATGAAATATGTGGGTAAAATGTCCATACATGGTTTTTCCCATTCAATGCAATGTATCTATACTATCTAATTTGCATATTAATGTGTTCTTGGAGCAACATGTAATGAAAAAAAGAAGTGTAATCATGGGAGTAATAGTTGGCAACATTTTCATAATAATATATAATATTTTATAGGAAATTTGATATGTAATTTCTTTCCCTATTCACTTGTCTCCCCAAATGCCTGCTAAACCTGGTGTCCTCTATAGTGAAGATGTATGAAATCAATGCCCTGTTTTGTAACAAAGTCATATTTTGATTAGAAACCCCATAACATTTTCCTGAGATGTTGATTTATAACTAACAATTTAAAAATTAGTTAGATTTAAATGATAATTACAAAATATTATATTTCCATAAGAGTTCAAAATTTGATCTTTCGGTCATTTTAAAGAACAAATGGTATCTCTGACTGTACTCTTTATGGGACATCCAGACTTAAAACTGTGACAGAGAAATTCACTAAAACCTAATGTGGTTGTACTTTTGCAACCAATTTGAGCTAAATGATAATTAATAATGTTTCATTAATTATCGATCCCACATATATATCTATTATGATTTTACATAACTAGACTTTTATGTAAAATCTGACAGCTTATAAGAACCTTTCTGAATATTTTTGTTCTTAATTTTTATTATAGCGGCAGCTGATAGGCCTACCTGTTTAGTATAATAACAGCTTTAGTAACTATTATTATTTTTATTTAATTTGTGACTAGCTGTAGTAACAATGCCATTTTTATATTTTATTTATTCTTTGACATCTGTGGTTAACAGCTGTAGTAACTATAGTATTTTTAGTTTATGTTTTATAGCTGTAGTAACTGGTATTTTTTTGTTTTGTTTTGTTTTTTTAATGACGTTTGTGGCTAAAATGTGTGTAGTACTTATGGTATTTTTTATATTTCATTTGTTTTGACAATTATGATTTCTCTATGTAGTAACAGTGGTGTTTTTAAATTATTATTTATTTATTAATGCAATTTGTGTCTAGCTGTAGTAACAATGGAATTTCGGCGGAAACTATGTAAGGGTCTCGGCCCCTTAACTTATGTAGAGAAGTTGCTCTTTAAACGACATCAGACATATTATCTCATTACAATTCTACTGGATGAGTTTGACGAACTGTAATGGCACATATGAAGTAGCCTAATTATCGAAAACTTTTAAGGCTTGAGTGGTCCGTCTGTTTCTTTTCCGTTATTAGAAACTCCCGTGCCATTAGAGCTTAACAACAGCATCACATGAGCAGTAAAGCAATAGCAACAAAACAAAGATTAAGAATCAGTACACACACCTTCACAATACCAGGATAACATTCATTTCCTCATTCCACACGTCTTAAGTTAGTTACTGTATGTCCCAAATCCCGTAACTATGTCCGAAAAAGTTCTCGTGTGACTCGTTACAAAGTTCGGACACATATGGTTATAAATGATGCACTAGCGCCTCCTTGTGGTAAAAAAAAAAAAGGTGTCACGTTTCAAAATACTTGATCATAATCGTGTTGTTTTGCCCTTATAAACGCTAAATTTCTTGTTAAACGAGAAGTTTATCTGTTTGTCATAAAATACCCTAAAGTTGCCAAAAGTTTCAGTAAATAACAGATAAACAACAACAAGCCGTTTAGGCTTACTGAGAAGTACAACCACAAACCACCAGTATTTTTGCCAGTGTTTTCCTCAAAATAAAATATACTTAATCACAAGTAATTTCCAAGACACACTTTCAAGGAAGAAAAAAAGAAAGAAATACACATAATGTCAAGGCTGGTTTCTCACAAAAATATTTGCATAGATTCCTCATTAGCAGCTGTTTCTATGGGCCGCTATACGTAAGCCGTCCGCCATATTGGAACGGTCAAAGCCGTGAATATTCGAGAACAGGTTGACTGAGCATCTGCAACCGTAGTCGCATGTATGCATATCGATATCTGCAATAGACTTAAGCAGATGATTTTGCTAAACGAACACAATACAACAAGATGAATGCGTCAATTAACACGACATTAAAAGGTTACCATAGCAAAGACGTTATAAAACACTATAGTGAAAATCTGTAATATTGAGTTAATACATATAAAACGCAAGCCAACACATTCGTACCTGTGAACGGATATCCCATATCTTAAGGAATTTAAATCTAAGCGGTTTCACAACCAGAAGCTGCGCGGTCTTGTGGCATCATACTGTGAGTGAAGAGTGTGACGACTGGCTGACCGTTCCAAGATGGCGGGCGCGCCGAGACGCCGACGCGCCTGGAGCGGTCGAATGTGACATCTACGTATACATGTCTATGTGGTCATTTCTCCGCACCACATGGCGGCAGCATAAGCAAGTGTTAAGCTGTAAACTGCCGTCTCGAGAGCAGAGAGAATAACTAAACGAAACATACAAGAGCAGAAAGTTTATACATGTAGCCTAGTAACTCTAACTTAAAACCATGATGTTGCGATAGTTAACTCACGGTTTATTCCTAAAGCATGGAGGAATTCAACACAACTGTCCGAATATCGGGTTTCGTGCTGAGTTCACTGATGTTTCATCATTTGAACAGTGATGCGGATGTGGTAAGTGGCAAAGGTCCTAATGTGACCGTGGGACTGGGGTTGCACTAAATAGCAAACCTAAGAAGTCAAATGCATTCGCTAAGCATCCCCTCAGTCTCATAACTTCTGTTTATATTTGTACTATGTTTAAAGGAAGGTCTTATTCTTGGAGAGAGTGTAGGGGAGGAGAACTGTAGGATTACAGATTCACAAATTGATCACATACAGGTTGAGCACACTATAAGTAAGTTGACTCTACTTATTTCAAATTTTCATATAATAGTCACAACCCGAAACTCAAAGTATGCTCAGAAGGAACCAATATCACATGACGAATGACAGCCATAACAACAAAACCCTAGTGTCATGTTGTTGTTGTTTTTTTCAGATATTCAAAAACATATCCCTTGCCATAAACTGCATAGGTAAGTGAATTGTTTAGGATTTTTCCACAAACCTCTTTTCATATAAAGCAGTAGTGGATTTTACATTTGGACATCAAGTGGTTAGGCAATTTTATACTAAATTGTTTATAATACAGAAATGATTAAATATGTACTGATAATCAAATATTTAATGTATTCATATTTCCATGAA
This sequence comes from Gobio gobio, assembly GCF_949357685.1. Lineage (NCBI taxonomy): Eukaryota > Metazoa > Chordata > Actinopteri > Cypriniformes > Gobionidae > Gobio > Gobio gobio. Next base: position 31,296,814 of record NC_137107.1, on the reverse strand, counting down.
CTACAAAAAAGAAGTATACATGTATACAGTTTTACTATGTTTACATTCAGCAGTTATCAGAGAATCACTGATATAGAGGTTAAAAGCTGATATAGGCCTATTTTTTTTTTTTTTTTAACCATTGCCTCAATCCTCTTGAAAGCTTCTACAGTAATGCTGGCGATGTGAGTGAGCAGAAAATAAGACACATTTTGTCTGAGTACAAAAAGGTATTTTCCACTTTCTAAACCCATTTGTTTTTTTTACTACTACTGAATAAATCAAAACATTATTTGCATTAACAAATCGTGTTTTTCTTCCTACACGTTTACTTGTGTCAAGGAGAATGTGATTGGGTGGTACAGACAACGAAGAAACACCAGACAGCAAATGACCTTCATGGAACAAGTGATTCATCAGAATATGAGAAAGATTCTGTCCAATCAGGAACTCGTTTTCATGCTGCTCACACCCTCTCAGGCAACAGCTTCAGGCTCCACACATCGCCTTGAGTTCTCAGCGTTCTTATGGCACAGCAGGTGAGATGCACTCAACTCTGGCACACAAACATAAATAAGACTTTTGAAGCGTAGAGAACTAATGTAATTGAATGTACGTGATATCTCCATGCAGCCAGTACAACAATATCCCCATCTTGGTGAGCAACCTGGGAAACCTAGAACAACAAGACTACTGGAGAGTTTCAGGCACATGTCCATCTTTAGGACAGAGTCAAGCTGTTAATCAACACAGGTACATTCAGAAAATACATTTTAATTGCAATTAAAGGCTTTTTAGTTGTGCTTGCCAAAGCAAACATATATAGTACCTGTCAAAAGTTTGGAAAACTTAAATTTCTTTAAATATTTTTTTAAAGAAGCCCCTAATGCTCTCCTAGGCTGCATTTATTTAAGCAGAAATACAGTTAAAAACTGTAATATTGTGAAATATTATTAATATTAAAAATGCCTTTATATTTTAATAAATTAATCAAATATTAGAATGATTTCTGAAGGATCATGCGACACTGAAGACTGGAGTAATGATACTGAAAATTCAGCTTTGCCATCAAAGGAATAAATTACATTTCAAAGTGTATTCAAATAGAAAACTTATTTTAATTTGTATTAATATTTTGTAGTATTTACTGTTTTTATGATTAAATAAATGCAGCCTTGGTGAGCATGAGACTTCTTTCAAGAACACTACAAAATTGTAATGTTTCCATACTTGACAGGTACTGTATGTATGTATGTATATATATGTATGTATGTCTGTATGTGTATATATATATATAATATATATATATGTATGTATATATATATATATATATATATATATATATATATATATATATATATATATATATATATATATATATATATATATATATATATATCAATAGAGGGTATGCATTGACTTTCATCACACATCACTTTCCCGCCGGAACATGCCCCCCCAGCCAGACTGGGTGGCAAAAGAGCTGCTGCGTGACTGGATTTAATAGGGGAAACTGTGAAAACATATGAGTATATGAGTAAAACAAATGATTATCAGTTTAAAATAAAGTTTGGACTCCATATAGTGTTCCTTACAACTTACCCAGCATCTAGTGATCCATGGATATTGACATGCAGCCAGGAATCGTGTTTCCTGACATTTATATGTTCCTGATTTCAACGCTGGGGAAATACATGAAGCAAATTGGCAATATAGGTAGGTCTAAATCCGGATGATCACTTATATCAATGTCATATATCGTCGTATCGTCCAGCGCTAAAACTTGTATAGTTTTTGTCGGTGCTTATTTAAAACCATCAAATCATGCAGAATATAAGATTATGGATATTTAACTCATGAGTTGTCAATACAATATATACGGTATGATTTTACCCCAAAATTCAACATATTGACACAAAATGATAACTGCAAATCATTTCGCTGCGTGGAGACTAGTTGTTTCAGTGAGCAGAATTGATCCATTTGCTTCTCTTTTCTGTAGCTTTCGGCAGTCTGTAAAAGTATACCTCAGATTTTTTGTCAACTCTATTTGTACAGTCAATCTCAAAGCTCTTTCCCGTTTTAGATGTGTTTTTCGCTGCTTTCACGCTGTAAACCAATGCTCAGTCTTTTTGCCACTCAGTGGGAAACACGGTCACTCCGGTCAATGGTGACGTCACATGCATATCCTCTATATCTAGAGATCAAAGAGGACTAGAGAATCATGGGCAACTAACCTTGAAACCACATAGCAATGCAATAAAAACACATGGCCGACCACATAATCATTTTCTTTAGAAGTGATAAATAATTTCTTATTATCTGCCAGGACCAAATTCTTCTGCTCAGGGGACGATTTAAAAGAGGTCAGAAATGTCAGCGACATGAACGATGCTTTATTAGCAGAAATGCAGGTTAGTAACTACATTTCACATTAGTTGCGAAAGTTCTCCTGTGCGATTTGAATATCTGTAATCATATAACCTTTCATATCCATCTTTTTGATACAGAAAGTGTGCAAAGAAGTGGAGAAGAGTGAAAGGGCAGTTGAGAAGCTTCAAGAAGACGTCACACAACTAAAGGAGTCGATTGGGAAACAGAAGAGACACTCTGAGAAAAATGAATGTAAGATCATTTATTTCTAGTGCACTTTATATTGATGCCTCCAAGGCCAATCGCACACTGTGAACTGAGGCTTCTCATTGCAGATTTAAAACATAAAAGAGCTTCAGTCTTTTAGTGTGTGAATACAGATCTTGTTGTAATGTAGCAGTTGTAACCCTAATTTTTAAATATAATTGATGAATATTATTTGTTCTCTTTATCCGCTTGTTAAGTCGTGACATAAGGAACGCCGTTTCTGGGTCCAAGCCTCAAATCGTTTCACTTGAGAATGCCATCGACGGCCGTTTAGGAGCGCTATTTATTAATATTAAACATCAAACATTTTAGAAAGTTAAATACTTACAGTCTACACAACAGTCTCTGTGCTCACAGCGTCACAGACATTAATATTTTAACGACTTATAAAAGATGAATCATTGTCTGGCCGTCTGGAATGTTGGTATGGAGATAAAGGTTATGATTATAATTTTTTTTGTAGTATTACACCACATTGTGTGTGTATATTAGCACCGTTTGTTGTTTTTCTTGTGGTATGAGAGAGAGCGTTTGGACCCAGAAGCGCTGCCACGTGATGACAGACTTAACAACCGGATAGTAGTATAATACAACATTCATTTGTTTTATCAAATTATTATAATTTTCATTTCATATAATTTTGTATGGTTTTTCAAACCACAGATTTACATGAAATGGTCTGCATATTAGGGTATGTTTACACGACATTGTCCTAAAAGGGAAGAGTTTTTCCTTTGCATATTTCATGTACAGACGACAACGTTGTCAAAATGATCCCCGTTCAACGCGGATCTGCAAAAACCACAAAAACACTTATGCAATCTAGGGGTCCATTCTTTGTACGTCGGTAACTCAGTTAGCTGGATTTGATTGTTGACGATTTGGCATGATCTTGATGCAGCGCAGGAGATGCAGATAACTAATAATTTTATTTAATAATCAAATGAAATAGCTAATTTCAACATTGAAATAAAAATTTAAAGGCTGTACAAATACTAGAAATCTTGAAAATAAAAAATTGGGAATCATGTAAAAAAAAAAAGTGCACATTTCATGTATCTATTATAACATTTATGTATCTTGGCTGTTTCTTTATAAAGGTCCAGAAATTCATCATGTCTTTTTTAAATGTATGTCATTACGTTGCTGTCTTGGTGCCAGCTAATCGCTGCATTGCTGATCACTGTTTTGAGTATCGATACATCTGTCATTAAAGGGATAGTTCACCCAAAAAACATTAGTGCCTGCGCGGATAGGTCGAATGAGGCATCTAAGTATATATATAACTTTGATCGCGCCAGTATTTTAACCTTATCCTTAGTTATGGCGCTGGGAAAACTAGATGACATTCGTCTGATAAGAGGTAAAAAAAACAAATACTGTTTGGTTTCTCGCAGAAATAAAATATCCCCATTGACATGCATTAATACGACTATCACACTGCAACGGTTGGAGTTAAAAATCTTCATTTGTGTTCTATTGAAGAAACAAAGACACCTACATCTTAGATGCCCTCGGGGTAAGCAGATAAACATAATTTCAATTTTGGGTGAACTATCCCTTTAATTTGCCAATCTGTGACCAGTTAATCCAGATATTTTCATCAAATCCGCAAATTTGTTTGAAGAACCAAATTAGACTGAACACATTGACACATAGATGATAATGGCACCAGTTTTCTGGATTCCAAAACACCGCTGGAGTGTAAATGAACAGCTACAATGCAGAGTTTTGCGTTGTTAGAAAAAAAACAACAACAAAAACTGTCGTGTAAACATCCCCTTATAGTCTTCATACAGAACCTATGCAAAGTGTTCGATACCATAAATATCCTGATTTTCAGATCAAATCATTTACGGCTAGTACACTATGAACTGAGGCTTTGTCATCACAGATTGTAACCCTATGAATAACATTGTATTTCAGCCCAAAAGTGTGCCTCTCCAGAAGAACCCAAAGAGAACATTCCTCTATGCTCAGCACTGAGAACTCTCTTCCCCAATGCGCCCTCATTACGGACACAAACCCTCACTGTTCAGGGCTTCCCTGTATTAGAACTGTGCTGTAATTCTGACCATAACTTTGATATTCCCACCAAGTTGCCTCTGATTCTGGAGAATCAACATACCAGGAGGAAGGACGTAGCCCCCAGACTTAGGAAAAAATGCCTCGCTGCTGGTTTTCCTCAGAGGCTTAAAAGGAAGAGGAAAACTAATGATATCAGCGAGTCAGCCTCTGAGAGCGGGTCAGATACAGAGATTGAGATGAATGGACAGAGCAGAAGTAACTCTCCTGTCTTTTAAAGGATAAAATCGAGCTTGTTCTTATTTGTACAGCTATCTAGCCATGACTGGAAAGCATTACAAATTTTATACCTGGAAGGTTGCCTTTATCTTGATATGCGTGCTTAACTAAGGTTGCACTATTTTCTTTAATATCATTTTTTTAAACTTTGTTTGTAAATGTTACCTTAAATTAAAAACTGAAATCTATAAATGTGGTGTTTTTATTTAATTGATCAATTTTATTTGTGTTTTCCCTTTAGTAGTACATGAACTTCTGGTTATTATAATTGTTTCAATGTTTAGGAGTTCTTACATACCATTTTGTATGTTTTTACAAACCACAGATTTACAGAAACAATAACACAAAGATGGCCTACAAAGTCACAGTCTTCATACAGAACCTATTCAATGTGTTTAATACCACAAATATCAGGGTCTTTCATAAACTGTGGATCCTTCAGAGTGACTGACATAAAACCTGTGGATAGGACAAAGCTTTGTTAGTCAAATATTCTGGTTTGATTGTATATACATGGATATTTTAGTGAAAGCACAGGCATATTTACTTCATTGTCAAAGTAAAAAAAAGAAAAACGGAATCAGCAAATTACAGATATGAATCCTTACCCATTGAACGAGATTTCTTTATTGCCTTCGATACCTCCTTCTGCTTTCGACCACACAAGCCTGTGAGCAAGAGTTATGTTTTTAATCACTGAATCACATTTATTAAAAAAATATTAAAGTGAATATTTGAACCCATACACCTCTCACCTGTTATGTGTCTGCCGTATACTCTGCCCGTGTGTGGTGAAATGAACTGAGACAACAGCTGGAGAAAGATATCCAAACAAGTGCTTTCATTACTATGACAATAAACATATAAATAACAAATATTCATATTCTTGTTCATTTGACCAACCTGAACGTTTTTAAAGTCTACAGTTATATTGCAGAGGATGCAAGTTTTAGGGGGTTGCTTGTATGGGTTTTCCATTTTGATAGGCTGGATAAGACATCATTTTCCAATATTAATGCAAATAATTATTCAAACCGTTTAAGAAAACTACAATTTAACACGTGTAAAAAGCTTACCATATCATCTTTCTTAGGCGGATCTTGTTGAGATGTTGTCACACTTCTGATGCATTGTGCTGGAACAGATCAAATGAAATATTCTGACATGCTGCCATACTTCAAATTTTGTTAAACAGATCAGGACCGCTTCTTATATCTTGCTTTAACGCCTATGTTAATCACATTATTAAATGTCTACTGCTAATCTCATAAGCGTGCTCACGAAAATGTACTTGTCATCTGGGTACGAGAATAATTAATTACTAAAAAGAGAATAATTATCAAAACATCTTGCATATAAGAAGGTTGGGGTAAAAAATGTGTTGCAAAGATACCTGTAGCCCTTGGTGTGACTGGTTGTTTGGGAAGAGCCTGTAATACCAGGCGACTAAAAGAAAGGGCAAACATTTCTCGGTCTGTTTAGGAGGCCACCATGACAGTTTCTGCTTTCTTCTTCTGCAGAGTCGTTAGGGTTTGTTGTGATCTACCGCCACCTACAGGGTCGGAGTAAGCGAACTATGTTGGGAAAGATAAATAGATGGAAATTGATAAATATCTGAAGTAAAATATTAACATCTTGCAAGAATTAACATTAGACTTGTTTCACAATCAGCGTGTTTCACCTTTTTTTTGGAAGGAAGTTTAAATACATGTGAAAAGACTTGTTTCACAATCAGCGTGTTTCACCTTTTTTTTGGAAGGAGGTTTAGATACATGTGAAAAATGTTGTTGAATATAAACTTTAACTTTCACAGATGATGAATCAATGGTAACTAAAATAGAATAAAGAATAGAACATTTGTATAAAAAGCTCTTGAAGTGTTAAAGATTTTACAAGTGTTTTTGATCATTTTGCAACTCTTTTTTCAGACAGATTACGTTTAAATGCATTTTTAAAAAGTGGATATAACATTTCAATAATAAAGAATTAGTGGAAGTAAAATATGATATATGGATATTTTTTGCATTCTAAAGGGACTTTTGTTCTACTTTTTCTCGTCTCGACACTTTAACAGTCACGTGGTCCAAAGGCGAACTTCCATTGGCTATCTCCAACATTCCGCTTTTCGAAAGTCTTCATTTTTTGGTAAACATTAGTTACTGTATCGTCGCTCAGTATTCCAGCGTTATTTTATGCAACAATATATATTTAGTTATTTGTTTAGGGTTGGGGTTTTTCATGGACTGACTAAGGTTAGTTAACGTTTCCTCGCTATGATACAGATTTGCAATGGATGAATAAACAGCTTTGGCTCTTTGTTGCTGTTGTCAGTTACTGACCCCGCGTCAGTAATATCACACAATGCTGTAATCTCAGTGAGGAGTATCTTTACGGTAGAAATGTATTCTGACAACCACATACACGACATTGTGGTAAAACGCAACACTTCGTCCTCAAGAAAAAGATCAAGGGATAGCATAAGAAGTCACATCGCTCCAGCCAAGAAGCGGTCCAGTTTCACATCAACTAAATGCACTTCCAGAGAAGACATGGCTGAGAATAAAGGCACAGAGCAGGTAAGCAGCCTCTTCTTTCTTTTCATTGAAAGATATACGTTTCAACTTTCAATCATGTTGATGGCTTTTCTGTTTTTGACCAGTGCTGCAGTGACAACGAGGACTTATTTGACGGTTATGACAGCATTGTGGGTGACAGCTCCTTTCTGGCTAAGCTTGAAGATGTGGAGCTCCAGATGAGGCAGTGTCGTGATCAGCAGACTCCAAACCCATGTGAGGATGATCTTTCAGACTCTATCTTAGCAGAGGATTTCAGAGACTCACCACCGAGAGCTTTGCCAAGCTCTCAACTTGAATTTCAAAAAGCGATCACAACCCCGCACAAAAGCCCTTCCAGAGGTGCACATAACACCTCTACCCCTGATTTGGTGAACAGGCCAGCTGTCAATCATGCAGATCTCAATGTCAACAAGCCACCCTCAAAAGCCAGAAGAAGCATGAAAGATCATCTTAAGAAAGTGCTGATAGATAATGCAGCAACATCCAGCACCGTCTCCAAGACAGTACAACAAAAGGAAGCTGTGATGACGGAAGAAATGAGTTTTGCCATGCAGGCTATGGAGTCCATATCAGCTGAGGGAGACCTGGGCCCATTTTTTGGTCTCCCATCCAAGGTTAAAGATCTTATTTTGAGGTTGAAGGGAATCCAGGACTTGTATGGTAAGTGTTTCACATTCTCTCCATTTTGGTTTTCTTTCATCTGCAGCTGGTAAATCAGTGTTTTTAATTCTATTATTATATTATATTCTCTTTTGCTTTCAGAGTGGCAGAAAACGTGTTTGAGTCTGGATTCGGTGCAAAAAAGGAGAAATCTAATTTATTCTTTACCAACAAGTGGAGGAAAGACTCTAGTGGCAGAGATTCTCATATTTAAAGAGCTCTTGTGTAGAAAGAAAGATGCCCTGCTTATTTTGCCATACATATCCTTGGTTCAGGAAAAGGTATGTATTTATGCACGATTTATGTATTATCTAAGCAGTTTTGGATTAATCCACGTATCATTGTATGATGCACTGATTTGCCTCTAGGTTCGAGGGTTGTCTAGCTTTGGAATTGAGTTGGACTTCATGGTCGAGGAGTATGCTGGCAGTAAAGGGAAGTTTCCTCCAGTCAAGAGAAGAAATAAAAACTCTGTGTACATCACAACCATTGAGAAGGGACACAGTCTTGTCAATTCACTGATTGAAAATGACCGTCTAGAGAATATTGGCCTGGTTGTTGTGGATGAGGTGTGTACCACAAATGTATTATTAAAGTATTTAATATTATTTCTAAAACCAATTGTGTTTTGATTTAGTTTTGATACAGGTTTCGTTTGATTTGGTAAGATTTTTAATGCTTATGCTTACCCCGGCTTTGTTTGTTTGATCAAAAATGCAGTAAAAACTGTTATATTGTGAAGTATTATTACAATTTAAATACAATTTTATTTTCTATTTTAATATGTTTGAAATTGTAATTTATTCCTGTGATGACCAAGCTGAATTTTCAGCATCATTACACCTTCAGAAATCATTCTAATATGCTGATTTGCTGCTCAAGATATATTTCTTCTTTAAGCGACAGTTGTGCTGCTTAATAATGTTGTGGAAACCGTAATACTTTTTAGCAGAATTTATTTTTCTAACAATGTTTTTCTAACAACTTTTGACTGGTAGTGTAAAATAAGCTTTTTAAATGAATGTATCTTTTTTTTTATTTTCAGCTCCATATGCTTGGTGATGGGAGCAGGGGAGCAATTCTTGAAATGACTTTATCAAAGATTCTGTACATGAGCAGTGAGTATTCTTAAACTCACACATATACTTCACCTCTGTAATGGTCACTCCTTACCGATTCTGATAACCCCGTTGTTGTTTCCACACAGAGTCAACTCAAATTATTGGTATGAGTGCAACACTAGGAAATGTGGGAGATCTTCAGACCTTCCTGAATGCTGAAAACTACACCAATGACTTTCGGCCTGTAAGAATGACCTCTGTGTGACTGTGATTTAAGTCTTTGAGTTTGATTAACTCAATTCAAATAACTAACTGGTTATTCTGTAGGTTGAGCTGAAAGAGTATGTAAAAATAAAAGATAGCATATATGATGTTGAACCAAAGGAAGAGACATGCTTCAGTTTCTCACGACTCCTGGATTTCAAGGTATTCTTCAATACCAAATTCTTTTACTCAATAAGATATTGATCTGCTTAGCTCATTGAACTTTTGTGCGATTGACTTTCCCAGTACTCCAGTGGAATGCAGAAGATGGACCCTGACCACATCATAGCTCTGGCTACTGAAGTCATCCCGCAGCAGTCCTGCCTCATCTTCTGTGCCACCAAGAAGAACTGTGAGAATCTAGCTGGAATGATCTGCAAGTATTTAAATAAGTGCGTAGACCTTTAAAGTCCTTCAAGTGCTTTTACATTTTTTTTTGTCATTGACATTAAATTAAACCTCTGCTTTTTTTAAGGGAGTTTCTGAAACACAAGCAGGCAGAGAAAGCCACACTTCTGGGTGAACTGAAGAGCAATGGGAATGGATCCTTGTGTCCTGTGCTAAAGAAGACTGTGCCCTTTGGCCTGGCCTACCACCACAGCGGACTGACCAGTGATGAGAGGAAGCTGGTGGAAGAGGCCTATTCCTCAGGAGTGCTCTGCCTCCTCACCTGCACCTCTACTCTTGCTGCTGGCATCAACCTCCCTGCACGCAGGTTTGTCTAGGCCTGTGCATTTCCAACCCAAGTGGTCCAGATTAAATTGTTCTCAAACCTGGACTAAAAGAGATTTTAAAAACTGAATTGAAAAAATACTTGAAAGGGGTTTCTTAATCTTGTGCATGTACCACTTCTCAGGGTGATTTTGAGGTCCCCATATATAGCTGCAGAGTTTTTAAAGAGAAGTCAGTACAAACAGATGGTGGGCAGAGCAGGACGAGCGGGTATTGATGCCATGGGTGAGAGTATCCTGATCCTGCAGGACAAAGATATAAACATGGTAAAAAAAAACAAAAAAAAACACACAGATATATGTTAATATGGGTCATTGACAAATACAGATTCAAACCTGATGTAATGCATATTTTTGAGCCATGAACATGTGTTTAAACAGTTGTTTAACATTTCAGTGTTTACATATATTTTTTGACTTTTATTATGTCAGGCAGTACAACCAAATAGTTGCATGTATATACTGTAGTTGTACCATCTGACATGGAAAGTGTCCCAACCTACCCATGCTTGAAATTAGCAGTTTTTACCAGCATTTGAGAATATAAAAAATTGCTTGAAAAATGTTTTCCAATTATCTCAACAGCTTTAAAACTACTGATATTTATACAAATGTGTTTATATGAAAGTTTTCAAACTAAAATGATGCCATAGTATTTTTATTATTATTAAGACACCATTTTAAATAGTTTTCTTAGTCTGTTCATTTGTTTGGACAGTTGCACCACCTGACATTTTGGGGGTTTAATATGATTAAAAACATAAAATAATATTCATTATTTAAATTTAAATACATTTTTTTATTTTATAGAATAAAGTGATAAATGTTGTGAATTTATCCAATTATTTTAAAGGGAAATTATGCACTTGGACACAAAAATATGCATTATATTATTATATTATATTATATTATATTATATTATATTATATTATATTATATTATATTATATTATATTATATTATATTATATTATATTATATTATATTATATTAATTATATTATATTAATTATATTATATTATATTATATTATATTATATTATATTATATTATATTATATTATATTATATTATATTATATTAATTATATAAAAATGTTCATCAGGCCAAAGATCTATTGTCTGCACCGATGGAGAAGTGTTATAGTAACCTGCTGCATGATGGAGGGAGGGGCCTCCTCAGTCTCATCCTGTCACTCGTCGGCCTGAAAGTATGTGCAATGTTTTAATGTAATAATGAATGAGAAATTATGTCTGGTCTACAGTTGCAAACTCTAAACTGTTTCCTTTTATTTCAGATAACTACAACTGTAGAACAAGTGAGGGATTTCATGAAAGGCACACTGCTTAGTGTGCAGGATGCTCAGGTCAGTCCAGAGAGGAGTTTGTGGGATCTTACAGTGGAGTCTATAGAGACTTTGAAGCAGAAGAGCCTCATTGAAGCCTCTGTTGATGTACATAATGAAACCATTCTCCAAATCACCAGGCTTGGGAGAGCAACATTCAAAGGTAAAATAGAGTGTGGCTGAAGGAATTTAATGCATTTACCACTGGGTGGCAATATGACCTTGTTTAGAGATCAGTCAGTTAATTTCTACTGTCTGTTTTTATTATTTATCACTGTTTTTTTAGAGCCTCCCTTTTGTAATGTTTTTCATTTAAATTATTATTTGCCATTTCAGGTTCAGTAGACCTAAACTACTGCGATCTGCTGTACCGAGACTTATCGAAGGGGCTGGAGGGTTTACTCCTCAATAGTTTTCTTCACTTAGTGTATCTGGTTACTCCATATGACATGGTGCACCAATGCAAGCCAGATTGGATGATCTACTTCAGACTGGTAAGATGTTTCATCGGGTTAAATCTGTTTTAGTTATACAATGTGCAACATTTTGGGGATTTTTTTATGTTTTGAAATAAGTCTCTTATGCTCACCAAGGCTCCATTAATTTGATCAAAAACAACAGTAAAATTTTAACTGTTGTATATTTTTATATATTGTAAAATAAAATGTATTCCTGTGAATGGCAAAGCTGAGTTTTCAAGCATCATTACTCCAGTGTCACATGATCACATGATGCTGATTTGGTGTTCAAGAATTTTTTTTTATTATTATTATTATTATTATTATTATTGTTATTATTATTATTATTATAAATGTTGAAAACAGTTGTGATGCTTAATATTTTTTCTGGTAACCATGATGCATTTTTTCAGTATTCTTTAACTTCTTAACCCGCACCGGTTCGTGGACGGGGGGGGTTGACGGAAGTGGGGGGGTGTGTACTTTTATCTACTTTTGTTTTATACAAAATATTCAATCAACTATCACAAACTATGCATCATTTGAAAGCTAAAACACTCAAGATTCATGTTCTGAACTTGTTTTTGCAATAAATACACCAGAGAGGAAAGGGTTAAATGAAACACTAAAGGACCGGCCATGTAAACATTAGAAAAATATCAGCGTTACTCATCTTTCATCTCCTGTCGTTCAGATCAGATCGGACGAATCCAATAAACACCCGCATACATCTCTGTGTAAGAGTCCATTCTTCAAAATGCATCCCACTTTTTAATCCAAAACAACGAAAAAATAGGGAAACAACTAAAAATCCTCCGTTGTTTGCAAGAGAGTTTTGAGTTAGCGTGATCAATCATGTCCATTTTCAATGAAATATCGATTCTATTCCGTGTCTGGCAAACTCCCCCTGCTAGAATGGCTTCTCCCACGTATTTTAAACCCTCCCCCGTCTCTCTCCTTCAATCAGAGACTCTTCTGGGATGCATCATATAGAGGAAGTGCCTTACTATGGAGTCAAAATAGGGCCACATATATCTGCAAAATAACACAATGTTTTGCAAACAAAAAATATGTTTTGCAAAAAAAAAAAAGTTTTGCAAAAAAAAAATAATAATTTTGCAAAAAAAAATAGAATATTGAGAAAAAAATGCTTTTTTGCAAGTAAAAAAATAGTAATTGCAAAAGAAAAGTTACCACTGAGAGGAAAAATAAAGTTTAGCAAAGTAAAACTTGCAGCATTGACTTTGCAACACCTTTGCGCCGCTCCTTTAAATCCACGTTTCCGTCATCCGTGCCTCTGAGGCGCAAGCTTTCCTTTGCGCTTCATTTTTCTTTGCGCCTCGCTTTGTGTCCCTGATTTGACGTGGGGGAGGAGTCAAGAGGTTGGGGTGTGTACATGGGTGTGTACAAGGGACGAAGGCGCGTCCTTCTCGTTAAGTCATCAGCGCGAGCCCCAGACCGTATGGATCTCGAGACCTCTGTGTGTCATTTTGCTGCATATCATCTAACTGTCTTTGAACACAAGAATATATTGGGCATGATTAATTGCATACATTTTTTTAATCATGTGTTTTTTTTTAATTAATGAGTTAAATTGACAGCTCTACTTGTAACACTTTACCCCAACACTGATGATGTGTCAGACAGATTCAAGAAATGATTCCTGATGTAGTTTGGTTAGTTAACATAGCTGAGAGCTGCATGCATGCAACATGGGTATTTATAACCCTTACACCAGAATGCTAGACATCGATGGATCATCCTCTGCATAGAAAGTGAATGAGATTGGGCAAATTAATTGAGACAGCGAGAGATCAGCACAGTTGCTCAGCCTCAAGGGCGAGTGGCCAAATTTAAGTCAGATTGTATTGATTGACGTAACGAGAAGGACGCGCCTTCGTCCCTTGTACACACCCATGTACACACCCCAACCTCTTGACTCCTCCCCCACGTCAAATCAGGGACAAAGCGAGGCGCAAAGAAAAATGAAGCGCAAAGGAAAGCTTGCGCCTCAGAGGCACGGATGACGGAAACGCAGATTTAAAGGAGCGGCGCAAAGGTGTTGCAAAGTCAATGCTGCAAGTTTTACTTTGCTAAACTTTATTTTTCCTCTCAGTGGTAACTTTTCTTTTGCAATTACTATTTTTTTACTTGCAAAAAAGCATTTTTTTCTCAATATTCTATTTTTTTTTGCAAAATTATTATTATTTTTTTGCAAAACTTTTTTTTTTTTGCAAAACATATTTTTTGTTTGCAAAACATTGTGTTATTTTGCAGATATATGTGGCCCTATTTTGACTCCATACCTTACAGGCTTGGTGAGCTGTCAATCATTGCGCCCATGGTTTTCGTTGGATAAAGGCACTCGGTGCCCAGCCAATGCCTTTTCAACAAAGGTTTGATTGATGGACTTAGTAACCAATCAAAAGGCATTATCTTGCGCAGTTTGCGTAAGTAGGCTTTGGTGAATACTGTTTGCGCGCTGGCTGCACGTTCTCCATGGCGCAACTGCAGTGGAGCGCGCAGTCTGTCACTGACGCTTCCCATCAGCTAAATGAGTTTTTTACACTTTGTAATCTCTGTAAATAGTTGCTTTAGTTTTTCAGTAACTGTTTATCCATTATAATTAGTAGTATATTGCAGTTTATTGCAGATTTATTTGAATGAAAAACTACTCTTTACAATAGCAAATGTTCTGAAATAAATGGCCTTTTTGAAATGACGCCTAGACTTTTCTTGACATAAAAGCTCACAGAAGCTACATTACTGAGAGAATCATCCTCATATTTGAATCATGACATGATTAGACATTCAGTTTTATATTTAAGTTATTTTCAGGCTCTTAACATTAAATTATAATATTTTTTTCCCTAATTGAAAACAAAAAACAAAAAACGTGAGTCACTTACATGTATATTTACATGTATATTACTCTGTTCCCATATTACTTTGAGTTATTATGACTCTTGGGTAGCAATATTTCAAGTGTCTAGTTTAAAATAAGACCAGGTTTATGAATATAGACCATAGGGTTTAAGAGCTGCAGACATTTTCATTTGGGTATATCGTTTTCAAAAAATTCCACAAAAATGGGGCGCTTGTTAAGAGGTTAATGAATAAAAAAGTTCAAAAGAACAGCATTTATTTAAAGTAGATTGTTTTTGTAACACTATAATGTCTTTACTTTCAATGCATTCTTGTTGAATACAATTATTAATTTATTTAAAAAAACAACAACAGTGTAACAGTGTTTGTTGACTATTATTGTGCTCTTCCTTAGTCTCAACTGATGTGTATCTGATTTTTTTTCATTGTACCAGTTTACAAATTTGTCGGTTGCTGAGCAGAAGATGGCCACTGCAGTCGGAGTGCCTGAAAGTTTTGTGGCTAGAAAGGCAGCGGGGCAGAGCGTGAGGAAGGTTAGTAAAAAAAGCATTCCTCTCATGCTTCAGAATACATATGGCCGATTCATGACCTTGTTTTGTTTGGGATTAAACAGCCTAGATATAATAAGCCAAAGAGTTCAAAAGAAAGATATCATTAGCTGAGAATTGCATATAGTATTACTTAAATCCTAATTCTCTTAAAAGATTTGCAGTGTTAACGCTAAATCTACATTTAGCCCTACTTAAGTTTCTGAGGGGAAACGTTCTTTTTTTATATTTGTTATATTTGATTTCACACTGATTGAGTTTGTTCCTCTTTCTTCTACTTGTGTCTCAGTCTGTGGACATTGTGGTAGTGAATAGGTTGTATCTGGCACTAGTGCTGTACTCTCTACTGAAGGAGACAAACCTGTGGAACGTGTCCGATAGGTTCCAGCTGACTAGAGGCTTTGTTCAGACTCTCCTCAGCTCGGCTTCTGCCTTCGGGTCCTCCGTGCTGCACTTCACTGAGGTTTGTGGCACATCTAGGCAGCATTTAAGGGCTTTTCAGGCCTGTAGATTGTTTTCTTTGTTTTGAAACAAAGGGATAGATCACCCAAAAATGAAAATTATCCCATAATTTACTCACCCTCGAGCCATCCTAGGTGTATATGACATTCTTATGTCAGACAAATAAAATCGGCATTATATATGGCAGTGAATGGCAGCCCAAAATTTGAAGCCCAGAAAAGTGCATCCATCCATTATAAAAGTACTCCATACAGCTCTGGGGGCCTTCTAATAAAGACCTTCTGAAGGGAATCGATGGGTTTGTGTAAGAAAAATATTCATATTTAAAGCTTTATCACGTAAAATATCTTGCTTCCGCCAGACCGCTTTCTGTATTCAACTTACGAAGAAAGTGTAATGCCTCTTGCAGTTCAAAATGTGCACGCTACGTCCGACGTCATCATCGCGCCAGCTACGTTTTTTTGAAAGTTGAATACAGAACGCGATCTGCCGGAAGCTAGATATTTTACGTTATAATGTGTTAAATATGGATATTTTTCTTACAAAAACCCAACAATTCACTTCAGAAGGCCTTTATTAACCCCCCGGAACTGCGTGTGGATTACTTTTATAATGGATGGATGCACTTTTTTGGTCTGCCATTCACTGCCATTAGAATGCTTGAAAAGGCCAGGATATTTTTTACTCAGATTGTATTCGTCTTAACGAAGAATTCATATTCACCTAGGATGGCTTGAGGGTGAGGAAATCATGGGGTAATTTTCATTTTTGGGTAAACTATCCCTTTAATGAGACGTTCTTCTTGGTAATGTTTCAAAGCGTACCAAAATTGTTTATGCAATGTAAGTCACGTGAGTGAAACTATCCTCTTATTGGTCAGAGTACACCTGTTTATGTTCCTCATAGTATCATCCATCAAGATGGTTTGACAAGTTAGCTCCATGGGCTTATTGTGGCTTTATCTGCCTAGCTGTGATGGGAATCAACGCATTCTTGCAATGCACCTGTTTTGTGAAGAGCCATTCGACAACATTTCACACTCCAGAGTTTGTTTTCAAGCGGGCAGAGACTCACTTTTTTTCCCCCCGTATATATGCCTAATTGAATCGAACTAAGGGAGACAAAAGTGCCAGGTTCCAAAACAAAGGCTTCAAACAAGCCCGGTGTGATTACGCCCTAAGACATATCAGCCTACATATCTACATCTGCTCTTATCTTGCAGTTAATTATTGATTCGAATGCTATGAGACTTGTCTGTCCATTTCAGGAGCTGGAGGAGTTTTGGGCCTATAAGTCTCTTCTCTCAGAGCTGACCCGTAGATTGACTTACTGTGTGCAGGCTGAGCTCATTCCACTCATGGAGGTGTGTGGAGTCATGGAGGTGTGTGTTCTTGCTGCTCAGTTTCTCTAGAATAGTTATGACCAGAATATTTGCTTTAAAGCTCAGTTTGTGTGTTTTTATTTTGTTCTTCTTCATTCAGCATCGTGCTAAGCAGCTATATAACGCTGGTTACAAGACATTGGCACATCTCGCCAACGCAGATCCACAAATTCTGGTCCAAACTATTGAAAACCTCTTCAAGAGACAAGCCAATCAAATAATTGCATCAGCGAAAGTAAGTACAATATTGCACTATATAGCATCATTATATTTCCATATTAACATGCAAAATGTTTATCCAAAATAAAAATTGTCATCATGTATTAATCCTCAAGCCAAACCTACATTACTTTATTTCTTCTGTGGAACACACAAAAAAGAAATAATGAAGTATGTCAGGGTTGTCACCCCTCAAAAAGATGCAAAACAAGGATTCAATTCTGGATTAAATCTGAGATTACTGCACGTTCCTGTGTTCCCTGAAGAGGGCAGATGTATCGATACTCAAAACCATGATCAGCAATGCAGCGATTGGCTGGCATTGGACATCATATAATTAAAAAAAATTCTGGACCTTATAAGGAAACAACATAAAAGTTATAATAGATAAATTAAATGTGCATCATGTTTTTTTTTAACATGATTCCCAATTATTTATATTCACAATTTTATAGTATTTGTACACCCTTTACATTTTTATTTCAATGTTGTAATTGGCAATGAATTTAATTAAAAAAAAAATTGAAGCAGATTTGTTACGTGACAGTATTAATAAAGTCAAGTTATCTGCATCTCCTGCGCTGCATCAAGCCACTCGGATAATATCGGAAAATATATCCGTCATCACTCAAATTAATGCACGGCTCAGATTAACTTTACAGCATGCGTGCAAGACTCCAATAAAATTATAAAGTAATTATTCCATCACAAATATATCTCTCAATGAAGTGGCTGTGTCTATAGTATTATACACAACATTATAAGATTATTTTCAAATACATTTTTATATTATTAGTATTTATGTCCCTGGTTCAGTTAGGAACTCTTGTAATAAAGTGGCAGTGGCTGGGACAAATTTTAAGCATCAACACTGCTTAAAAAGATGCCATCGAATTCTGTTTACATGAAATAATCCTGCTCCTGAGCAGATTTAAGCTTACAGACCTGTTGCTATGACAGCAAGTCCAGGATGAGCTTCAAAGAACCAAACAATCCAAGATCATGCCAAATCGTCAAGTCCAGCTGACTGAGTTAAGCCAAATCGTAGAATCATTGCCACCAATAGTCTCTACATGGCTCACAATGCTTTTGAGAAACGCAGCCCAGAACATTAAGTACATTTTTCCTTCTACATCAGATTTTTTTTTTTTTTTCAGAGTAAAGGAATTCCATTTTTGGATGATGTATAAAAGAAAACACTTGTTCATTCATGTTAACTTTGTTTTCAGATGTTAATAAAAGAGAAAGCAGAGGCCTTGCAGGAGGAGGTGGATGACCTGCTTATGCTGCCATCTGATCTTCCATCTTTGTAAATTATTATGTTTATTTTGTATTTATATGTTGTAAATAGTATGTATATTATTTCATATATACGGCATTATGTAAACTATTCTGTGCCTATATGTCTGGCTGAAATAAAAATGGAAGTAACCCCGATTTTTGTAACTTCTCTGTTATTGATTACCATGATCATGTGTTATTTTATATCCAACGATTTTACAACCACCAGTCAGTCACACAAACAGCGTGTTACATTTCCAGCACTGCCTCTAATGTTGTGAGTTCCAGCCAATCAGGTAAGGTATGCAAATAATGAATGCGCCATGCGCCATGAGCCACGCCTATGAGTCACTGGCATGAGATATTTCAAATAATTTGTCATAGACCGGTTCCTTTTGTACAGTCAAACAAGAAACAAGGAAGTAGGTGCCAAAAAACATATTTATTTCGCCTGTGTGTTTTAGATGAGCGCGTGAAACCGGTGCAATTAACCACTGAATGAGGACACCGGCAGATTGAACAGATGAAGTCTGCAGCCACAGCAGTTTCCACGATTGTCGCTCTTGTTTTATTTCGCTCTTTGTGTGACGAGGCCAAAACTGTGATATCTGCCGAAGATGTTCAGTCCATACGTGTTGATCTGGATCTGTCCAATGTGGCCCGAAGGGTGGACGAAAGGTTTCTCTCCGTGGCTATAGATGCGAGTTTAATAGCCGAGGAGAAGTTCTTGAACCTTTTAAAGTAAGTCCTTTAAAAGTTTTAAAGCAGACCTCAAATAAATAAAGCTGTGATGAAAATTTAAAAGAAGTGATGTGATGTTTATGTAGTTCACCAAAGTTAAGAACCCTTGCCAAAGCCTTGATGCCAGCGTTTCTGCGATTTGGAGGTACCAAACAAGATTTTATGAAATTCAACCCACGCGGAAGATATTTTCAAGCCGGGGAAAACAGCAGCAGAGCTGTTCTAGGTAACCTCTTTCACTTAGCATCAATAACACGAGTTAAACCACATCCTCCAGTCAGAAAGCTGACTGCGGTGTGTTGTCATCTGACTTTAACAGCATGATTCCAGTTTTGCTTTAATGAGGGAACATTTCACACGAAACACCACGAAGACAGACAGTTCCTTGCTTAATAGTATGTTTAAATACTACAAATGTACGATCTATTTTATCGTTTAGTATTGGATTTATTTGGGCACTAAACCTTCGCTTTGGGCTTGGGTCCACGGTGATCTGTAGTGCAAGTCATTCACACGGGTGTCTTCTTAGCAAAATACATCATGTTCCACATCTGACAACCAGAATGTGTCCAAATTCTTTGTATTAAGTTTTCGACCAATATTTATGTAAATTTAATTATAAAGCGATATATATATATTTAATATAAAACTGTTTAGGGCCACTGTAGACATTGCACTTAAATAATATTTACTCATTTGTGTGTGTTTTTAAATATTATTATTATGGGATTAATTTAATTAGCACATCTGATGTCATTCCTACAGGAAATGTATGTAAGAGACTTGAATTGCCTCCATTGCTGGAAAATAGGTTAAAGCAAGAATGGGTCTTACAGTCAAAGACTTTACTTGTGGAGGAACTAGAGGGAAACTACAAAAAGACGGAATTCTCTGGTAAGTTTATTTCTACTTCTGTCAAATAATTACCTAATTGGGAATTTATCATGAGTCAGTACAGCAAAACAGTGTTCTCACTTCTCTAGCAACATATAAATGTCATGTCAGGGCACAACAATTACAAGTTTCATGCTGGACCATATTTTTATGTGTCAAAAACATATGCCGATTCCACAGACAGATCTTAGATTAAGCCAGGATTAGGCCTTGGTTTAATAAGGACATTTAAGTGGCTTTTATAAACATGCCTTAGAAAAAAAAACATAACTGGTGTGCATCTTGAGACAAAACAATAGCAGTTACATATTTTAAGATAGGCCATGGCCAAGTAGCTTTCAGTAAAAACAGCTCAAACATGCATTTTAGTCTGGGACTAGGCTTAAGCCTTGTCTGTGAAACCGTGGATATTTATAATTTAAATAAAAAAAATAAAAAAAGTATATGTTTCCATGATCAGTTGTAAAGTTGCTTTAGTAACACATTTAATTCAACAATCATGATCAATAAATCAGAAAAACATTTGTGAGTCCATCAACTGATCCGAAACTAATGTATTCATATTTTCAATGATATCATGATCAAAACTGTCAAAGGGAAAGTCAAGTGTCTGTCTTTCTCCTAGAATATGCTGTCGATCTGCTGTATGCCTTTGCAAATTGCTCTGGTTTAGACCTCATCTTTGGTTTGAACGCTCTGCTCCGAACCAGTGAAAACACATGGGACAGCACGAATGCAGAACTGCTGTTGAAGTACTGTGAGTCCAGGCAGTATGTGATGTCCTGGGAGCTGGGAAATGGTAGGATTTGGGATATTGCTGTTTGATTAGGATTGATGTTGTAATTTTGAATTGGCTAATAATATTTTGGTATTATTTTGTATTTAAGTTGGCACCTCAGCATCACATCTCTTGTTTTAGAACCCAACAGCTATGAGAAAAAAGCTGGGATCAGAGTGGATGGGTACCAGCTCGGTCAGGATTTTGTCCGTTTGCATCAAATCCTTCAGGAATCTGCGGTCTACAGCTCATCAGGTCTATATGGACCAGATGTTAGTCAGCCACGAGATCACCGCAAAGATTTGTTAACTGGGTAAGTGTTTTTAAAATATATTTTCAGAGTGGCTTCTTGTCTTTTGGATTTGGCAATCAAATAAAGTTGACACGATTGAACATTCACTTTTTATAGGTTTTTGGAGACTGGAGCAGAGGCCATTACTGCATGCACCTGGCACCAGTAAGTTATGATTTACTTCCTTACGCAAAATCAGAAAGAAATCATATTTGAGTCTTCGTACTGGAACTTGTTTTCCATTTTCCTTCTTAACAGCTATTATGTGAATGGCAGAGACACATCTTTACAGGATTTCCTTGACCCTCATGTGCTTGATACTCTGGCAACAAAAATTAATGAGGTCCTCGAGGTACTTGAGTAATTCTGCATAATATATTAAAATAGGAACTCTCTTGTGGCATCCAAATTTCTCACATTAAACGGTAAGAAATGTCAGAGAGATAAATTAGCTGAAATTAACTGATAAACACTCTGCCTTTAGATGGTTGAATCTGTTTCTCCGGGGAAGAAGGTTTGGCTGGGAGAGACAAGTTCGGCATATGGTGGAGGTGCCATTGGTCTATCAGACACATTTGTAGCTGGTTTTATGTGAGTCCAATTTTTTTTCACTTCAGACCAGTTTGAAGTCTGTCAGTAAATTAAAATTTCCAATATGTTTAAATGTGTATTTAAAGGTGCTGTAAGTGATTTCTGAGAAACACTGTTGAAAGTGGATCAGAGCGTTACTCTTAAAAAGTTACTCTTAAAGGCCCCCTGAAATCAAAATGGAAGTTTTTTAGCTTTTAGGATATGACTATGTTAGCCTTAAGGTTATGAATAAGCTGATGTGTTCCAAAACAATTACAAAATTAGCATTTTGGAGATATAATCATTCAAAACTTACAGTCTCTCACTTCCGTTAAAATGGATCATAGATGTTGATGACATCATCGCAGACTTCACCTTCTCATCAAATCTTCTGTCCAATCAAATGCTCTCTAGAATCTGAAGCCCCGCCCCCTACACTATAAATAGACACTGAAGCAGCTGCTGAAATCGGTCAGCTGTTCACACATTTACTATTTTCTACATGGTGAATGGAATGGCACATAGCGCACTTTCAGTTGAGGCGAACGAAGTCTGGTTTCACGTTACTTTCACGCGCACCGCCGCTGCGCACACACATAGTCTAGAACAGAGACACTGACTAGAGACACGAGAGCGTAGCACGGATCATATGCGCGAGTCGACGCAGACAACAAAACATATCGGACCCATTTAAATTCTGCACAGAATGCTGTATTTCGAAGCGATATGGAGGATATTATGATGAGAAACGGTTAGAGATAAGGAGGAAACTGGCTTTACCAAACAGAAAGGCTCTAGTCAAACTGCGGTATTAACGAAACGGAGCCATTTCAGGGGAAATTACGTCACCATATTGAATAATGCTGCGCGTTTCAAGGCACTTCAGTGGGCCTTTAAAAGTAATGCATTACACTATTGCATTACTCCTTAAAAAATAAACTAATTGCATTACATTACTTTTGTGTTACTTTTACTCTGGGCTGGGCTTGTTTGTTTTTTAATAACAACAAAAAAGATATATTTATGGCTAATGTAAAGGCCCTTTCACACCAAAAGTGAAATAATTAAGCCTCAGGCTGAAAGAAATGCAAATTCAAGCTTGCGGAGTAACTTGCATTACTTATTTGAAAAAGTAACTCGGATATTGTTTTAAATTTAAAAGTAATATGTTACTTTACTAGTTACTTAAAAGTAATCTGATTACGTAACTCAAGTTACTTGTAATGTGTTGCCCCCAACACTGCTCGTAGCCAATCAGTAGCAGGGGGCGTGTCCACTCATGATGTGGGAGGAGAGAGCGTGAGCAAGAGGGAGATTTGAAGAAATACCGTAGAAAGAGAGATGGCTGAGAGACATTACAAAAGAGACAAGGTCAGAGGAATATAACTATAAGGGTTATGATCAAGCATGAGCTTTAGGACCTGCATTAATATTATAAAATCTTTCCAGTACTGGAGAGACCTAAGCGGGAAGGCCTGAAAACAGACGTAGTTTCTGCTCCATACGTGAGTAACATTGGTTTTTGCTGTTTCACAGAACCAATATATGCTGTTGTTGTAATGTTAGCTACAGTAACAAGTAGTGCTGGTCGGTATGACCAAAATTTTATATCACAGTATTTTTTTTTTATTATATCGGTTTCGCTGTATATGGCGGTATTTCCCCCCCCCTATGCATGACCAGGGGCCTCATTTATAAACGTTGCATACGCACAAAAGAAGGCGTACGCCGCTCTCTACGCAATAATTGGTATTTATAAAAAGCAAACTTGACGGGAATATGTGCGGTCCTTCACGGAAGCTCTGACCCAGGCGTACGCACAAAAACGGGTGAAATGAGAAATGGCGACACCGTCGGCAGATGGAAGAAAGTGTGTGAAACTGTAGACCGTTGTGTAAAAGAAATGGCAATAGCCTACTGCCTCTCATAAATAACATGAAGACTTCACAAAGCAAGTCTTACAATCAACAGCCTACACGAACACCCGTTTTATCGATCTGCAGTGTAAAACAAACAAAATCAAACGAAAATTACAACAGAAATGCAAATTAACACATATTTGTGAAATAGGTTCTGCAATAATATTGGCATGTTATGCAATTCATCCTCATAAATAATATGGTAAACAGAACGAAATAATGTACAAAACTGATATTCTCGTCAATGTGTCCGTCTGGCGGAGCAGATATAGATGCAATTAGATAGACAGAGAGATAGACAATTAGGGAGAAATATAGATTGATAGATAAATAGATAGATAGATGTATTAATTGTCCACTGGGGAAAGTTGTTTTCATTGTAAAAAATTATTCATCAGCTACGGAATCATGGGATTTATGCATATGCCTTTAGTTTGTTTTATTTTTGATAAAATAACGTATGACGTATGTCTCAACCATTCAGAAAGCTGCAAGAAATTACATTTGCACTGAACTATTTTCAGTTAGAGACTCCGCTGTGAGACATCTAGCCTTTATTATGTATATCTATGCGCACTACGCCTTGTTCCGAACGTTGTTTAAGTGACATATACCAGTATTGCGATATAATCAAAATTCATATCATAACAAAAATAAATACTGGTATTCGGTATGAACCGGTATACCGCCCAGCACTAGTAACAAGACATTTTTGGTTTGACACCATTGTTTGTCTGGAGCTGGTGTGCTGCTTTATACTCTTGTGTACTGTATGTTAGTTTTTTGCTCTTGTCGTTCGTTCGCCTGTCATCTGTCAGAATAAGTCTCGGAGTCAGATGCAAGTTCTCAATGTTTATTATAGAGGAATAAAGAGAGCGTCAGATGAATCACAAAGTCACAGTCCCCGGCACAGAGACCACCCGCGGCGTCCCACGAAGTAATCCACTCTGGTCGGTGACCGGGAAGAAATCCTCACACGGCGAGAGACTGACGATAACCTCAGAACACTGGACGGAAGGCAAAACAACGTCCGACAGAAAAAGGTAGCTCACAGGAACCTGGATGATACTGGATCTCGCCTGAAAACAAAGCGCACCAGTAATACCAGAAAACAGAGCAAAGTTCACTCGAGGTCAAGTTCACAATATCCACAGGCGGGTAAACTCTGGGCTAAGACGAGCCTCCAGATGCCTGCGACCGAACCTGAAGAAACAGAAAGAGCTACCGACTGGACTCGGACAGCGAGACTGAAACCAACCAAGACAATGAGCACGCGACGAGAGACAGGACAGAGTGCTATAAAAAGAGAACAGCTGATGAGACACGACAGGTGAACAATTACTGAAACGAGTGGGAGGAGCCAGTGAACCAGTGAGGAACCACCACCAACAGGTAAGAGATACATACACACACGATCACCCAGGAGTCCTGACAGTATCCCCCCCCCCATGACCGGCACCGGACGGGCATGGAGGAGACTCACCCTGTCGCCGACGGAGATCCTCGATCAGACCAGGGTCCAGTATATCCCGGGCCGGAACCCAAGACCTCTCCTCCGGACCGTAACCCTCCCAGTCCACTAAATACTGAAAACCTCTGCCCCTGCGACGAGAATCTAGTAATCTCCTAACAGTATAGGCAGGAGCACCATCCACTAGACGAGGGGCGGGGGTTTTAGGGGCAGAGACAGGGGGATTGTTCCGGGCAAAAATCACAGGTTTAACCCTGGATACATGAAAAACTGGGTGAACCCGACCAAGAATAGGAGGTAACTTAAGCTTGACCGCTACCGGATTAATGACCTTAGATATACTGTATGGCCCAATGAAACGAGGAGCCAGCTTACGAGAAGGCTCACGGAGAGGCAGATCCTTGGTGGAAAGCCATACCTTTTGTCCACACACATAACGGGGTGGAGGTCGCCGGTGACGATCAGCCGCAGCTTTGGTTCGTCTGGAGTTTTGCAACAAGAGTGATTTAGCTTTCTTCCAAGTGCGTCTGCACCTGCGCACGAAAGCTAAAGCAGACGGAACCGCTGCGTCGGGCTCCTGTGATGGGAAAAGAGGAGGTTGATAACCGACAGATAATTCAAACGGAGACAAATTAGTGGATGCGACGGGAAGAGAATTATGAGAATACTCGACCCAAGGAAGCTGTTGGCACCAAGAATTCGGATATTTAGACGACAGACAGCGAAGCGTTCGACCGAGATCCTGATTAGCCCGTTCGCATTGCCCATTGGTCTGCGGATGATAACCAGAAGACAGGCTGGCAGTAGCGCCGATCTGTCTACAAAACTCCTGCCAAAAACGAGAGATGAACTGAGGACCCCTATCTGAAACTACATCAGTCGGAATACCGTGTAACCGAAAGACGTGATTAATCAAAACCTGAGCCATCTCCTTGGCAGAAGGAAGTTTAGGCAGGGGAATAAAATGAACCGCTTTGGAAAAACGATCCACCACAGTCAATACGACAGTGTTACCATTCGACGCCGGTAAGCCGGTGACAAAATCAAGGGCTATATGAGACCAGGGGCGGGAGGGGACGGGCAAAGATTTAAGCAGACCAGCGGGAGGTTGATTAGATGCTTTATTACAAGCACAGACTGAACAGGCTAATACGAACTGTCTGACGTCCGAAGTCATAGAAGACCACCAAAAACGTTGACGGATGGCAGCCAACGTTCTCCGAATTCCTGGATGGCCGACAAACTTGGATTCGTGACCCCACCGGATGACATCGGAACGTAGGCGCTCAGGAACCCATAGACAACCCGCCGGACACCCCTCCGGAACTTCCCCCTCTCGGCCGGCCTCTCTCACCCGCTGCTCGATTCCCCACACGAGGGCACCGACCACCCTCCCCTCCGGGAGAATGGTCTCGGTCCGCTCCGAACCGGAACCCTCGAACAGACGGGAGAGAGCGTCAGGTTTAGTGTTTTTAGACCCCGGCCGGTACGAGAGGGTGAAGTTAAACCGCTCGAAGAAAAGTGCCCAGCGAGCCTGTCTAGATGTTAATCTTCTGGCTGAACGGATATATTCCAAATTCTTATGATCCGTCCAGACCAGAAAGGGTTCCGAGGTTCCCTCCAACCAGTGACGCCACTCACCCAGAGCGAGTCTAACCGCCAGCAGCTCCCGATTACCTATGTCGTAATTTCGCTCCGCTGGGTTTAACCGATGAGAGAAAAAAGCACACGGATGCACTTTCCCGTCAACAGAGGATCGCTGAGATAAAACGGCGCCTACCCCGACATCAGATGCATCCACCTCCACTATAAATTGTTTCGCCGCATCTGGAATAGAAAGAACAGGTGCAGAGATGAAACGGGACTTTAACTCATCAAAGGCCTCCTGAGCTTCAGTATTCCAACGGAAACACACTTTAGAGGAAGTAAGAGCGGTAAGAGGTTTAGCGATCTGACCAAAGTTTCTGATGAAACGCCGATAAAAGTTGGCGAAACCCAGAAATCGCTGAAGCTCTTTACGAGTGTCGGGCACTGGCCATTCGGCGACCGCTTTAACTTTAGCGGGATCGGGACGAATCTCTCCCTCGGCTATTACGAAACCCAGAAACGAAACCGACTCCTGGTGGAACTCACACTTCTCCGCCTTAACAAAGAGCTGATTCTCTAACAACCGTTGTAAAACCTGGCGAACATGCTGGGTGTGTATCTGCATAGAGGGAGAAAAGATGAGAATGTCATCGAGATACACAAAGACAAATTTGTTAATCATGTCACCCAGCACTTCATTGACCATGGTTTGGAAGACAGCCGGTGCGTTACAAAGACCGAACGGAAGAACGCAGTATTCCCAGTGCCCTGATGGTGTATTAAAGGCTGTCTTCCACTCATCGCCCTCTTTGATACGTACCAAGTGATAAGCGTTGCGCAGATCTAACTTGGTAAACACGTGCGCTCCCTGTAATAACTCGAACGCTGATGACATTAAAGGCAAGGGGTACTTATTCTTAACAGTAATGTCATTCAGCCCTCTGTAATCAATGCACGGACGAAGAGACCCGTCTTTTTTCTTGACAAAGAAAAATCCAGCGCCAGCTGGAGATGAGGAGCGGCGAATGAGACCGGCATTAAGAGATTCGTTAATGTACTTATCCATAGCCTCTCTCTCTGGTTTAGATAGGGAAAATATGCGACCCTTAGGCGGAGAAGTGTCTGAGAGAAGTTTGATTTCACAATCATACGACCGGTGAGGAGGTAGGGAAGTGGCCCGAGCTCTACTGAACACCCGACGCAGATCAGAGTACTCCGCCGGAACTCCCGAGAGATCAACATCCGGAACCTGAAAAGTAGAACACACAACAGGAGAAGGAGCAGGACCGAGACAAGAAACATGACACGAAGACTTCCAAGATAACACAACACCGTTCTGCCAATCAACGTGAGGATTATGTTTGGTCAACCAATCATGCCCTAAAATGACGGGTGATTGAGAATGTTCTAATAAAAAGAATTCAATCTCCTCACGATGATTGCCAGAAACAAACAGACTCACAGGGGGGGTGCGATGGGTGATAACAGCCATATGCTGTCCCTTTAAAGTCCAGGCGGAGAGAGAAGAAGACAGAGGAATAAAAGGAATATTCCATGATTTGGCCACACCGGCATCCAGAAAACTTGCCTCCGCACCAGAATCCAGCAACGCCTGTGAATGATAAGACTGTTTATAGTTTATGATTACTGGAAGTGTGGTACAGCTTACGGGAGACTTTAATGACAACACGCCCACCGAAACTCCCGAAGTCATCGGCGGGCAGACTCTTTTACCGGACACACAGCAGCGATATGTCCCGCCTTACCGCAATATAAGCACAAACCACAGGACAGACGACGATGTCTTTCAGTGGCAGTAAGACGGAGCTTGCCCAGTTGCATGGGTTCCTCCATTTGGAGAGAAGATGCGGGGAATTCCACCGGTTCAGAGACGGCGAGATGACGAAACGACCGGCGGATGTCACGTTGACGGTGGCGTGTCTCGATCCTCAACGCCAGATCGATCGCCGTCTCTAGAGATGTCGGCGGATCCCGTGCAGCGATCTCATCCTGGATAGCAGGGTTGAGACCCTCGAGGAACTGAGCCCGTAATGCAGCGTCATTCCAGCCGCAGGTGATGGCTAGCGTCTTGAACGCGATGGCATAATCCGTGACGGAAGAGGTCCGTTGCAAAAGTCTCACTAATTCGGCTGCTGCCATGTCCCCATGAAGTGACCGATCAAATAAACTCAACATCTCCGTTTCAAGAGCCTCAAACGAAGCCGTGCACGAAGCCCTGGCTCCCCATGCAGCCATTCCCCACTGCCTTGCCCTTCCGGTGAGAAGTGTCAGTACATACGCCACCTTAGATGATGAAGCGGCGAACCGCCGTGGCTGAAGGGCAAAGACAAGGGAACACTGCTGTAAGAAAGCCCGGCAAGACTTGGGATCGCCATCGAAGGACGGGGGTGTCGCCGCGTGTGGCTCGCGGTCTGCAGGTGCACTTTCGACTGGTGCAGGAGGAAAACGCTCACCGACCTGGGAAACCATCTGGTCTACCCGGGTACTGAGTTCAGTAAATTGTCCGGACAGAACACGAAAATCTCTGGAAGCTTCATTCAACAGAGATGCATGCTGATCAATGATCACTCCCTGCTGCTGAAGTGCGGTGTACATCGTATCCGAACTCTCCGAACTCGCTGACTCCATCGGTGGCGTGCTCATTCTGTCAGAATAAGTCTCGGAGTCAGATGCAAGTTCTCAATGTTTATTATAGAGGAATAAAGAGAGCGTCAGATGAATCACAAAGTCACAGTCCCCGGCACAGAGACCACCCGCGGCGTCCCACGAAGTAATCCACTCTGGTCGGTGACCGGGAAGAAATCCTCACACGGCGAGAGACTGACGATAACCTCAGAACACTGGACGGAAGGCAAAACAACGTCCGACAGAAAAAGGTAGCTCACAGGAACCTGGATGATACTGGATCTCGCCTGAAAACAAAGCGCACCAGTAATACCAGAAAACAGAGCAAAGTTCACTCGAGGTCAAGTTCACAATATCCACAGGCGGGTAAACTCTGGGCTAAGACGAGCCTCCAGATGCCTGCGACCGAACCTGAAGAAACAGAAAGAGCTACCGACTGGACTCGGACAGCGAGACTGAAACCAACCAAGACAATGAGCACGCGACGAGAGACAGGACAGAGTGCTATAAAAAGAGAACAGCTGATGAGACACGACAGGTGAACAATTACTGAAACGAGTGGGAGGAGCCAGTGAACCAGTGAGGAACCACCACCAACAGGTAAGACATACATACACACACGATCACCCAGGAGTCCTGACATCATCTTTGCATTATTTTGCGTGAATCATTATTTTGCTTTGCTTCAGCCGTGATAAAGAGACATCCATTCTTGCATCGCGTGTTTGTGCATTTTGGGGGCTTCACAATGAAGGGAGGGGTGTGTTTGCTTGGGTGGGTATTACATATCAAGTGTTTCTCAGAAATCGCTTACTGCACCTTTGCATCAGTTTATAAAAATGACAATGAAAAAGTCAGTTCTACTCTATTTATACATGAGTTTCCATTTGTTGTAATAATTAAATTAAATGGTTTTGCATTTAAGTAATGATAATGTGTTTAACAGTTTAAATATAAGAACATGACACAATGACATTTATTGGATCAAAAATACAGTAAAAACAGTAATACTACGAAAGATTATTATTAGATCTTAGAAATCGATTTTGTTGCAGCCATTACTCCAGTCTTCAGAAATCATATGCTGATTTGGTTCTCATTAAACATTCCTTATTATTATCAATCTTGAAAACAGTTGTGCTGCTTAATATTTTTGTGGAAGCCATACCACATTTAAGGATTTTTTGATGAACAAGAAAGTACAAAAGCAACAGTATTCATTTGAAATGTACACGTATGAAATATGATCCATGTAATGCATCCTATCTGAATAAATGCACACTATAAATAAAGTATATTTATTAAAGGTGGCTGGACAAACTGGGACTTGCTGCTAAGCTTGGTTTGGATGTCGTTATCAGACAGGTGTTAATTGGTTCCGGCACGTACCATTTAGTGGATGATAACCTAGATCCCCTTCCAGTGAGTGTTTCTTTTTTTTCTTGCATAACATCTGTATCAGTCCAGGAATGTGGACAATTCAATTATCTTTTTTTTCTTCCTTCTCTCTTTTAAACTATGTTGTGCATATGGCAGGATTACTGGCTATCATTGCTATACAAAAGGCTTGTCGGTCCAGAGGTCTTAAAAGCAGAAGTTCGTACATATTCTGGACTAAAGAAACCAGTACGGGTATACCTTCACTGCACTAACAGAAAAAGGTACTTGTATTCTCTTACTCACAATATTTTTTTAAAGGTCCCATGGCATGGCATTTTTCTATTATTTTATAGTGTTTCCTGAGGTGTACTTATATTGTTAGTATGATTTTTACATCATAAAATGTCATAATTTAGAAATAAAAGGCATTTTGTCTATACTGCTGTTTGCCCTGTGGCTGACTGCCCTGTTTCAAGAGGTGTGTCCCCCAAACGCCCACTGTTGTGATTGGCTGACATCTTTGCATTTGAAATGAGCGGAGGGGGCGTGGTTTAACGAGGTCTACGACGCACGAGCTGCTGCCAGAGACGGATGGACCTGAGTTCACTTCTCATCAGTTCTCTCAGCATGTCTCAGTTCAGGGTGAACTGTTGTAGTTACTAGAATATACTTCAGGTTATTAG
The DNA here is from genome assembly GCF_949357685.1 of Gobio gobio. NCBI lineage: Eukaryota > Metazoa > Chordata > Actinopteri > Cypriniformes > Gobionidae > Gobio > Gobio gobio. Next base: position 31,265,062 of record NC_137107.1, on the reverse strand, counting down.
TTTATTTCTAGTCGGAGGGGCTGTCACTCATGTCAGAAAGTTAGTAACTTTAGTAAATTATGGATCAGCGCTGACTCGAGACGCGAACCGTTTAGAACGATTCAGTCCGATTTGGTGAACTGGTTCGGTTCACTAAAAATAACCGATTCAAAAGAATGATTCGTTCGCGAACCGGACATCACGGAGACGGAGCGATTGCTAACAAAGTTATTTATAGTAACTACTGAGTTATGAGAGCGCTGTCTGTCAGCGCGAGTTTATTGTGTTTGTATCTGAGAGTTCTGAATAAACACGAGTCCCAGTCACGCCGAGTCCGTCTTCATCATTATTCTACCAACTTTGTAACACATCCAATGTACCACTACAGCGAGATGAACGAGTTAGTAAGTTTGATTAAAGCATTATTTCTAGATATGTTCCAATCATATGAAAAGCGTCAGTGACGCGCATTGAGTAACTTACACAGCGCAAACAAAGACACAACAGCAGTAATCGAATGTAATCCAGTTTATTGTGGGGAAAGCTGGCTAGCCTAGCCGGATACCCTCACGCTTACCCCCCTTCTGCTTAATCTCACGCTGCGTTTGGTGCCTCCGCTGTGGGCCAGATGCAGTACTGGGGGTCGGGGATGTTGAAGGCCGAGCTTCGGCATGCGTGAGGTTTATCTCTAAAGATGTGGCTCTGCCGATGTTAAGCAGAAACTCCCGACTGTATGCACATTTAAGAACAGATAGACGCGACGAGGACGTACAAAAACACTGACTCACAAAATAGAAAACACGAAAACACCGTTCTGTCGGGAGAGAGAGAGGCCGCAGTGTGTGCACGAATAATAAATAATTAGCTACACATAAGAAATCACTGATCACAGATCAGAAGGAACTGAAAAAAAGACTTCTGTTTTCATTTGTACATCCAAACACTGAGAAACTGCCAGCATTCACTCGTTCACAAGTAATGATCTCTTGAGCGTTTGCATGGGCGTGCCAGATTCTCTGGGCGGAGGAAAGGGAGGTAACCGCAGAGGTGGACAAAGTACACAACTCCATTACTTGAGTAAAAGTAAAAGTACTACTGGTCACATATTACTCTGTTACAAGTGAAAGTTCTAAAAACTGATTTTTACTTAAGTAAAAGTACAGAAGTATTTGTTTTTAAAAGTACTTAAGTATTAAAAGTACATTTTATTTTGTATGTCAATGCATTATTTTATTATTGTTGCATTGATGTATAAATGCACATTATGCCATCACGGTGGTTTAAGCCAGTCAGTGATGCTCCATCCGACATCCTAGCATACGACTACCTTAAACTCATTTCACAGACATCCCAACCTGCGAAATGTCATTTGCCGAAATCAGGATGCTCTCTGTCTTACATGCGCTTCTCGAGGCACACACGCAAGGTCTCTCGCTCCCCCTCCCTCTCTAATGTGCGCATGTGCCCGCTCTAGATTCTGGGAGATTTTAACTAATTTGCGGGCATCAGGGAGCCGCTATCAATTTGCGGGAGACTGACAGAACTTCCGGGAGACTTGGGATGTCTGATTTCAATACTTGTGTAAAAGTTACAACTCTCTTTATAAAGCTGCTGTTACTTTAAGGCTGAATGCATGGATCCTATACTCTGATATGCATCCGATATTCTCCCAACTGTTTACTCTTCTCTTTCTCCCAGACATTTAAATTTTTTTACATTTTATGAGACATGCGTCAAGTATATGCCAACTAAACTAATCTTTAATCTTTTGAGAAAACTGAAACACACTTTTGGCCATGTATGGATGCACACACTGTGCCAAGGAACCGTCTTCTTCCATTTTGCTATAAACTGATCAGTGTTCAAATATTTTTTAGGAAACTTCACATGACCCTACATGAGTGATTACTGATAGGCTATCTGCAAAAAAATAAATAAAAAATAAAAAAAAACATTTTAAAGAAGAAAAAAATCATCCACTGACTTTCAAAGCTGCTACAGAAACGACTTTTGACTTTGAGGATCTTGATATAAATGTAGTGGAGTAAAAAGTACGATATTTGTCTTTCAAATGTAGTGAAGTAAAAGTAAAAGTATCTCTAAAAAATAATACTCCAGTAAAGTACAGATACTCAAAAAGTGTACTTAAGTACAGTACTCAAGTAAATGTACTTCGTTACTGTCCACCTCTGGGTAACCGTTCCTGCTTGGACGTCAAACCAGGAGACTTCAGGATTGGCTCGTCTGGCCTGTCATTTTCTCAAAGGCAGAGAGAGACAGCCAGAACTCGGTTTTACACTGATCAACATTTCTATCCACTTGGGGACAATAGTCAGGCTAGGGGAACTCATATTAATGTTGAAATACCTCATAAAATGAAAATTTCATGCCATGGGACCTTTAAAGAAACAATGGTTAACCCTTTTTAACATATCATATATCCTTTCCAGTACACATTACAGACAAGGTGCCGTGACCTTATTTGCCTTAAACCTAAACAAAAATGAAGCCACGATTAGTCTGCCCGTCCATATGGCCAACAGCACCATTGAAGCATTTGTGCTACAGTCAGCTGAGGCCGGTGAACAGAGCCTTTATTCCAGGTAATGTCTCATGATCTTACAATGTTTGGACTGGACTACTATAAATCTGTTTGCTAGCCGAAGATTAGAACGACTACATGTAATGTAATGTATCTTTAATAGGTCATTTGTAAAGTCACCTCAAGACTGGTTAAAATGAGTCAATGTCATTAAAAATGGTGAAAAAACACCTAAAATGATTAAAGCATTTGGATGTGTTATGCATTAACTATCATGGTAACAACCTAAAGACTGTTAAATCTGTCCATCTCTAGGTCAGTCAAATTGAACGGACAAGTGCTAAAGATGGTGGATGACCGAACACTTCCTCCACTGGAGGGACATGAACTGCCGCCTGGAGAACACATTAAGCTGCCTGGGTTCTCATTTGCATTCTATGTTCTGATTGAAGCACGAGCTCCAGTATGCAAATGAGCTCGGATAAAGACTGCTTTCACTGGAGAATCAGGGACACGAAATGTGTAATGACAAAATATTTTGCTGTGAGATTATTTTCGTGAGGAAACTTTAATCTTGAAGGAAATTAATCAGTCTCTTAATATGAAATCAGCATTTTTTTTATTTATGAAAATTTCTATTTATTATAAATATCGTGTTGAAGCCACTCAAGAATGTTTCAACAGGGACTGGATTTAATCTATTTTACGTCTGTTAAAATAAACTGATTTTCAGCAAAGCGCTCGTTTGTCAGGACATTTTGTTTGACATGTGGAAGTGATCGAGTATCCATGCAGACAGGCACTATAGCAATCAAGCCTTTTGATTCTTAGTCATTTTCTGTCTGTGTGATTCACGTCTTTATGTGCAAAGCACTAGATTTAGCTCAATTTAGATTTTGAGAATCCTCTCAAAGGCAGACTTAAGATTTCCCGTTGCACTTGTTAATCTATGTGAGGTGATGATTGTAGCAGAGAGTGTGTTAGAGGGTTGAAACATCTGGGTTTAAGTGAGGACACAGCTGGTATAAATATCGCTAGACTGTGATTACACTCTTGATGCTTGTGTAAATCTGAAAAAAAAATCAATTTGTTTAAATGTCGGGGAGGTTTGTTACAGTGACAAGTTTTGTCATGTAAACATTTCAAAAGATTTAAAGAGCATTGGATTGAAAGAACATAACCTCATCTAAAAATAAACCACCAGCATATTGATTGTCCCAAAGAGGGTGGCTATCGAGTAGGCTAATGACTTTAGTTTTACTCGTAAGCCACCTGTCGGTTTGCTAAGGGGATTTTAAACTCTTTTTGCAGTTGAAGTTTAAATCACTTAAATGCCTAATTTGTGAATCAAAATTAGTGGATAAATAAACCTTGCAGTGGGTGGTTTTGCCCACCAGGCGGCGATGTTTACTGCTGTTGAGACGCTGAATTGGCCAAGATTAATTTTGCAGGCCACATTACAGTTCATGTATGAATGAAGAAGACCACAGGTATTATTCGTTGTTTTAGTTTGTTTGGGATAAATCCTTTATCTTTTACTTGGCATATCCTTTTGCCCCAAAGGTTCATTAAGGAGGTTCATCAATTCTATGCAGGATATTATTATTTTACAAGATATCCTTGTTGTGGTTGTTCTCTAGTCTATATAGCATACATGTTCAGTTCTAAATTATATTTATAAATAATATCATTCTGTACTATTATATGAGTACACATTTTACTGAAAATGTGGTTTACATGCATCTCTCATGAACGCGTGTCACTGCGGTCGCGGTGTCTGTGCTAAATTGGGCATGACATTTGCTGAAGGGGTCGTTGTTTGCAGAGGGGCTGATAATACGCGGCTTGTGTGCGACGGGGAGAGCAGACTCTGGCGACCCCTGCCAGCCACACATCTTCTCCATCTCCCACGAGAAATCCCACGGCCAATGAACACAAGCCCTCGCCCCAGCAGCGTGCCGTGTCCACAGAGCACTCTCAGCTTCATTAAGAGGCGCCGTCTGGAAACATGAGGGGATTTAGGCAACGTCAGAGACTCAGGATTCCCCTTGGGCTAGCCTGACTGAAGTTTCTATACACTAATGAATCTGAACCAGGGATTTTCAAACTTTTGACGCCAAGGGCACACAAATACGAAGTGTTCAATTTTTCCTGTTCTTCTTGGAAACATGTTGGTTGTTAATAAATCATAAACATAATATATGAACTTTGACAGAACTTTGTATTTTCTCTCTCAAATTTTGCAATTCGTCCCGTGTGGCTCAATAATCTGAAAACTGTCTGTCTCTGACGTTTTTCTGTTGCATTTTTCTTCTGAGATTTCTGGGGGGGGGGGGGGGGGGGTTCAACAAGCTGTCAGAGTTTGGTACTCCACTTCAGGATAATATTGTGTGATGTTGCTGGTTCTTTCATCCAGCACTCAATAAAAAAATATTTTATTTTATTGAACGTGTGTTCCTCTCTCTCTTTAACACTTGCTGCGATTTTTTTGCCTATGGCTATATTTTTGGAGTCCTGTGGTTTCCAATGGGTGGTCTACAGTAGCTACTGTCAATTATTTTTTTGATCTCAAACTATTTTTCTTGAGTAAACTTTTTTTATTCGTGATCTTTAAATGTAGATAATTGTTTTGCATAACCATAGCAAAAGCTATGAAATAATAGGCATCCAAATATCATTATGCAATAGACCTATGTATCAAAATGAATCCTTTGCCTAATAGAAGGCATAATAATAATACATACAATAATTTCTTAATAAATAGTATAAAAACCCGAAGTCATTCACACATATAGGCGGAGAAAATCGGCACTAGCACCTCCCACGCACGCCTCAAAAATCTCCAGGCAGCCCGTCGTTCACTCTCCTCTAAGCTTGACGAAACCCGAATGTAAACTTTGGGAAGACTGCTGGAAAGTTATTAGCAACTCACTGTAGTCGTTCAATAAAATAATCGCTTTAAAAATGAACGACATGACATCTGAATCTGAAGCCACACGGGGATTGGAGTCTTCAGTTTGACGCGCAACGCGAAATACAAATGGACAGGACGCGCAGGTTCATTTGGGGAATAATCACAGGTACGATTCACCATTGTTGGTTTGTATTCAACGCCTTTAACTGTTTTGTTCGTCTACAAAGCGACTGTAGATTCTAGAAGTACCCGTTTGCCAACTTTTCCTTCTTTAAATAGCTCTTTATTTACTTAATGTGCTCGTGGCATCGAGAGTTAACTTCTTTTATACTATATGACAGTTTCTATTTTTAGCACTGGAATTCAGTTTGGCTCATTACAAGACCTTCTATTGGTTAATCATGGAGGGAGGGTTTTTAAAGTGTAACTACAAGCGAGAGGCCGATATAACCCAGTGTAACATTTGCCTGGAATCCTGCAAAGCAATCTAATGCCAGTTCTGGAAACATGCGTGGTGCAACCTGTGATTTGTTTGTTGTCTGCCCTCAGCTGTTGTCCTATGCAAATACTCCCAGGCTGAATGGAATACCACAAAGGCCCCGGCGAATAGAACTGTGTCCTGCAATCACCATGACAACAGCAGCAACTGCACAGGTAAATATCAATGGCACCCCAACCTGTTCTTCTCAAATAATGAGCAAGCCAAGCCTGAGATATTTTCTATAGATTCCACCTCATGAAGAAAGCGTATTTTGAAGAAAACACTGACTGAAAAAGGGGAGGGTTTCATCCTGACATGAAAGTCTTGATAGCTTGACCACCTGCTGAAGAGATAAATAGAATATTAAATGAGAAGATTTTTTCATAGCATGCAAAAGCTGGTGTTATTTGATCACAAAATTCTGTCAAAGTATTCACTAACATGAAGGTATTAGCTCATAATCTGTTTACTGAGGAAAATTGGACTGTTATGATAACAATGCAGCGTCTTAGTCCCCTTCAAACCATGTCATTTTATTTAAGAAGTGATAGCATTATACTCCCAAGCTCAAGTTTAGCATCTCTGTACCGCAGGTAATCCTCAGATCATGTTATACGTGGCCAGAGGTTGTAATTAGATCCTTTCCCATTCAACTTTTAGTTCATTCTGAAGTCAGAGCTCACGTTTCAGTTTCTGTAGAACGGCTGTCTCTTTTCTAGCTCAGTCCTTTGAACTTTGACGCACACAATATTGTAAATGAGTAAACGGACAACCCTAATTACAGTACTGTGTATTTTATATTATATTAGTTATTTGGCTGATCTTGTTTTTTAATGTATTACTTTGATGGATATTGGATATTTAATTGTGTATTCACATTTTCTATTTTTATATTTAGATTACCTTTGCCATTATTAGCTAATAAAACGTTTTTCATGCTGTACATTATAATGTTGTGATGCCTAAGTTCACTTGACTGATTTTAGTTTTTGGTGTTTATTTTGGTAACACTTTATTTTAAGGTGACGTAGTTACACGTTACTATAGTAAACACAGTAAATTATGCATTATTACAACTAACCCTAAACCAAACCCTAACCGTAACTTTATAGTAAGTACATGTAGTCAATTAATATTACTCAGTACTTATTTGAGTAAGTACAATGTAACTACATCACCTTGAAAATAAAGTGTAACCTTTATTTTTTATTTATTTAGACAAAATAGTATTGAATGCTTTTATTCAAGGATGCTTTAAATTGCACAGAAGTGCAAGTGAAGACATTTAAAATGTTACAAAATATTTCTATTTAAAATAAATCTTGTTCTTTCAAACTGTCAAAATTTATAAAAATAAGAAATATTTCATGAGCACCAAATCATCATTATTAGAGATTTCTGAAGGATCATGTGACACTGAAGACTGGAGTAATGGATTATGAAAATGCAGCTTTTTAAAAACTATTAAAAAGTATAATAATAATAATTGTAATAATATTTCACAATATTACTGTATATAAATAAATTAATGCAGCCTTGGTGAACATAACAGACTGCTTTCAAAAACATTAAAAAATCATCGACCCTACACTTTTGAACAGTAGTGAATGTTTGATGGTGATATATATCCCTGCTTTACAGATTCAAAAGATGACCACACATGGAGTGGGCACTTCTCTATATGTCCAAAAGATTATAGGCATTACTGTATCCATGGTGTTTGTCGTTTTTTGAAGGAGCAGAACATTCCTTCATGCAGGTGAGATTTTGACCTGTCCATCACTCAACCAATCAGAGCTAGTTAAAAGTTGAAGTTGAATAATGTTTTTTTTATACTTTTGCACAGATGTGAAACAGGATATATCGGCAGTAGGTGCGAATATCTTGATCTTGAGTACCGCATGGAAGAACGAAGAAAAATAGTCATCGCATGTGTGGTTGCAGGATTGGTCTCTCTGATTCTGCTCATCGTCTTCATATGCGTCTGTACACAGTGAGTGATGTGTTACACTGTTAAGAGCATTGCACATAGTCAAGCTTAAAGGGGTCCTATTATGCCTTTTCACTTTATTAACTTTAGTTAGTGTGTAATGTTGCTGTTTGAGCATAAAAAAGATCTGGAAGGTTCAAAGCTCAAGGTCCACTTCAAAGGGAGATATTTTATTTAACAGAATTCACTTTCCAAGAACTACAACGAACAACTCGTTTGGACTACAATGTGTTCTCTTTCATAGAGTCACTCAACGCTGCGTAGCTTATGACGCAATGGGAACTCTGGGTGTGCCGATTGTCTGAAGCCCTAATAGAATCACGCCAATTCATTGGCTGATGGTGCGGGCGCCGCCCCGACGCTCTTACGTCGCAACACTATACTGGCGCGCACGCCATCTGCTCCTCAGATTTCTCTGCCTTCACGAAGCGGCCATTTTTAGCCCTTCGGTTTCGGTATTTGGTATTCGAGGGCAGACCAGCATGCAGAGTCTGGGAGGGGGAGGTTCCTTCTTGGTATATAAACTGCCTACAGCTGAGAGCTGTCTTCCTGGCCCTTCGGAACTTTCTCCCCTCTCTCATGGGACACCATGTCATCGTCAGGACGGACAACATGGCGGTGGTGTCTCATGTGAATCGCCAAGGGGGCTCATGGTCACGCACCCTGGACAGGCATGCGCGCCGTCTCCTCCTGTGGGCTCAGGACAAACTCCTGTCCCTGAGAGCAGTCCATGTACCTGGGGTCTTGAACCTCGCAGCAGATTTTCTGTCGAGGCAGAAGCTCAGGTCGGGGGAATGGATGTTGAACCCTCAAACTGTATCTCAGATTTGGGAAGTGTTCGGCAGAGCGGAGGTGGACCTTTTTGCCTCGAAAGAATCGTCCCAGTGCCGGCTCTGGTTCTCTCTGAGCTCCCCAGCGCCACTGGGGATTGATGCTTTCACGCACCCATGGCCCAGTCTGAAGCTCTATGCATTTCCGCCCATCAAACGGCGCTTCTGTGCAGGGTGAGGGAGAGCAGAGTCAGCCTCCTGCTTGTGGCCCCATTCTGGCCGTCCCAGACTTGGTTCTCAGAGATGGTTCTCCTTCTAGACTCTCCCCCCTGGGAGATCCCGGTCAGAGAGGACCTACTGTCTCAGCTTCAGGGCAGGATTTGGCATCCTCACTCAGATTTGGAAGCTGTGGGTATGGCCCATCAAGGGCCATTAGCTCTAGACGCTGGTCTCCCTGCTGATGTTTAGAAGACCATTGCGAGTGCGAGAGCTCCTTCCACTAGGAGGCTCTACTCCTCCAAGTGGAGGGTTTTTGAGTCATGGTGCTCATCCCATGCTGTGGACCCAGTTAGCTGTCTGGTGGGTACAGTACTGGAGTTCCTGCAGAAGAAGTTTGCCGCTGGAGCAGCAGCCACCACCCTTAGGGTTTACGTCGCTGCCATTGCTGCTCGTAGGGAGTTGGATGAGGTCCCTCTGGGCAAACATAAGTTAGTCTCGTCTTTTATGCGAGGGGTTAGGCACCTGAGCCCAGCACACTCCCCTGGTATTCCCTCTTGGGACCTTTCAGTTGTCCTGGAGGGGCTAACAAAGGCTCCTTTTGAGCCCTTTGAGTCAGCTCCAGAATGGGTTCTGACTCTCAAGGTTGCCCTTTTGTTAGCCTTATCCTCCTTGAAACGAGTGGGCGACCTACAGGCCCTCTTTGTTAATGAGACCTGTATGGATTTTGCTCCTGGTCTAGTCAAGGTAACCTTAAGACCTAGGCCAGGTTATGTGCCCAAAGTTCTGTCCACTTCGTTTTGTTCTCAGGTTATCACCCTTCACTCTTTCCACCCTCCTCCTTTCGCCTCAGAAGAGGATGAAAAGCTTAATTTGCTCTGTCCTGTCCGAGCGTTGAAGTGTTATGTGGATCGGTCTGGCGGTTGGAGAAAATCAAACCAGCTCTTGGTATGCTTCGGTGCTGGCCGCCGCGGGCTTGCCGCATCGAAGCAGAGGATTTCCCATTGGGTGACGGAGGCTATTTCGCTGGCATATGAGGTGCATGGTATACCTTCACCTCTTAGCATTCGGGTACATTCTACCAGAAGTGTGGCATCCTCTCAAGTGCTTTTTAGAGGGTCTCTTCTGGAGGACATTTGTGTAGCGGCAGGTTGGTCCTCCCCGCACACTTTTGTGAGATTCTATACCGGGTTCGCATGTTCTATCTGCTTGATCCGGCCATGTAGGTTATCTGGTATTCTTTGAGCCAGATATGGCAACGCTTAGCTTGGCGTGTGTGGTATATCGTTCTCCATTGCGTCATAAGCTATGCAGCGTTGAGTGAACCTTTGAAAGAGAACGTCTCGGGTTACTGGTGTAACAGTGTTGGGCACGTTACTTTAAAAAAGTAATTAGTTATAGTTACTAGTTACTTCTTACAAATAGTAACTGAGTTAGTAACTGAGTTACATCATTATAAAAGTAACTAATTACCAAGGAAAGTAATTACTGCGTTACTTTTTTTTTTTTTTCAAACGTTAAAATATGTCAAATAACTTGGATGCCCCCAATATTAGATATGTTAAATGAATGAATTGGACACTAAATAGAATAAATTATTATTATAAAACATTGTACATTAATGTACACTATTGTAATGTTGCTGTGGGACAATGTGAGAGACAAATATTGTGTAAATATTATCAGTACTATACTTTCCTTTGGTGGAGCTCACGTTATCACCTGGGTTTTTAGCCACTAATTTTGTGGCATATGATGATGTGAGGCGCTTCAGAATCACTTGCCACCGACGTGGAGAGACTCTTTCTTCCTGGGCATAAGCTTCACGTTACTTAAATATTCTTACCTTTCACCTCAACGAGGGAAAAGTAGCGCTTATACTTCCAGTTTGCGAAAGCTACCTTTGAAGTCGTTGGACCATCGCTGAATGTGCATATGCGTGTGCGTCATAGGTGTGTGTGTGTGTGTGTGAACCATAGACCGTGAAAAAAATAGGTGTGAACTCAACCTATCAACTTCAACCTTGTCTCCCACCCACCAATCATCATCAGTGATGTGTACAACCGCACCCACCCCCAACACGCATGGCTGGTGCGCGCGCACACACACACACACACACGCACACACACACACGTTGCAGGTCCGACTGACAGAGAGCCTGTTCGGATGAAAAGCGCTTCAGTGAGCTCAATTATAGTAACGCGACTAACGCCGCATTTTTTCCCTCAGTAACGCTAACGGCGTTGTAACAGGAGAAACAGTAATTCGTTTGATTACTCGTTTTGCTAAAAAAAATAACTCCGTTAGTAACGCCGTTTATCTATAACGCCGTTATTCCCAACACTGGCGACAGGCCTTCCTTTTAGGCAGAGAAATCTGAGGAGCAGATGGAGCGCGCGCCCGCGCCATCAGCCAATGAATTGGCGTGATTCTAAAAGGGCTTCAGACAATCGGCACACCCAGAGGGCGTTCCCATTGCGTCATAAGCTACGCAGCGTCTCGTTCCCAATTCAGAGAACATAGGTAACACCAGTAACCTGAGACGTTTTTTCCAGGCTTTGTGTCTGTCACAATGTTACTAATTTAAATAATATCCGCCCACAGAATACGCAAAAAAAGGGGGCGAGGCCTGGTTGAGCTTCATTAGAGAAGACAGTGTTGTCGCTATGTTGAAGAGATGCTGTTTTTTTCCACAACTTTTCCAAAACTCATTTGTTTGACCTTCCTAAGGCTGACGAACTATTAAATTGATTTTAAACACTTTTCCTGAACATATAACCGCAATGTTTATCTGTGTGCTGCACATTTTATGGAGAACAGCTTCCAGAACAATCAAAGTCCCTGTGTAGTATTTAGGAGGATCTATTAACAGAAATGCAATATAATATACATAACTATGTTTTTAGTTGTGTATAAAGACCTTACTTAATTTACCGTTATGTTTTTATTACCTTAGAATGAGCCATTTCTATCTACATAGACCGCGGGTCCCTTACAGTGATATCGCCATTTTGCGCCGTCATGTTTCTACAGAAGCCCTAAACGGACAAACTTCTCTAAAGAGCGCTCGTCACTCTCTGCTCTCTCCGACGACGACCTTTTTCTCCTGTGTCGGCCTCTGTAGCTTCTTTATGTGCCTCGAAAGGGAGGGGTGAGAGGTGTGTTTTTGCAACTCACAACCTCACCGCTAGATGCTGCTAAAATTCATTTAGCAAGTCATTTCACTCGGTGGCCATCTTTGAAACGCCTCTCGGGCATGCAAGTGCTCCCCCTATCTCTTTGAATGGGGAAACATACATTTCTCCAAAACTGTTTGCCAAACTTACGATTAAATTTCATATTTGAAATCACCAATGAAATCTGACAACTGGCTCATGAATTTTATTTTCTAAACGCTTGAATCATGACAAAAAAATAAATTTTTCAGCCTGGACAAAGCTAATGCGCATGCGCAATCCTAAATGCGCGCCACAGAACACTGCCTGTTTCCATAGCAACTGGATCTTCTAATGGCAGCTGCAGTGAAGCAATAACTTTACTAATCAACAATTGGCTCTTTCATTTAGAAGGCAGGGCTTATTCGCTGTATTGGGCGTTACACTTTCTCCCATTCATAAGTAATCAGAGTGCACTGTCTTTCTATATATAAAGTATTTCGTACAATACAGGCTACGCACAAAAGCTTCTCCTGAAATGGAGCAGTTCCCACTTTATCAGGACAATCTGTTGTTTGTGGATCACAACTTGTATGTCTTATTATTTGTAGTTTTCCAATTATATGTTTTATGTTGTTGCTACGATGTAAACAATGGGTAGAGCTTTGCCTCTGCTCGCCTGCTAGCCAACATTACTGTTGATATAGTGTTTAGTGTAGCTTTTGTAAGGCTGTTCACCGGCCCTTCGAAAAATTTGTTTGTATTACCATAGTTTTCTGACAAATATCATGATTAAATGGTGTATAACATAGTATCTAAAATGTATAAGAAAGTTACAAAAAAACAAACATACCACTCTGAAACGGCCTGTGAAATCCGTGCTTACAAAGTCTGTGCATGAAATCCGTTTTGGACGATCCTCGTTTGTTAAAATTCTTAAGTCTGAATCAAGCTTGAATTGGTTTGAAATTGACGCCATGCTTAATATTAACATCTGAGTACTAGAGTTTGCTGTTATGACATTTCCCGAACCCGTGCTGAACACACTGGGCCAGCTAACCAATCACAACACATTTCCTATTTCAGAAGGAGGGGCTTCAGCAAAACTAGAAATAAATGAAAAAAATGGCGCCAGACTGGGGAGAGAGGTGCTGTAATCATGTAAAATATGTGAAAAATAATGTGTTTTTTGAACAATCAAGCATGAAAGCATATTCTAGTACACCCCAAAAACAAAATTAAGACTTTGTAAAAAAGGCATAATAGGACCCCTTTAAAAGTGTCGGTCTTCATTGATTATTTCATCTTTAATGTTGTTCTTTTTACCGTCTTCCTATTTTGTTTCACAGTAAACGATATAAACCATGTAGAAAGAAGAAGAGAAAAAAGGAAACAAGTGATGAAGATGAGAAGCTCAGTTCACTAAATACACATGAAGATATAGCTGCTCCGGTCGACACATGTGACACTAATGCTGTATGAAGTGAGTATTCATTCTTCTCCTGCCTCTGTATTGCATTAGGACCAGTGGTTTTCAAATAGTTTAGGACTCAGACTTTAAATCACGTGACAACAGAACAGAACAATTAATTAATTAATTAATTAATTGGGGTATTATTGGTTTCTGAATCTCTCTTTCTAGGATTTCATGCTGTTTGCAACTAATAATTCACTGCATAAAACACACTGTGGTCAGTACAAGCCACATTTATCTTTTTTTCAAGTGAACCTGTATTTAAAGGGTTAGTTCACCCAAAAATGAAAATTCTGTCATTAATTACTTACCCTCATGTCGTTCGACACCCGTGAGACTTCGGAACACAAATGAAGATATTTTAGTTGAAATCTGATGGCTCTGAAAGGCCTCCATTGGCACAATGCACGGTTCACTCTCAAGACCCTTAAAAGGTACTAAAGACGTCGTTACAAAGTCCATCTCACTACAGTGGTTCTACAATAACTTTATGAATCGGCGACAATAGTTTTTGTGCGCAAAAAAACCCTAAATAACGACTTGATAATGACTCGATGACGATTTCAAAACACGGCCTCATGAAGCTTCGAAGCGTTATGAATCAGTGAGTCGAATCATGATTCGGATCGCGTGTCAAACCGCCAAACTGCTGAAATTTGGCGATCCAAACTGCTCATTCGACTCACTGATTCATAACGCTTCAAAGCTTCATGATTCCGCGTTTTGAAATCGTCATCACTATATAAGTCGTTATTTAGGGTTTTTTTGCGCACAAAAACTATTCTCGCCGATTCATAAAGTTATTTTAGAACCACTGTAGTGAGATGGACTTTGTAACGACGTCTTTAGTACCTTTTAAGGGTCTTGAGAGTGAACCGTGCATTGTGCCAATGGAGGCCTTTCAGAGCCATCAGATTTCAACTAAAATATCTTCATTTGTGTTCCGAAGACGAACGGAGGTCTTACGGGTGTCGAACGACATGAGGGTAAGTAATTAATGACAGAATTTTCATTTTTGGGTGAACTAACCCTTTAATGAAATCTGTGTCATATTTTCTTTTATCTGCCATAGTTTTGCTAATTGTTTTTTAGGGATTTGTTTATACAACAACTATATGTTCTACAAACAAAGTTTTTCCTTTTTTCGCGTACAGATGACAACGTTGTCAAACCGCTCTCCGTTCACAAGGATCCATGTGAACGACTAAACACTTTTTATTATGCTGCCAGGCTAGTAGATGGCGATGCCACTACACTCCTATAGACTGAAGACATAATACGCATGCGCATGACATCACCATTTTCTCAAATTCGTATTTTTGTTGTTTACACAGAGAATATAACGATATTGTTTTCAAAAACTTGCACTTTGGAAACCCTAATTTAAAAGCTTGCGTTGTCGTGTAAATTATAAAATGCTTGTTTGACATGTGTGGCTGTTCAGACCTTGGTTGCTTGGAAGTCAGGTCAACTTTTAGTTCAAATGGATGTGTCTAATGATCTTTTTGTTTCAGTGAAACAGTGAAGTGATCCTGCCAGGGTTGGTAATGGCCTGGAAATGTGGACCTGTCCTGCCGAGTGATGAAAGCAGTGCTTTACAGTAATCCTGAGTGGACTTTAAATGAATTTGGGAGATATGCTGTGTCAGGCAACCTTTGCCATTCTGTGTGCAACCGTTTCCATCATTTTTCATGCCACAAATGATTTACAACAAGTATTCTGAACAAATATGCCTTCAGAGTGGCTGTCAAGAAAAAAGTGAGGTGCCGTTTAATATGCTGAATGCAAACAAAGCCTATCCGTGTGGTTTAGATATAGGCCCATTTATAATGCATATGAAGCACAGAGTAGTTTCCATATAATAATAAATTGAAAATTAAATAATTCAGTTTCAACAGCTTCTGGAAGTAGTTCTCCCAACATTAACGGACCAAAATCTTCTCTTAACTTTGATTTATTTATTAACATGTAAATAGAAAATGTTTTGCTTTGTTTGGTTTTTAAAATAATATATAAATTGAGGAGAAAAAGGACCATGTAATATATATTACAATGTATTTTTGTTTTCTGTATTGAGCTATTTTGACAGCAAAGTATTAGCCATAATAATAATTTAAAAAAAGTTTTGCAATTTGGTCAAACATATTTAGTTTTTTAATGAAAAAGAGAATAATTTTATATATTTGTCTTTTTTTTGGTACAGTTTGGAAAGACGCTAGTTGCTGATGATGTAATGTTAGATGTTTGTTGCACATGCTGTTCAGATTTTTATTGTAAGTGCTAAACACAAAGCTGTACTTACTTCAAACCTTTATATCTTCATGTCTTTGTGAAGTGATTTGTGCGAGTATTTTTATTTCTCTGTTATATTACACTAGAAAGTTTGATTTTCAGTGGGTACTAAAGTGGTTTTAAGAGGCTTTTGTTGCATTATGTTCTGTAAACAAGGTGAATGTGGCACATAAACTGATCATTTCTTCACACCAAGGTGGAAAATGTCCATGGAATGTGCAAAGCTGCTTGGTTAGAATAAACTCCACCAACCCTGCTTCCAAGAAATGCTTTATTGCTTGTTTTTCGCCCTAGTCCCGACTGCCCTCAAACATCCAGTCTGTGGGATCATTTAACCGTTATCATTATAGATAAAGCTTTGAAGAGCCGCCTTGTCTTAAGAACTTTTATTACTCAGAAGTTTTTGAAGCCTCAGCCTGTGCTGATGCCAGTAGTGACCAGCACGGGCAGACCTCGTGTTTCAGCACAGACATAAATAGCTCTTCTTGGTCTGGTGTCGGTGATTGGAGAACGACAGGAATCCAGCACCTCGGTTGGTGGGATCTTGTGAGGCAGATGATTTTCCATGATATTTATCAGAGCTGTGTCAAATGTTTTAACAGAACATCAACTGACCAGACAACAGAATGCGCTGATTTCAAGCCTGAGTTTTTGATATTTTCAAAAGCTATAGAAATTCTAAAGTATTTTTTGTTGCAAGACGTAAAGGCTTAGATAGATATTATCTAAAGCCCATTTAAACGTCTGTTCCATCTAGCGTAGCAGTAATCTGTGACGAATGTCATTTGGCTGAATTTCCTAAAGCAGCAGGAAATGAAAACGTAAGGTGTGAATGAAATGGGTAACCGATACAACCAGGGCTTGACATTATCACCTGCCAAATACGAGTGGATTTCAGCAGTGGTGTGTAACACATTCACTAGCCACTTTGGTGTATTGAATTTTATATATAATATATAAGCTACATTTATTATGTATACATTAGTCTTTAAAAATGTAAAAAAATAAATAAACAATACATTTCTGTTTATTTTTGTTGTCAAAAAATATAGATTTTTCGATACTGAAATAACGCTTCTAATACTCATTTTCCGCAGAATAGATACATCATACCAGCTGCGCTTTCTCATATCTCTATCAGCGAGTTGACAAACAAACTCGCCTCCCTTCACTCAGTCGTTTCATTTGCTCCGGAGGAATATTGTTGGTGTTACAGGGCTTGAATTTCGGCGTGGGATTTGGTGTATTGCGCATAATTTGACTAATTCCCGCAGTTTTTGTGCGCACACCCAAAGCCGCCATTTTTTTTAAATGAACATGAACAGTTTAGAAAGAAAATGCATGTGTAACAGTATAGTGTATCCATATGTCTTAAAGTGACAGCAGCCTAATAAAGGCTACCTGCTGCCAAATTATGAGATAATATTAAAAATGTCTACATGGCAGTTTTTCCCCATGGTATCAATGTCGAAATTGTGGTCAGTGAAAATTCTGAGTGGCTAGTAACTTGGCTGGTGAGCAAAAAAAGTTAATGTCAAGCCCTGGATCTCTTTAGGAGATAAGAGATCACTCTGATCTCACCTTTTTTTTCTCCAGGTCTTCTGAAGCCATATGATATCTTCATCAGCGAGATAAAGAATCAATCTAATTTATGAGTGAATAACTTAGACAGCTTTTGTGAACTGAATCAACCAATTCATTGGCAGGACCAACTCAAAAGAACAATTCTTATGAATAGCTTTTAGGAGACTATAGATTTTCAGTGAATAATGACTTAAATTAAGCTGCTTCAGAAGACTTAAAATATTTCTCATGAGCCGTAAGGACTGCTTTTATTATACTTTTATGATGCTTTTTATAATTTTGGAGCTTGGCAACCTGATTCAATCCTGATTTAATTTCATTTAGTGTCAGAAATGCACTTGTGCAAACGCATGCAGCTTGATAAAGATTTTACTCTCAACTCTACCTCAAGGAAACATTTTCTATATAATCATTGTTAACATGTATTCTTTAATGAGCCCATTGTTTCTGCCTTAAATTATTACATTGTTTATTAATACATTGTTACGATTGTATGTATTTTCTGAAATCCATAACTTGGACTCAGTCTCCTCTGATAACAAATCACTCTAAATTGTAATGCAGACGCATGCATTTTCTGTAAAGCTGCTTTGAGACGATATGTATTGTGAAAAGTGCTATATAAATAAATATGAATTGAATTGAACTTAAAGTTCCTGCAAGTGATGGACTCACATGTGATTTTCTTCTAAGAAAATACAACATGGTGTCAGAAATGCACTTGTACAAACGCATGCAGCTTGATAAAGATTTGACACTAAAGAAAGCGATTAGCATTGCTGTTTTTTTCACTTCTTCTGACTGTCTAGCAATGTGCTTTAAGAAATAATGCAAAAGGAGCTTGTTCAGTGGACAGAGTATATGGACTGCATCTTGATAGGAGGAGAAGCACTGAGTCGCTGCCAGCTGAAGAAGTTAATAATCTTTAAATTCCTGCAAGTGATGGATTCACACGTAATTTTCTTCTAATAAAAGACAACTAAGGGATGACGTATTTTTGTAGGCCAAAACCCCGAAACGAGTCAGCATTTAAGCACTTCCAGTTTTATTCTGCAGCATACATCAGTAATACTTCTTTGTAATTAAAAAAAAAAGTTTTTGCTTATCTTGTAAAAGGCTTTTGTTAACAAGTGGCTAAATGGGACTACAGGGTTGTCAGAATGTCATAATGCAGAACAGGTTGGGGGGAAATGTTTTTTAACTGAAGAATTAAAGAAAAGTCAGAAGTTTAGTGATGGTGACATTAAAGTCATGTGACAAGTTCATTTTTAACAGCTTTTTACTTCTGACGATTGTATTTAGGATTTAAAATTCATAAAAGTTGTGTTCATTTGTGATTCTCGATGAAAAAAAATGTGAAGGGATCATAAACTTTTGTTGGTAAACTAAACATTCTTTGTAAAATTCTGTTGAACAATAAGCATAATGCCTATATTTATGAATATATTATAGCCTATTGTATCATATGTAACACGCACATTTCTAGGGCCTATAAATTATCTAAATGATCAAAACTGTTGTATACACTGATTCATGCCTTCTGTCTCTACTTTTTATTAATCAAGTCTTTTTTGCTCAGAAATCTTTAATGGTTTTTATCAAGTAAATAATAAATATTTACAGGACTGAAGTTTGGGTTTACTTCATTATTCATACACCGTTTTTTTTTTTTACAAATATGACACAACAGGCTTTTGGGGAACATTTATTTGTCCATCTCTCAATTATCATTGATTTGCAATGAATTGCATATACGAGCCACGTATCATGTGGGATACAAACATTTACAGACAGATTATGTAAAATTAAGTAAAAAATTTAATTCATAAAATGTCAACATAAACGTTATAAGCTAACGCTTATCAACATTTTTTTATACATGCAAGTCCCCTCCAAATATTGTAAATATGTGAAATATCTCCTTTTATCTGAAGGTGAGTAGATTTCCCACTACAGGTGGTCATGTTGTTTTTAAATGCTGCCCATGAGCTAAACAAAGTCACCAGATCTAAATATTCACAACAAACCCCCTTTCAACATGAAACCAAGAAATGAGACCTACACTCTCCCTGCCTCTCCACACAGCCTCTCAAATGTTTGTGACTCCCATTTTAGGGTTAAAGAGGATAAACTGCCATCTACAGGACAACATGAGAAGTTCTAAGCATCGCTAGCCAATGAACAGCATTTTGGTCATTATAAAAAAAACTAATCTTGTCCTCAGTTACTCACACATTTCAACTTGTGTGAGGGTCAGAAACAGCAGTCAAACTTCTCTTATTGCTCTTGTGTTTCTCTAGTCAATGGGAACTTGTGCAATGCTTTTATTTTGCATATCATGGGACAGCTGGAAGTCTGTCTGCTTTTTGTCAGAGAGGTGTGGAGAGCTTGACCAGAACTCAGGATTGCTCTTGTAGCAGGTGGCTTTGAGTAATTGACCATGCTTTGACCCAGCAAATAGCGATCCGGTCCATTTGGCAGACTCTCTAAATTGTGTGGTTTAAACCTGGTGCTTTATATTATTTTCAAGGTCTTTCGAACGGATCTTGACATGGTCTTAAAGGTGAATGATGTTTCATTCCTTCTAGTGTCAGTATACATGGGATTGTCAGAATGACTCGCACATTATATAAGGGCAAAGATAGACCCGCAAGAGGTGACTGCAGGAACAATTCCCTTCTACAATAACAAGTGATCAATACGGTATGGAGGGTTAAGTAAAAAAGTCAGTGAATGCCAAGGTTATTTGAAATTGCTGTTATTTTTAGGCAATGATGTGAAACAGTTTTAGATGGAGTGTGTTTGAGGATGATTTAATATTAAACTACCAAACTACCAAAACGAGAAAAAAGCAGGCTCAATTGGGAAGTAAATAAGCATTTAAAATGCATATAATTTTAAGCTCTTCTTGTAGGTTAAATATCGTGAGCTAAATAAATAAAGCGAAATAGTTTTGAGGTCTACAGCACTTGCTGCTTTAAATTGTCATGGTAAAAGCAAAATGTAATAATGGGCAGAATGAACATAGTCAGAGAAATGCTGTTTATCTCAGAGACAGACGAAATATCCTGTGTTCCTTCACAATTAATAACTTGAAAATACACTATTTATTGTATATTTTTAGTCGGAAACCAGTGAAAAGGGGAAGATCTAAAGCAGCGGTTCTCAACCAGGGGTCTGGGCCCACTAAGGGGCCTTCCAAAGAGTTAACTGAATTATTTAAATATTAAAATAATTGAATGATATTCAAATAGCTAAACATCGAAGTGTACAACATGTACTGATATATTACTTATTTTAATTAAAAACATGCAGTTTTTACAAATTTTGGTTACACCATATTAATCATAAGTAATCATTTTAAATGACACTTCTAGTTTCTATTACAAAAGTTTGAAAAATGATTTGAAGGCATATGTATGTAAGATTTTTGGATTTAAATATCCAAAAAACACTAGAATAATGTTATATATTTTAAAGTAAAGTCACCATGTTTTACTATGCCTAATATCGATCTAGCTTACTGCAGTGTGCAACAAGTGTCTCATAGAAGTCGGCGAGCGAACGCACATAACATAACTTTCAAAACTCAAATGTAATGTGATAAAAAAAAGGTTACCCACATAGGCATGAGCGGAAGAAGCAGAAGCGGTCATCCGTGGCATAATAAAAGCCCCGCGAAATCAAGCCGTCATCAAGCTACGCCTTTGTTTTGAATAAGCGACCTCTAGCGGCAAAAATGTACATATCGTACTGCTCAAATAACTCTGCTGAATAAAAAATGACTGAGGTAGCCTATACATATGTGGGTTGTTGAATATGATAAAAATAATTATCTATTGTTTAAACAAAGACGGGCATGATTAATCAGAAGTAAATTGCAAATCGCAAGCAATTGTTATATAGGCCTATGCATACAATTTAGCTGAAAAACTTTTTTATATATCTGTTTTTGTTGGATTTGTCAAAGAAGAGTAATCACCAGTCATTTATTCTGAAAATTGCTAAGCACAGGGAACAAGGGGAATATGATTTGTGTAGTGAACCATCAGAGAGCATTTTCAAACACATCCGTCACACCATCACTCAATTACAAGGATGTCAACAGCAGAGTTGACTTTGTATCGGAACAGATTGGGGTGTATTTAGTTTGCGTCTCATAAAAGCCTTTATAGCCATCATATTCACAAAGGAACTTTATGTCATGCTGACACTTTGCAAGCACTCACAATTCACATCAAGCTATACTTATTTCATCCAAGGTGAGATTCATTGTCACTTCGATTTGGTGCTTTTGAGACGAATGTTCTGAATGTTCTTTTTTGTTAGCTTTGTTGTCTGAAATTCACATACACATTTTATAACTTACATGACTACAACTAGTGATACCAAAATCTAATTCAGATTTTTACAATGAAATGGAAGTTGAACACAACGTGCTGAGCAACACAGACTGCTCAAAGAAAGCAGCATTTTTTGTTGTTGTTGAGGAACGAGTGTAGTGCTAATATTGCATTGTGTTGCATTTCCTCTGTAATTTTTGTGCTGCCCATGTTAACACACGCATCATATGGTGTGATGTGAGAAAGGTGTTGCTCATTATTCCTAATTGGCTTGGAAATCATGCTGACACAGCGTGAGGAAGAGCAACTCATTTGGCATCTGAGAGATTTCCTACATGGCACAGTTTGCCTATATGAAGACGTACAAATGTATTGCCTCTCTTTAGTTTAAGTGTCAGTAGTCAGGAGATTCAGGCAGTGGCGGGGAAAGAGCAAAGAAGATTTGAAGTAAATTCCTATACACTACCAGTGGACTAGCATACTCAAAAATTCCGAATTAAGAACATATCTATTTTCTTTATGAATCAATATTTTCAAACGATGTAAGTTTATAAAAGTATGGCCACTCGATCAAAAGAGTAAACACAACTACAATCCAAGTATACTTTGAATACCTTTACTTAGGGCCTATACTTTTAAGTATATCTCGATCAAAAGATTGAGTACATGTAGTCAAAATATAGGCCTACTTAGACTTTTCTCAGTATAAATATAAATCAAGTATACTTAGGTGAAAATTTACGTAGGCCTATATTTCTGAGACGTACATAAAAAGTAGACTGAAAATACACTTTCTTATTTTTTTGTTTAAAAGAAGTGTACTAATAGCACATTTGAATAAACGTCTTTTTTTGTAAGGGTTACCATCTTTGTGGGGACATTTTGGGAACCACACACGCATTGAAAACCCACTCAGTGTCCAAGGATAGATGGATCTAAAATCACATGAAGCAAGTAGAAGAAAGCTATGTGCTGTGGTCACTATTTCCCAACTAAGCATTACTCACTGACCAAATAGCCCACATATCACACATTATTGTACAAAAAAAAAACACCTTATGACCATCCTCTGCAGCATCTCCACACCTGCTTTGATCTCAGCTCTGTAGGTACAGATACTAATTGTCCTGTTAGTGGGAGAGAGAAAAGGAAGATCTTTTAGTTCCATCATCTCTCTTTCCATCATGGATGTGTGGGGGTGTTGCATTCTGTCTCTAGGTAGGTAAGATGGATTTTGTGTCTTTGCTTTATTCCAATCTATTTCACACACATTTGTTTTTTGACTTTTTATCCAGAATGGATGACGTATTCTTCCCTACAGATCAAACGCAGTGCTTTATCCACCATCTTAACCCCTGCTGAACACCTGGATGTAAATAACAGTAGGGAAGAATTTCTCTTCCTTAACAAGACAGACCTGCTCTTTTTCCTTCCATTTTTGACAAGCTTTCTTTTAACAAAAAATCGTAAATTTATCCTCCGGATTATTTTATGTTATGTTGCTTTTATGTGATGCATACCACTGCTCACCCCCATCGATGCACAGATAGAACATTATGAAACAGTATCACTAAAGCCAAAAGGTGTTCAGTGAGACAGAGGCAGTGTGATCTGAATTTTAAGCATATATGTGCATGTGAAGGTCCTTTGTTGGCTGGGTCACCCCGACCCAACAGAATCTAGTAAACATAATTTAATAAAATTGTATTTAGATTTTTTAATTTAGTTAATTATGTTTTACTTAGTTAATGTTTTGTTTAGATTTGTCTACCCAGAGCATCTAAGAGCAGATACTAACAGTGAATTTACATCTGTAACATTTCTGAACCACATATACACGTTCTAAACCCCCCCCCCCCACCCTTTTTTTTTCTAAAACGTTGTTCACTAGAAAAACCTATTCAAAGCAAATTCTAGAAACATCAAATTAAACACTTGATATAAAGGACTCAAAAGAGCAGGACTGTGAATTGGCACAATCTTTGATCGCTGCCTAATGACTTATTAACTGTGTACAGGCGAGATCTTGAAGAATATTAAACACCCTTGCTTAATTTTTGAACAGCATGAATATTCTCAAATATCAAACTCATTTGAACATTTGCTAATACTCTCAAAGTTATGCTCAGATATATTACAATGGAAGCTCTTGTGACAAAAGAGATGTATTTATTTAATATTATATTAATATGTTAAAAAGGACTTAAGTAAGAATTTTGCATGCAATGAAAATGAAAGTGCATGCAGTTCTTCCATATATTCCACAGTCATAATTCAGTCGTGCATGACTGATGAGCGAGGTTGAGGAAGAAAGAATGATATCTCTTTGAACCTGTGGAGAATGTAATCACAGGAATGTCAATCTCAAAGCTATATGCATAATACACCATCCTATATCTTCAGGGTACATTGAGAAAAACAGCATCAGTGTAAACTTCAAACATCAGCTATCCTCATGTTGCATGTTATTAACAAATTATAAAACTTGCAAACAGTTGTTCAAAGAACGATATTATAACATTAATCCACTGAGAGGCAAGTTGAAGAACCCAAGTACAGTTTATTCCAAAATCAAAATATAAAACAAAGACTTGGCAAACCATAAAACTCACCAACAGTGGTTACACCATCAATATCAGACAAAGACACATGGCAAACATGAAGGCTTAACCCTTAATCGTCCCTTGGGGTCCAGCTGACCCCACTGGACTTTTCCTCCATTTTTAAAAAGTGTTCCCTTCATCTCAGGGCCATGAGACTCGGTGACTTTTCCTAAATAATCTATCTAAACATGCACAAAAAATCTGGGCTTGATTTGGTTGTTCTAAAGGTGTGTAAAAAAAAATTACAGTTTAAGTCCCTCGGGGTCAGATTGACCCCACATTGAAAATGAATGGGAAAGTGTAAAAAATATATATATTTTTTTTCACTTTTTTTGTCAAAAACTAAATCCAATTAACTAAATCCAGTATAAATCTGAAAATTTCCACATTTATTTCAAGATCTGGTCCTAGAGCATAAACACAAAGTAGAGCCAACTTTCTATCTCATACACACACACACACACACACACACACACACACACACACACACACACACACACACACACACACACACACACACACACACACACACACACACACACACACACACACACACACACACACACACACACACACACACACACACAAATGTGTGTGACTGCAACAGAGAGTATTTTTATTGAAATTGGCAAATAAAATCAACAAAACTGGCATAAATCTGAAAGATTTTCATACATAAATGAAGTACTAATACTAGAGCACAAATGCAATATGGAACAAGCATGTTCACTCACTCACACACACACACACACACACACACACACACACACACACACACACACACACACACACACACACACACACACACACACAGGGGCAGGGGCACCGGACACAGACCTGAGCCCCGAGGCGTGGGCGGACCTGGGCCCGAGGCGTGGGATGCCATGGCGGATCAGGCAGTTCAGGGGGCCACAGAGGAATTTACATTACATTACTCAATGTAATCCCTCCACTTTATTCTTTAAAAAGTAAATGTTAGTGAGTGAATGACTTCATCAAAGCCTAAATAATATTCAGTGGTATTTTCTCTAAAAGGGATAGTTCACACAAAAGAAGATATTTTGAAGAATGTTTGTAACAAAGCAGATAGAGGAACCATTGACTACCATAGTAGGGGGAAAAATACTATGCTAGTCAATGGTTGCTCTATCTGCTTGATTTCAAACACTCTTCAAAATATTTTCTTTTGCGTTCAGCAGAACAAAGAAACTCATACAGGTTTGGAACAACTTGAGGGTGAGTAAATGATGACATAATTTTCATTTTTGGGTGAACTATCCCTTTAAGACACTAATGTATGTTCTCTCATGCAATTGACACAACTCACACAAAGTAAAATCTGTCCTGCGACTTTAATATAATTCGAAGGAGCTGTGCAACTTTTGATGGAAAGTAGCATATAAATTAGAAAGGCAGAGGCCATTTACACAGCCGACTTGTTACAGAATCTTTCTTGCTGAAATTCTACTTCTGCTGGGAAAGTTCTATTATAAATCATTGTAACGCGGTTCATTGTATTCGTGGGCAGGAAGGAAGACTGGGACTTGCAATCTTTATTTGGTAAACTCAAAACAAAAGGACGCACGTGGGCGTTTCAATTTCTCAATAAACTCTCAGGAACAATTCTCTATCAGACGGCTTGTCTCTTCACTCATAACTTTGCAGGATCACTTTCTCCTTCCCATAGGTGTGTGCAGTCCGAGTCCAGGTCTCTCTCAGCCTCACAGACTGCAGCAAGTCCCAGTCCAACTCTCTCTCACATCTCTCTCCCGGCAGCCGCTTATATGCGGTCTCTCCACGCCAATTACTGCAATCAGAGACAGGTGTTCGTCATTTGCACTTGACCTACTTACCGACCGCTCGGCTCCACCCTCTCTCTCCCGCTACAGACCTCGCGGGACCACGGCCACCACTGCCCGTCTCAGGCCGGGGAGCCATCCGGCCTGCATGCCCCCCCCCCCCCCCCCCCTCCTGGAGAGGAAGTCGGCCACAGCCATCTGAGCACCCGGCCTGTGGACCACCTTGAACTTAAAGGGTTGTAACGCCAGATACCAACGGGTGATCCGCGCGTTGGTATCTTTCATGCGGTGGAGCCACTGCAAGGGGGCGGGGTCCGAACAGAGGGTGAACTCCCGCCCGAGGAGGTAATAGCGAAGGGTGAGAAAGGCCCACCTGATGGCCAAACACTCCTTCTCTATGGTGCTGTACATCGTCTCTCTCTTAGAGAGCTTGCGACTGATGTACAGCACCGGCCGCTCTTCACCCTCCACCTCCTGGGATAGGACTGCGCCCAACCCCCTGTCCAAGGCGTCAGTCTGTAGGGAAAAAGGGAGAGAAAAGTTAGGAGCCTGTAGGAGCGGTCCACCACATAGAGCAGCCTTTATCTGGGTAAAAGCCTGCTGGCACCGCTCCGTCCACTGAACTGTATCTGGTACCTCCTTTTTAGTTAGATCAGTCAGCGGGCTAGCGAGCTCCGAATAATTAGGCACAAACCTCCTGTAATATCCCGCTAGCCCCAGGAACTGTCTAACCTCCTTTTTGGTCTTGGGTCTCGGACAGGTCGCAACAGCTGCGGTCTTATCAATTTGGGGACGCACCTGCCCATGTCCCAAGTGGAAGCCCAGATATCTTACTTCCACCCGCCCAATCGCACACTTCTTTGGGTTGGCCGTGAGCCCCGCCCTTCTCAGCGTCTTCAGGACAGCTCGCAAGTGCTGCATATGACGCTGCCAGTCCGCACTATAGATGATGATATCATCTAGATAGGCAGCGGCATATGCAGCATGCGGCCGGAGAATTCTGTCCATCAGACGCTGGAAGGTCGCAGGAGCCCCGAACAAGCCGAAAGGAAGGGTGATAAATTGGTGTAATCCAAACGGCGTGGTGAAAGCTGTTTTTTCTTTGGATAAGGGAGACAAGGGGATCTGCCAATATCCCTTTGTTAAGTCCAGTGTCGAATAAAAACGAGCAGTACCTAGCCGATCAAGCAATTCGTCAACCCTTGGCATTGGATAAGCATTGAATTTTGACACCGCGTTTACCTTACGGTAGTCCACACAGAACCGGACCGAGCCGTCAGATTTCGGTACTAAAACAATCGGGCTCGCCCAGTCACTGTTGGACTCTTCTATTACCCCCATGTCTAGCATAGCTTCCAATTCTGCCTGAACAACTTTTTTCTTGTGTTCAGGCAAGCGATAAGGCCGGCTGCGAATAACCACGCCCGGCTCCGTCTCAACGTGGTGCTGAATGAGGTCGGTCCGGCCGGGTAGGGGCGAGAACACGTCAGCAAACTCTGCTTGTAACCGACTTACGTCAGGGAGCTGCGAGGGTGAGAGGTGGTCTCCTCCCGAGGCCACCCGAGGCCAGAGCGATAGATTGAGGCTTTTGGACCGCCTCCGGCCCGAGATCCTCCTCTCCACTCACTACCGTCGCAAGCATCACTGACTCCGCCTCAGACCATTTTTTAAGGAGGTTGAGGTGGTAGATTTGACGTGCCCCGTCCCTATCTGACCGCACAACCTCATAGTTGAGCTCGCCAACTCACCGTGTGACCTCAAAGGGCCCTTGCCAGTTTGCGAGTAATTTAGAACTCGAAGTAGGGAGTAATACAAGGACTTTATCTCCCGGTGAAAATTTACGCAGTCTAGTGCCTCTGTTGTAGAGCGGTCGTTGTTTGTCCTGAGCCTGTAACAAATTCTCCATTGATAGCCGCCCCAAAGTGTGGAGTTTTGTTCTCAGGTCCAGGACATACTGAATCTCATTTTTGCTCGCTGAAGGTCCGTCCTCCCAAGCCTCCCTAAGAACATCCAGCACCCCCCGAGGCTGGCGTCCATAGAGAAGCTCGAAGGGGGAAAACCCCGTGGAGGCTTGCGGTACCTCGCGAACAGCGAACAACAGAGGCTCTAGCCACGTATCCCAATTTTTGGCGTCCTCGTGAACGAACTTACGAATCATGGATTTCAACGTGCGATTAAATCGTTCCACCAGACCATCTGTTTGTGGGTGATAGACGCTGGTGCGAACCGATTTAATGCCCAATAATTCATACAGTTCGCGAATCATCCGTGACATGAACGCCGTGCCCTGATCGGTGAGAATCTCTTTCGGGATTCCCACCCGGGAGATTAATGAAAACAGTGCGCTCGCTACACTTTTCGCCGAAATAGTGTGGAGCGGAACTGCTCCGGGTATCGTGTTGCATAGTCCACCAGAACCAATGCAAAGCGATGCCCACGTGCTGACCGTTCTAATGGCCCGATGAGGTCCATGCCAATTCGTTCGAAGGGGACCTGCATCAAAGGGAGCGGGCACAATGGTGCTTTTGGGGTGGCCGGTGGATTCACCAACTGACATTCACGACAAGACGCACACCACCTGCGTACATTCTCGTGAATGCCCGGCCAGAAGAACCGGGCCATTAGACGGTTAAGTGTAGCCGCTGGTCCTAAATGCCCGGCCATTGGATTTGCGTGAGCCGCCTGGAAAAGCATTTCCCGACGGCTTTTAGGCACTAATAACTGGGTTGTATCTTGTTTTGTCTGGGCGTCTTGGGTCACCCGATACAACCTATCTTTTATAACAGAAAAATAAGGATAAGAGAGCGGCTGGTCAGGGTGGAGGAGGTGGCCGTCGATGGAACGGACCTGACTAAACGCATGTTTAAGCGACTCATCCTGGGACTGCTCCAGGGGAAAATCATCGCGGTCTGTGAGCGTGGGTAGCTCCAGACCGCTCTGTTCCCCCGGAAGAGCACCCAGAGGTCCCGAATCCACCTCTCCCAACTGAGCAACCGTCTCTTTCCTTTTTTTACACTTTCCCCAAGAGGCATCCACACACAAGTGCCCCAATAGTTTATGAAATGCTGGCCAATTGGTACCCAAAATTAGTGGATGCCGGAGGTGCGGGTTAACTGCAACCTCCACACTATGCGCTTTACCCCGAAATTGAATATCCACGGGCAACAACGGATAGTTCACCACTTCCCTGTGCACACACCGTACCTTAACCATGCGGCCATTAACCAACGCCTTAGGTTGAATCAAACTTTGATGGATGGAGGTCTGGTTACAACCTGAATCCACCAAAGCTTGATAAGTACCCCCCTTGATACTCACGGGTATCTGGTACAGGCCAGCTTGATCGGGGGCAGCTTGTAGCGCGTCGGGGACCCGGATCAATGTCCCCACCTCCATCACCGGACACCGATCGATAAAATGCCCGGGGTCCCCACAACGCCAACAAGCCGGCCCAGACTTCCCCGCCACTCTAGTGGCTGGCAGCAGGTCCCCAAATTGGCACGGAGAGAGCGCCGATGCGGATGTGGTGGGGAACGGGTCGCTGGTCGCTCCGCCTCCCCTAGCTGCTGGTCTAGGGGCTGCCGGAACCTCCGCGGGCAGCCCTGTTCTCCACCTCGGTGCCGGCCTGGGCAGGAGCCCGCTGCGAGACCTGGGAAGAGGGACAGGCTTGAAGAGAACAGGGGGGGGAGGAGAAGAGAGAGAGAGAGAGAGAGAGAGAAGCCGAAGGAAGGGGCTTGCCGACCCCGTGGCACGCCACCATCTGGTCCTCCGCCAACTGGATGGCCTGGGTCAGCGACGTCGGGCGGTGGCACAGGACCCACTGCGCGGTCTTCCTCGGGAGCCGCGCGGCGAATTGTTCCAGCACCACCCGGTCGATGACTCCCTCGACGTCGCCTCCGTCGGCCATCAGCCACTTGCGGCAGGAGTCCCGGAGCTGTTGCACGAACGCAAAGGGCCGGCCGGACTCGTCGAGTGCCAGGGTCCGGAAGCGTTGGCGATGTTGTTCGGGGGTCCGGCCGACCCGCTGAAGGATGGCATTCTTCAGGTCCTTGTAGACCAGGAGGTTCTGGACTTGTAGTTGGTGTGCGGCTATCTGCGCCTCTCCGGACAACAGCGGCAGTAGCCGCATTGACCAGTCCGTCTGGGGCCATCCCTGGACCTCGGCGGACCTCTCAAAAAGGTCGATGAAGGCCTCTGGGTCATCGTGTGGACCCATCTTGCTGAGAGGCACGGCGGCGGTTGAGTCCGTTGTGGGGGTGGGGACGGCCCGAACCTCCCGGTCCATCCAGCTCCGGAACAGCTCGCGGTCTTCATGCTGGGCGCGAAGGAGAGCCTCGAAGCGTTTCTCTTGCTCCTCCCTCACGACCAGCAGGTCTTGATGGTGTTCCTGATGAAGACCGGCGAGCGATTGGACGATGTCCGCAAGTGGCGTTCTTGGCGGAGTTAGCATGGCGGCGGCGAACTTCTTCCTTCCCGGGTTTCGGCACCAGTGTAACGCGGTTCGTTGTATTCGTGGGCAGGAAGGAAGAAGACAGGGTCGGCGAGACTGGGACTTGCAATCTTTATTTGGTAAACTCAAAACAAAAGGACGCACGTGGGCATTTCAATTTCTCAATAAACTCTCAGGAACAATTCTCTATCAGACGGCTTGTCTCTTCACTCATAACTTTGCAGGATCACTTTCTCCTTCCCATAGGTGTGTGCAGTCCGAGTCCAGGTCTCTCTCAGCCTCACAGACTGCAGCAAGTCCCAGTCCAACTCACTCTCACATCTCTCTCCCGGCAGCCGCTTATATGCGGTCTCTCCACGCCAATTACTGCAATCAGAGACAGGTGTTCGTCATTTGCACTTGACCTACTTACCGACCGCTCGGCTCCACCCTCTCTCTCCCGCTACAGACCTCGCGGGACCACGCCCACCCCGCCACAATCATATTTTCAGCTAAAAGCACTATATGTGAGCAAGATCTGGGAAGATAAAACGAAGATAAAGCCTCAAGGGCCCTCTGCTCTTATAAAGTTTCTTTTGGGTAAATTAAACAGCTCAATAAAAATTTTCCGATTTCTTCAGGGAATGGTTACAGTTTATGAAAGTAGCCTAAACGTCCTCAAACCCCTCACAGGTCTTCTAGAACGTCTGCTTTACCACTTCCACATGAATCTCAAGACAACACAGACTCAATTTGTAAATGAGCTATGCACTATCTCCAGATGATTGCAAAATTGTCTTATTTCAAGTGTGTTTATATTGTAATTTTAACTGTAAAAGACTGTAATAGAGCTTATCTTAAAATACAGTTAAATGTAGTAAAAAGAACAAATCATTTCATAATTTACAGTGAAAACCATAAACTGAAATTTCCAGAATTCCCTGACACAAATTGTATTTATTATGTTTATTTTAGGTTCTAGGCTGTTAAATGAATGTTTATTGCATTATAGACCATGGGCCCTATTTTAACGATCTGAAACGCAAGTGTCAAAGCGCGAAGCTCAAGTAACTTTGTGGGCGGGTCTCGGCGCTGTTGCTATTTTCCCGGCGGGATAAATGGCTCTTGCGCCCGGCGCAAATCTAAAATGGGTTGGTCTGAAGTAGCTTCATTATTCATAGGTGTGGTTTGGGCGTAACGTGAATAAACGTTAAATCAGAGCGTCATCCAACATTCCCTGTAAAAGCAGGTGCGCAAGTTCCATTATGGATTGCTATTATTATGGCGTATTTACCAGGCGCACGCCAGGAGCGGTTCTCAACCGAGGAGACTGATGTCCCAGCCAGCACAGTCATGTGGGGCCCATATGGGCGTCACCTGGGCTGTCTAACTGGGGCCCAGCCAGTTTTGTCCTCAGTTTCCATGTAGGCCCCACATGGGCTAGCCCAGATGAACTGAACACTGCTCAGTGTGCACACTACAGGCTGTTAAATGTAACTGAATCAGTGTTGGAGTTAATGAGATAATTAAGTTATTAATAGAGTAATGACTGAATATTACTGAAGACTCCTGATGATAACAAGCAGAATCACTGAAGGACAGAGAAACACAAAAGACTTCAGACAAAAGAAATCAGAAATCATGAAAATAAAAGAAACTTAGCTCACACCTTTAGACACTTTAGAAAACGTATCATCTGTAATTCACACATCTTTGGATCGTGAGAGAATCGTGGGATTCAATCCAGGATCTTCTTGCTGTGAGGAGACAGTGTTTCCCACTGAGACACTGGTGCTGCCCTTAATCACAGACATAAGACACACTTTGACTATTTCTGTCAGACGTCTACAGAAGCTCTTACTGAGAATTAACAGAGGTTTAGATGTTGATGTTTATGGTTAATTTGAAGTCACCATTGTGGTGGGAAGCGTTTGCTTTAGTTGGGCTCTTGGTCCCTGTACTTGTGTTAGCTTTTATTTGGCTGCTGTAACTGTGTGTGAGAAACACAATAGTTATGGCTGAGAAAGCAAAGATAAAGTGACTTCAGGTGTTGTCAGCTCGTCGTCGTTGTTGATGACTAAATCATCAGAAGTCTAGAATCTGATGTTATGCTTTTGAGTTTTGTGTTCTTGTTTGGCAAATAATAATTTGTTTATATACTATAACTTGTGAATCCACTGTATCGGGACTAATAGCAATAAAATAATCACTTATCCTGAAAGATGATAAAACAGCATGTGCACGTTGTTTTGAGAAAATATTTCACATAGTCACACGCAGACATCAAGATTTTGCATATGATTCACAACAACGGTGACAAATTATAACAAAAAAAAACTTCATGCTGCAATGCATGATGGGTAGCTTCAAAGTACAAAACTCATGCTTGATTGTCACCGTTGTTGTGAATCATATGCAAAATCTTGATGTCTGCGTGTGACTATGTGAAATATTTTCTCAAAACAATGTGCACCTGCTGTTTTATTATCTTTCAGGATGAGTGATTTGTTTATTGCTATTGGTGTCAATACAGTGGATTCACAAGGTTATATTATATAAACAAATTATTCTTTGCCGAACAAGAACCTAAAACTCAAAAGCACAAAATCAGATTCTAGACTTCTGATGATTTAGTCATCAACAAGGAGCTGACAACACCTGAAGTCACTTTATCTTTGCTTTCTCAGCCATAAGTATTGTGTTTCACACACACAGTTATAACATCCAAAGAAAAGCTAACACAGATATGGGGACCAAGAGCCCAACTAAAGCAAACGCTTCCCACCACAATGGTGACTTCAAATTCACCATAAACATCAACATCTAAACCTCTGTTAATTCTCAGTAAGAGCTTCTGTAGACGTCTGACAGAAATAGTCAAAGTGTGTCTTATGTCTGTGATTAAGGGCAGCACCAGTGTCTCAGTGGGAAACACTGTCTCCTCACAGCAAGAAGATCCTGGATTGAATCCCACGATTCTCTCACGATCCAAAGATGTGTGAATTACAGATGCTAAATTGTCTAAAGTGTCTAAAGGTGTGAGCTAAGTTTCTTTTATTTTCATGATTTCTGGACAAACACACACTGTCTGTGAGTTGCTTTGCAATTACAAATGGAAAATATGTCCACAATGAGCACATTCAAACAGTTTTTAACCCTGAGGTTCCATGAACGTCTATATCGGACGTGCAGAACACGTCAAAAACAGACGTCATAAAAACTTTCATTCTGGCTCCTCAGTGGACGTCTTTTCAACGGACGCCTTTGCTCAGTGGGAATTATCAATAAAAACTAAGATGACAGAAAGTCAATCTAATAGGTAAAAAGGGAAGCTGATAATGCTTTTGTGAAGTTGTGTCTGAAGTCTTTTGTGTTTCTCTGTCCTTCAGTGATTCTGCTTGTTATCATCAGGAGTCTTCAGTAATATTCAGTCATTACTCTATTAATAACTTAATTATCTCATTAACTCCAACACTGATTCAGTTACATTTAACAGCCTGTAGTGTGCACACTGAGCAGTGTTCAGTTCATCTGGGCTAGCCCATGTGGGGCCTACATGGAAACTGAGGACAAAACTGGCTGGGCCCCAGTTAGACAGCCCAGGTGACGCCCATATGGGCCCCACATGACTGTGCTGGCTGGGGTGCTTGTAAGAGCAGTGAAAGACAGAGAAGTTGTGTTGTATGGGGATGGAAGAAACCCACCCAAAAGAGCGTCGGTTAAACAGGCATGGGAGGAAATAGCCACAATTGTTTCATCAGCTGGCATCCCCAGGACGTCGCACCAGTGCCGCAAGCGCTACAATGACATCAGAAGACGGGGAAAGTCCAAGCTTGCCAGCATCAATCGGGCACGCCGTGTAACGGGAGGTGGATCTGCCTCTACTCAGGACCTGACGCCAGCAGAGGACATCGCTGCGTCCACCCTCAGCGATTTTTTTTCCTGGTTCTTGACGGACAAACCAATTTGTTAGATGTCCTTATATACATATATGTCTTGCCAGAAGTTGCCACTATTGGGCAAACAGGTCTCCTTAATTATTAGACTACAATTAGCCTGAATCATTTGTAAGCTAGATTTATGCCTATTTTTTCACATCTTCGTGGCACACCACAATGATTTCCGTCATCTCATGTGTTAATATTTTTTAGTGTAACAATTTATGTTTTGCAAAAATAACTGTTGCATCTGTGTAGATTACATGAGCAAAGTGTATGCGCGTTGTGCACGCTATACATTATGGTCAAGCATGCGCCCTTAAAATAGCATAATGAACAACGCGCAACGCGCCACTGACTTTAGACTAGGTTTTTTCTAGTCAGTGGCGCAATTGTTTAATGGAACAGCAAAATAGCACCAGGGATTGTTTGCGCCGGAACACGCCTCCTTTTTTGCGCTGAACCGCCCAGGTAGCGCAAGTTCATTCACTAGTTTAGCGACGTGCTTCTGTGGAGGGAAAAGCGCGCTCAATTTCGCTGGGTGCAAGATAGGGCCCCATATGTTATAGACCAATTGGGCAATTTCGTGTCAAATCAACCAAATTTCAGAAACTTCCCCAGCTCAATTTTTTTCTGTACAAAGACGAATGAAATATTAGCCAAAATAATGACTAAAATAAATCCACTATTTTGTAGAGGGGGTCAAAATGACAACTTTCATCTGAGATTTGAAGCCAAATTACAGAGGGGTAAAAATTACTTTAGAAAGATGGCCTATTAGTAAAGTTAAGGTCTATTAAAATCTTTTGATTTAGCAATCTTTGTAACATTATATGCCAACGGTGATAGTTAAAAAATGGGAAAAGGCACTTCTTGTGTTTTTTTGCTGTAACTCAAGAAGTATTTAAGATATCTTAATATCCTTTTAGATTTTGGTTCTTAACAAACTTTCCTTTTGGCATTTTCATTTTAAAGCCCCTGTCAATCCCAGAGATATGGTTAATGTGGCCAATTGTAATTGGTAAATTGTACACATTTTCAGTGGCCAAAAGCCAAATATGGTTCATTTTGCATACAGCTGACTTACTTCTTTTTGAATATCTGAAGAACATATAATGTTGAAATGTATCTCATGTTTTCCCATCAACACAATTGCAACATACCTGTCTGAGTGCCATAATTATTCTTTTTCCCAAGTTTGCATGCCTGTAATTCAAAAAGTATTCAAGATATCTTAATATCCTCTCATTCTTAATAAACTTTCCTTTTGAAATCATAATTTTTAAGGCCCTATATAGTTTTGTCCTATACATATGGGGATCTCAAAGCAGATCCATGTTCAAATTGTAGAATTTTACCCATTTTTAGTGATTGAAAACCAGTTGTGGCTCACTTTGCACACAGCTGACTTATTGCATTTAAAGAGGAATGACTGAAGAATAAATCATGTTTAAACTATATCTTGTTTACCTCTATTAAAAGAATTTCATAAAACATAACTCTATATTTGAATCAGTTTCAGGGATATTTGGAAGAAGGGATTTTGTTCATTTTAACAGCTTCTGAAGCTAGCAAGAGTTCAAATACGCAGTATCGTAACTACGCGTTACCACATTGACATCCCTATAGCTATGAGATCGACCCATAGGGCCTTAAAAATGAAGATTTAAAAAATGTTTTAATAAAGAACAAGAATCTAAAATGACATCATATAAATGTAAAATGACTTCTTAAATTAAAGACATGTAAACTTCGGGAAAATGTTTGTTTTTGGCACTCAGAGAGGTGTGTTGTATTCAGTAGGAAAAAATACATTTCTAGTTTCAATATTATTTGTCCTTCATTCTTCATTCTTCTTTAAACACAATAACTATCAGCTGTTTAAAAAGCTACCCACATTGGGTTCTTGACCATTGAAAATGGGTAAAATTCAACAACTTGGACATGGAGTCACATTGCGGTCCAAATAACTATGGGACTGAACTATGTAGGACCTTGAAAATGAAGATTTCGAAAGGAAAGCTTAAGAATGATAATCTAGAAAGATATTAAGATATCTTAAATTGAGTTACAGGCATGCAAACTTTGGAAAAAGGAATATTTATGGCACTCTGGTGTTCTATGCTGTATGTTCTATGCAATTGTGTTGATAGAAAAACACGAGATACATTTCTAGTTTCATAATTATTTTGTTCTTCAGATATTCCTCTTTAAAAGAAAATAAGTACCAGCTGTATGCAAATTGACCCACATTTGGTTCTGAAAATGTGTACAATTTACCAATTTACTCATGGAACTGCATGTCCACATCTCTGGGATCGAACCATCAAGGGCATTTAAAATTAAAATAAAAGAAGTTAATGTCAGTATGATGTCAGTATATGTTAAAAGTTCAAAACAGATTTCAGTAGCAACATGGCCTTGCTAATTCAGCAGAGAAAATGTATTGGATTTGCTGGTTTAAAATATTTTTTATGTAAAATCATGTACAGGTTGTTCTGTAAATATATTTAATTTTTTACTGTATTTGGCACATAATTATTCAGGCAATACATCTTGGTTAGACTTATGGCTTTGATTTTCTGGCAATTTTAGAGTCAAATAGGTTTTTAAAAAAAAATGTGTATATACATATATACAAAAATAAATCATGCTTACTGCACGTTTGGTTTGCAGTTGTATATATATACACACACACATTATAGTCTCTCATTCACCGCTATAGAAGTTTACCCAACTATGACGACTTCCACTTTTTTATTTTATTTCAACGATAAAACGTGACAAAGAATATGAATGATAACATTAATTAAACGTTTTTAATTCAAACATACTGTTGACGAAAATATCATAAAGGAAAAAATACGAAGAAATGATGACACTGACAAGAGGAAGAGGAGTAAAAATGTCACAGTGTGTCTGTCATGAAGGCTGTAAATGCTGAATTGTGCAGGTATTGCTGTCCAGAATCAGGTGGATTGTCTTCAGTCATGCAGTAGCATTCGTTGACATCAGTAATGAGAGGCAAGTGATGCTTTATTCTCTGCTGTTAGATGTTTCCCTCACTGATGGTTTCTACAGTACACAGATAGACACGTTTTTTCTTCTGAACTCTTTAATAACCTCTTCATTGGATGTTGAGCTCATAACTGGTAGAGCACAACCCTAAAAAGGGGTTGCAGGTCGATTATCCAGTTCAAAAATGAATCGAGTTTGTGAAGCAAAAGCAGAGCACTCTTTAAACTGGCCTTCAGGAAATCAAGCTCACCGACGTTAAAGGGACAGTTCAGTCAAAAGTAAAAATTTGTCATCATTTACTCACCGTCATGTTGCTCCAAAACTTTATGCCTTTATTTTTTCTGTGAAACACAAAACTAGTGTGAAAGTGTGAAACACTTTCAAAGCCTGTGATTAATTGTGGTTAATTATTTTAATCAACTCACATCACTAGTTTTTAATAGTGGTGGACAGTAACAAAGTATTTTTTTGAAGTAGGCTATCTGTTAAACTCACTACATTCCAAAGCATAAGGTCGTACTTTTTACTCCACTACATTTCATAAAAGATATTGTTACCTATTGCTGCTCAGACACACAAAAGCGCTGTCCGATCATCCTGTTAAATCAGTTCGCAAATCACATCAAACAATTAATTTGTGAATTGGACTGATCGGATTGCAGCTGTTCTCGAGTCAATAACTCATTGATTCAATGATTCGTTCAGAGCGAGTCTCCAGTGAACGGAATTTACAAGTCTGACTGAAAACTAGCCAAGATCCTCTCTGAGTGTGGGGCTAATGGTGAAAAGGAAGTTACTAATTTTGAATTTTAGGATTAATTATTGTAACTGAAAATATTTAGGTCACAACTGTCAATTGTTTGTGAACTGAATCTGATCTGTTTAAGGCCACTGAAATGCTTAAAGGTGCTGTATGTAAGAAGGACATCTTTGTGTTTGAAATGGGTACTGCAGTCCAAATTCAAAATATTGTTTGCCCCGCCCCCTCCTCCTCCTCAGACTCGACACTCAAGCGGGTTGCCAGGGTTGTGAGGACACACAACAGGACCGCGAGGAGACTTACACACTGTAAGTTGATGAGTTGATTTTTCCGCATTTTAATGTGCTTCCGTTCATAGAGATTTTTAGATGGATGCCGAGGCTTTGCGATCTCTGACCCAGTTTATTTGCTATTTGTTTCCATGGCAGCAATTATGCTATGCAAACCGGCTACCTGTGGTGTCAAAATACTATTGGGTAAACTGGCAATGTGCGTTATCGCACAGACCAAAACAAACACAGACATTCTGACGTGGAACGCACATTTCAAAGTAAAATAACTGGCTATAGCATTGCTTTTCAGATAGACGAGTTTGTGAACTCAGCATGTTTCTTTAATATCTGCAAACATATCATAGGCGTAATTTACGGGTGGGACATGTCCCCACCACTTTTTGCCAGGCTCGATATTGTCCCCACCACTTTTTAAAAGTAATTGAAATATAGATTGCGGAAGGTGTGGCACGATCTACAAATCGTAATACATTCATTTAACACATTTTTCCGCCGGTCGGAAGCTTTTTTTTCCATTACAGATTTTTGCAAAACTTTTGCCATATTTCCTAATAGTCGATAAAAAAAATATTGCGAAATGACAGCGTTTCCATCATGATGTTATGCGACTAAAACATTTTTTTTCCTCACGTGATAAGTCATTCCAAAAATTATGCCACGTATGTTTTTAGGTTTATGTATATCCCAGCCACCGCACGCATTATTTTAACTGGAAGGAGACGCGTGTGTTATTCAAGCACTGATGGCAAGGAAAGCCCCTTATACTTGAGCGGTACATACGAGGTGTTTCTCTCTCTTATCTGCTTCAAGGTCTTGATAAATTGTGGCATTTTATATTCTATTGTTTTTTTTATGAGTTTAATAAAGAACTCGTCTTCTTTCCAAACATACCGCGCCATCTGTAAAGAATGATCAACTTTTACGGCAGGTTATTATGACGCATTGCTGCCAGCCTGCCACATACAGAGACGAGCAAAATGTTTGAAATTGCATGGTGGTAACTCAAAGTTTTACCACTTCGTTACGGGTAACAGGTGCCATAGCATCAGTGGCATAACCGGTGCACAAATATCATAACTCTATAATAGGCCTACAGTATATTGTGTGCTATACTGTAATAGCTACATATATTCTAGAAATGTATTAAAAAGAAAGATGCTTTCAACCTTACTCAAAGGCCGCGGAAACAGGCCAGTGGATTCGTTACGCACGTCAATCCCGTTCTTATTTTGCTTCTTATGTATTAAATATACACGCCATTCATTTATGAAACCTTGATCAAAATTAAAATACAATTTATAGAAAACGAAATTCACTTTAAAGAAATGATTTCTGCAAAACAACACTCAATAGAAATCATGTCTGACCCCACTCCATGCCGACGAAAGCACCCACGAATTCTTTAATATTTTTCATTGTTGCAGTTTTTTTTACCACTTTGTTATTTTGGCTTGGAATTTCGTTTTGCTGGAAATATGAACTGAATTTAGAAATTAAATTTGAAATTAAAAACGTTTTGTTTAATAAACAAAATACATTTTTTAAGCGTTTGGAGTGGAGTAGGCTACATGCAAAACGTAGCCTATTTAGATTCATAGTTATGTTTAAATATTAGCCTATTATATTATTGTTTTAATTTTTATATGTTGATGATGAAAAGTGAATTGTATTTTAATTTTGATCAAGGTTTCATAAACTAATTGCCTGTAGCCTATATTTAATAAATCGGAAGCAAAATAAGAACGCCGGGAATGCATTGAACCCACTGGCCTGTTTCCGCAGCCGTTGAGTAAGGCTGAAAGCGTCTTTCTTTTTAATACATTTCTAAAATGTCTTAATTACAGTAGGCCTTATAGATAGTTATGATATTTGTGGCTGCACCGGGGTCCGTCATTACAAGGTTAAAGTTACGCCACATGAGCGGTCCATGGCCACCTGCTCTGTTAAGAACTATAGGCTACATCAATAAATTAGGCTACAACAATTTCGTGCTATGGGCATTGCCACCGATACAGGCAGCGGATGAGATATTTTACGCTGAGCTTGCTTCTGCTTTTCAAACAAGTGACAAAGGCATGGGCTAAATAAATTCTCTAATATGGATACAGACATATATATATACACACATCACTATACAACACATGTCCTTATTAGGAGAAAAATATGTAGTTTTAACAACATACAATCTCGTTATTACAAGAAAATTATGTCGTTTTTATGACATAAGATCTCGTTATTACTACATAATTGAGTGGAAAAATAATATGTATGTGGCAGAAATGCGTCTCCGTATTAAATAAACACGTGTGTGTTTTAAATAAACACATAGCAAAACAAGTTGTGCGGTGTCCCGGTGTCCCCACCACTTTTCAAAGCAAAGTTACGCCACTGAAACATATTATGGTATTTTTAGGCTTTAGTACAGTCAAAAACATA
The DNA here is from genome assembly GCF_949357685.1 of Gobio gobio. Taxonomy (NCBI): domain Eukaryota; kingdom Metazoa; phylum Chordata; class Actinopteri; order Cypriniformes; family Gobionidae; genus Gobio; species Gobio gobio. The sequence continues at coordinate 31,224,046 of NC_137107.1, read as the reverse complement.
CATACAGCCAGTGTTGGGGGTAACGCATTACAAGTAACTTGAGTTACGTAATAATATTACTTTTTCAAGTAACTAGTAAAGTAACGCATTACTTTTCAAATTTACAACAAAATATCTGAGTTACTTTTTCACATTTATTTGACTGACAGCTCTCCTGCCCTCATGTTTAAATCAAATTAAATCACATGATTCTTGTTCTACACCTCCCCAAGAACCACTGTGGTGATTTTCATGTTGCTTAACTGTTTCATTCTTTAATAATTATATGCCAAAATCATGACCAAATAAAACAGAATTAAAGAATAAAACAGTTGAGCAACATGAAAATCACCACAGTGTTACTTGGGGAGATGTAGAGTATTAGCGACAGAATGCGTGAGGTTATTAATGTAATAATACGGTTGCCTTACAAAAGCTAATAAAAAAACTTTGCTATTGTCAGTAATTTGAATAATGTAATGACACTGACATGTCAACTCCAAATTTGCTTTGTAAACTGTAAATGCTGAACTAATGAATTTGTGCATGGCTGTACCAACAAGAAAAACGTATTAAAGGTCCCATGACATGAAAATGTCACTTTATGAGTTTTTTTATCGTGAGTGCCCCTAGCCTGTCTATGGTCCCCCAGTGGCTAGAAATTGTGACGGGTGTAAACCAAGTCCTGGGTGTTCTGCTCTGCCTTTGAGAAAATGAAAGCTCAGATGGGCCAATCTAGAATCTTCCCAATATGTCGTCATACGGGGAAAGGTTACCTCCCCTTTCTCTGCTTTTCCCACCCAGAGAATTTGGAGAAATGGATTCAGTTTATTTTTTACATTTAATTCAGTCGCAATGTCAGCACAGGCTTAATGCCTGATCTGTGATCAGTGGTTTCTGATGTGTAGCTAATTATTCAAGTTCACACAGACTTTCTTTCTAAATCGTTTAATACTGTTTATGCATCAGTGAATCAAGCCAGACCGATCGAAGAACACTCTCTTTATAATGTTCGGATCTGTCAATCACACGTCGCGAGTGTATCTGCACACTTGCCCAAACTGCCGTTATAATGAATGACGCTGTTATGCTGCACAATGAAGCTCTTACTGTATTCATATCGATGTTGTGTTTGCTGTTAGTTGGGGTGAAAGCATTTTGTGAGAGAAATAGCGTTGCAATGACGAGATTACTGTATTCACACGATCAACAGACTGTCTGTGTACTCCAGGGGCAGGTTGCATAAACCGTTAAGACTAGTCTTACAAGTTAGACATACATTTTTTTCTTCAAGACTGTTCATAATTTTTTTTAATCAGTTACATAAAAACATAAACTGGCTTAATTTGATACGAAAAGTAAGACTGCATGCCACTTGCCTAACTGCTAGTGGCTCATACTAGATCTTAAGACACTGTCTTAACATAATGGCTTAGTTTATGCAACTGGCCCCAGGGCCGGCCCTGACCAATTTGCTGCCCTAGGCAAGATTTTACTTGGTGCCCCTTGTATCAAGGTTTAGCACTATATGTTTTCAGTCTAAGTTGCGGAAACACTGGTATTGTTTTATTTTTTTAATGCATTGATGTTTTTTGAATTGTTATTGTTGTTGTTTTATATGATGTCCAGTCTTTTCTACCCCATCATTATGTTCATGATATTATTATTAATTAATTTTTTTAAAAGGCTGATGATAGTTAAACTATACAAAAATAGCACCTACGCCACATTACAGCCTAAACACAAATAACAAGTAATTGCATCTAGCATTCATGCACAAACTATTGAGAACTAGAAAAAGTGTTTGTTTTCCAGTAGATGGCAGCAAACTTCCACTAATATGCACATTCATGTTTTCACCATGAATTAAACTGAGAAATTTTTATATTAAAAGTGAAATGTACATAAAATGTTGCTATTTTAAATAAACCTGTATAAAAATATCATCACTAATTTCTGCAAATACATTTTAAAATATGTCCATATGTCCCCTTAAAACTGCACAACTGTAGAGTAAAAACATTAGGCTATTAAAAAAGTGATATTACATGCGTTTAAAAAAACAGATATGATTTTTTTTGACAAAATACACTGTCTGTGGCCACTGGAGAACCCAGAACAGCTGCTTGCATATAGTTTAAGGTAAAACTGGAATTAATTAGCGTACATTAGTATTTTACTACTATGCAATTAAATAAACTGTTCATTTCATCACTTTACCTCTGTCTTTACACTGCAAAAAATGCTCTTCTTATTTAGTAATTTTTTCTTGTGTCCAGTCCAAACATCAAAAAATTCTTAAATCAAGATGTATTTACTAGTAAAATGACATTAGATCATTTTTCCCTTGTTTTCTGGGGGGAAAAAATCAAAATGAAGTGAGTTTTAGCTTAAACCGCACAATTATCTGCCAAATGGGGTGAGGAAAAATGATCTTATTTCTGTTTGGGACAGAAACAAGAAACAAGATTTCAATCAGAAACAAGATTATTTTTCTTACCCCATTGGCAGATAATTTAGCTTGTTTTAAGCATAAACTCACTTAAGAAAAAATATTATTTTACTTATCTAGTAAATGCATCTTGGTTTAAGAATTTTTAGAAATTTAGACTAGAAACAAGACAAAAAATACTAAATAAGAAGAGCATTTTTGCAGTGTTTCCCTTATCTTGCCTGCATCAGAGGGCTTCTGTTTTTTATGACACTACAATTCGGCCATCCGTCATAAATTATCAGGCAACTTTCACCGTGTCTACACCTGGAGCGAGCGGCCAAGCACCCTAAAAAATGAAAGCAATCCTGTGTACATTAGATGCGGCGAGAGGCGACGCGACACAACAAATTCCCAACGTTAAACTGATCACGCGTTATATTTCTGACGCACTTCAAGTAGCTCGGCGGGGGAGATTGATGAAGCGGACCGGGAGGATGCGGGGGGTTTAGTTAAGTGTTTTTGCGCTTTATTTGGTAATATTTCAAATTAATATGAATAAAATAGTATCAGAAATACATTTTGGCGCCCCTATGGATGAGTGGCGCCCCTAGCATTTGCCTATTCCGCCTATGCCACGGGCCGGCCCTGGTGTACTCAATGCTCATCACTGCAGACTTTCATGTGATGGGAAAGATCTAAAAATAATGCCATAATCAACACTTTCACGATTCGTTCATCTCGACAGCTGTAATAGTAAAAAAAACGTAGTCAAAGTATTCGAGAGGGTTTCCACATGTAATATGCATTTCAAATGCAAAAATGTCAGCCAATCACAGCAGTGGGCGTTTACACTGAAGTCTCACAGCCTCTCACACCCCTTCAAACAGAGCATTCAAGCCAGAGCTGAAATCAGGATAGAAAAATTCCTTTTATTTCTAAATTATGACATTTTATGATGTAAAAATCATACTAACAATATAAGTACACCTCAGGAAACATTATAAAAATAATTAAAAAGTCCACGTCATAGGACCTTTAAATATTCAGATAAAGCCACATATATGCAAGACAACCGAAAACTGACGGATTTCTAAACTTGATCTAAACCCGTGTCATTGATGCCAAACAGCTCATCAATAACTGGATTTTAGGCTTTTGACAAATGTTTGTTAAACGTGGTACTGCTGTAAATTAATGCTTGACATTAGACTCTGCGCATTTCATGTTTATAGTCTAGCCTAAACAAACTAGTCTATCAAGTCTATGGACGCTGTACGAGAGAGGAGTAACGTCGTGAGAGACACAAATAGTGACTAAAAAAACACCCTAAATATGTTTAAAACTACAAATGAACTTTCTTCTGTTGATTCTTGTTTTTTTTAATGTTACAATTTCAACCCTCCTCCTTTATCCGGGCTTGGGACCGGCAAAAGTGACCCAAAAGAGACACTCTGGCGGAGTTACTAAGTTTTTATTTTATTTTATTTTATTTTATTTTATTTTATTTTATTTTATTTTATTTTATTTTATTTTATTTTATTTTATTTTATTTTATTTTATTTTATTTTATTTTATTTTATTTTATTTTATTTTATTTATTTTTTTATTTTATATTTTATTTTATTTATTTTATTTCATTTTATTTTATTTATTTTTTTATTTTATATTTTATTTATTTTATTTTATTTTATTTTATTTTATTTTATTTTATTTTATTTTATTTTATTTTATTTTATTTTATTTTATTTTATTTTATTTTATTTTATTTTATTTTATTTTATTTATTTTATTTATTTTATTTATTTTATTTATTTTATTTATTTTATTTATTTATTTATTTTTGTTTGTTTGTTTGTTTTTTAAGTTTGTTTTTTGGTCTTTTTAACATTTTTAACCATAACATTTTAACTTTTTTTTTTTGTATGAAATCTGCGTTAACAATCTAAATTGACCAAAAAGAGACATTAGAAAATACTGTTAATGGCAATGTGAGAAAATGATGGTAACTAGTTTGACCCAAATTCAGGTTAATTGTTTTTACATTTACATCCCGCCCTGAATGTAAGCCAGGGCAGGATCAGCCAGCGGTGGCTAAACTTCCCACATTCATTTGCAGTCTGGACCCGAGGGGTGAACATCTCGTTCAGAATCGTGGGAGAATCATGATCTCTATTTGAAAAAAAATTGTGATTCTCATTTTATCCCAAATCGAGCATCTCTAACACAGATTAAAATAACACATGCCCGTTCATCTTCCCCGCTGCTATAGCAAATGTTATGCATTTAGTGTCTGTTTTTATATTGTTTGTCAACGCACATGACATATTATGTATCTGCATCCACTAATCTTCCCTACTGACTAGTGCTGGCTATTTACCAATTCATAATCATTCATAATTATTTTGAGAAAAAGGATTATGGATATATATATATATATATATATATATATATATATATATATATATATATATATATATATATATATATATATATATATATATATATATATATATATATATATATATATATATATATATATATATATATAATATGAAATTAAATTAAATTATATAAGCCTGTATAAAATGACAAAATAAACATTACTTAATTATCATTAAAAATCAAGTACTTCTGTACTTTCGCTCAGGTAAAATTGAAAAGGGGTACTAAATACTTTTACTGGAGGAATGTTTTATACGTTTTTGTACTTTAAGTACTTCGTCCACCTCTGGTTTTTAACGTACATTTTGATTATTGATGTATGAAGAACAGTTTATGAAGTTCAGATTACTGTGATAGTGTTTACCTGTTATTAATTGTATTTTAATAATTTTCTCTGCTCGCCTTTATATATGCGATTGTGCCTGAATTTTGAAGTTAATTATTTCATATTTATCACAAGTATGCAAGAATTTAAGAAATTATAATATAATTAGTGGTCCTCAGATTTGATTGACCGAACGCTGTTACAGAAATGCTGAAGAAAGAAAGAAGCCTTTGCTAATATTAAACCAACTTGTGTTACCTTGTTCTGTTCCATCGGTTGCTTCCATCGATCCATGGATGACTTCCACACATAATCAGGTTGAATTTTCTTCCATTCAGGTAATTCTGATGTTGTTGTTGTTGTGTCAAGACAGTGATCTTCTTCCAGGAACATCAGGTCAATCTTCTGCTGTCCAGAATCAGGTGGTTTGTCTTCGTCTGGCACCTCAGCTGAGACCTGTCCACTATGGGGTGACCCTATCAGAAGTTGTGAAGTACCAGTGGCGTAGCTCTCAGCATCACTGATGCACACAAGCCCTCACAGCACGTCAAGCTGCAAACCGTGTGAGAGACCCTAACCTAACCTACCCTAACCTAACCTACCCTACCCTAACCAACCACTCGAAACATCCTGACAACCACGTACCAATGCATGAAAAACCACTCAGAAGTGTCCAGCAACCGCAAAGCAACACGCTAACAACCGCACAGAAAACCTTGGCAAACGCATGTCAACAATCAAGAAACCACACAAAACATCCCGACAACCACGACGCAAAGCGCTAAAAACCACTTCAAACAACCTAGAAACCGCATATCAGCGCATTGACAATCACCAGAAACATCCTAACAACCAGACAACAATGTGCAAAAGACTTACTCTATAAACATAAAATTGGCTCTACAAAATAAAACTTACTCATAGAGCTATAAGCTTACTCTATAACTATATACAGTATTTACAAAGGTTGGTCCCGCTGGGGGAGACTCCAGGTGACGCTGTGATGAATCAGTGTCTGGGCTTCTTTCTTCGGGGTTCCTCAGGCTCGGGCTCTTCACTGATGTCCACATGGATTCGAGGAGCGCAACTTCTGCTGGTTGTGGAGGAGCTCTCAGTGATCAGGACGTGTCCATCAGGCTGCTCCGTCTCCACCACTGAAGGGCGGTTGAGTGCCTCCCACAGCCGCTGCTTGATCTTCAGTCCCAGTTCAAGACTGTAGCGATGGCACCGTCCACTGCGTGTCTTCAGCATGGGCTCCACCACAGAGCGGTAGATGTCCTGGTATTCCTCCACGCTGTAGCCGTGGATGGAGACAGGCTCTTCCTGCTGACACACGTCCACTGAAGAGACCCAGGCTGCTGGACGTGGACGGATGTCAGGAAGGACAGCAGCGTTCTTCACGTAGCGCTCTTCCAAACCTGTGGGACTTTGAGCTTTCTCAGAGATGCAGCTGTAAGAGTGATCTCTCAGGTGTTTGGGAAGAGCCCTGGTTCTTCTCTGGCGACGCTGCTTCATGATGATGACTGTAGACACACTTTCCAAACTGGACAAACTGATAAAACTTACCAAATTGTAGAGTTGTGAAGAGTTTGTAGCACGTGTGATCAGGCTTCAAGGCTTCAGAAATAGTTGTGTTGATTTCAAATATCAACTCGATATTATTCAACTGACATAGAATGATGAGGCTCATTTAAATGTAAACAACACTTGATATCAGCAGTAAGTCTATCAGAGCAGCATGAGCTCTATGTTACATGTACTATATTACCTTTATCATATATATATATATACACACACATATATATATATATATATATATATATATATGTTGCTCATCTGTGTGTGTATGTAGCATTGGCTCTGCTGTGTAATCTATATATACAGTATATAGTGCACCTAAAAAGTGCACTATTTGAGGGAACAGCCACTTGTAGTGCCATTTGTCTAAGAAACGTGGGCGTTATCGAGGGCTCTCATTTAATCCCATAGTGCACTGCAATGACAAGTATAATCGATGCACACTCGATAGCTAGAGAGTACCCATAATGCACGGTGACGGTCACGCCAAATTAATTTCCATGTCTCTCCAAAAGATGGCACCTGTCCCTGAATCATCCATCCATTTTCCAAATCGCTGGTCCAATGTGGGTACATCGTAATATCATACAGGCATAAATCCCTTTTTATTGATTATTAAATAGTTTAATTAAGGTTTTGACGTGCTAGTTTCCATGATAGAGTTTAAGATAAATCTTTTCATTACTACTGGAGCTGCCAGTTTGCTACATTTCAAACTATCAGACTGGTAACCCGAAGGTTGCAGTTTCGATTCTCACCTAACCCCCAACCGCTCCACGGGCGCCACAGCAAAAATGGCTCCTAATGTGTGTGCATTTACTTAGAAGGGTTAAATGCCGAGGACAAATTCTGAGTATGGGTTAACATACTTGGCCTTCACACTTTCGTTTTTCTTCTTCTTCTTAGAGAGTACCATAATTAGATTAGATTAGATTCAACTTTATTGTCATTACACAAGTACAAGTACAAGGCAACGAAATGCAGTTTAGGTCTAACCAGAAGTGCAATAGCAGCAAGTGCAGGATATACAATGGTTGCGTAAGTGCAGGACATAAAAATGTTCTGAATATATATAAATATGTATAAGTAGAGAGATGGTTATTACTATAAGCAGAACTGAATTTACAGATGAATATATACAGTGAATAAATATACAGATGGCTATTACTATAAACAGAATTTACAGGTGAATATGTACTATGAATATAATATACAGATGGCTATTACTATAAACAGAATTTACAGGTGACTATGTACTATGAATAAATATACAGACGGCTATTACTTTGAACAGAATTTTACAGTTAGAGGTATACAATAATATGTTAGGCTAATATGAGGAATATAGCTGTAACACAGACTCAGGTTGAGTAAGATCCATTCGCAGTTTATTAAAGTTAGACAAACTCACAGTGCAAACAGGCTTAGATCGATTATCCAGGAATAACAGCACTATCAGAGACAAGACGTGAATCGTGGTCATAACAGGCAGAGATCAGGGCAGGCAGCAAACAGTCGAGAAATCAAGGTCCAGGCAAACAATAATCAAATGGGCAGGCAGAGAACAATCAGAGTCGATGAACAGGCAGGGTTGTACACAAGGCAGAATCAGAAACAAGGAAGAACGCTCAGAAATGTCGCCCGGGGCAAAACAAGACTTCGCAATGTGTGTGTGTGTGTGTGTGTGTGTGTGTGTGGCTTAAATAGTCTGTAATGAGAGTCAGGTGCAAGGTGATCAGGCCAGGTATGTGGGATTGTGGGAAATGAAGTCCGGGAACGAGAGTCAGTATTCCGGTGATAGTGACCTCTGATGGCCGACGGTGGGTTCTTCACCAGCGGTTGTGACAGAGCCCCTCCCCCTGCGAGCGGCTCCTGACGCGGGCGCACCTCCGACGCCGGGGTCTTCCTCTGGGTCGTGGGGCCGGTTTCTCCGGGTGAGTCCTATGAAAGTCATTGATTAAGTTGGGGTCCAGAATGTCTTCTGAGTTGACCCAGGACCGTTCCTCCGGACCGTACCCCTCCCAATCGACCAGATATTGTATGAAGCGTCCCCGGCGTCTGGAATCTAGCAACTCCCGCACAGAGAACGCCTCCTCGCCTTCCACGATCATCGGTGGGGGGCCTGCTTCGCTGGACTCCTGTTCCACCCTCGGACCATCAGCCGGTTTAAGCAGAGATACATGGAAAGTAGGAGAGATGCGGTAAGTGGCTGGTAATTCAAGACGATATGAAACTGGATTAATCTGTCTAATGACCTTGAATGGACCCACATACCTGGGGCTGAGTTTCTTGCAGGGTAGTCGAAGGCGCAGATCGCGTGTGGATAACCAAACCCACTGGCCCGGAGCGTAATTGGGGTGTGGACGTCGATGACGATCTGCTTGGACTTTGGCCCGGTTGATGGCTCGCTGGAGGTGTACGTGAGCTTGGTTCCAGATGTCTTCACTGCGTTGCATCCAGTCGTTGACCGCAGGGACTTCAGATGGTTCCCCGGACCAAGGAAACAGCGGCGGTTGATATCCTAAGGTGCACTGAAAAGGTGTGAGTTTGGTGGCTGGTTTAAGGATGGAGTTCTGTGCATATTCCGCCCAGGGAAGGAAGCGACTCCAGTCTGTCTGGTTCTGGTGACAGTACATCCTGAGAAACTTGGATATCTCTTGATTAAGTCTTTCTGTCTGTCCGTTAGACTGCGGATGATAACCAGAAGTGAGACTTATGTTTATGTTGAGCAATTTAAAGAAGGCTGACCATACCCTTGAGGTGAATTGTGGTCCCCGATCTGAGACGATGTCCTCCGGGAGTCCATAGTATCGGAATACGTAATGGAAGAGGTGTTCGGCAGTTTCGAAGGCAGTGGGAAGCTTGGGTAGAGGGATGAGACGACATCCTTTAGAAAAACGATCAATGACCGTCAGAATAGTAGTGTTACCTTGAGAGGCTGGGAGGTCTGTGACGAAATCAATGGCGATGTGTGACCATGGGCGATGTGGAATGGGTAACGGTTGCAGTAGACCAGCGGGAAGTTGCTTGGGTGTCTTGGCCATGGCGCAGACCTGACAGGCGTTCACAAAGGTGGTGACATCGGCTAGCAATGTATCCCACCAGAATCGGTTCCTCAGTAATCTGACTGTGGTAGTGATTCCTGGATGGCCGGAGTTCTTGGTGGCGTGCACCCACTGCATTACTCTCTCTCTGAATTCCGGCGGAACAAATGTCCGGTCCCTTGGGCATGCTAGGGGAGGTGGATTCTGTTGGTGGGTCTGGGCGATCTCTGCCATGATGTCCCACTGAACTGGAGCCACGATAAGAGTGGGAGAAATAATGGGGTCTTGCTGATTGTTTGTGGGCGTGTTGTCATATTGACGTGACAGGGCATCTGCCTTGGTATTCTTTGAACCTGGAATATAAGTGATGGAAAAGTCAAATCGAGTGAAGAACAAAGCCCACCTGGCTTGCCTGGGGTTGAGGCGTTTAGCTGATCGAAGATACTCAAGGTTGCGATGATCAGTTAGAACTAGAAATGGATGTCTTGCTCCCTCGAGCCAATGCCTCCACTCCTCAAATGCTGCCTTCATCGCCAGCAGTTCCCGGTTGCCTACATCATAGTTGCGTTCTGTGGGAGACAGTTTTCTTGAGAAGTAAGCACACAGGAATAATTTAGGTGGGTTACCTTGTCTTTGCGAGAGGATGGCCCCGATGCCCGTATTGGATGCATCCACCTCCACCACGAACGGTAGTTGTGGGTCAGGATGGTGCAAGATGGGTGCTGACGTGAATCTCTCCTTTAAATCTTGGAACGCTTGTAGGGCTTCGGCGGACCACTTGAGTTTGCTACTCCCCCCTTTTGTCATGGATGTGAGTGGTGCTGCAACCAGACTAAAGTTCCTTATGAACCGCCGATAGAAGTTGGAAAACCCCAGGAATCTCTGTAATTCTTTTAAGGTTGTTGGCTGTGGCCACTCAACGACTGCCCTCACCTTCTTCTCATCCATGGCCACGCCCTCAGCGCTAATGACATACCCAAGGAATGCAACGGTGGATTGATGGAATTCGCACTTCTCTGCCTTGGCGTATAACTGGTGGTCGATGAGGCGTTGCAGGACTAGGCGTATGTGTTGAACGTGTTCTTCCATGGAATTTGAATAGATGAGTATATCGTCAATGTAAACTATCAGGCATTGGTTGAGCAGGTCTCGGAAGATGTCATTAACAAATGATTGGAACACTGAAGGACTGTTGGACAGCCCGAAGGGCATGACGAGGTATTCGTAGTGCCCGTTGTTGGTGGAGAAAGCCGTCTTCCATTCGTCACCCTCCCTGATGCGGATGAGGTTGTAGGCTGAGCGAAGATCGAGCTTAGTGAAGATGCGGGCCGTTCGAAGTTGTTCTAGGGCTGCTGGTACCAGGGGAAGAGGATATCTGAATTTGACAGTGATATCGTTGAGACCTCGGTAATCAATGCAGGGACGAAGACCTCCATCTTTCTTCCCCACGAAGAAGAAACCAGCAGCGGCGGGTGATGTGGATGATCGGATGAACCCTTTGGCCAGTTCTTCGCGGATGTAGGTTTTCATGGCTAAGTCCTCGGGCTCAGAGAGAGGGAAGATGCGCCCCCTAGGGGGCACTGTGCCTGGCATCAGGTCAATGGTGCAGTCGCTGCTGCGATGAGGAGGTAGCTGGGATGCCTTATCCTTGCTGAATGCCTCCATGAGGTCTGAATACTCTGAGGGAATACCGGGTGATTGATCAAGGGTGTGATGCATGATGGTGGATCGGACAGGAAGCGGCTTGACGGGTCGGATGCAATGGGAGAGACATGAGGGACTCCACTGCAGAATCTGTTTGTCCTGCCAGGAGATCTGTGGGTTATGGTCTTGTAGCCACGGAAAGCCCAGGATGATCGGATTATGAGGTGAGTGAATGACAAAGAAACGGATGGTTTCGGTGTGTAGAATACCAACTTGAAGACGTAGGTCGGTGGTGGTGTGTCGTACATGACCGGTCCCCAGAGGGCGCCCGTCTAGCGCTGCCACTGCCAAAGGAGAGTTACATGGGATTAGTGGGATGCTGTGTTGTCGTACCAACTCCTCATCAATAAAATTGCCTGCCGCCCCGGAGTCTATTAATGCCTTGGAAGTAATAATTTGTGCTTGAAACGTTAACGTAACTGGTAAGTCAAAGCAGTTGTTGTGGGAAGTGGCTGAAATCAATAAACTCACCCTGCGAGTTGAAGGTGATGGACGGGTAGGACATTCACCTCTCAAATGACCAGACAGACCACAGTAGAGGCAGAGGTGATTCCTAAACCGGCGTTCTCGTTCCTCCGGAGACAGACGAGCTTGGCCAACTTGCATGGGTTCCTCGTGGTCATTGATTGGAGCAAACTGAGCGCTGTGTGTGACTCGGGGGGGTCTCCGTGAGCGAATCAGATTATCAATGCGGATAGTCAGGTCAATGAATTGGTCCAAAGTTTTATCCTCATCCCGGCAGGCCAGTTCCGACTGCAAATCGACGCTCAGACCTTGGCGAAACAGCACCTTCAAAGTATCCTCTACCCATACAGTCTGTGCAGCCAGCGTGCGGAACGTCAGGGCGAATTCAGCGGCTGTGTTCCTTCCTTGTCGCAACGCTAGCAGCTGTTCCCCAGCGCTCTTTCCTCCTTCAGAGTGTTCAAAAACAGTGCGTAGTTGTTGAATGAAGCTGGTGTAAGTGATTTGCTCTAACCTTTGACTGTCCCAGACCGCCGTAGCCCATTCCAGAGCCTTCCCAGTGAGCAGTGAGCAGATTAATGAAACCTTGCTTGGATCCGACGTGTAGAGAGCAGGTTGTTGAGCCAGGAAGAGAGAGCATTGCATGAGGAAGCCCTTACATTTGTGCGGAGTGCCATCAAACTTTTCTGGAAACGCCAGTCGGGGATTGCTAATCGTGGGTTGAATGTTGACGGGCATAGCAACCTGACTCGCAGGAATCTCTGGCATGTTAGATGCTGCTGTGGGCTGCGAGAGACTGTGAACCGCCTTTACCAGTTCCTCCGTCATGGAGGTTAATCGACTGAGCTGGTACTGGTGGACCTCCAGTTGACTGGCTTAAGCTGACAGTTCATGGGAGATCTGCAGAAAAACCGCTGGATCTGTAGGTGGCGAAGTCTTCTGTAACACAGACTCAGGTTGAGTAAGATCCATTCGCAGTTTATTAAAGTTAGACAAACTCACAGTGCAAACAGGCTTAGATCGATTATCCAGGAATAACAGCAGTATCAGAGACAAGACGTGAATCGTGGTCATAACAGGCAGAGATCAGGGCAGGCAGCAAACAGTCGAGAAATCAAGGTCCAGGCAAACAATAATCAAATGGGCAGGCAGAGAACAATCAGAGTCGATGAACAGGCAGGGTTGTACACAAGGCAGAATCAGAAACAAGGAAGACCGCTCAGAAATGTCGCCCGGGGCAAAACAAGACTTCGCAATGTGTGTGTGTGTGTGTGTGGCTTAAATAGTCTGTAATGAGAGTCAGGTGCAAGGTGATCAGGCCAGGTATGTGGGATTGTGGGAAATGAAGTCCGGGAACGAGAGTCAGTATTCCGGTGATAGTGACCTCTGATGGCCGACGGTGGGTTCTTCACCAGCGGTTGTGACAATAGCGGTGGATTAAGTTAGTACAATAAATTATGGACAGAGCTATCCGAAAGAAAGTGTAAAAGTGCAGTGGAAAGTGGTTGCATATTACAGTTAGAAGTACGGTGCAAAATGCAAATGTAAACATTGTTACTGTAAATACAGTCGGCAGTGCAGATGAGCATAATCCAGTTACGGTATGGTGGTGCAGAATGCATATGTAAACAGTTGTTACTGTGATAAACAGTCGGTAGTGCAAATAACAAAGTGAAGGAAGATGTGAGGTAGGAGAGTTATCAGTTTATGAGGGAAGTGGATCAACGGGGGTTTGAGTTCAATAAAGAGACAGCTCTGGGGAAAAAACTGTTCTTTAGTCTGCTGGTCCTGGTCCGGTGGATCCTGAAACGCCTGCCGGAGGGCAGGAGAGAAAACAGTCTGTGGGCTGGGTGAGAGGAGTCCTTGAGGATGCTGCGAGCTCGATGCAGGCAGCGTTTCCTCTGGATGTGCTCGATGGCAGGCAGTGGAGTCCCTGTGATGCGCTGGGCAGTTTTCACCACCCGCTGCAGTGCCTTGCGCTCCGCAACAGAGCAGCTCCCATACCACACTGCCACACAGTTGGTCAGGATGCTTTCTATTGCGCAGCGGTAGAAGTTCACCAGGATAGCCGAGGAGAGCTGATTCTTCCTCAGTGTCCTCAGGAAGAAGAGGCGCTGGTGAGCCTTCTTGACCAGGCTGGAGGTGTTGGTCGTCCACGACATGTCCGCCGAGATGTGGGTCCCCAGGAACTTGAAACTGGAGACACGCTCAACAGCCATTCCATTGATGTGGATGGTGTCGTGTGTGCCTCTTGACTCCTTCCTGAAGTCCACGATGAGCTCCTTCGTTTTGGTGGTGTTGAGGAGCAGGTTATTATCAGCGCACCATGTGGCCAGGTGCTGGATCTCCTCCCTGTAGGCAGTCTCATCGTTGTTGCTGATGAGACCAATCACCGTAGTGTCGTCCGCAAACTTGACGATAGAATTAGATCCATACACAGGCTTGCAGTCGGAGGTGAAGAGGGAGTAGAGAAACGGACTTAGCACACAGCCCTGTGGTACACCAGTGTTGAGTGTGATGGACGTGGAGCAGGTGGATCCTGATCGAACATTCTGGGGTCTGTCGGTTAGGAAGTCCAAAATCCAGTTACACATTGAAGTGTTGATGCCCAGGTCTCCAAGTTTGGCAATTAACTTGGATGGGATGACAGTGTTGAATGCTGAGCTGAAGTCAACAAACAGCATGCGTGCATAAGTGTTTTTACTGTCCAGATGGGTGAGCACAGAGTGCAGTGCCATGGAAACGGCATCCTCTGTGCTCCTATTGCTGCGGTAGGCAAACTGGTGTGAGTCCAATGTGGATGGTATAGAGTCTTTTAGGTGTTCCAGGACCAGCCGCTCAAAGCACTTCATAATGATGGGTGTGAGTGCTACAGGGCGGTAGTCATTAGGGCACCTCGGGTTAGAGGTAGTAATGTAGGGAATGGACCCTTTTCACAGACATTGATGATGCGTTTTAATAGTCTTCAGCATCGTAAATTCTGCAACGTTTTTTGTATTTGATTTTAAAAAAATGTACGTACATTTATAACATTATACTTCGTATTAACATTTGTATCAAATTACAAAAAACTATTTAACACTGCTCTGAGTGTGTTTCTAATACAGCGGATGGAAGTGACGGTAAAATTGACATATTTCTCTCTTCTGATTGCCGTTATCCATCTCTCTCTTTTTCTTCCTTTTTTTGAAAGTTATGAAAAGACTATTGTGGATTATTTTATATATATATATATATATATATATATATATATATATATATATATATATATATATATATATATATATATATATATATATATATATATATATATATATATATATATATATATATATATATATATATATATATATATATATATATATATATATATTTTTTTTTTTTTTTTTTTTTTTTTTTTTTTTATAAATTCATAGTTTCTTTCCATCAATGATTTTGCATTCCTTTTACAATTGTTACCTACACATTATTGGCAATGATATTGGCCTTTGATTTTTACTTGGATTCAGAGCAAACATAAATGTCAAACTTCATGAAGTGGAGATGGCGATGCCAATGCAATATTTGATTATTTATTTAATTATTTTGAAATGTCACTCCTTATTGTGGAAAAGAACACTTTTTATTGTTTTTCTTTGTCCTTGCTATATTACACAACCACACGCTTCGTTTCTAAGCAAGAGCTCTGTTCCAAAAAACCTAGTGAGCTGCCTATAAACCTTATTAGAGATTTGAGATGTCTGAGATGCATTACAGATGCTGATTTCATAATGAGAAAAGTGATAAAAAGCCAAATGACATACACTGAATGAATGAGATACTTGTAAAGCAATTCATTCAATCCATGAAACATCAGAAATGTCAAATATAAACAGATGCGTATTGTGACAAGCCGAAGCTATTGAATTGACCGACTCAAATAAGACTCACATCCGTAAAATGACTGCTGGAGTCTCTTCTGTCCTCAAAGAGAGGGCACTTCTCGCTTTCATCAGTTCATTAGGCAGCGTCAAGTCATGTCAGCTCCCTTTCATCTGAAGCGCAATCAAATTTCTTTCATGAATTGGCAAGAAATTATAAGCAAAACTAGGCCTTCTCAGTGAGACTAAGGTTGGTTTTAATTGCACTGACACTGTTGGGAGTTTGACAATGAATTCAAAATGACTAGTTGCTGTCATGTTGCTTTGGCTGTGTTGATTTGAAACTTTATGCTTGAAGAGGGAAGGTGTTAATTGAGACAATTCTTCATGTTGATATCATTAAAGTGCAGAAACACTTCAGACTGGATGATTCAGATAACATCTCTAATTTGATATATGAATTGCAAACACACTAAATGCCAATATTCCATAAATATCAAAGAGAGAGAGAGAGAGAGAGAGAGAGAGAGAGAGAGAGAGAGAGAAAGCCAATGTTTGCTGCAGATTGACTCTCTAATTGATAAAGAAAATGTATGCAGTTCTAAATTGTAAGTCAAATGGATATATCCCAGGGCAACTGAACATTTTTTCCTTGAGGCAAGTTTAAGACTGACCTTGCTGCTGAGTGTTTACCCACACAATATGTAAAGCAGTCAAAACATCTTTAGAATTGTAATCCTTGAACTTTAACCCTTATTGTTCACCATGTGTGCTGTGTACCTGATCTCTTATACTAATTGAATTGATATAAGCATAAATGTAGCAGCATAAATGTAGCAGTGTTGAGACATGAATTTGTAGCAAGTCTCCAAACATTTTTCTGTCAGTTCACATCTGTCTTAAAAGTATAATTTATTCATGGAATATTGAATGTGACTGTTTCCAAATGTCTTAAATCTGATCCCATTTGTCACTTATTTAGCCAATTTGAATTATTCATCATTGACTGCACTAGAATATTTGGGAACTGTATTAAGGCACAAGGCACAAGCTTGACATATATTTGATGGATCAGTCCTTCATGTTCAGAGTCAAATGCATTAATGTGACAATATCATTGTCGCTATGGAAAGTTTTTTTTTTATTGTATAATGATTTATTATTTAACGCCATCCCTTATGCTTTTTTGTCAGTTATAGCCTACAGTTTAATGGAAATGTGTGTGTGTGAGAGAGAGAGAGAGAGAGAGAGAGAGAGAGAGAGAGAGAGAGAGAGACTATACACTACACACTACAACGTCCATAATCCTATGCGCAAGCACACGTCATAAAGACGCGCCGAGCAGTTTGGTTCGAACTCGAAGTGCAAATTTTAAACGGTATGTTCTATGTATTTTATATCAAAGTCATAATTACTAGTGTTTTATCTGATGTTTTTTTTTACGCAAATTGGTTTAGTTCGAAATCATACATAACAAACTGTTGTTATTTTGCGCTATTGCCAGTTTAGCGGTTTAATAATTTGACAACTGGAGTGAACTGTGACCCAAATAACTACTGTCATTTGACTATGCACAGTGCTTTATTGATATGGTTTTTTGTACACATATGTTTTAGTGTTTTTCAACCACTCCAAGACTGCATAAAAAATTCAATTTTTAATTATTATTACTTTTATATATAAACAGGATCCATTATGGCTCTGACAGGAGTGCGTGTAATTGAGCTGGCAGGACTAGCCCCAGCACCCTTTTGCGGGATGATACTTGCGGACTACGGCGCAAGAGTGATCCGGGTAGATCGGACAAAGGTGGCAATGACTGTAGATACTCAAGCAAGAGGCAAACAATCAGTGGCCTTGAATCTGAAGAGTCCCAAAGCTGTCGCTGTTTTGAAAAGACTGTGTGTCCAGTCAGATGTGCTTCTGGAGCCTTATCGTAAAGGTCAGTGCCTTAATTAAAAGCAGCAAACATGGTTCCACATTTTTGACATTTTGACATTTGTTGCCAATTGATACTTTTATAGCTAGATGGCAGTGTGTATTTTATTTCTTTGAATGTAATATCTTTCTGATCCTGGCACAACAAGATGTATATAATAGCAGAGCATGCTTTACCTGTATGTATGCCTATATTGTAAACTCATAAAATATTGGCCCATTTGTTTTTTTGTCTAGTTCTTATAGTGAATAATTTTGCAGCTTTTTATTTTCTGTACATTTTTTAATTATTATTATTATTATAGCAGCACTGATAAACTGTAAGAACAAAATCAACTTAATAATAATCGTTGAACACACAAACTTAATTTGTCCTCTAAATTAAATGTTTTCCCCTTTTGTGCTTCTTTATTAAATCGCTCTGGTATAATTAAGGAGTTATGGAGAAGATGGGATTAGGTCCTGAAGACTTGCTAAAAGAGAATCCGCGCCTGATCTATGCTCGACTCACTGGCTACGGTCAGAGCGGATCCTACGCCAAGGCTGCTGGGCATGATATCAACTACTTGGCCATGTCAGGTAAAGATCTCTGTTAAATAGGTGCAAAGGGGCCTGGCTAATAAGGGCACTGTAAGTCGCTTTGGATAAAAGCATCTGCCAAATGCATAAATATATAAATAAATATATAATAAGCTTTCTCAAAATGCCCTTAGGCACAGTGGTTGTGAAGCAGAGTAGAAGTTCAAAAAGTCTTTGGAGGAAAACTTGTACAAGCAGTTTTTTCTCCTCCACATTGAGGCATGGCTGCAAACCAGCACTTATCACAAATCTTTATTGTCACTATTGTAATTACGATTAAGCAAGTGGCAATCATCAGGGACCAAGCACCAGTGGCCAGCGTGGATGATTTGCAATCCAACTGAAATGTATCTTATGATGGGCTTTTTATAGCCAAGTCCGTCTTGAATAGAGTTTGATTAAATGGGATACAAAAAGGTGCAACTGCCTTTCAAAAGAAATCACTCCCTCTTATTGTTACATTAAAGTACCATGATTATGCTATTTTAAAGGTTCCTAATTGTATTAAAGGTCTCCTACAATAGATTTACATGAATCAAAGGTCAAACAACACTTCACCGAATCAACACTTCACCTCATTTCTCAAAGAGTCTGGAAACGGTTCATTTGAAGATTCCGTCTCCCTAAACCTGTCCTTTCCGCAAACCTGCTCTGCTGTGATTGGTCAGATGACCCAGTCTGTTGTGATTTACAGTGTTTGAGCGTGGGTCAAAGTGGACATCGTTCGCGGGCAGCCGATAGAGACCATTGGCTGTCATTGTGCAAATATGTTACGTTGTTACATATATTATTTAAATATTATTGTTATTTGCCATGCATTTTGATCTTTATAACTTGACAGACCTTTTACAATCACAAATGGCTATATTACACACTGCATGGAAAGGAAATATTTAAAAAAGCATATGTGTGCCTGCCTGAGTTGCGGTGTGCGTCTGCTGTGCTGTCAAAGGAATGTCAATGGAAATTATGCTGTGTTAAAGGTGCACTATGTAAAAAAATTTTTAGTAAAATATCCAAAAACCACTAGGCCAGTGTTATATATTTTGTTCAGTTGAGTACTTACAATATCAAAATGTTTTCAACTATTTGTAAATCGTGAGAAATTGCTATTTTAACTATTTGCTATTTTATAGGGCTGTAATCTCCCAGTCGATTATTAGTCGATACGTTCTGGCTCGACCAAAATTCTGATTGGTCGATTTTTTTTTTTTTGCCACGTTCATTTCATTAATTTTGCCTCGTTCACTTCATCAGTTTTGTCGCATTCATTTCATCAGTTTTGTTTTGCCGCGTTCATTTCATCAGTTTTGTTTTGCCGCTTTCATTTAATCAGTTTTGCCGCGTACATTTCATCAGGTGGAAAGCACTAATTGCTAATGGGGGTGTT
The DNA here is from genome assembly GCF_949357685.1 of Gobio gobio. Taxonomy (NCBI): domain Eukaryota; kingdom Metazoa; phylum Chordata; class Actinopteri; order Cypriniformes; family Gobionidae; genus Gobio; species Gobio gobio. Next base: position 31,204,311 of record NC_137107.1, on the reverse strand, counting down.
TTCAGAGCACCCCTCTTGGATTAGCCCAACCCACTGAAGAAGAGAGACAGATTGAAGTAGGCTGCTTTGCTGTATATTATTTATTGAATTGTGAGAGCGTTTTTTCTGCTCTTGATCTGGCTTGTTTAAGAAATATTCTTTTTTTTATTAAAGTGGACGCGCCTTTTGTGTTTAAGAGTAAAAGCTTTAAGTTAATAGTCTAATTGTGTCTCAGCCGCGAAGCTGAGCTGATCAGCTGCACAGAACGGCTGAAATCATAGTCGGTTATTATAATACATATGACAAAAACAATTGTCTAAATTATATTGCATATTCCTCAAAAGTTCTTGTGATGATATCACTAGTTGACAACATAGTACTATATTTTGGGAAATCATAGGCTATGATATTGCGCAGGTGCATGTGATGCAACGCTGTCAGAGCTGACAGACTCGTGTGTCAGACTCATTTCAGTTCAAAATAATCAGGTCAAAAACGATTTAATTTACTGCAAATAGCCTACTAGTTTTTTATGTTTATTTATAATTCATTTAGGCAGACAACAAGGGCACCAAGTACTGCGCACAGTGCGCAGCTAATTCATTTAAAGTTTTTTTTCCTAATGTCATTTTTAGTCGATTTTTTTTTTGTTGAAAATTTCAGGACTTCAGTCGACCAAGATTTTCTTTGGTTGATTACAGCTCTAATTTTAACCAAGGAACCGGGAAGTGTGAGAGAGTTGCCTGTCAATTGCGTCATATCTGCGCTACCCTCGTCGTTTTCCGGTTTTATTTTGCAGAAATTTTACTCTTACTGCAGTGTGAACAAGTGTCATAGCAGCCGCCGAGCGAACGCACAGAGTAACGTCATAACATAATTTTCAACACACTCAGATGTATCTAATATGATAAACAGAGCTGCGTTACCTCATACTCATGACCGGAAAAGCGGAAGTGGCGCCGGCGACTGTGTCATAATACAAGTCCCGCCGCTCTTCTCATTAACAATCGCTCCAGAGGCCTTGCTCAGCTCCACAACACTCGGTCCTGCTCTGCTTCATACTACAGTAACGTTAATAATCGCATCCATGAACATGATTTCTGCCCGAATCCTATCCCGATTCTTTTCCACCGGCTGTGAGGTGAAGACCACATGTCCCAAGATTCTGTGCTCCAACGTGGTGTCATCAAACTACGCCTTTGTTTTGAACAGGTGATCTCTAGTGGACGGAAAAGTTACATAGTGCACCTTTAATCTTTGATCATGAGATTTTATTATATGAATTCTCTCGAATTTACATTTAGTTATTCCATTAAAAAAAATGCAATTTTTTTAAAAATATTTTATATCAAACGTTTAATTTTATATTATTTTATTTAGGTTTTTAAACTATTCACCTCTTTTAGTTTTTTTTAAACATTTAACCAAAACGTTAAGGGGATAATTATGTTGATTCAAAAATGCTGTGCACGGATAAATAATTTGTAATAAATGCTGTAATATTCCACAAAAAACAAGAATTGTCACATGATTTTGACTGCAACTTTAAGGAAACTGTTATACAGGACTTATTTCTTGTGAATTGTTTACTTATGCTATCTTTCTTTAAAAGAAACAACACTTGAATTGGCATATTATTATTGTAGAGCATGGCGCTAGAAACACCAAGGGTATAGGTTCATTTCCCAGGGAATGCATGTTCAATTCAATTCAATTTAAAAGTCACTTTGTATCAAAACATCTGCAAAATGCATAACATGTTACAATAAAAGCATTAATGTAATATCATCCTGGCAGCTGCATTTCAATGTTGTGCTCACGCTTTCATGCAAAACAACAGCGCCAGATTTAGATGGTGTCTTGAACCCTTGATGCATCAAACAACCATTTTTTGACATCAATGAGCATTGCCAGACATGTAATTATAAACATATTATACATTAAAATGTTGCTTTTTTTTTGTTAACACCAATTACGGTACATTGCCAATGCCATGGTTCTACTGTGTTCTTTTTATTCATGTGCTGTCATCGGGGTGTGCAGTTGATGGATGTAGCGCAAAGACCAATTTACTGCATAATGCACAAATTTGGTTACATTTTTACAGGCCTTGGCTATTTGACTTGACCTTATGTATGCTAACAGTACAATACCCATTTGTAAGCGTATTATCTGTAATGACGATGCTTTTCTTAGACACTGGCCTTTGGTAAGTGTATGGGTGTTAAATACATGCTATCACCCAAGAACACAATCGGGCTCTTTTATTTTATCTCTACTTTTCTTAACACTACTGAACAGGCATTAGGATTAAACAGAGGACTGAAACAAATGCTTGCTTGTGATGCAAGAGCCTTTATTGGTGACATTTTAGCTGACCTTTAACTGTGATTTCAAAAAAATTACTTTTACTGTAATTATTCAGCCATAATTCATTCTTCAGTTCTCAGCATGTCTCTGTCCTCTCTCTGTAATAGGGTTACTGTCCATGCTGGGCCGTAGCTCAGAGAAACCATACGCCCCACTGAATTTAGTGGCAGACTTTGCTGGAGGAGGTCTCATGTGTGCGTTTGGGATTGTGTTGGCTCTCCTGGAGAGGAGTCGGTCAGGACAAGGCCAGATCATTGATGCCAGCATGGTGAGATACTGCACCTCATCTTAAAACGGGTTTCTACTGAAATTATGAACTTCCTTTGAAAAACCAGTAGAACAATTTCCTGTTTCCTACAGACTCTTTTGAATGTGATTGTTTCCAGGGCTGGCTAGCTAAGATTTGTGCTGCTCCTTTTAAGCTAACTATTGGAAAAAGAAGCACTTGTGCTTGCTTGCTTTCATTTCTGTTGTGTATTGTTTTTTTCCCCTCCACGGTGCTAAAAAATCTTTTCCTCTATAGTTTTTTTTTACCAATCCCTGCATAGAATGAGGCAATTACAAAACCTTTTTTATCTCAACAAGATCGCTCCACGTTCTGCGTTCTGACCAGCCTGTCAATAGTTTTCTGCAATCTGGAATTTCCAATAATTGCTTGTACTGGCACTATCTGTTTTCATTTCCAAAGCTACGTGTGAATACTGTTAGAGTGGTTATTTTACAAATAAGGACCAATCGACAACCTTCCAGTCTCACTCTTGAATCTAACACACAAGTGATTTATACTGTAATTCATCGACTGGCCGTTGGAGACAGGCTCCAAAAGGGAGTCAATCCCATAGACCCCCCATTTTAAAATGCCCAACTTTACAGAAGAAAAAGGTGACCGGTGTCTGCTGTCTGTTAGCTGTCACATCAAAGCGTTTTAAACCTTGTGTAGTATAATATCAATAACAGATAAATAGTTATTTCAAGTTTCAGGTTAATTTACCACAAGAGTAAGCTGGAAACAAATATCAACCGCCCATATTTTCCATCCCAACCGTCAATGCCCCCGACTAGCAACCTCTATGCTACCAGTAGCATATTAGCTCCTTTGCCTGAGCTAACTTGATCATGTCGAGCTAGGTGGGCGTGGTTTCAGCAACCAGGCACCTCAGCTCCAATCACATCCTGCCTCTTTGCCCTTTTTTGGTTATCCGGAAGTGACGCATGGTGACGCGCTGCTAAGATGGCAATGGCTGACTCCGCCCACTTTGAGCTTCAAAAGTGCTCTTCAGAAACCTACGGGTGAATTTTTTTTTTTTTTTTTTTGGCTGCTTGTTGAGATGCTCATACTTCATTGTTCTTCTCTCTATATTCTCTTTATTGCAGTGTTGTAGTAATTATAAAAAAAGCTTAATCGTGTTTGATTATTAAACCCTCACTTTTTTTTATGAGCTGAGAAAAGTGTTTCCTTGAGTATATTTTTACAAAAAGAATATAATTGACAGTACAGAGGAAATGGAAAGCTCTGAGGGTTTAACAATCAAACACAATGATGATTGTTTAAATATAGTGAAGGGTCAAGGGTCAAGCCAAACATCACTTGTCTCTTCATCAGACACATATCCTTCAAGAATGATTTTATGTTCAATATTAAAATAAGAATGAATGATAATCAAGTTATAACAGTGTCCTACATTTGATAAATCAGTTCTCTATATTCAAGGAGTGATTTTGAATATTGTAGTGTTTTAGTTGCTCTGTGCTTTTGAATCCAGCTCTGATGTCTGTGTCAAGATGTGCTGACAGGAAAATGTCCTTGGTGTTTGAAGTGAGAAGAGCTCAGCATGTGTTAACTGTGTCTTCCTAAAGCGACCCCCGGGGTCATCTATGTTACAGCTATGTGACTCTTTTGGGGACTCAAAATGTAACAGAAATGTACCTCTCTGATATACTTTTCTTTCTTTATAGAATAGAATAAAGTCACTTCTGTACTAAATGTAGTATCAGCATGTTTTGCAGATTCAGCTTTGTTGATAGTTAGTTAAGATGTCCCGACCTTGATGGAAACTGTTTTTCTGGGAAACTTTGTGTGTGCGTCTCATGATTCTGTGCAGATCCAGTATTAGAGATGGTCCTTTCTGCAAACGATTCCAGACTTTGAGGCGTCTTTTCTGTGACCTCCGAGGTCATTGAGGATTAATCTGGGCCTGGGCGACACGGAGTCTACGCATTTTTAGTGATATATGCTCCTATCTGTCTACGTGTGGAAAGTTGCTTACATTGCATGTTGTTAGAACCAATCAGAATCATTCCACATGACAGTAATGACGTGTCTAGACCTTGAAAACAGTATAACTGTTCAGAAAATTGTATGTACGTTAGACGGAGGCGGGGAGACTGTTAGAGGGAGCGCGGCCTACGAACTCCTCTTGAGCTGGCTTCTGCTGATGAAACTGCAAACTATTCTTCAGTAAAATTTTCTTTAATTAATCTGACTCCTGACTCCTGGTCTTCATTTTTCACTACTGGTCCTGGGTCCTAAGCTGTTACCCCAACAGTTTATGGTGGAGATTTGGCGAGCAATCATTCCTTGGTACACCTCTGGCAAACAAGTAGATAAGGTAGTATATTTTTATTATTAGACTTGTCTGACTGGAAGAGACTGGGTTAGGGGAACGGGAGAGCTTTATTTCAATGGGAAATAGGGAATAATTATACTAAGGATTGTGTTTCGGCTACTCTGAGTAAGTCGAGAGCTTTTTGAGAAACACACAAGGGGTATAAGAAGTCGCTCCAGTAGGCCAATAATTTGGAAACGGGGTGCAACGTAGGCATGCTTAAAGGGGAGAGAGCTGATTAAGGGCTAAGGTAAGGATACCACTCCTAAAAGGGGCATGCGGCACTGGACAAAGGGGGCCAGTGCATCACCGCAAACCTTCTCCGTCTCTTCCAACTCAGATAGGGGATCCCCGAATTTAGGACAATAGACAGTTAGGGATTAAGTTATTAGTTAAACAAAATAAAAATAGATTCAGGGTTGTTTGCCAGGGATGCATCAGGAACGATCCCGAGTAAAATGTAAGGTATGACCCAAATTGGAATGGACCAGTAAGTGACTTTTTCGTATAAGTGTACTTTGCAGTTTCATCACGCAGAAGCCACAGCTGTCTTGGTTAAAGATCGCCGCCTCCATCTCTGCTGGTATAATTTCAGGTGAGTATGAACTTTGACTAAAAGGATGGCTAAAAATTTGAGTGATATGATCAGTCCAGAAAAAGATTTTTAGACGAAAGACAGCAAACGCTGTAAGCAGCGCTGCTCTGAAGCCCTGACGTCAAAGAAATTTGAAAGAATTATCAAGTAAATGGGCAGCAAAGGTTTTAATTCTAATTTGAAAAGTTAATCAGAAACTTGACTTGCTAAAAGCTAAAAGACTGGAAAAATGTTTGATTCCTAACTGTTTGTGAGATAAATTGGCAGAAATCACTGAAAATGATGTAGGATTTCGTTTGTGTAGTCTGAGTAAAAGGACTTGAAGTTGTTTTTGAAAAGAAAAAGGAAAAAGCAGATATAGTCACGGACACGGAGGGATTTTAAACAGAGGTACACAGATTGAAAATAAGGAAATAAGTTCAATAAATTGAAGTCTTAAGAAATTCCTTTTAAAAGGAAAGATCTATGATCATTTTAAAATAAATTATGGTTAAAAGAATAACGACGTAACTATATAATTAGAGACATAGAGGGTTTAAATGACAAAAATGTTAAAATGATTCGTGAAAAATTCTGATAAAGTTTATTTGACTGGATGTTGGTAAAAACACTGTAGGAGAATATGGTTAAAAGCTAAAAACCCTAGAAGCTGATGTTTTGGTTTCAAGAGATAAGCTCATGCAGAGCTGTAATAAAACAATTCGCTTATCTGAATCTGCCCCACCATGTCATTTCTGGTGCTGTGGCTAAAATTGGAAGAGTAACTCAGACTCAATTTAGATGTTTGAAGTTAAATTTATTGTTTGGGCAAAAGACAAATATAAAATTATGGTTATTTGGAACCGTCAATTCTGGCAAAAGATAGAGTTAAAAGGAAAATATCTGTCGCTTATTTGAAAACAATTTTAATTTCTAGCCAGGTCTTACGCTGAGATAGTGTGAAGTCTGACGTTTATTGGAAGATAAATGTGATCTCTAGCCAAGTCTTATGCTGTGCTAGAGTGACAAGTTAAAAGTTTATGAAAATGCAGTACCAGTCCTGAATGCATAGAAGTCTCTCTCTATTTCAAAACCAGCTCAAGGCTGATATCTGAGCCTGTGCCACAGATGATAGAAGATATTGATAAGTAAAAGCACATGGCATCACTTGAAAATAATAAGACATGTTTTAGGGAAAACAGTGTTTAAAAAGGTATGAGATGAATTTCACATTGAAGTTAAAGTCTTAGAAGACTGTTAAAAAGGTTAGAGAGAGAGAGAGAGAGAGAGAGAGAGAGACTGCTTGTGGAAGCAGGGATGGTGCAATTTGTTATCGCCCTGCTAAAGCTGAAACAAAACAAAGAAAATGATATCCGAACCAAAACAATCCAGCTGACTTTTGTAGAGACAAATTAATAATGAGCAGATGCAAAAAATGAGTTTGAATAATAATTTGAGTAAACACTAAAAGTAAAATTTGCGGATGAGCAATTAATGTTTAATGTGTGTGTGGGTGTGACTGCACTTTATGTTGTATGTGTTCCTAGAACTGTTCTGTCCTAATTGGGTGTCATTAACCTCTGGAATGAGTATTTGACCATTACAGATGGGTTAAGGTAAACGACAACCTTTAGAGAAACTGATAATTTTGAAGGAATCTGGTGAAAAGATGATCCAGAACACGGGATGAGCTTTAAATGGATTGTTATCCAGCTCTGTCTGTTATAACGACTTTTGTCATTTATGATGTTGATTTGAATTACTCTCTGGATTAGTTAAAGTGGAATTGTAAAGTTAAAGATTGCCGTCCATCATGGGTTAAAACCTTTGTCTAAATTCAACTGAGGGCTTAAATTTAAATAATGTCAATTGATTAAAAATGGTAGGCGTAAATGTTATAGACTTGACGGCAGAGACAAAGTGACAAATTGGCTGAAGTCACTATCTAAATTATCCAGAGACCCCCTCAAAATTCTGAAAGGCCGGAGGGCGACCAAAGAGATAACTTCTAAAAATGAAAAGTTTTATTTTTACTTTATTTTAATTTTTTTTTATTTATTTTTTTATGATACTTTGATTTATATAGAGAACCACAATTAATGTTAAAGAAGCAAGTGACTTTAAGTCTTTCTGTGTGACTGGGATTGAGATAAGAGGAATATAATATTTTGGTTTCTGCAGAGGAGTAGAGATAAGTAACAATAATGATCATATTGTGTGGCATCTGCAGATTGATAGAACAATAATGAGAAATAGCCCAAAGATTAATGTTGTGAAATAGAATTTAGGAACACCCGTAAAGTTAAATAGAAAAACAGTTTTAAGAAAATTGATGATGACTTATAGTCCAAATTTAAAGTAATATGGGAAATTATGAAATCTGTAAGTTCTTTGTAAAGTTATGACACGTTTGGGTGTAAGTGGCAAGATAAGGCTAGTGAGGATTTGATGAAGTATCACTACCAAGTGACATGAATTAAGAGGTTTAAGATTTTGGTCATTTGGAGCTTACACCTGAAGAGTTTTAATGAACAAGACATTGAGAATAAAAGAAAATTAAAAAAGGGTACTTTAGAGAAAACCCTGATGAATGATCTTGAATGTTTTACTAATAACATGGTGATTAATAATTTGGTATGATAAAGATGAGTGAACAAACTTATTGAATGGAATACGAATTGATAATTAAGTAATTTTGATGAAAAGGTTTTAACATTAACTATTTTCTTTTTATGGATAAGTTCATCAACAGTTGTGTGGGCTATGAGGGGAGAACATGGGTCTGTTGGAAAAAGTAAATTTAGCAAAAGGGTTCTTGAGTAAAAATTAGGAACAAGTTTATGTTTTAAGTGGAAATAATGAGATGGATGATATGAATGTTTTATTTTATTTTCTATTCTTTTGAGGTGGGGCATGCTATATGAGACTGAATGCAATTGGATGGACTATTATGTTGTTTATTTTTATTTATTTACTTTTTTTTTATTTTTTATTTCAGGCCACTATTGAGTTTTATACCTGAAAAGGTCTGTTTTGAAAAAGTAATTACAATCCTATTTTTAATTGGAAATTAGGAACCAGCCTAAATTGGTAGACCATTAATACCCCCACTTTGGCCTCAGGAGAAACTTAAAGGGTGGGTTCTAGAATCCACTGCCTCTCCAATATAATTGTATATATATATCTTAATTAAATTTATAATCAAAGACTTAGTCAATATTTATCTTTCTATATTATTATCATGAATTGAATTACCCTCCCTAGGTATGATTTTGTTTCTTCCTCTATATTTTCTAAAGTTTGTATTTGCTCTCTGAGTGGTGACTGAGGGTCTGTCCTAGGCGTGTGTGATGTCTCACGAGAACACTCGTATCAGGAAAACTGTGTGATCAGGAACTATTATTAACCTGTCTCCATGTTTTTACTCATTTGAAAGCAGACCCGGGGCTCTGCTGACTCTTGAATGCACTTTCCAAAAGGTTCCAGAGAATATCGGATCCTGTTGAGGGTCAACGATCTTAAGCGATGACCAATGAGCATGAGGTGATTCGCCGATGACGGGTAAGCTCTTCTGTTGGCCAGCGGAGGACAACCTAAGCCAATGGGGGTCACCGCCATTGGGGCACCTCCCAGAAAGGGGGGTGTTTTTATGTGAGGTGTGTATGAGAGGTGAGGCAGATGTCTGTGAGGCCAGCAGCATCACTGTGGGGAGGGGAAGCTGTGTTTCGTAGGGGCCAAGGTCAAGACTGGACACAGCAGCCCCTGCCCTAATATTGGCCCCTCTATACCGCTCACCAAATACCGCATAATTGAGAGCCAGGAAACACCTTAAAGATTGGCATTCAAGGGTCAGCTGAGATCATTCTGGTCATTTTAACCTTGCAAATTTCAGTCATGTGTTCAGATTTTAGAGGCATCACACACCTCTAACTTGATGGGAATGCAGCAACTGAGATTGCTCGTTTAGCCCGGCTTTCAGAGATTAAATATGGACTTGTCTTTCATTTCATTTTATTTTATTTTATTTTATTTTATTTTATATTTCCTTTTACTGAAACCCTAAAGAATTGTATGAGTACTATTGTACTATATTGTCTGTTCCCCTCTCAATGAGAGAAAGCACGTTATCAGTGTGTTGATCAGGAGTTTTGAGAAGAACATTGGGGCCTTGTTTGTGAGTGGAAGGGGTAAAGAGCCTCAAAACGGGGACTGGTCTTTTTAGTGGCCAGCATGTCCGTGATGAGGTGAAGAGACAATTGTGACCCTAACGGGAAACATGCGTCACCACTTGACCTTCCGTAGTGACCTCACTTGTAGACCAGACGTGGCGGTATGGGACCCCCACATATGGTCTAAAAGGGGGGAATGAAGGGTCAAGGGTCAAGCCAAACATCACTTGTCTCTTCATCAGACACATATCCTTCAAGAATGATTTTATGTTCAATATTAAAATAAGAATGAATGATAATCAAGTTATAACAGTGTCCTACATTTGATAAATCAGTTCTCTATATTCAAGGAGTGATTTTGAATATTGTAGTGTTTTAGTTGCTCTGTGCTTTTGAATCCAGCTCTGATGTCTGTGTCAAGATGTGCTGACAGGAAAATGTCCTTGGTGTTTGAAGTGAGAAGAGCTCAGCATGTGTTAACTGTGTCTTCCTAAAGCGACCCCCGGGGTCATCTATGTTACAGCTATGTGACTCTTTTGGGGACTCAAAATGTAACAGAAATGTACCTCTCTGATATACTTTTCTTTCTTTATAGAATAGAATAAAGTCACTTCTGTACTAAATGTAGTATCAGCATGTTTTGCAGATTCAGCTTTGTTGATAGTTAGTTAAGATGTCCCGACCTTGATGGAAACTGTTTTTCTGGGAAACTTTGTGTGTGCGTCTCATGATTCTGTGCAGATCCAGTATTAGAGATGGTCCTTTCTGCAAACGATTCCAGACTTTGAGGCGTCTTTTCTGTGACCTCCGAGGTCATTGAGGATTAATCTGGGCCTGGGCGACACGGAGTCTACGCATTTTTAGTGATATATGCTCCTATCTGTCTACGTGTGGAAAGTTGCTTACATTGCATGTTGTTAGAACCAATCAGAATCATTCCACATGACAGTAATGACGTGTCTAGACCTTGAAAACAGTATAACTGTTCAGAAAATTGTATGTACGTTAGACGGAGGCGGGGAGACTGTTAGAGGGAGCGCGGCCTACGAACTCCTCTTGAGCTGGCTTCTGCTGATGAAACTGCAAACTATTCTTCAGTAAATTTTCTTTAATTAATCTGACTCCTGACTCCTGGTCTTAATTTTTCACTACTGGTCCTGGGTCCTAAGCTGTTACCCCAACAATAGTTACCATAAAACTAATAATGATTGATTTAGCCTTTTATTGTTTTCTTGGAGTAATTCCATAAGAGAGAGTCTCTTTGGCTTTTCAAATTCTAAATCAGCTTTATATTCACTGGAGATCAGAAAGAGAATCATGATGTAGCTTAGAATGCTAAAACATATTTATTGACTAAATATAAAGTTATGTGGTTAGTTAAAGGCATATTTTCCTTTAACCATACACGGCGAATGGGTTAGGCAGCAATGACAGTTTGTGCTCTTAAAGGTGCAGTGTGTAAAGTTTAGCGGCATCTAGTGGTGAGGTTGCGAATTGCAACCGCTCACCCCTCCCTTTCAAAGCACGTAGAGAAGCTACAGTGGCTGACACTGGACAAAGCTGTCGTTGTCTGAGACTAGCTAGCGCTCTGTAGAGCAGTTTGTCTATTTAGGGCTACTGTAGAAACATCATGGCGGCGCAAAATGGCGACTTCACTGTAAGGAGACCCACGGTAGCCTGACATCGTCATACTCAGATTCTAGTCAGAATTTGAGTCTAATACTGCTCCATTGGGCTGTGACTATGTGGCGTGTTTCAACTGCACGCAGGCTGGAAGAAGTAGAAAAAGGTGACTGTAAACAATCTTTGCTGGTGTTGTAAAAAATGTAATGATACACGGGGTACTTACCAACACGATCATCATTTTTGAGAGAAATAGTAAAGGTGAATGCATATACGAACAAGTTCTCCGTTTACGATTAGAACGGATTCAACCCAAGCGCTCTTTGGTGACTTGGATGATGACGTTACTGTTGATTATCTGTCCATCATTGTATAAAGCCCGCCCTGACAATTTGATTGGTTCGAACTGCTCTGGTTCGAGCATAGTTGCTCCACAACGGATCAAGTCCAGACCGAACTTCCTGACCTCAAATGTTTTGGGCGGGGCTAAGTTCGTCTGGCATTCAGGCTAGACCCACGGTGTATGTAGAGAAAAAGGCTCATTCTAAGGTAATAAAAACATAACGGTTCATTATGTAAGGTCTTTATACACCACTAAAAACATAGTTATGTATATTATATTGGATTTCTGTCAATAGATCCTCATATATATTACACACTGCATCTTTAATGATTACAATATAAGGATAATATCAGTTTTGTTTGTCAATCCAAAGTTGGATCTGAATTCTTCGCAGAATAACTTTCCAAGCAAAATAATCAAGTAGTATTGTAATATTTATTACATTCCATTTTACATTTAGACATAAGCAGACATTTTTATCCAAAGTGACTTGCATTCCTTTACCTTGCATTTAAGGTATATTTTAATCAATTTTATTGAACCCATGACTTAGTGTTGCTATTGCCATGCTCTACTGTTTTGTTAGGAGGGCCGTAATATTACAATATGTTATAGTTGTAAAACTTTCCTTTATTTCTATTTATTTTCATACCCTTATCCTACCCTTTGGTTTTTCTTCTTGAATAGTCTAGTATAAATAGTGAGTAATTCTCACTATGAATCTGTGTGTTAAACCCTGTTGGTGTTTATTGGAGCGACTGGACCAAAAATATTTTAAGGTTTGCTGGCACATGGGCCATTGAAAGTGCCTTGTTTTGTTCATGCTTCTCTAGGTTTTCTATAGATAATGATGATTAGCAACTGCTGTTCTGCTTAATTAAATATGACATTTCACTTAGCCCTGAGTACATTTTTAATGCATTAGAAGACCTCAACTAGACAATGGAGCTCTGATTCGACTGAGGTTATGTAATTTGCTCTGACACATTCTGATCTCTGCCACTTTAAGCCCTTAAGGAAATAAACAGTGGTAAATATAAAGCTTAATATGTGACAATCCAATATTGAAGAATATTTCGCATTAGACATTCAGACCTGGAGCAAAGCTGCAGTGCTATTGAAGAGGGTAGCCGAGTGTGTGCCGTGTATGTCAATGTGGGAAAGAGCTGGGGTAATGATGATTAGATGTTTGCCTGTTAGGCAATAAAGATATCTGAAGCATGCTCCTGTGAGAGTCACCTTGCAACTCTTTGATAAGACCTGTCGTTTGATACTGACTTGCTTGTCAGTTTGGATGTTATTATACCCTGCAAACTTTATGCTTTCAATGTTTTTTTATTTAAATAATTATTAGAAATTTAGAGGTGGCCTGGGTGTTTCATTAAAGGCATAGTTCACCTAAAAATGGAACTTAGCCCATAATTTACTCATTCATTCTTACTTATCATTCTTACATTCTTCTTTCAGACGAATACAATCGGATTTATATAAAAAAATGTCCTGGCTCTTCCAAGATTTATAATGGCAGTGAATGGCTGTTTCTGTTTTGAGAGTGCATCCATCCATCATAAAAGTGCTCCACGTGGCTCTGGGGGTCAATAAAGGCCTTCTGAAGCGAAGTGATGCGTTTTTGTAAGAAAAAAAATCCATATTTAAAACTTTACAAACTGTAATCCCTAACTTCCGCTAACTGTCGTACGCAGGTTCACGAGAGACTGGCGCTCCAGCGTATGATGCTCCGGTGAGAATATGCTAGTTCTCACGAGAACCAAGTTTTGTTTTGCTCTATCCTCTACACTTCCGTGTTCGTCATCAGAAATTACGCTATGCCAGCGTCCTATGTCATCCGTTGGATGCCAGTCTCTCGTGAACGCACATACGACAGTTAGCGGAAGTTAGAGATTATAGTTTGTAATATGGATATTTCTACACAAATGCATCGCTTCACTTCAGAAGGCCTTTATTAACCCCCTGGAGCTATGTGGATTACTGTTATGATGGATTGATGTACTTTTATGGACTTCAAAACAGAAACAGCCATTCACTGCCATTATAAAGTTTGGAAGAGCCAGAGCATTTTTAAATAGAACGCCGATTGTATTCGTCTGAAAGAAGAATGTCAAAGGATGACTTGAGGGTGAGTAAATCATCATTTTCATTTTTGGGTGAACTATCCCTTTAACATTTCAGAATTGTGTTATGCAACATTTGGTTTGGGGCTACGTACTGTACGCTGTTAGTTAAAATCACAAATAGTGTTTGACCACTATAATCTTTTCATTGACATCCAGTAAACAACAAGCAAGCGAGTCGAAGAAAGAGAGCACATTAACTGATTATTGTTTTACAAAACTATAGCTTAATATTCCACATTAATACATCTGTATTTCTCTGAACTATATGAAAGGAAGAAGTGTAAAGAAATTGCTTTTTGAGTCATAACATTCAGTACTAGTCCAAGCGGCAGTGATCTGGGAGAGTGACTTCTTGCTGCTCAGCCCAATCATGTGCTCAAATAGAAACCCAGATTCTCAACATCTCTTTGAAGGCTGGGTTCACTGGGAAATATATGAAGAATATCCATATTGAAGTTGATCTTGCAAGGTCACGGTCTTTGAAATGCATGTATATTTATTTTTGTGCATCAATTGGGAAAATTTGACCTACAAAAATGTTCCTTTTCATCTGTGAAAAGAAAAAATGTTTTTGGAAGACTTGCTACACACCCTTTAACTTCGGCCTTGATGCCAACTTTGTCACTCAGAAGTGATTTTAGTTCAAGATCTGAGTGCTTTAATTCTTTAAAGGGGTCATACATATTTAACTTATTATTTGTGTCAGACAGCCATATTTTCATATTTTCAGCCAGTTTTTAATGGCCATTTCCACCTTTTCTCTGAAGTAAACGGCTTGCTTTTTTACTGCTGCCCCTTTGGGAAATGTCCCCATTGCATGTGAAATTAATTACATCATGATTAGCTTTCTCCGCCATTGGTCACCATTGATCTTTTTTTTGTTTTTTTGTTTATTGCTTGTGTCAGTTATATGTTTGCTTGCACCATCCTTTAATAACAGGCAGCCTTTGTGAATACTATATTACTTTGTGACTGCTTTACAAAATCAGTGCTGAAATGTGCCACACAAACTCTTTATATGTATTTTTAACAACGTCCCTGAGCTTTTCAGTCTGATTTAAATATTAAATTTTATTTTTATTTTTTATTTTATTTAATTATGTATGGTGTCACAAAATGAACACATTTTTTTGTAAATGCTGTTTTTGGACTTAGGAGGAAATATCAGTAGGTTACATTAATGTTTTCATTGAACATCAAGCTTTATTATGTATAAAAGATCAAAGACCAATTTATTACTCATGATATGGCCCCTTTAGAGTCCTGCTGTGCGATGATGTGGCATGCTTGTATTACCAAGCTTCTTAAATCTTCCCCTGTCGTATCACATTTCCATCTTGTTTAACGTATTCATTCATGCATGTAAATATGTGATTATCTGCGCATTTTTCTGCATCTAAATTTATTGTAAACTGAATTACGTGACCTTATGAATATGCATAACTACTGGCCATCTCAGCATTCTGTAGCCCTTTGCAATGTTTCTTCCTCAAGGACCTTTTTTATTTATGCCAAACATTCTGTTCAGCATGACAGAATGATGGCAAATAATTATGAAAACACCTCTCTGGGTTTGTGCAGGTGGAAGGTGCAGCGTATGTTGGCTCCTTCATGTGGAAGTCCCGTAGCCTTGGCCTGTGGAATCGTCCTCGCGGGGAAAATATGCTGGATAGTGGCGCTCCGTTCTATGATACATACCGTACTTCTGACGGAAAGTACATGGCAGTGGGGGCGATTGAGCCTCAGTTCTATGAACAGCTTATTCTGGGTTAGTGTATTATATTTCCTTTCAGTATGGTCCTGTACGGTCATTTTCTGAATATGAATGTTCCCATGCTCTGAAATGCGGCGGGAATGCATGCTGTTTAAATCAGAATAGGTGAGGTCATTTTAGTATTTTTGTTAATTGAAAATAAAAAATGAAAAAAAATGAGTGTTAACCCATTTAAGCCTGCAGGCAGCTAAAGTTGCTGAAGGATTTAGCATTCTTTTTTTAATTTGGAAATATCTTTTAGGCCACCCTAGATGTCTTTAAAAGCGACTGGCATATTTATAGACAACCTTAGGAAGAGCTTTTTGCTTTCCTGGATATTGTGCCATATGGTGTTTAATTCATGCTGCCTGATATGCACCTGGCAACTTCAGTGGAATATGGTCAAAAAACGATCTTTCTGTGCACACACTTAAAAACACACTTAATTTGCTAAAGAATTGCATGTTCATAGTAAAAAAAATTTGTGTAAATAGATCTAATTTTCCCCATGCATTAGTTTAGCATTTTTGTTCGTTATTTCTACTTATTATTTTAATAATTATTTTTATTTTATTAATTATTATTTATATTTTATTTCTTATACTTTTCAATTGTATTTATTCTCTTTTCATGTAATGTTTGTATTATTTTTACCTTATTTTAACATTGCTTTTTCTTTTTCTTTTCAATTATTTTTGCATTTTATGTCTTTCACATACAGTATATGTACACAGTGTACATCTATATCTATAGCTGCTTTTCACCTGAAATAAACCTGTAACCTGAAGGATTTCTGAGTACAACTGACATGTTTAACCACAAGATTCCCAGGGTCACATTGGTCTGGCTACATGGTTGTCAGTTTTGCAAAGGCATGCAAAGATTAGGAAGATGCCACAGGGTGCTTTATTAGTATGTGCTCAGGGATTCACTCCACACACTGACGACCCAAGTGCAAATGCAGCATACTCAATCTTGCTTTGAAACCATAATGACTCTATTGATATTTATGTTTGACCCTCAAAATAAGAACATTTCTTTATAAGTCACCTGCTTTGGCCAGTGTTGTGTTTAAAGGATTCTGGATTCATAGTCCTTCATGATGTCTTTGATCCCTGTCCTCTAAACTCCTTTATTGATTACTTTCCTATCTCCTTTTTATCTACTTAATTCTCTTACGCTACAGGTTTGGGCTTGGACGATGCTGACCTGCCCTCACAAATGAGTGCATCTGATTGGCCGCAGCTCAGGCAGACATTCACCCAGGTGTTTGCCACCAAAACGCAAGCTGAGTGGGGTCGGATCTTCGATGGGACAGATGCCTGTGTCACCCCTGTGCTGTCACTGGATGAGGTACTCTCTCACCCCCACAATCAGGCAAGGGGATCGTTCTACAAGGACTCTCAGGGGGAAATTAGCCCCCGACCTGCACCCGTTCTGTCCCGCTCCCCTGCGGAGGCCTGTCGTTCCCGTGACCCCTTTATCGGAGAGCACACTCGCACTGTGCTGATGGAGTACGGGTTTGAGCAAGCACAAATAGAACAGCTCCTGTCTGGCGGTATCATAGAGTGTAATGAAGCTAAAGCGCGCCTATAAACCGAAGAGTCTGACTGGAGAATCATTAAACTTTGTGGCCAGTGATGCAGCGTGGGAATCTGAGCACTTGAACTCCATTTCTGTCTCATTGAGTGAGTAGGCTTTTCAGATCAAAATGACCCTCTCCCTTGTGAGTCTCTGGGTGCTTCAGTCAAGGTGGACTAAGTGATTCTGGGCTTTTAAATTGACATGTCCAACACATTCTACTCTCATTTGTAATTGCTGCAGGGAAAGTCAAGTGGGATTTAATTAAAGTCTATTGCAATTATACTGTAATAACCTCAACATCCCTCTTTTTGTCAGCAAGGGCACCAGTAATATGTTGACTTATTTTGAATTGTTTTGAATTATTAACTGAAGTATTGGTGAGGGTATTTTAATTGTAGTTGATTAAAATGTACCACTTTTCGTTGTGAATTGAAATCCTTGACTAATAAGTGCCTTTAGCAAGAATAGCTGAGTGTGTCGTAGATTGATTAACTGTCTAAAATATTTGCCTTTGAATTTTCCTTTATCAAAATGTTAGGCAGAGCTGATGACCTAAGATAATGCTTTTTGGATAAAACCAATTAATGACTCTGTTTAAGATAAAAATATCTGTTGTCATAATATCGCTACTTGTATAAAAATGTACTAATTAATGGGATATACGATTTTTTAAATATTTTTGTTCACCAAGGCTGCATTTATTTTATGCAGTAAAAACAGTAATATTGTGAACTATTATTGCAATTTAAAATAGCTGTATTCTATTTTAATACATTTTACAATGTAGTTTATTCCTGTGATGACAAAGCTGAATTTTCAGCATCATTACGTCAATCTTCAGTGTCACATGATCCTTCAGAAACCATTCTAATATGCTGATTTGCTGCTCAAGAAACATTTCTGATTCTTATCAATTCTGAAAACAGTTGTGCTGCTTAATTTTTTTTGTGGAAACCATAATATATATTTTTTTTTATAGAAAACTCTAAACAACAGCATTTATTTGAAATGGCAATTATAAAATACTTTACTCTAACTTTTGATCCATTTAATGCATTCTTGCTGAATAAAAGTATTAATTTCTTTTTTCTTTTCTTTTTTAAATCTTACTGACCCCAAATTTCTGAATGGTGGTGTATTTTCAAAATCAGAACAGAGATCTTACAGATTAAGGATTTCTTAATTTCTTATGCTTGAAGATTGATGAAATCATAATCAATGTGTTAAACAATTATTAAATCTTTAAAACTGTATCTGGCTTTAAGCGAAGCTTATTGTCTTGATAACATTCTGCATCAGATTTTGAGGCAAATCCTATTAGTAAACCAGAGGAATGAGTTGCATTAAAATATGTCCTAACTACTCTAGCCTGAAATTTTCTTTCATTCACATAGAGATATGTGTGGAATGTGGCATTTTAATGCATGTGGCACCATCTGACCGGTTGCTTGTGATCCACAGCTCGACCTCCATAGATTAAGTCAGAGCAAGAGAGAGAGAGAGAGAGAGAGAGAGGATGATGTTCCGTGAGAAGCTCACATGATTGTTGAACAGACTCCGTGAATGTCTCATGACAGATTTAAGTGAACCAAAGCAACAGAGGTTAGTCCTGTGAATGGAAAGGGAAGATTGCGTAGGGTGGTTTGACTGACTCGTTGACTATAAATACGTTGCCTTCTTTTTCCAACCCCATTGAAGCCTTTTGCAGAGGAATCACATGGTATGTCACTTGATATACCTAATGGGCTAGCCCAGCATGCAATACCACAAAAAAAAAAGTTTTCATAACTTTCATATTTCCACAAACACTCTAATGTTCCCTTTATCTAATAGCCATTTGGTGTTATGTTAGCTATGTTTTGTTTGCACTATCTTGCACTTAACTTCTAACCTCTTGTAACCCAGGAGGAGAAGAACATCTACAGCTCATAATCTTTGTCACGTGCTTACAACCGACTCCACAAGTGGCCTTTGGCAACAAAGACAGGGAAAAAAAGCAAGGCTTACTTCTTTCACCCCAACAAGACCACCACCTCCTTTTCTTTTCAGCTCAGATCACATTGTGAATACTAGTCTTGAGCTTTATCGCTCAGCTATGCGGTTGGAATTAAGAGTTTGAACACCGAGAACCATGACTCTCCTAACCGAGGACCAGCCTTGCAGGTTCTCTGCACCGGACAGCCCGCTCGCATCCATGGAGCACTACCCGGTGGACTCGGGACAGAAAGAGGACTATTTGGACAGCATGGAACCAGCTGTGTTTGGAGCGGTGGAGCCTCCGAAGCGATCAAGAGGAAGGCTTCTCATGCACGGCATGGTCATGTTTGGAAGGGAATTCTGCTACGCTGTTGAGGCGGCGTTTGTCACGCCGGTGTTGCTGAGCGTTGGACTCCCCAAACGCCTGTACAGCCTGGTGTGGCTCATCAGCCCTATTTTGGGTTTTGTCCTACAGCCTGTCATCGGCTCGGCAAGCGACTACTGTAGGTCCCCATGGGGCCGAAGGCGACCGTACATACTTTTACTGGGGATTATGATGTTAGTGGGCCTGACTTTATTTCTAAATGGAGATGCGGTCACATCAGGTAGGTGTAGCTGAAGTAAACGTGATGGATCTGTCTAGATTATGCTATTTGTGTCTAGGCTGGTAGTTACAATTTGCTTTAAAATTAGACAAAGTGGCAATGTAATTAAGTAGTTTTCCCTTGACCGCTGAATATGTTGGAATTTAAAAAGATAATGGGAGCAGATATAGGTACTGCAAATGATTACAAAATGAAATGACCAAAGAAAATGTGACTCAAAATTAGACAGGATAATAACACAGCTGGACATTGCATGGAAATTTTGTACAGTGTTAGGGGAGTCTGTTTTTGCCTATTTCTATTTACCATATTTCCTATTAAATACTACAAATCTAGAGTTCTAATAATTTGTAGTAAAGGGCACTTGTTTATTTTACCAAGCACACACACATTTAAAATGCTAAAGAAACCTCATTACTGCAATTAAGTGTCTTTTCGCCCTATTAAAATTCAAACAGATTCACATTTTATTTATTTAGTCTATGCATTAATTTATGCACTGCAAAAGGCTAAAAGATTGGAAAACATAACGGGAAAAAGCTGTATTTTTTATTTTTTTAATCGTCATTTTTTTACTAATGCGTTTACTCACTTTTGCCTCCTGAGATATGTTTTCAAAATGTATAAGAAGCTGTATTCAATAGTATTCAATGAGCATTTAATGAAACTGAGCATGATGTTGTTTCTCTCCTCCAGCTGTACTAGAGGATAGAGATGTTAAAAGGACATGGGCCATCGTGGTGGTTATGTTTGGAGTGGTGATGTTTGACTTTGCAGCGGACTTCATTGACGGACCCATTAAAGCCTATTTGTTTGATGTGTGTTCTCATCGGGATAAGGAGCGAGGTCTTCATTATCATGCCTTACTCACAGGTAAAGAGTAACAATTGATGATTTGCTTGGCCTTGCTTCGTATAATAAAAATATTATATCTTATTAAAGTTTATTGATGGGTGCATTGAATTTGCAATAATTGTTTTGCACAACAAGACAAAGACTTGTTTTAGAGCTAAATTTAACAGCAGAAATTCTAGCTTTTAAACAAAAGGAAAATATTTTTCTCATTAAAAGCTAGTTGTCAAATGACCTACTCTTCTGTCGATGCGGAGATGTTCTGAAGCTATATAAATCGTGATATTATGCCAGTTTGACATATGTACTGTAGCACTTTTAATGAACTAATTTTGCTGTTGTGAAGGACTACAGCGTTTATTTGTCCACTTTCATTTGTGTCTTTCCTTGGTTTCATGGTTGTTTTCACAGTAGATTGTAGAAATATAATTCATAACATGGATTGCTTTTTACACTCCGATGACTAGATGTCATCCACTGCAATGGAATTCATACATTTTTAAGTCTGTGCATACATACATTTCCAAGTATGGCCACTGTGCATCTGATACATATTTTTGCTTTATGCCAGTTTGACCCTGTCAGTTCTTCAAGAAAAACATGTTATTTTCTTGACAAGTGAAGACGTGCATGCTTTTCTGCAATTACCGCTGCAGGAGCTGGTACATTACAGATGGTTGTGCTATAAGAAGTTAATTGACAGCATTTGTTTCAAACCATTTTTGAAAGCCGGTCCTTGTGTGAAATTAGGCTGGTTGGCGCTATGGCAACGGTTTCCTCTTTCACCATCTTTAACATAGTCTGCTGGGTGCTTTGGTGCCATATTACTGATGTAACTTAACATTCTGCTCTCTATGGCAGCAGTAAAGCCTTCTGGGGAGGTTGGTTGTGTTATCAACACCCGTTTTCATGTGTCTTCTAAACTCAGTAAAATCATTGTTGTTTACTGGTTGAAATCTTGATATCTTTGGAGGAATTTGATTCTGTGCGTTTCATCACTGTCACGCATGAACTTGAAAAGGAAAAAGCCGTCTTGGATAACAGTACAAATCTCTTTAGGAAAAAAAGGAAAACCACGTATTAGTCAGGCTACTAGAGATGTGTGCTTTCAGTCTTGTGTGGAGAACCTCTACAAGACAAAGGAAATCTGTGTATTTTCACTTACTGATTTTTAGGAAGTGGTTTACACTGAATAATGAACCAAACAAAGTTAAGATATTTAATTACCCTGGTGCTCTATTTTATGTGTTCAAACTAAAACCATCACAGAAAAATAGCACCCCGAAACTAGATCAAATGCTTGTAAGAACGTCATGAGGTCTGTTATCCAATTATAGTAAAGCTTGGTTGTGTCGGTCAGGCACCAAGGGATCTGTGTGCACTCCGGGTATCCTAATCCAAACAGGCCTAGTCATGTGCTGAGATCATGGGTCGGAGCTGAGCGCTTCAGAGCCACATGACTGGATCGCCTCTCTGGGGCTAAGGGCTGTTTGTGTGTACTTGTGCATAACCCTGCTTATTGGGTGTTTTTTTTTTTTTTTTGGTCTGCTTTTACCGTTTTTTTTATTTTATTTTTTAGACAAAATAACACAAAATATGTCCTGCAATGTAACAGTTTTTTGGCAGCAAACCCACCAGATGGGTTTGGTGCAAACAGATAAAAGTACCCCATGCCCACAGTTAAATATACCGCTGGATCTTTAATGTTGTGGGCTTATTTATTTTTTTGCTGGAGGTCCTGGACATCTTGTTCAGATACATGGTAACATGGATTCTAGCAAATACCAACAGGTAAAAAATAAACCTGACTGCCTCTGCTAGAAATCTTATAATGGGCCATGGTTGTATCTTCCATCAGGACAATGATCCAAAACAAACTTCAAAATCGACACACAAATGTGTCATTGAGCGCAAAATTAAGCTTCTGCCATGAACATCCCAGTCCCCTAACCTGAACCCTAGAAAATGAGTTGGCAGAATCTGGTCTCTGATCTCTTGTCAGGTGTTCTCCAAACTCATTAGGCATTCTAAAAGAAGACTTGGAGATGTTCTCTTGGGAAAAGGAAGTTGAAAAAAGAATTTAATAAAAGGGTACCAATAATAATGTCCATCGTTTTTTGGAGAAAAACATTTATTTCATAAAGAGATTGTCCCCACAGTTTCAATTCTTTTACTTCAATGAAAGGATAGATTTTTGTGAATTTTTGGAATAAAAGAAAACTAAAGTATTAACAATGCAGTTTTTTTTATTTATATATTTACCAAAGGGACCAATAATTCTGACCACAACTGTAGGTGCTACTACCAGCCCCACCAGAAAAACCCAAATGTGCCATTGTTTTTAACACACGTGAGCCGTGCAATTAGCAAATCTGGCTTTTTTTTTAGCAACATTGTCAGTTTTGCTGTTGATTTGGCGACATGCCGCCAAAGCTTTCAGCTACTTTTCAGTTGCTCAGAAAATGTTGTAATTTTTTTTTTTTCAAAGCAATCTGCTGTGCTTCCTTGCAGGTCTAGGTGGAGCCTGTGGATACCTGATTGGAGCAATGGACTGGGGTCACTCTGCGCTTGGATTTGCACTGGGTTCAGAGTACCAAGTTATCTATTTTTTCTCATCTCTAACCTGGGGCATTTTTCTCACCATGCACCTTTTCAGCATCCCAGAGAAACCATTGATTAAAGATCACAGTTCAGACTCTTGTCCAAGCGCCTCACTGCTAGTGGAAGGCCCACATCATAATGGCTACGGAGCAGTATGCAAAGAACTGCCCCCTCTGCCTGAAATAAGGCAGCGCTCGTTCTCTGCCCTGAGTGAAGCCAATGCAGTCACGCCCAGTGCCAAGCAGCCTAACAGTGAGGTTGGTCATTTGTGTTGCTTTGAATTCTTTTCATGTGGCTTTTATTCTTGGCTTCAGTCTGCACCCAATTTTCCCTCACATTTTAATGACTTGTTTCAGACCTTGGAGCAACAGCCTGAGTGAGCTGTAATCAGGCTGGATATTGCTCATGCCCCTCACAGAAACAATTCGCCGTTTATTTAGTCGATAATGAAAATCAGCACATGCTTTTTTAGTTTATTAAAAATACAACAAATGATGGCATATTAAGAGGTCTTTGTTGTGATGTGATGACGTAATGATTACTCATTATGGCCATATTGTGTGTGATTTTTGATTGTGAAGTTCAAAGATTCCCCAGTGTAAAGAATGTACATGCTTCTCAAAGTTCTCACTATATTTTATTAGTTCATTAAGTATTAAACCAGTCTCGGGTTTGCCATTTAAAATAGTTACATAATATGGCAGGTATTTTAGACATCTGAGTCTCATTATACGGTGAGGTCCAAAATCGAATCACTAATAAAAATAAAAGATTAGTCTTCTCTTTTGCATTAGTAAAAAAATGTCAGCCCAATTTGACCATTCCATTTAATATTATTGTTAAGAACTACTATTATAATGATTATTATTTAATAAATTAAGTACAATAATGATAATATTTATAGTTTGTCCTCCTTTTGCTTTAATGACAGAAGCGCTCAAGCTTATAAAACCATATTCTGATGATTTGAGAATAATCCATATCGTTTTGCAATGGTAAGAAGAATATTTGATTGTCAGTATGACATCACATGATCATATGAACAGAATCATAAATTATTGCTTAATTTATGTAATAACATTTGTCTGTTTACTTTTTTTTTTTTATCCGTTAAAATTTATTTATGGATTGTAAACGTTATTTATGGATAGTAAACCACATATTTTTATTTTGGTCTCTTTTGGATCACAGAGTACATTTTGGATGATCAATAGAGTATCTCAGATCCTGTTTCAGATCATCATTAGAATGCTCCTTCTAAAAAATTGGGCATGCTCTTTGTAAGACCTCTGCACGTGGAATTGCAATTTGTCATGCTAGTGAGTCACACCAAGTGATGATTTAATGCAGCTCATTTTTAGATCCGTAAAATGCTTTCCCAAATTTGTACTATGCACTTTACCTCCAGAATTTATGCTTTAATGGTATATAATCTGTAATCAGCATATAGGGTCAAAAAATATTTACACTGTGTTGTAGTTTTATACTCATAACAGCAAAGTACATTTCTTTTTTTCTCTTTACTTTACTTTTAAAACACCTCCAAGGCCCCAGAAAACACCTCAGACCCCAGAGGGTTAATGTTCATATCAAATTGTTAATGGCACTAAGGTAAAAGGAACTGCAAATCAGTCTAGACCCCGACTCAGCCAGTGTCTCGCAATCATTGACCTGAAACAAACCTCACATAATCTGCCATCTGTCTCTAATAAAGAGTTCTATTCCACCAAACGCTGCTTTTGGACAAAATGTTCAGAACATATAGTACTTGTTAATATACAGAAGTGATGGGAGACTTATTTCACTGGCTGAAGGATATAACGCTGGCTTAATTAGACTGATAAAGGTCAAGGATAAAACGCAGAGAGGTGTAAATACCTCAGGGAAATTGTATTGAAATTATGGAAGACCTCAGTTGCATTTCATGCATGAGTGTATTTTAACACAAAACAGGCTAAAGGAAGAAGCAAATCGAGAAATGTGGGGGTGTGCATAGCCTATATATTAATAATAATAATAATAATAATAATAATAATAATAATAATTTATTCCATGCATGTGAATAGTGATCAGTTGCTAATTTAGCTCATTTTAGGCCTTCAGTTTTCCTATAAATTACAATACCTTTAACAAATCAACAACTCTGTTCCTAACAGGAATCATTCCCGACCAATATATTTTTTTTCCATAAGCAATTGAATTTTAGTCTTTTTTTACACAGACCTCATGAGATATCACATTAATGTGCAACCCTTTGGTTATGGAAACCTTTATTACCTTCTTAATAATGTCTTGCATCAATAACATTGTCTTGGGCAACAAGTCACAAACCAACAAGGGTTTCCATTTAGTCAAATAATTGGTTAAATTATCTTTTGAAGTGTGTCAATTTATTTCAGTATTAAAGTGCATTCTCATCCAAGTATATTGTGCAGAGACTATGCACCGAATCCAAGGGGTTTATTGGGCTTTTTGATGGGGTTCGGTTTCTGCCGAACCTTAGAATTTTTTTCCACCGAACCGAACCCTAGGCTACGAACGTACTACGCTGGTCGACGTAATTATGCCGCCGTTGGTTACGGGCAGGTGTTTAGGTGGACCGTTCAATTGCAGTAGGCTGAGAAAGTAAAAATGGAACTCTTGAGCAGAGAATCTTAACCAGTGGATTCGGTATTCGGCCGAACCCCAAAAATCTGGATTCGGTGCATCCCTAGCAGAGACAATACTATAAGATCTTCGTAATGCATAAGGTTGACAGGTTTCTTAAATGTTGTCTGGTAAGTGTTCATGGCTTCGAGCTTTTGAACCTTTCAGAAGACATTATTGACCTGTGTGCATAACTGTGTTTCAGGGACAGAAGAGGATGACCCTGAAATCTCTGCTGTCAGCTATGATCAGCATGCCCAGCCATTACCGCTGTCTATGTGTGAGTCATCTTTTGGGATGGACAGCCTTCCTGTGCAACATGCTCTTCTTCACTGACTTTATGGGGCAGGTGAGAGAATGAGGCTTTTTTTTGTGGAATTTGATTTTACCAGTTGTGCTTAGTTTTGCACATCCCTATCTTTTTAAAGAGAGGGATCAGAACAGCCATAAAATACATTTGCTGACACTTAGTGCAATACAGTCTAGCCTTCAAATGAAATCCCTGACCCTGCTTAATGCAGTCAAGCAGGGCCGTCTCCATGAGTCATAAGTTACATACACCCTGCAGATTCTGCAAAATATAAATAATTTAAAAATATAAATAAGAGAGATCATAAATGACATGGTGTTTTTTATTTAGCACTGCAATGAAAATGTTTTATTATAACAGATGTTTAAGATATAATATCTGCATTTACACAAATTAAGCAGTTCAAAAGTTTACATACACTTAATTGATTCTCATTACCTGGATGATCCAAGACTGTTTTTATTATTATTATTTTTTTTTTTTTTTCATGATAAATCCCATGATTGTCCTGCAGCAGTCCTGTTCTGCCCACAGTTCTGCCCACACAAAAAATCCTCCAGGTCCAGAACATTCTTTGGTTTTCCAGCATCTTCTGCATATTTAACCCTTTCCAGCAGTGACTTTATGATTTTCGAGATCCATATTTTCACACTGAGGACAACTGCGAGTGACTCGTCTCATACACCACTATTACAAATGGTGGGAAAAAAATGTACTGATGCTTCAGAAGGTAACACAATGCATTACAATTCAGGGGGTGTAAACATTTGCTCATGATGATTGCAGGGCAGAACTAAAAGTAATAAGAAAATAAAAATAGTATCTTTTAAAAATAATAAGAACAATTTCCAGTCATCCTGTTTAAAGGTTTACACCCACTGGCTCTTAATGTGTTTAAGGCTTTTGATCATCCAGGTAACAACACACACTATTAAGAACTATCAAGCATATGTAAACTTTTGAGTTGGATCTTTTGTGTGAATTCAGTTGTTATTATTATGTCTTTTGGTCTATATGTAAATACACATCATGTGACTTGAACTGAACATATATTTAACGTTCCTCTCAAATTACTTTTGGTGCGATAAACAACCCTAATATAGTTTATTTTTCTTGCCAGACAAAGACAGTAAAAACAACCTTTTAAATTATTGTATTTAGTATTAAAAAAGTAAAGTGAAAGCTTTTTTTTGTTGACAAAAATGAATCATATATCGAATCAACCAACAATACAACACTGATATTCTTGGATTGTTTGTTGTTTGATTTTGTTTGTTTTCACTTTCAATTTGAAGAGTAGCCACAAAACAGTTCAAATATTTGGGGTTGTAAGGTTTTATAATGTTTTTAAAGAAGCCTCTTGTGCTCACCAAGGCTGCATTTTTATTTGAGTAAAAATACAGTAAAAACAGTAATATTGTGAAATATTATTAACTTCTGTTATGTAATGTGTTCATGACATGTGATGGACAAAGCTGAATTTTCATCATTATCACAAGAGTCTTCAGTGTCACATGATCCTTCAGAAATCATTCTAATATGCTGATTTAATGCTCAAGAAATTTTTCCAATTATTATCAATGTTGAAATTATATTTTACTATATATTTTAATATATTTTACTTCAGGCATCTTTGAGAAATAGTATGGAAGCTTGTTTCCGTAAAGTAATTGCAACTTTTCTTTTCAATCTTACAATTCTGACTTTTTTTCCCCCTCAGAATTGCATGATGTAAAGTCACAATTGTGAGTTTATATCTCTCAATTCTGAATTTTTTTTTTTTCTCACAATTGCGGGTTTATATCTTGGAATTCTGACTTTATAACACGCAATTGCGAGATATAAAGTCAGAATTGTGAGATATAGGATAAACTCGCAAGTCTGAGAAACAAAGTCAGTCCCATTACGCAATCACGTTCTTTAAATTGTTTATATTTTATAGTTTCTGTACCATAATAAAGGCTATATCAATTAGTACTGCATTATTCATATACTTTATTATGAAAATATGGCTTTAAAAAACACAATCATATCATATTTTTTCGCAATCATGTGTGTATTGCCTTAACGTTTCATCAATCAAAACGTGTCTGTGTTTTATTCAACTACAGCGATAGCTGGATGCTTTTTATTTTCTGAAACGTCATAAATTATGGTCTATGCGATGGCACTCTCCGGCTTATTTAAGAGTGTTAAGCGCTCCATAATATTCACATCGCCTTGTTTTGGATACAAATAAAACGTCAGGGCTTGCATAGACTATCTTGTCTCTGAATTTAAACCTACATTTATTTGCATTGGCCCATGTGAACACACTTTCCCAAAAAAGTCAAAGTAAATTAAGTAAATGTCTCTAACATTCATCTTTATTTATTTACCAAGCCATTAGATTTCAATTTAGCACTCCTGGAAGGGTAGCATTTTGAACCCCACACTGAAAAAAAGATCAATGATGCTTTGAATTGTGGTTAAAAGGTAGCAGTTTCTTTTTCTTATTTTCCCCTTGCACAGCTAGCTTGATCAGTGTTAAATTGGGATAAATGAGTGAGTCTCCTTGTAGGCGGTCGAAGTGTAAGGAAAGTTGTACTGCTGACCTCAACAAAGTGGAAAAAACATTCAGGGCAATGACCAGCCATTTTTCCACTGATGCAGTGATTAGATATTCTTAACGGGCTGTATAAGAATATTATTAAATCTTCTTTGTGTAATGGCAGAAACAAAAAGCTTGATAAAATGATGAAAATGTATCAAACTTTGAGAGATGATGGTCATTAAAGGAACTAATCCATCGCCTGAATGAACGAGTTTGAAAGAAAAGTGTTTTTCAAGCCTTCTGCATGCAAAAGGCTAGTTTAAAGGGGAGAATAACACCTCTCAGTAGCCTTTACTAACCCACACAGATCCCAGCAGAGCAGAGGATGCTGTTTTCATCGACTCCCTTTTATTCGCAATGTGATGTATGAATGGAAAAAGCCTTGTGATGTGCAGGTTCACTCAAGTCGCATAATGGGAAAAGAGACACCTTCGGAGATGTCCTCTAGCTTTGTACTCAAGTGTTTTTAACCCATTTGACCAATGGCTGATGGATCAAGACGTGATGGTGTCACATGCTTTATCTTTTGTAACATCCCTGGGATCTGTGCAGATTGTATATAAGGGGAACCCATATGCTGAACACAATTCCACCTCCTATGCGACGTATGAGAGAGGGGTTGAAGTGGGCTGCTGGGGCCTGTGCATCAATGCTGTCTCCTCTGCACTCTATTCATGTGAGTAATATTAAACCATAACTCAACTGCTCATTCTTCTTGACTTTATTAGACCTGCAGTCTCCTAATGCATTCAGACAAAAGAAGACTGTTCAATTACAGTCAGATAATGCATAGCCCTACCAAGTCAGTCTGGGGTTGAAATTGGATAAAACACTTTTTCAGAGTTTTGATGAGAGAATAACGGTCCCTTTCAACACACGGCCATGTCATTCAAAAGGCCATTTCAGAGGGCTTTATCAGTCAAGACATTTTATCAGGGATATGAATGCGTCTAATCAGTTATTGTGTCTTTGCTATTCATCTCATTCCCCATTTGATCTATATTAAAGGCCATTGTTGAAACTGCTTAAATGATTTCCATATGTGTCCATCCAGATGTGCAGAGGCTGCTCCTGCCATATATTGGCCTGAAGGGATTGTACTTCCTAGGCTATTTTGTGTTTGGTTTGGGAACCGGTCTGATCGGCCTATTTCCAAACATTGTGGCCACGCTGACGCTGTGTAGTGTGTTTGGAGTCATGTCCAGCACTCTCTACACCATCCCATTCAACCTTATCTCAGAGTACCACAAGGCGGAAGAGGTCAGTTTCAGAGTGTTACATCAAGTCAACAATGAACAAACCAGCAGTTTTATAAATTCATAAACAAGAAAATATACACTCCTGGGCGAAACAAAATATTCCAAAGCAAAAATGCTAAATATTTAGAGGTCTTTTAATGGCCTTAACCATTTTAATTACAAATCACTGCTCAGGAAATTAGCAAGAATTGCACAAATGTTGTAGATGAAGTATCTTAGCACGGAATAGCCTGCCCCGACGTGCAGACAGCTTTTTACAGGAAGAAGAGTCAGTGTTTTTCCACTCAATGTTAATGGCTTCAAACAGTTCATGAGTTAAAAATGTCTCCCAGTTCGTTTGAGTTTTATTTGAGACCAAATTTTCCCTATAGGGTTCAAATCTGGACCAGATCAAAACCTGAGCCTAAAGGACTTGTTCTCCAGCCACATTTTGGTTGTCTAAAAAGGCTCCCCACACTATGACACCTCTCCTCCATGCTTCACCCTGGTAATAAATGCATATACAGTGGGGAGAACAAGTATTTGATACACTGCCGATTTTGCAGGTTTGCCCACTTACAAAGCATGTAAAAGTCTGTAATTTTTATCATAGGTACTCTTCATCTATGAGTGACGGAATCTAAAACAAAAATCCAGAAAATCACATAGTATGATTTTTAAGTAATTCATTTGCATTTTATTGCATGACATAAGTATTTGATACATCAGAAAAGCAGATCTTAATATTTGGTACAGAAACCTTTGTTTGCAATTACAGAGATCAAATGCTTCCTGTAGTTCTTGACCAGGTTTGCACGCACTGCGGCAGGGATTTTGGCCCACTCCTCCATACAGACCTTCACCAGATCCTTCAGGTTTCGGGGCTGTCACTGGGCAATCCAGACTTTCAGCTCCCTCCAAAGATTTTTTTATTGGGTTCAGGTCTGGAGACTGGCTAGGCCACTCCAGGACCTTGAGATGCTTCTTACGGAGCCACTCCTTAGTTGCCCTGGCTGTGTTTTTCGGGTCGTTGTCATGCTGGAAGACCCAGCCACGGCCCATCTTCAATGCTGAGGGAAGGAGGTTGTTGGCCAAGATCTTGCGATACATGGCCTCATCCATCCTCCCCTCAATACGGTGCAGTCGTCCTGTTCCCTTTGCAGAAAAGCATCCACAAAGAATGATGTTTCCACTTCCATGCTTCACGGTTGGGATGGTGTTCTTGGGGTTGTACTCATCCTTCTTCTTCCTCCAAACACGGCGAGTGGAGTTTAGACCAAAAAGCTCTATTTTTGTCTCATCAGACTAAATGACCTTCTCCCATTCCTCCTCTGAATCTTCCAGATGGTCATTGGCAAACTTCAGATGGGTCTGGACATGCGCTGGCTTGAGTAGGGGGACCTTGTGTGCACTGCAGTAGTGTCTTCCTAATGGTTTTCTTTGAGACTGTGGTACCAGCTCTCTTCCGGTCATGGACCAGGTCCTGCCGTGTAGTTCTGGGCTGATCCCTCACCTTCCTAATGATCATTGATGCCCCACGATGTGAGATCTTGCATGGTGCCCCAGTCTGAGGGAGATTGACCGCCATCTTGAACTTCTTCCATTTTCTAATTATAGCGCCAACAGTTGTTGCCTTCTCACCAAGCTGCTTGCCTATTGTCCTGTAGGCCATTCCAGCCTTGTGCAGGTCTACAATTCTAATCCCGGATGTCCTTACACAGCTCTCTGGTCTTGGCCATTTAAGGAGAGGTTGGGGTCTGTTTGATTGAGTGTGTGTGGACCAGTGTCTTTTATACAGGTAATGAGTTCAAACAGGTGCAGTTAATACAGGTAATGAGTGGAGAACAGGAGGGCTTCTTAAAGAAAAAGGTCTGAGAGCCAGAATTCTTACTGGTTGGTAGGTGATCAAATACTTATGTCATGCAATAAAATGCAAATTAATTATTTAAAAGTCA
This sequence comes from Gobio gobio, assembly GCF_949357685.1. NCBI lineage: Eukaryota > Metazoa > Chordata > Actinopteri > Cypriniformes > Gobionidae > Gobio > Gobio gobio. The sequence continues at coordinate 31,172,398 of NC_137107.1, read as the reverse complement.
TACATGTGATTTTCTGTATTCTGTCTCTCACATTTGAAGTGTACCTATGATAAAAATTACAGACTTTCTGCAGTGTATCAAATACTTGTTCTCCCCACTGTATAATAGTAATAAATTAATTTATTATTATATTTCTCACCAGATTTTCGAGAACATCGCTCTGTAGTATCACCACACAACTTCCCATATTCTGCCAAAAACTTAGTTCTGTCTTTTTAAGTAGTGGATTTGCTTAAATGTTGCTGATTTCCTGACCAATAATGTGTGGTTAAAGGGTTAGTTCACCCAAAAATGAAAATTCTGTCATTAATTACTCACCCTCATGTCTTTCCAAACCCGTAAAACCTTCATCTTCGGAACACGAGATATTTTTTATGAAATCCGAGAGCTTTCTGACCCCTCCATAGACCGCAACCTCATTGAAACTTTCAAGGCCCAGAAAGGTAGTAAAGACATCGTTAAAATAGTTCATGTGACTACAGTGGTTCAACCTTAATGTTATGAAGCGACAAGAATACTTTTTGTGCGCAAAAACAAAAAAATAACGACTTTATTCAACAATTTCTTCTCGTCAGTGTCAGACTCCTACGCTATTGATGTAGTAAACACATTGCAGCGCTTCCGAGTTCTACGTCAGAACGCTTCAGAAAGCTCTTAATTTGTGTTCTGTAGATGAACGAAGGTCTTATGGATTTGGAACAGCGTAATTACAGGGTGAGTAATTAATGACAGAATTTTCATTTTTGGGTGAACAAACCCTTTAAGACAATTAAAATCTTAAGGTGATGATACACAGGGCAACTTTTTGAGCAATGTTTCTGGGCAATGTTGCCGTCAACGGGCAACCAGGTTAGACACAGGGCCCATGACTGATCTAAAGTTTCCAGATAGAAATTTGTTGCCCATTCTCAATGGGAAAGTGCCCAAGCAACATTGCCCCGTATAACATCACCTTTAGTGTTTAGCCACTTTGGGCTTGGCCCTTTTTTTTCTTCTTTTTTACGTTTATTTTTTTGCCCAGGAGTATACTTTGAAAAAGAGAAAAAGAAAAGAAATGTATAATTTTATTCAGCAAAGAAAATAAAAAAATTATAATATTTGAAATAAACAAATACAAATAATGATTTCTGAAGGTTTATGTGTCACTGAAGAGTAATGGCTGCTGAAAAGCTTTGCCATCACAGGAATACATTACTGTACATTTTAATATATTTTTAATTTTTTTAATTATTTAATAATTTTGTGGTTGTTTCTTTTAAATTAAATGTCAATTATTTTTTGGTCATTTCATCTAATGTGAAGACTTGTAAAGGCCTTTCAGTAAGAGCTAGTGTAAACTCAGCCAGTCTATATTATCACAAAATAAACCTGATTTCAATCAGGAAACTTGTGTGAGAGGGTCGGTCATTAATTATCCTCGAGTGGTTTATTATGCGTTTAAAAACCATCTTACTGACTCCTTATTACATGGCTAAATACATAAAACTGTATTGACTTTATTGATATTAATAAATATCGATTCAAATATAAATTATTTTATTAGATCAAACATAAGATGAGTAGTCAATTATACAGCCTTGCCCCAGACAACAGTAGTTATTTACAAATGCTGGAATTGACCAATAAGAATCAATACACTGTTCAATAAATGTTTAATGTTGGGAAGAATTTATCAGTCGCTAACACACACCAAACTGTGTTTTGTATCTAAAAAAAATATGTGCTGTGTTTACCAAGAATTGGTAGTATTGGTGCAAGTTGTCATTTCTTAATTCAAGAGCGAGTGCTTAGTTTAAAACATTGATTTTCACTTTCCAAATCAAATATGGATTTGTTTAGCCTCTATCTAAAATCCCTGGGATGTCTAAAGCATTAATGAAGTCACAAGGAAACAGAAAATTGAATTACAAATCGAAATCCCTCCCTGGAACTCAAACTGAAATATAATCAAAATGTTGATTAAACCCTGCAAACGTGCAACTTGGATTTTGTTACTGGCACTTGAATTTGTTCACAAAGCTCGAAATGTGCTTAGAAGCATATGAACATGCATTCTTAGAACCGTCTAAAAGCAAGCAGTTCTCTCTGCAAGGCTTCCTGATCTGTAGATCCAGTGTTCTGCTCAGATCGTCAGATGATCCTCATCCTTTTTGGAATGCTGTATAGACGTTTTCTGAAATTATGTCCATGTGCAAAATTTTGTTAACGATTATAGCCGTTTTCTCATGCAAAGCCTCTCTCTTGTCATAGGAGCGAAGGAAATTGAGCAGTGATGAACCAGCTCTTGAGAGCCGTGGGACTGGCATGGACTGCGCAGCTCTTACCTGTATGGTACAGCTGGCTCAGGTCATAGTGGGAGCTGGACTCGGAGCTCTGGTCAATCTAGCAGGCAGTGTGATTGTGGTGGTGCTCTCCGCCTCAACAGTATCCCTAATTGGCTGCCTCTTTATCGCTCTCTTCATGTGATATACAGATTAAACCTCAAATAAATAATCTTTCTCTATTTCATCTGGTCCATCTCCTCAATTCTCTGAGAACGAAAGGAAACATTTTGGTACTAAGCCAGACAGTTGCAGAGCCAGAGGGGTATCCAGGGGGCCTGACCCTGGGTGCCACCCCAAAATATAGATTGCTGTTTCCATTTTACATCCTATTGAAAGAAACATGTATTTTGTCGTGCGGTGGCACATTGTTCATGTATTAACGTTGAATATTAAGAGAATATTAATGTTAGTTAATAAGTAATGGCTCTGCAGTGAGAAGCCTCTCGATAAATACACATAAAAGTATGCCAAAAATAGCGAGTATCATAGTAAACACGTTCGGCTATGTCAAATGTAAGCAATTGACATGTAAAATCGTATGCTATATATTGGATTTATTTGGTCTTAAAGTGGCCGCACCTCCTTCAGTCTGTCATTAAAGTTAATCAAAGAACAAAAGAAAAAACTCACACCCACTGATCTTAACTGAATAACTTTTGTAGTTAGTTTTAACCTGCATTAATCTATATTTAATTGATACAGTGAAGATAATGCAATGTTATTTTACGTTTGATTATTCAATTTCTGTAACTGAATTACTGTTAAAGCTCTTAATTCTGAGCACTGTTCTCACTTTATGGCTGACTGTTCACTTGTATTGCAATAATGTTTTAAATGTATGTTCTAGCCTACTTGTAGTTTTTGTTGTGGAATATCTGTTGGAATCAAGAATTGTGAAATTTCTACAATTTTGGTTGCATATTTATTAAATACAAAGTTACATCGGTCAAAACAATGAAAACAAATAAGTATTACAAATGATTCTTTCACAGTCCCCCTAAAATAGCCTTGGCCACCAATGTCCATTGTCAAACCACAATAAATATTCACTTTAAGAAAAACAATAACTGGATTAAGAAATGCCAACATTTTAGATTATCAGTTGATATTACTTGGGTGATGATCAATGAACTGTTGGCAGAGAGTTGTAGCCTACCTCAGAAATGTAAAATTCGGATTGGATTTAGAGCCTGTGATTAAGGAACGTGAAGGAGGGAGGCTCCCTCTACTTCTAAAAGGTGTTCCAGAGTATTGAGTAGTATTTTAGTTAGTTGGCAGAGAAAAACACTGTGCTTATTAGCCATTTTGTTTGATTCTGAAAACGTACTCAACATAGCTTCTCCTTATGTGCTGTTAGGCAGAAGATCGTTTCTGCCGTTATACATGACAGTCCCCGGAGGATAGAAAATAAGCGCGGGCTCCGCGGGACTGAGTGGCACCAGCGCGGGACCGTGTTCATCCTGCTCGGGCTTCGTGGAGGCGGTGAACGGTCTCATGTTTGTCACAGAAGGCGATGTAATTTGCCAAAACAGCTTTTTCAACGCCTTTCTGAACTCCCTTCTCATCAAACAGTACAGAATAGGATTGAGACAGCTGTTTGAATGTGCCAAACAAACTGTGACTGGAAAGATATACACCTGTGTGGTGTAATACTCGTAACTGAAGTGCACTACGTTGAGTTTTATTAAGATACCCCACGCTGTTAACGCCTGATTCGGCAGCCAGCACAGGAAAAAAGACAAAACGACGATAGTCACAGACTTGGTCACTTTGGATCGCCTCTTGGCGCTGGAGGTGTTCATATTTTTGTTAGTTATGAAGCGCAAGAGAAGCAGGTAACAGATCGTGATTATTCCGAACGGAATGAGGAACCCCAGAAGTACTTTTTGCGCGTGGTATAAACCCAGCCAAAATTGCGCGTCTCCGCTCCTGTCGGGAAATTTCACCAGACACAGTTCCTCGTTGGACACCGTGGCGGTCGTTGAAAATATCGCGTTTGGCAGAGCGGCACCGACCGCTGCTATCCAGATGATGACAGTCATCCACTGCGCGGAGAAACGCAACCGGCGTCTCCTACTTTTTAACGATGAAGCCACGGAGCAGTATCTCGCGACGCTCATAGCCGTGAGGAAAAACACGCTGGCGTACATGTTCGTAGCTGTGACATAAGACACTATCTTACACATCGCCTTCCCAAACAGCCACGTGAAATCCATGGCGTTCTCCACAGCCCAAAAGGGAAGTGTCAACACAAACTGAAAGTCAGTGACCGCCAAACTGGTCACAAAGAGGTTGATGCAAGACTTCTTCCATGCTTGTTTGGATTTCATAAGATAGAGGACGAGGATGTTTCCGATTAAACCCAGTGCGCACACAACCGAGTAAATGACAGATATCATAATTCTTAGGACCGCGGATCCGTCTCCCATAAAGTCGGGTTTATCCAAATCGGCGAGATCCTGAAAGTCACTCCACGACAAATTAGTCCTGTTGACCATGAAGCTCGCGTTGTATTCATTTAACGGGAGACTTCCAGACGCGTACTCTGTGCGCTCGTCTTGCATCTCGGGAGTCTTCTGCATTGCTGATGTTCAGTGTACTTTTTCCATCCTGTTCGAGTTACTCATTCTTGAATCTCACCATTCCAACTTCTCCCGTTTCCTAACTGTGACAATGGCATCATAGTTTTCCGTAGACAACGTCTTTGCGCGCGCATTGCAACGGTGATATTTATGGGGATTAATGGGGAACTTAAATCGAACTTTGAGTGGGTATTTAACCGCATTTTTAGTAATGTTTATCGGACAATTATTTTGTCTGTTCGTAGCATCACGCGCACTGAAAGCTTGCTGCGTTTTTATAGAGCCAAGTGTCAAATGATTGGATGGCGTGCGCTTTTACGCAGCGCAGACAGTGGCGATCCCTGTGATGCGGTGCTCTGAATGGTTCAATAGAGTGTTGAGATGTATATGTTCTGCGATATAGAAAAGCTTGCAGTATCTTAAACTTAATTTACATTTTTAATGGTTTAAGAATTGATGCACTGTATGGTGTTTTGAAGTAAGCTCATGGAGGAGACGGGGCTTGTTGTCACAAGGGGAAATTGTCATAACGGCTATATAAAAAACAGTTATGTAAAAATGCGTTGTTTGTCTAGAAGTGGTTTTGTGTGCTGCTTCAAAATTAGTATCAGTGGCCAGTTGCATAAACATGGCCAGGACCCACTTTATAGTAGGTGGCCTTAACTACTATGTAGCCTACTAACATTTTAATTAATCCTTTGATACAATGTATACATTGTACTTGCATTAAAAAAAATACCTGCATGTAATTACGTCTGTAATTAATTTCAGTGGTTACATTTGTAATTACACAGTTGACACTTCCCTTACACCTAACCCTACCCTTAAAGGGTTAGTTCACCCAAAAATTAAATTTCTTCCATTAATGACTCACCCCAATGTTGTTCTACACCCGTAAGACCTCCGTTCATCCTCCGAACACAGTTTAAGATATTTTAGATTTAGTCCGAGGGCTTTCAGTCCTTTGAATGTAAGTGTATGCACACTTTGCTGTCCACGTCTAGAAAGGTAATGAAAACATCATCAAAGTAGTCCATATGTGACATCATTTGGTTAGTTAGACTCTTTTGAAGCGTCAGTGACGTCAGTCAGTCTTACGTCTTTTTTGGCGATTAGGGCATCCGGGACATGCACACTTACGCACCATTTAAAAAAAAAAATATAGCAATACAAACAATGTAGAACAGCTTGTTTACAGCGTGCGTCTCCCTCAGACTACAAACGAAGCTCTGTCGCACCAGATAACACGTCACAGCGTCTTACGTCAGTAGCGTCACTGTGGCGTCGTGAACGTGGATTCAAACAAAACCGGAAGAGAAGACAATGCTTAATAAAGTCTTAGTTTTTGTTATTTTTGGACCAAAATGTATTGTCGACGCTTCAAAAGAGTCTAACTAACCAAATGATGTCACATATGGACTACTTTGATGATGTTTTCATTACCTTTCTGGACGTGGACAGCAAAGTGTGCATACACTTACATTCAAAGGACTGAAAGCCCTCGGACTAAATCTAAAATATCTTAAACTGTGTTCCGAGGATGAACGGAGGTCTTACGGGTGTGGAACAACATTGGGGTGAGTCATTAATGGAAGAAATTTCATTTTTGGGTGAACTAACCCTTTAAACTTATCCATCCCACCACACCTGTCCCTAACCCCATATCCCACCTCAATATCAGCAAAGGTGTTTTGCAATACAATTTGAACACAGTATGTACATTGTACTTATTTTTTGATGTAAGTACATAGTACTTAAGGCCACCTAATATAAAATGGGGCCCATGGACATTATGTTGAGAGTGTGTCTTAAGAACTAAACTCTGACCAACTGGCAATTAGTTAAGGAGTAATCAGTCTTACTTTTCAGATTCAAATTATACCAATCTATTTTGTTAATATATCTAAAAAAAGTTATGACCAGTCTTAATGAAACAAATTAGATGGCTAATTTGTAAGAAGCAGTTTATGCAGCGGCCACTGTTTTTACATTTTCAATAACTCTTTTTTAAATAACAGCTGTTAGTTAAACAAGTTTTTTTTTTAAAACCACACTGGCATACTTTCAGGAAAGTGTAATGAGGGTATATGACAAAATTAGGACAAATGTATTTTTCATAATTGTCATAATCATTTTATATGTTGGTGCAAGTTGTCATGTTTTAAACATTGTAAATACCATTCATTCATTCTTTTAAATAAACGTTACATTTATTTATTAATGACTATATCTAAAGATCTGTTGACCAAAACAATGCTTTTTATGTATTTGATTATTCATGAATGGTTGTTTATATATAACAAAACTAGGTTCCCACTGTGACAATGTGCCCCACTATTATGAAAATATATATCTGTGGAAATTATGCTTTTTTTCCCCTTTTCTTTTTTGTGGAAAATAAGAATTTTAGGTATGCATAATTTGACTTTTAAAAAGGTATTAGCCCTTGTTTCCACAATATCTTCTACTTTGTGTCCTCAGAAAAGATACAGATTTGTATATAAAGTGTTTTTGACCTCTTCAGTGTGATAAAGTAGTCTCGCCTATTTTCACACCTTTTGTCAGTGTAATTTATTTGATTAAAGAAAATGTTAATGTTCTTCATTGATGGCATACTGATCATATTTGATTTTGCTTTGACATATGAGAGACCAGGCTAGCAATATTATACCACTTTGACACAAGTTTTCTCTGACAGTTCAAGTTTATTAGCACCATGGCTCCTTTAAAAGTTTTATCATGTTTATCTTAAATAAAATGCTGGAGGGTTGTTTTGCGCATAAGCTGCTGTATCAGGTCTGATCTAATGAAGTGATCTCTGCCCCTATCCAAATCCTCATCATCAGCTTGTGAAAGTGCACAAAACCAGTTTAATGAAGCTCTGCGGTGCCTGTGGGATTAAAGAGGCGTGAATAAATGCAGTAAATGTGTTTCGTTTTGAAAAACATGTTTACTTTAAAACTATCTTTTAATTAACATTTAAAAAAACAAAAACAGAATGACAGTTTGAAAAAATCAGTTTGAAGCAGCAGATATTCCAAGGTATAGATTGTTAATGCTGACCTGAGACGCTCCCCAGCAGGGATTCTGTAATCTCTCATTGCTGTATTTAGTAATTTTGCTCTTTAGTTATGGGACTCTAACAGCTTTCTAAAGGCAGCTCACCTAGCAAAACAGTTTCTTGGCAACCATGTTGCATTAACTATTGTTACAACTTCAAAGGTCAGTTCGAATCGGTCTCTTCCTAACAGAACAGGCTCAATTTCTCGCTTTGGGTGCCAGTGGCGGAGCTTGCCTTCCAAGGGAGGAGTGTTTCTCCAGAAACTGGATGAAGGATTCAATCGGAAAACATGGCCCAATATTCTTCATTATATATTTATTTACCATAATAACATAATATTATTGTAACGCATATAGTCAGATAATGATGATGATGAAGATACAAAAGATCATATTTTCTCTGGCAGGTGCTATGGTTTAGCAGCAAGGATAACCGGTATATCTAATAGTTATTACTAGAGGTTTGTAGGTTTAGTCATAGTCTGTCTGCTCTCAAACAAGGTCACCGGAAACATTACATTTTCTACTCTGAATATGGAAAATATATATTCAAAATAAGTGAAGGTGGAAATCATATCTGACAAATCTAAATCTGACATCAAGCGGTACACAAACATTGCTCTTGACAGGACTTTTATTAATCTGAGTGCATATCTAGAAAGTGGCAGCCCAGCGATCAATCAATTAAGTCTCCACAGCAGCTGTTTTTTGTGCTCGTATAAATAATGAATCAGATCTCCCCACGGTGTCCAGGCAAGGGAACATGTATGTCCGAGGGTGGAGCACAATATGGTCAGAGCATTCCCTCAGTCCTTTTTGAACGATACATGAAACAGTCTCAGCTCATGTTTTCAAAGTGGAACACAAGCCTGTTTGTGTTCTGTTGTGAGTTCAAACCTAGGTCAGACATTTCAGGTGCGAGTCTTGGGAAGATTTCCTGGTGTCACTCCATGCAAGACAGAATGAAACAAACATCTATTGCTGAATATTTCATTAAACATGACAAGCTCAAATGGAGTGAGAAGGAAAGTAAATGTAATGCTGCATGACAGTGTTATCATGTTCAATTTTTTTATTTTTAAATGAGCAGACTGTGTATGGCGGAAAAGATGCATGAAATTATCATAAGCTTTGTTAATGCATAAATTGTAACAATTTATGCATACAATTTCAGCTAACATATGTGAAACCAGCTGGTTCCAGGGACAGTTTTGAAACTCATAAACTACTGTTAGGGACTTGTGCACCTATTTTATTGTTTTCTTGGCGCAACAGTGATGACAAGACTAATGTGATACACACAGACTAATGACAAGACAAGTGACACCTGTGAACAGTGATTAAACAATGAACCAATGACATGACACAACACATGAGGGCATGGGAATCACATGACAAAAACAGGAAGTGAAAGAACAAGACAAACTTAGAAACATGACACTCAAACATAACTCGAACATAATCAACTTAAAACATGAACAAGGAACAATGAACATGAACCAACACCAAAACACCCTGTGACAGTTTCAAGTTACATAAGGATTTTAGATACTTGTGTACATGTACATTAAAAAAAAAAAAAAATTCACGTTATGTTTTTGTCACATGTTTACTTTATATTTTATTTGTCCCTTTAAGGGAAATTAGTTTTGGACAATACAGGTGAAGCTGTATAACGATACCCACATGGCCAATTTAATATCAGTTGTATCTAAACCTTGGGGTATGAAAACGTCGACCAGATGGAAGTGCTTCGAATTCTAGATAAAGCACATGAGAAGGATCATTTTGAGAAGAGTGAGAAGAGTCATTTTCCTTGCCTGTTTAAAAATAGTTTGCCATATGCACCAAACGGTTCAACTGAGATCTAAGGATAACTGTCAAATGACCAAACCAGGCCGCTATTCCATACAGTAAGATGGATTCAACACAGGCATGATAAAACAGCAACATGATCTAAAAAGTCTGAGCCTCCGTAAAAAAATAAAAATAAATCTTGCACCGTTCGACACAGATTGGTGTCAATAATTGTATCAACAATTGCTCAATCATCTGAATATTCCACCAAAAAGCATTTTTATTTTGAGTTAACTTTGATTTCATGCATTTTCTTGGGGAGTAATTGGCTTTGGTGTTTGCTTCAGGCTGTGAGAAATGAGTCACAAGCTTGTATACAGGTAGCTGCTCCCACTGTGCCGCATCTACTTTGTCGATTGATTCACCATTCTGTCATTTTATTTCCCCAAGGAAACCAATTCCCATTTGAAGCAAACATACATTGGTAAGGCAAGGCAATGCAAGTCAAATTTATTTGTAGGTATAGGTACAGATTAGCCCTTGGTCTCTTAGGCCATGTTCAGACTGCCAGCAAAAATCAGCAAATGCTGCCTACAAAGTCAATGCCTGATAAGGCAGCGAGGCAACAAGTCGGCTGCCTACGTTTTTGGACGCAGCCAATGTTAAAACCAGTGACAGAAATGCCGGAAGTATTGAATTAGAGTGGAGATGCGAGCCAGGCCTTCTCATCCTACATCAGTGCCTGACCTCACAAATGTGCTTCTAGAAGGATGGTAAAAATTCCCATAAACACACTCCTAAACCTTGTGGAAAGTCTTCCCAGTTGAAGCTGTTATAGCTGCAAAGGGGCTAACTCCATATTAAACCCTATGGATTAAGAATGGGATGTCATTCAAGTTCATGTGCATGTATCTAGTGTATATACATACTGTATACCGGTCTCCTGCATTGCACAAGAAAAAATACACATGGTATATATATGTAGGAATGTATGAATACTTCTGGCATCTCCATCAACAGTTTTGACATTGGCTGTGTCCAACATTGGCAGTTCTGCACCATGACTTAACAAGGCGCTTCTATAGGCTGCATCTGAAAACATAGGCAGCTGACTTGTTGCTCTACTGTTGCTCAACCGAATTGAATGCACAGGATTGTGGGATATCAAAGGCAGCGAATACATCTATACTGCCTTCAAAAATCAGATCAGATGAAGGCATCTCATGAGACAGGAAGTGAAGCTAACTTTGGATTCGGAAGTGCCTTGATGCCTTCCTACCTTGGAATGCATCCTCTGAAGGCAGTTTTCGGATGCAGCTTTAGAGAGCAAGATGATGTACCTCCATTTTTCCTGCATCCATTTTGAAAGCCTCGTCACATACGTGCATGGGTACGCCTATGTTGTTACCAAAGCAACCCATGCAGATAGGTTGGTTATGTCCGGACACACAAATCTTATTTAATCACTCGCAGTTAATAGTGCGGACAGTCTGCCGGAAAATATCTGATTTGAGAAAAATACGATTTGCCTGCAGTCTGAACATAACTGTACACTGCGTGCAGAATGGTTGATTATTAGGCATGTGGATTTTTTGATCATATTTTTGTTCCAGGCACATTACCAATTCCAAACCACATTAACACTAATAACTACTATTAATTTTGTATTTAATAATTTATAAGTTATATGTAATTGCTCATGAAAGCTGGAAATGAAAAACACTGTATTCAGGTGTGCAGAATTATTAGGCACGTTTTCTTTTACAGATAAAATGAGCCAAATTTTTTTTTTAAACTCAGACTGAAAAGTCAAAAATTATTATAAAAAAAGAAAGAAAGAAGAAGTTATTAAGATTAATGTGGTTTTGGAATCTGTAAAATGCGCCTGGAACAAAAATATGATCAGAAAATCTATTTGCCTATAATTCTGCACGCAGTGTATTTGTTCAACAGGTGAGTAAATCAGATGTCCTGAAACTCTGTGTGATATTTACTTGGACATGTGTCATTTAATTTATGTTACCTAATCCAATTACACTATGAAAATGTTTGACAGGTTACACTGAACTTTTTAAAACAAGAAATAATACATGGCATAAAGAACTGTAAAAAATGAAGATGAATAGAGGTGTTGTGGAAGATGTTGCTTTGTCAATGTGACATTCTACTTAGCATTTCTTACTTTTATTGATGGAACAAAAAACAACTAATTTGCTCTTGCTCCCTATGTTCTGTTTTATTATTTCTGAGTAAAAAAATCCCACCACAAAACATTCTAGAGAGGCTTGAACACGTTAATTAGAGAGAAATGCGTAAAAAAATATCTCATTTTTGCCTAGACATTCGTAAAGAACATTCAGACTTTGACTTTCTTTGTACGGATAAAAACGGATGAAACATTAATTAAAATATTTTCTTTTGTGTTCCACTGAAGAAGGAAAGTCAAAGAGGTTTGGAACGGCATGAGGGTGAGTAAATGATGACAGATTTTTCCTTTGTGGGTGGACTACAATCTCCTGAGCCATGAAATGAAAATATTTGTTTTTCTCTGCAAAGGTCCATACGCCAGATCGTCTCCGTAGGCCATTTTCTCAAGCCTCCTTTTAACAAATCACCTTTCGGTTCAGCAAATAAATATACAAACATATAAATAAATACTCCAGTTATTTTTGAGAGATCTCGTGGAATAACCTCTTAAGTAAAGGCTGTCATGCCATGGGCATGAATTGGATAAAGCCTCTCGGATTTCATATCCATTAATAAATACGCTGAAGGTGCTTGAACTCTGTAATTATGCCTTCAAGCACAAGAATCCCTTGATGAAAATGACGCCACACGATTTGCATCAAGGGCATGTATTTGAAGCTGCCTGTTTACCCAGATTTACTCTGCCAAGGCATGAGCACAGCCAATTTAATCATGCAGCTGTAAAGCACAAACCACCATCATGGAGCTGTAGTGTGCTAAAGGAGTGTACCCATTCATGCAGATCTGAACAAGGAAACATGTTAACAGCAGCTCTTCCAATCTCAAGGATCTCTTTATGACCTCACGAGAAAATCATTGAGAGCTTATGAATGGAGAAGTGACACAGACATATTTATTGTACTAAAGGTTACTAGTCGGCTATTTTCTGTGGTCTTGAACTGTATTTGGCCTTAAGAATGTCATAGAAATGAGATTGTGGGTAGTTGAAGCATAACTCTGCATTCTTGAGTCCCTCATCTTAATGATAGCATCTGTGCAACACACTTTAGAAATCTGAAAGGCACTCGATGATTGTTAGCTTTCTCAACACATAACCACATGGGAATTCTGGGAAGTTCAAGTTAAACACTTCACAGTCAAAGGTCTTTAGTAGTTGCTAATTAAGATCAATTCTGTTTACTCGAGATTAGAGTCTTATCATTTAGCTCTAATAACCTTTGATCAGTGATGAAACTTTTCGCAGCTTTTGAAATCCATCCCATCCAGCTGTTGCCAGCGGTTACATTATGGCAGATGGGTAATGTGGCTTGAATAAAGTTGACAGCCCCTTAGGATCTCCTGTCAGTTTTGTAGTTTTCGTCTTATTCACTGTGTTTCTGTGTTGACAGAGGAGCTGTGCAGTTCTTCAGTCTATTTGGATTAAGATTGTTAGCATAATTCAACATAATGCGTGATGCCGATGCTTGTTGTTAAAGTAAAACTTAAATAATTGTCTTTTTTTTTGTTTTTTTTTGAAAAGCTTTAATTATTAATGTGATCGCTGGTAATGCGAAAAATATTCTTGCTTTAGGAGCGTGTTAAATTGAACGTCTTTTTCAAATGTTGATAGGTATTATACAAAAAAAATAACGATAAACTAAAATTTTAAATGTATTGATGTTTATGCCTGTGTAATGTCATATCAACTGAATTGATTGAAATCTTTTTCCCCGTGTTTTCAGTCTAGCAAGCTGAGGTTTGATTTCAAACCTTCCGAGTGCCCCTAGAAACAGTACATGAAAAAGAAAATGGAAAATGTAAACCTCACATTTTTTTCCATGTCCTTTTTGTTTGTCATGGTGGTATTTTGATGCGTATTTTGCTCTTCAGCAGAACATGATCAGCAGATGTTCAAAGGGTGTTCATAAATGTGATCCCACATCTGGAAGAATGTAGCAGTGTGTGTTTGTTACCAAGACCACAACATTTTAAACATGAAAATGTGTGCTTCGTTTCCTGTTCTGAAAGAAAGTTTCAATTTCCCAAAGTTTTGCTTTGAATGCCACTTCCAGTTGATTGTGGCATTCATGGTGATCATTTGACCTCAGGAGCTAGGCTATATATTGTTTTTTCTTTCTCCGTATTAATGTATCTGTATTATAATCTAAATTATTGCATCATGGTATTATGAAAATCAATGATAATTAACCACAGCACAACTCTGTTACAGTCGTCTTGAAATTCTTTACATCAGTTTTTCCAAAAGCCTTGTATTTGTAAATGTCAAAGAAAGTAAAACATTCTCATTTGCAAGCATCAACTCATTTTTATAAAACAGTTTCATTTTACACTCCAAATATCTTTTATTTGATCTCCTTTAGGTTAAATAAAAACCTCTGGGTCTTCATTTAAATCTCCAGCTGTGATTCACACGTTTATGAGTTAGGCGCAGCAGGAGACTGCAGCCGTGCGTTCTACTTTGAAGCTTCTGCTTTGCTTCTAAAGGTGTGAAAAACCGTTAGTCATTTTAGCTTCACATCAATCCTTCAGTGAGAGCTACATGTCCCCCAATGATACTTTTTACTTTCATTACTTTTTTACTGAACTCATGTCACAAAGAGACCCTCTCAGACTTATTTTAATAGGGGAGGAATACTTTATAAGAATGTAATAAGAATGTCCTCTGTTTACTGATTAATGTAGAAAATACGTGCTTGGTTTGTAGAATACAATCCCTTACTAAATAAGTCTTTAGGGATAACTGTTGCTGTTCGTTGATTGTTCCATAGAATTTAGTAAATTCCTTTCTGTCAATGTAAATAGTGTATGGGTTCAAATTATTTTCTTATCTTCACTTTTATTTTTAAAGTTCTCCTCTCTTCTCTAAGGTAATTATTGTTAAATAATTGCTGTTTTCTGTTTTGGATTCTTAAAACAGAGATTAACTGAATGTCAACTTGTTGAAATTTGCAAAAACAGATGCATCACATTGCACTCCCACATCTACACACCTTTTGTTTCTGCTCTGACCACAAAGTAACCAAAACGTGCATTGAAAAACAGTTATTTCCTCATTGCTCTTACACTTGACATTGTTGGATGTCTGAGGCAACACATTGACTTTTAACTGAGAGAACAGTCTGCAAGATGGATGTTGGCAGATATTTGATTGTGTATCACTTCTTGGCGTTCACCTTTTTCAAAGTGGCAGGTAATGGTTATTTGTCTGTCAGGGAGTTTGATTAAGTTCATAAAACAAAATCATCAGTTTGCTTTTGTTGAATCTGCAACTGTTTTTAAAATCTCTATTCCAGCTTGTTCTGAGGTGTCCATTATCGGAGGCAAAGATGTCAAAAAACTTCAGCCGTGGATGGTGTCAATTCAGAAGGACCAGATCCATGTGTGTGGGGGAATCCTCATTAAAGACCAATGGGTTTTGACTTCAGCGCAATGCGAAGAGTAAGGCAACCACTTTGAGCTAGAAAAAAATCAACTTGCAAAATCTATGTGAAGCATAATATAATATAATCGTCCAAATTAAAGATACAATTATTATTTAAATTTTTTTTATATATATATATATATATATATATATATATATATATATATATATATATATATATATATATATATATATATATATATATATATATATATATATATATATATATATATATATATATATATATATGTTTTAAAGTTGTAATTTATTTATTGATCTATTTGGTCAAAAAAAATGTAAGGTGCAATGTACTTATTGAGTTCCTGTTGTATTTCAAAACAATTTTGCTGCTATTGAGGTGGGATACAGGTAAGATTAGGGATAAGTTTCGTGATATGGTTAGGTTTAAGGATGGGTTGATAAGTAAGGGAAGGGTCAACAGTGTAATTACAGATGTAATTACAGAAATTATGTATGCAAGTGTAACCTTTGGCTAGGGGTACTACAAATCAAAAGAGCCAAACGACGGCACTCAGGGGATATTACCACCCAGGAAAAAGAATATGAAGGAAAAAGGGTAATTTGAAGGACCCTGCCAATCCGTTTTTGGATTGAGACATGAAAAAAAAAAATCTTCACATAAAATTATAATGCAATGAAATAAAATAGCTTATATCTTCCCTTCGAATGATGCCATGGAGAATGTGAATATACAATTTAAAGGCAAAACCAAAAGAAAAGGTGATCTGTATTAATCCATATTAATTTCAGTATCAGTTGTAGAGGGCGATCCTCTTAAGATGGAGGCGCCTTCAGCATGCAATTCGGTGTTACGTATAGCTTGACATTCTCTATTGACAAACACAAATATTTAGACTGAATCATCTTGACTGTGGGAAAGGAAATAATAGACACAACTCACCAGGGAAGAGAGAAAGAGATAGAAGCCTAATCAACCTTACAGCCCCCCCAAAAAGCATGAACCCGGCATACAGGGAGGAGAACAACATTCCGACGCTACATGGTGGGGTTTTTTTTAAGCCACTGAGACTTGTCACCTACCTAATGTGCCTCAAACACAAAGCTACACAGATGTGCTCAATGTCGAGACAAGGCTTTACGCCAGTGGGCGTCTTTACCCTTTTGAAACGTATACGCAAAACTCAACTCAGAAAACCAAATTCTAATTAACTAAAAAAAGTTATATTAGGGACATTTGCCTGGTCTAACAGATTTTTTACAATGTAAAGGCACGAATGAACAATAAGTACATTGTATCAAATGATTAATTTAAATGTTAGTACACTTAATATAAATTGGCTCCATCTATTTAATGGAAAAAATCATATATTGCAAATTCACTTGACCAGGACATATTCCCCTAGTTTTTTTATGCTAAGCCCTCAGTTTCTTAGCTTAAAGTGCTCACTGTAAAGTATCTGAACCTAAGCACATCTAAGTCAGTTTTCTATTTCAGAAAACCCATTACATCTGTGACAGTTCTCACAGGAGCTCTGTCTCTGAGTAAAGGCTCTCAGCGGGTTGGCATCCTCAGTTATGCGAAACCTAAAACATTTAATGCAAAGACTAGACAAGATGACATCATGCTCATTAAGGTAAGGATGAATTGAATGTGGTTTTTGTTTAGATATGGCGATCGTATGACTTTTTCACAGTATGCATTTGAACATTGGCTTTTATTTTGCAGCTAAACAAAAAAGTGAAAGCAAAACCCAAAAAAATCCCTAAAAAGGAACAAGATGTTCCACCTGGAACAAAATGTGTTGTGACAGGTTGGGGAACTACTCATTTTAATGTCATGGAACCTTCCGATAAACTGCAAATGTTAGAGGTGACAGTTGTGGACAGAGATCAGTGCCACCGCGACTACAAGAACGATCTTGTGATCACCAAGGACATGCTGTGTGCAGGAAACAAGCAGGAAAAGAGAGGCACCTGTTGGGTATGTTATATTGCTGTCTTTGATATATGGCTGTTGCAGGCTCTTTGAAATCATCCCTTTACCTGTCTGAAGGAAAAAGAACCTTGTTGTCTTTTTCAGGGAGATTCCGGTGGACCTCTGGAATGTAAGAAAAACATGGTTGGATTGGTATCAGGGTCGAGAGGATGCGGTAATCCCAAGAAACCAACTGTGTACACATTTCTCTCCAACAGACATATCTCCTGGATCAATAGCATACTGAAAAAGCAATTCAACAGCACAACTTTTTAGGAACCTAAAGATTTCCATATACTGTTGTTTGTTCAGATTACTGTAACTTTAAAAATGTTAAGATTCTGGAATTGGGGTTATATTCACAAAGCAATGCCAAACTTTTTTTTGTAATTGTTTTTACAAATAAACAAGTAAAACAGAGCTAAATAACAATCCTGTAAAAGTATCTGATACATTAATACATATTCAATGAAGATTTTCCACTGTGTTTAGTTAGTGATGGACACACTCTTGTTATGGTTAAACAAACATCAGAAAAATGATTTATTGTCTGGTGAAACTTATGAAATGGAATAAATCTTTTTTTTGCCAACCGAAAATAAAATAAATTGTATCCTCAATTTGATGATTACATTTTTTTTTAAACACGGCAGATTTGTTTAATTAGTAATGCTTTCTGTCTTGTTTGTCTTCCATTACATTGAACACATTTCACATTAAGACACTTCCTCTAAATAATTTAAAGTCTCAAAAACAAACTGATACCTCCTGGTGAGGACGCAACAAATCTTATTCAGAGTCAAGGAAAGAATTGATGGGGCAGCATCCAAAATCACATACTCTACTTATTTTGAATAAGTACTTACTTTGCGCACGCTAAAAAATACATTCAGTTTGAATGTGTGTAGTATGAATGCAATTCGGACGTACTTCCTTCGCAATGTTGTCATTATCATGAGACCAACCAGCATCAGTTGTGTCGCTTCTCTGGCTGTGCCCGAAAACTGGAAAATGCTGCCGTCAGAAGACACATTTCAAGGTAGGAAGGCGTCAAGGCACGTACGAATCCAATGTTAGCTTCACTTCCTGCCTCCTGAGAGACCTTCATCTGAGGGACTTTTGAAGGCAGTATAGATGTCTCCTTCACCGCCTTTGATATCCCACAATCCTATGCATTCCATTCAGTGACAGCTGAGCTAAAAAAAGAAAGATGGCGTCTGAAATTTGCGGTTGCTGGTCAGTTTGTGTGCGTTTAAATGTACATTTTTGACCAACGATTTCCACTTCTGATGCCGTTTCCAGCAAGAAATTACTACTCTTCTAATAAAATATTTGTTTAGTTCTCACTAACGCTCACGTTATTTTGCTGTAGATCATTAAACTATTGTGCTGCCTCAGAAGTCTGTCCGAATTCAGTTTTGTGAGGTACCTTCATGCTTACACTGCCTTACAAAACATTGCCTGATAAGGCAGAGAGACAACAAGTCAGCTGCCTACGTTTTCGGGTGCAGCCGCAGACATTCATAACTCCTTTCCTGTGGCATCATGGGATAGTAGGCTTAAAGGTTACATCATATGCGCACTTCAGAATCTTGGCGGAAGAAGTAAGTCATTCTGGTACTTTTTGTCTACTCTTTTATGAGTGGGCTGCAGTGAAATTGAACGTACTTCTTTCATCACATACTGTTTTTCGCCTATGTATAAAGTATGGAAGTATGCGATTTTGGATGCCACCAAGGTTTGAAAGTGCATCTGAAAAATTGTGCAACGGATATATATATTAAATATTTAAATTTAATGTTGTGTTTGGTGCATGGTAAACCCCATGGAAATCAATAAAAATGTATTCAGTGGCTAATATGAAATTCTTATGTCATACCATTAAAGATAATGTAAAAGTCTTCATGTCATTATGCAGTATAGCCTATTCCTTGAGTTGCTACATTTTTTTTTTTACTGTGGATGCTGTGTTGTAGGGACTTTAATCAATGTAAGTGGAGACACAAGTCACCCATCAATATATTCAGAATAATTTGTGTGCTTGTGAGCTTATATGCCTGTGCTCACTGCCAGGTTACAGCTCAAAGTGGATAGCATTCAAAGGTCTTTCGTTGAAAGCGTATGATGCAAGACCCACTTCAAATCTGCTCTTAGCAGAAGGACGAGAGGAGAGGGGATGCCAGAAGGTGTCAGTGAAATTGAGTGGTAGTTATCACAGAACAGTACTACCCCCTCCTGGACAGAAAACTTCAATTATCAAGCACGTTTGAGAGAAAATCCCCAGGAAGAGATGAGGTGTTTATTTACACGCTGTGATCCTTGCCTTCTTTACATTTTTAATTCAGTTCAGGAACAATCCTCCAAACATGCCGAGTGTGTAATCACTGATGCCCTCATTTGCCTTTCAATGTTGTTTTGAAATCTTCACATCTTTCATCACAGTTAGTTTTCATTTTTAGTTCTAAACTGAATGGTGCATGTCTAGCACTTGAGTATTTTGGCATGCATATAAAACTACTGATTTGCATGTGTGTGCAATATATTATTCATGATAGGGGAATGGTGCAAGATTCATCTTTACTGAAATATTTAATACAACTAACTGTGTGGGAACAGTGGACACATTGTCAGCACCCAGAGATGGGCATACATGCATGGAAATGTATTTAAAATACAAATACAAAATACTGTGTGGAAAAATGTATTTAAATACAAAGTGAGAGCACATTAAGCATTACTTTACTGAGGAGCGCGCGCAGTAAGCAGGTTTGCGGTGTAGAGCCATGCGAATTGCGAAAGTATAAACAAGGCTTCAACCAGTGTTGCCAACTTAGCAATTTTGTCGCTAGATTTAGCAACTTTTCAGACTACCTATAGCAACAAATGTAGCTATTTTTTTATTTATTTGGCAACTTTTAGCAACTTCTGGAAAGTGACTCTAATCCAAACAACACACATACAAGCTAGCTCAATAGGCCGAGCGGTTCATTCATAATTCCTTAAAGCTACACTGTGTAACTTTTTGAGTTTATTCTTAGCTAAAAACACTTAGTTCTTTCAAAAATATATGTGCTCATTAATGTATATTTACTTCTTTCAAGTAATAAAGTATTCTCGTAAGTTTATAATATGCCATTGAAAATACATACGGGTAAGGGGTTCGAATGCGGGTCACCATGTTGCCCCTCCATCTTGAAAGTACATTAGCCAAAGAGGGACACACCCGTAAATTCAAGCTTCGCCTTTCGCGTTTTAACACTCGATGGCACCGTGTCGAATGTGGACGAGGTTGAACTGGAAGCCATGTTAATCTTGGACTAAATCGGCCACTGTAGGAGTTAAAACGAAATCGGAATTGAGAGGAACAGAAACTAAAATACACTGGATGGTCATATACCTTTTCACCACTAGATGGGGGAAAATATCACACAGTGTAGCTTTAAGATCGCTGTGGAAATGTGGAAATCGCTGTAAAAACCGAAAGA
The DNA here is from genome assembly GCF_949357685.1 of Gobio gobio. Taxonomy (NCBI): domain Eukaryota; kingdom Metazoa; phylum Chordata; class Actinopteri; order Cypriniformes; family Gobionidae; genus Gobio; species Gobio gobio. The sequence goes on along the minus strand of NC_137107.1, from coordinate 31,151,564 downwards.
TCATTTAGGGAACATATCACGGAGCCCTGCATGAAAAAACTAGTAGGCTAAATCGTGCACACGATTTATAAATCGAGCCCATGCAGGAAAAAAACTAGTAGGCTAAATCGTGCACACGATTTATAAATCGAGGGAACAAATGCGTAAATTGTGTGGACGGTTTAGCAAATCGAGGGAACAAATTAGTAAAATTTGCGCACAATTTACTTTTTTTTTTCTTTCACGTCATGTGTGGGGCTCCGTACATATTAACTAACACATTGCTTTTGTTTATTTTACAAATAAATCAAAATTAGCATTTAAAATAATATCTACGCGTTACATAATGGCGTAGTTTTCCCTTGCGATTACATAATGATGTCATACACAAAGACGTCACAACGTCATTTATCAACTTTTAGCAACAACTCGATCTGCCTTTAGCAACTTCCCCTGAAAATTTGTTGGCAACAGTGGCTTCAACATTCAACATTAAAAAGTCCTTTAAGTCAAAAGTGTAGGCCTATTTGTCAGCGTTCAACTCCGTCTCGGAGCGCGCGTGCAAAAAAACTGCCTGCCAACGTGCAAGTGCAAGTGCGAATTTGAATTTCCTTTTGCGTCAGTTATAATAACACAAATCACATAACGCCCAATAACTCATTCACCCTTTCTTCTTTTTCCGCTCCAACATTTCAATTATTCCTGCCCACTAAAAGCTGCACAGATATATTTGCTTACCCCAATAGGCCTATGTAAACGATTTAGAAAAAGTTCCATCGATTCACAATTGATATCATCGGTACGAATCTACGATAAGTATTGTCATATGATATCACCCATCCCTAACATGCAGTAACGTTAATACTTCAAACACATTTGACAAGCTGTCAACAAGTAGAATTGACCATGAATGTTGGGGTTGGGGGGAGGGGCATGTCTGGTCTGAACTAGTTGATGCATGAAAACAGCACTCTGATAAAGAGGTTGACTGAGTATTTTTAAAATACAAAAATACTCATCTTAAATGTATTTAAATACAAATTACATTTGTTTTTTTCCAAAGGCTTTAAAGTACAAAATGCAAAATAGTATTTTAGTATTTCAAATACGTATTTTAAATACATGTATCTGAAATACTGCCCATCCCTGTCAGCACCAATGGACATCATGAGCCCATCGAAACTAGTACCTGTCATGAGAGGTTTTTTGAACTGGAGACATTTTATGATGAAAAGCTGAGCTACATCCAATATTTGGTTGGTGACATATAGCTGTTCCCGTACATTGCTAGCTCAATGAAATCTTCCTGCAGCATCAGTTATTGAAGTGAGGTGAGGGGTGTCACCTCTAAGCCTACATCCAATCCAAACCTTTATTTAGCCACTGAATGAAAAGATAAACCAGCATATTGGCCACGAGAATGAGTGCGGGGAAAACAGAATTAACAGCCCTCTGCAGATTCTTATTTTTAATGAATATGCAGGAACACATGGCTTTGGTAAAGGCTCTAATTATTCTGTACTGTGTGTAGGCCATTTGGTATGTGTAAGGCTGTACAAATGTTGTTGTCCTTGGTTGTAGGTTACAATGAAGCCAAATAAGCAGGAAATGCTGCACCTTTTAATAAGTATATACTTAAAACCCTCTTTATATAATTCTATATGCAATACTGCATACTGTACTGCACTGCTCACCGCAAAATGTATACCACTTCTGCGGAGGTGAATATGTGGTTATTGCACTTTCTTAGAAGTCCTCATGCTCTGTGTATAGTACTTTTGTATACTGTTTAGGCTACTACCTGTATTTGTGTCCCTTATGTTCTGTGTATATTGCAATATGTGTGTGTGTTGTTAATACTGTACATGTGTCTATTGTGTATATTTTCCTATACTTGTTAACCATACTGTCATGCTGTGGAGATTGCACCAAAGAATTTCACCACCGGTACACTTGTGTTCGTGGTGTTGTTACAGTAAAGTAATTTGATTTGATTGTGGGGCAAGTTGTCATGCGTTTTACATTTGAGAAAATTATCAAATATAGTACAAATGGTTTGATCTTTTTGTATGTTATACATTTTCAGTTTCTGTGTTTCAGTGTGTTTGATATATTTTGGTGTTATATGTACCTTTCAAACGTTATCCTCACTTCAAAACGGTTTTGTTGGGATTTACGCATTTCAATTAATAGTACAATTTTAATTGAATATTTGAACAATCCTTAATCAATTATTCAATTAAATTATGTAAGGATTATTCAATGCAATTTGATGGAATTTTACTATTAATTGAAATGCGTAAATCTTTTTTTTTAAAAAAGGCTTATTTTTTGAGTGCCTCTGGGTTGGTAATATTTTTTGTTTTTGAAAAAGCCTCTGCATTTATTTGATTAAAAACACAATAAAAAAAAACTGTAATATTGTGAAATATACCATAAAAAAAACTGTCACATGATCCTTCAGAAATCATTCTAATATGCTGATTTGGTGCTCAAGAAACATTTCCTACTATCAATGTTGAAAACAGTTGTGCTGCTTAATATTTTTGTGGAACCCATGATACATATATTTTTCAGTATTATTTGAAATTTGAATAGAAAGTTCAAAATAACAGCATTTATGTATTGCATCCATGCTGAATGAAATAAATTACTTTGAAATAAATCTTTCTGACACAATTTGGGTATATATTTTATTTTTATTTATTATTTTTAAAATAAGCTCAACTTGTGTTGCAACTCTTTCTGTATAGGGGCTGTGTTGCTTTTATATGATATTTTCATATTCTCATCATGACAATGTTTTTATAGGTAACCTAAAAAAACCTGTTGTTTAAACTTGTTGTATTTATTACTCTGTCGCTTGTGGCAATGGACCACCAAGGCACAGACCCACCACACTAACCAAAGAGACAAGCATGGGATTGGTGTTATTCTTTGTTCTGGTGCTGCATGACCACAGATGTGTTACAGCTCTGAGGAAATTACAAGGGCGGGCTTCTTGTCAGTCTATTAGCCCTACTATATCAACGCGTTTTATTCTCCAGTGAAAGCCAAAATTACATAACGAAGCATGTATGTGCTTGATGTTACAGCAGTGATTCTAATACAAGCCCTTTATTTGTCTCTGGTGGTTTATTTGGAAAGAAACAGCAAAAATGAATTCTGTCAACTGCAATTTTGAGTAGCCTATGTGGGCCACACAGTTCTGTTTGATGCAATATGTGCTACTATTATCAAGCTTTTGCATGGACTTGGTCTGATTTAGTATACTGTACACTGGCAGTATATAGTAGCCTATATGGCTTTAAAATCGTTGAACGTGTCCACCTCGCGGCGCCCTTCCCCAGCACTGCACTGGATAGTAGGTCACTATATCGAATCTGCACGTTTGGCTTCAGAGTTCAGACCCCGAGGACACTTTTATGGTCCCAGTGGAAAGTAGGCTATTGCATATCGCTCACAACTTCTATTTGCAGCCTATATACATAATCCTAAAGATATCTGCTCTCGAGCGATTACTGACGCTGGTAAATTCCCCGGATAGAATAGAAACATGGTCTCGTGAACCTTGGTAATCTAATCTAAGGGTAAAATAATATTCTTAATAAAAAATAAAAAAACGTAAACGTAGCCTGTAGCTTTAAAAATCAAGAATATATTGCCCTTATTCGATATGAAGCCTACATCAAAAACCGCGTTTGATTGATCTTTGATGGTAATGGTGTTGACATTTTTTTCCCCAGTATTTTAATGAAATATTTCCTAAATTAGCTGGCAGTCAATAAATCAGAAGTAGTCATTTGTTTATTAATTAAAATTCACAAATCATGGATGGTTTGATAATGACAATAAAGCTCACAGAACACCATGTAAACACTTTAATTAGTGAAATTAATTTTAAAAAGCGTTAATCTAATTATGCTACATTTCCTGGCAGATGTCATACACGTAGGCTACAAACGTTTATAACGGATAAATTGCACATAAATACCAAGTGATCTGAAAATATTATTTGCACTTATAAGTATAATAGCTACTTGCTGTATACTTTCTAAGATCGTTGGGGAAACGGCAACATAGGCTATTATGTACCCTACCCTTTTTTTAAAAATTATTATTATTATTTTTTACATTTATTATAGAGAGAAACTTAAAACGTCTCGGGACATCCTAAGGGGAACAAAGTTCCTTTAATTAAATAATTAAAACGATATTTTGGCGAACATTATTTCTATCATGGTACACATGTAGTAAGGAGAATATAAGACATGTATCGTGTAGCTACTGTAAGTATACAGTCAAGCTCGGTAGTCACGAGGACACATGGGTGGTGACGTCACTCTATCTGCCCGGGGAACAATCAGAGGCAGCGCGAGCGCCACTTGAATGGATTGTTGTCGGTGAATAACTTTGCTCCTGATTTCTCCCCTTTAGCCCACCGCTATCGGTCTCCGACTTGTTTTCTAATATATACGAGTCCAAATTGCACTAAATGGTATATGAAGCACTTAACACCACTCGGAAAAGTGTGTTAGCAACAAACCCCTGAGGTCTGTGTGTGCGGCTTAACTTTTGCAAAGTGGGTAAGTGCAGAAATCTAAACACTCTTTTCCCGTGTGTTTTTCCGTCCAATTTTAAGATAGTCCAATTGGAACTCTGCTGAACGTTATAACTAAACATTTCTGACTTCACGCTACCGAATGAAATAGTTGTAATTTCGCTTCAACGTTACATTTACATGTCATTGTTGTTTACAATCATCATTCCTGTCAGCTATTAGTTGGACACAATGTTGCCATTGTTCCTCAGTGAAGCGCGCGGGTCAGTCCTGTTTGCTTTTCTTATCTTGTTGGAGTCTTTCTGAACACTCCATCTAAACTTTTCACTTTCCCGCGGAGACTCCTCAGGAAGATCCAAGAATATCTGTGACCCCAGTTTATGTGTATTTATGGAGCTCACAGTCAGTCACAGAGTGTCTGGACGGAAGTGTCTGGAAGGGAACACAAAATGCTCTGACATTGTAAAATTTGCACAGTGAACACACATTAGATTCAGTACTACTGCCACTGGGGCCACTGTAACCTGATACACTGTTTTGCCTCCAAAAGCTTGGTTCTAGTTTTGCCATTAATAACAGTGTTGACCTGATCCTCAGTTTCCGCCGTGTTGAGCAACCGTTTGCTTTGGAGTATGCGTGTATGACTAACTAAAGTTTTATTTTATTCAGGTGTCTTGGGATCTGCTCAAATCTGAATGGACTAATATGAAGAGCCTGAAGGCAAAGTTTAGGAAGAGTGATGTAAGTATGACCTAGTGTACTTTCAGCTTGGGAACTGAATGGTGTTGTGCTGGGCTTGAACGCTTAGTTCCTCCATGAAATAAAATGAAAATGTAACACCTTATTCTCATGCATGACATTCAACATTTCATTCATTTGGAATCTGAAGTTTCCTAATCTGCTTCTGTGAATGTTCTAGACTGCACGATGAGTGAATGACTCAGAATCAGACATGTCTGCAGCTTTATTATGATGACTGAGTCATAACTGGGAGTATAATTTTAAGGCAGAGAACTTCTGCACTCCCAAAAAAAAAAGAACGAAAAGACGCCCCTCAGAGGAGCTTCCTGCCACCAGATGTGATTCAGCAATCATTTCTAAGCCTATAATAGAACAACATCGGTCTCAGGCTGAAGTGTAGGAATGTGCACGAATGAAACGCCGTTGTGTATAATTTCATGTTTTGGCTTGCCAAATCATTGCCACTTGGGCTGAGTCAGCGGATAGAGATTACTGTGAAATTCTATGTGATCATCAAACCACAGTACTAAGCTGAGTTTTAATATACTTTCTGCCAGCACATGGTCACAGTGGCATTTTGAACATTTGCACGGAATGTTGTTAAGAGCAAGCTCGCCATAGCCACATTCACAGCTCATTATATTGATTTTCTCCTTGTATGGAAGCTAAGTCATGCTTTACTGTTTTTATCTTTACTAAATGGTGGGTGTTTGCTTGCACAACAATGTGGTTGCCTAGAAACAATACTTCAACATAATTTTATAGAGAAATCATAGGTAGAACTTTGCTTGGCTGTCTTTGTGCAAGATGCGATAGTGGAAACCATAGTATGGGATTGTATAGTCCAGTCAGTTGGTTGTTACTTACTTTTTTTGGCATCTGGCATTTTTAACAAAAAATTGGAGATGCACTAGGGATGTGATGGTGAGGAAATTTTCCCACTGATTAATCGACGTGTGGCGGGGGCTTTTCAAATCGCTGATTTTAAACCTAAAGTAAAATGCACACGGCCGCTCGGGCATTCATAACGGAGCGGTGCGGAGCAAAGCTAGTGTTTTCAATGAATTCCTATGAAAGTTAAGCTTCCATAGACATGAACTGAAAACGGGCCAGACTGGACACGCACCGTGACTGTGCGGCCGTGAATGACTGCCCGTGCGGCCGTGCTCATTTTTCTTTCGGTTTAGAATTAGCGCCAATTTGGGGGCTGGTTGCTCGAATTGTGGGTTCATTAGCCTATTATTCTTAATGAAAAACACAACAATAAAACAGTACATTGACAAACTCACTTAAATAGGCGTTTTTACATTTCACTTTGAAACCAAATCTTCCGCGATCATCTTGTCTGTCAGCTGTTTGCTCTCGTGATGAATGACTCCTGCTGCGTTTGTGCTGCGACTCCGCCTCACAATGTATTGAGCAGACTAGGGATGTCACAAGTACCGGTACTTCGGTACCAAGTCGGTACTGAAATTATAAAAATGTGACGATACCAGCATTTCTGTAGTACCGACTCCCGAGTATTTTCGGGTATGCAACAGCTGCGTTCAGTGGCTTCCGTTTTTATCTAAGCGCAGGGCTCCAGACTGTAGCCGAATATACAGGGTTTTTCCTGGGTGAAAAATGGTCTTCGGTGGTGGCTGACAGACATGGTCACACACACACACACACACACACACACACACACACACACACACACACACACACACACACACACACACACACACACACACACACACACACACACACACACACACACACACACACACACACACACACACACACACACACACACACACACACACACACATAAATTTGAAATAAATTCAAAGAAAGTTTGTAACTTTTGCTTATCTTATTTTGATACCTTGATGTTTGTTTTTGTTCCTCATTTTTACACGATTTACTGATAATTGTTTTGGTAATCATATCAATATTAAAAAATAGTATTAAAAAAATGAAAAAATAGCCTAATTTCCTGCCATATACAATTTTCTGCCATATACAATCAGTAATCTAACAACAAATTTGTTCTGGGTTCACCTCACTCCAGTCTAAACTAAATGATTTTAGGCTATTTATTTTACTACACATTGTCCACATAAATAAGCTGAAAGACTGTTGATAATTAAAAATAATTCTTACTATCTACTCTTGCTAAATTGGGTAAGCACACTTGTGTTCTCATTTCAGGTGTTGTTCTGAGTAAATGATTAAACTGATTTGTGAGTTCAGTGTTGGACAGATCAGTTGTTCTAACCAGTCGTTAAAATGATTCGGTTCAAAGGAGTCATTAGGTCGCGAATCGGACATTAGCTGACGCGTTGTGTGTGAATCCCGTCTTTAGAACATCGCTAAAGATTTGTCAACACACAGAAAACACTTCATAACCGGATAGGATTTGTTTCCTGTTTATTTAAAGTATGCTTTATGTCAGCTGGTCAGAGAATAAGTCAATGTTTTTTGAGCGCATTTCACACCCAGCGGTAATTAAAGGAAGACGTCTGATAGCGCCACGTCTGATAGCGCCACGTCTGATAGCGCCACGTCTGATAGCGCCACATGCAACATGGATTCGGTCTTCCGACCTTTTGATTTTGATTAACGTAATGTATGAAACATTAGAAAGCTAAGAATGCTTATTTTGAAGACAGAGAGCGTGCGAGCGGGGTAGGAGCTCTCTGGTCGTTCTCTCTGTCACTCGGTTAACAAGTGCAGCAGTCATCTGTTCTACATCACTCATAAATCACAATAACTGATCAAATAAGGCTTTGGCGGGACAAAAATTAGTTTTGGCGGCCTCCAAAAAATGTTCAATGTAGGAAAAACCCTGAATATATACTAGTATCTGTGGATATTAAACTGCAAAATACTATTTAAATATTACTCCTCCATGTTCTGCGTCTCTGTGTGAATGACGGGGCGCAGAGGCGCAGGCGCGCGCGACACTCGCTGTCTTTGTAGTCTCTGCCGTGTGTCACTATATGAGGACACGAACACACAAACCGTCCCTTCATGAGAATTTACCGTTTCATTTGAGAAAACTGTCATATCATGAACACAGACATTCAAAGGTCACGGCAACCCGTCAAAATAAAAGTTTGATTTAAAAAATTTAAATTGACAGAATATATCAGGCTAGCCTACTGTTGTAGCCTACAGTAGATTCAGCTATATGTAATAATAATACGTCTCTACAAATAATAATAATTATGCCTAAATGGTTGATTATTTTTCTCTTGATTTATAAACAATGTTTACTTTTAAACAGCATACAGCATTTAAATGTTTGTATTATTTACTTATAATGATTATCATCATAAATAATAAACGTAATACATTTAATATATATTTTTTAAATAGTTAAATAAATAAGAAAACCATTTAGCTGTGGTACCGAAATTGGTACAGAGTACCGTACAATTTTTATGGTATTGGTACCGACTACTGGAATTTTGGTACTTTGACATCCCTAGAGCAGACGCGTTCGGTTTTGAATTGTAGTGTCCGTTCTCTAACTGAACTAAATAATTTTATTACTGTAAAAATCAAAACGAGGGTGGGGAGCGGTGCCGTGGTGGGCGGTGATGCAGATGGGCAACACCACCCATCGCAGCAAGCCTAAGATGCATCATGCACCGATTGCACTTTTCTTGGCCGATTCCGTGTTTATATGAAATAAACAGCTTTAAGTTTTTCAGGTCGGTCTAACAGTAGGTTAGTATTCAGGTAAGAAATACTACAGAAATTAAAGTAATCAAGTGTAAAATAATGGTGGATAGTCTTCATAGTAAAAATTAAATGCAGATTAATGCTTACAATTAAAGTTACAAAAGTTATTCTGTGAAGAGCAGAGTGCTTTTCTTTTTCTTTTGTTCTTTGATTTACATGACAGACAGCAAAAGGAATATCAGGCTGCTGTCACTTTAAGAGTTTATGCACAGATCCAATATACTGTTAAACAACACAGTTTAACAGTATATTGTTATTGTATAAAGTTATTTCCACTATTTACATTCCAGAAATGATTGTGTTTAACTGAATACTCTCCAAGACTGACATTTTGACATTTATTTTGTGTGTGTTTGATCGTTTAAGCTCAGTAAGCCACTCATTTTGGTACTTGCGACTCACAAGCTGTTTGAGAGGGAGCTTTATTTGCGCGCCACTTATATCGATCAGTTGTGTGTGTGCTTTTGATCTCCTGTTTTGCTCAAGAATGAAAGCCTGGCCTTACATGAAAATTCCTGTACAGTTCTGGGCTGACACACAAAACCTAAAATAGAACAAGGAGGATATTTAGTTTCTCTTGTTCTTGATCACCTTTTTCCACACACACACACACACACACACACACACACACACACACACACACACACACACACACACACACACACACACACACACACACACACACACACACACACACACACACACACACACACACACACACACACACACACACACACACACACACACACACACACACACACACACACACACACACACATAAATTTGAAATAAATTCAAAGAAAGTTTGTAACTTTTGCTTATCTTATTTTGATACCTTGATGTTTGTTTTTGTTCCTCATTTTTACACGATTTACTGATAATTGTTTTGGTAATCATATCAATATTAAAAAATAGTATTAAAAAAATGAAAAAATAGCCTAATTTCCTGCCATATACAATTTTCTGCCATATACAATCAGTAATCTAACAACAAATTTGTTCTGGGTTCACCTCACTCCAGTCTAAACTAAATGATTTTAGGCTATTTATTTTACTACACATTGTCCACATAAATAAGCTGAAAGACTGTTGATAATTAAAAATAATTCTTACTATCTACTCTTGCTAAATTGGGTAAGCACACTTGTGTTCTCATTTCAGGTGTTGTTCTGAGTAAATGATTAAACTGATTTGTGAGTTCAGTGTTGGACAGATCAGTTGTTCTAACCAGTCGTTAAAATGATTCGGTTCAAAGGAGTCATTAGGTCGCGAATCGGACATTAGCTGACGCGTTGTGTGTGAATCCCGTCTTTAGAACATCGCTAAAGATTTGTCAACACACAGAAAACACTTCATAACCGGATAGGATTTGTTTCCTGTTTATTTAAAGTATGCTTTATGTCAGCTGGTCAGAGAATAAGTCAATGTTTTTTGAGCGCATTTCACACCCAGCGGTAATTAAAGGAAGACGTCTGATAGCGCCACGTCTGATAGCGCCACGTCTGATAGCGCCACGTCTGATAGCGCCACATGCAACATGGATTCGGTCTTCCGACCTTTTGATTTTGATTAACGTAATGTATGAAACATTAGAAAGCTAAGAATGCTTATTTTGAAGACAGAGAGCGTGCGAGCGGGGTAGGAGCTCTCTGGTCGTTCTCTCTGTCACTCGGTTAACAAGTGCAGCAGTCATCTGTTCTACATCACTCATAAATCACAATAACTGATCAAATAAGGCTTTGGCGGGACAAAAATTAGTTTTGGCGGCCTCCAAAAAATGTTCAATGTAGGAAAAACCCTGAATATATACTAGTATCTGTGGATATTAAACTGCAAAATACTATTTAAATATTACTCCTCCATGTTCTGCGTCTCTGTGTGAATGACGGGGCGCAGAGGCGCAGGCGCGCGCGACACTCGCTGTCTTTGTAGTCTCTGCCGTGTGTCACTATATGAGGACACGAACACACAAACCGTCCCTTCATGAGAATTTACCGTTTCATTTGAGAAAACTGTCATATCATGAACACAGACATTCAAAGGTCACGGCAACCCGTCAAAATAAAAGTTTGATTTAAAAAATTTAAATTGACAGAATATATCAGGCTAGCCTACTGTTGTAGCCTACAGTAGATTCAGCTATATGTAATAATAATACGTCTCTACAAATAATAATAATTATGCCTAAATGGTTGATTATTTTTCTCTTGATTTATAAACAATGTTTACTTTTAAACAGCATACAGCATTTAAATGTTTGTATTATTTACTTATAATGATTATCATCATAAATAATAAACGTAATACATTTAATATATATTTTTTAAATAGTTAAATAAATAAGAAAACCATTTAGCTGTGGTACCGAAATTGGTACAGAGTACCGTACAATTTTTATGGTATTGGTACCGACTACTGGAATTTTGGTACTTTGACATCCCTAGAGCAGACGCGTTCGGTTTTGAATTGTAGTGTCCGTTCTCTAACTGAACTAAATAATTTTATTACTGTAAAAATCAAAACGAGGGTGGGGAGCGGTGCCGTGGTGGGCGGTGATGCAGATGGGCAACACCACCCATCGCAGCAAGCCTAAGATGCATCATGCACCGATTGCACTTTTCTTGGCCGATTCCGTGTTTATATGAAATAAACAGCTTTAAGTTTTTCAGGTCGGTCTAACAGTAGGTTAGTATTCAGGTAAGAAATACTACAGAAATTAAAGTAATCAAGTGTAAAATAATGGTGGATAGTCTTCATAGTAAAAATTAAATGCAGATTAATGCTTACAATTAAAGTTACAAAAGTTATTCTGTGAAGAGCAGAGTGCTTTTCTTTTTCTTTTGTTCTTTGATTTACATGACAGACAGCAAAAGGAATATCAGGCTGCTGTCACTTTAAGAGTTTATGCACAGATCCAATATACTGTTAAACAACACAGTTTAACAGTATATTGTTATTGTATAAAGTTATTTCCACTATTTACATTCCAGAAATGATTGTGTTTAACTGAATACTCTCCAAGACTGACATTTTGACATTTATTTTGTGTGTGTTTGATCGTTTAAGCTCAGTAAGCCACTCATTTTGGTACTTGCGACTCACAAGCTGTTTGAGAGGGAGCTTTATTTGCGCGCCACTTATATCGATCAGTTGTGTGTGTGCTTTTGATGTGAGCGTAAAACCTGCGGGAATTAGTAAAATTAAAGAGACATGCGCAATACAAACACTATTTAACCAGAGCGAATGAGACGAGTGAGAGGAGAGGCGTATTTGTGTCTCTTTGCCGTTGTGGAGAATAAAGCGAGAACTCGCATCTGACGTTATTGCTTGTTATTGCCAGCAAAACGGACCGGCTCAGAATTGGAAAGACGTGAGACTGCGAATGACTGCCGAGCATGCAGAAAATCGGCGGATTCCGGTCCATGGCTGGTCGATCGGTGCATCACTACAAAAAAATAATATATATTATTTATTAATAAAAAGTAAAAAAAGGAAACTTCCTCTTTAAGATTTTGTTTTAAATTGTTTTATTCGTATTTTGTCATCATCACTTCTGCTTGTATCAGTTGTAACCTGTACAAACCCAATCAAAAGTCTTGTTTCAGTACTTTGCCATACAGGGTGTTTTCTGGAAAAAGGTGATCAAGAACAAGAGAAACTAAATATCCTCCTTGTTCTATTTTAGGTTTTGTGTGTCAGCCCAGAACTGTACAGGAATTTTCATGTAAGGCCAGGCTTTCATTCTTGAGCAAAACAGGAGATCAGAACTGCCAGTATAAATACTTTTACAAGAGCATCCGATTGCCAAGTTCTTGCAATATGTATGGTGTTGCTCTACCAACACTTCATGTGTTTGTAGTCCCATTTGAACCATCCTAGTGTACCCATAACATACTGCATAACAGAGAGTGAGAGAGAGTGCTATTATTCCACTTGTTGGTATTTGTGGCATGTTTGAGAATTATAAAAAGCTTTTTCTAGCTTCTTGCTCAGGGTGGCGTGAAATTCCAGTCCTTATGTGTAAGGAACAAGACATTAAAAACAGCTTGTTGTAGACCAGGTTTATTGCATCTCAGTTGGATAGCGGCATTATTGACTTCCGTCATTCATCTGCAAGGATAGACCTTTAGTGCACACAAATCAATTGCTGGTATATGTCTCGTTTTGCTATGTTAACATGATGAGAGCTGCCTTTTTTCTGTTCATAGACTCACTTTGGGTCTGCTTAAGTCATTGAGAATTTGGAAAACCTCCACTCCTGCTTGGGGTTCTTTTCCCATGTTAGCATCTAGTTGTTAGCTGATATTTTTCTGGCTGCTGACGTTACCGTCTAATCTCTTTATTTATTTGCTTGTCTCTAACGAGCTTTTTAGTCAATTAACATTTATTATGTAATGTAGTTAATAGGGTCCCTGGTTTTCTTATCCAATCTCATTTAGTTGTTAACTTTATTTCAATGATGCAATGGAAAAATTGTATCACAAATTGCGGGATAATGTTGCATAACATTTAATCACACATTGTGGCCTGAATGCACTGTTAATTGCTTAACAGACAGATTTGCAGATTTTAGTTTAGTTTAGTTTAGTTTATTTTCTTATAGAGCACATTTCTACTGCCTCAGGTGCTGCCCAAAGTGCTGTACAAAGCAATCAATAAAACCAAACAGAGAAAAAACAAAAACACCACAACATTAAAATTAATATTTAGTTCTCTATAGGGATGAAACGGTATGGAAATTTCACGTCACGATTATAGTGACCCAAATAATCACGGTTATCAATATTATCACGGTTTTGTTCCAACGAGATGAAAGTGTTCAAAAAGAACAGATGCACACACTTAAAACATTTCAACAAGTTTTATATTTGAAAATCAACAAACAACAAATAAATCAAGCAGCTCTTTGCACTTTTTAAAGCAAGGTTCTATTCTGTGGGATTTACTTCCTTTATAATGGCCGTCGTCAATAGCAACGCATAAATAATAATAATTTGGTGTAAATATAATCTCTAATATTATCTCTGTAAATATATTCTCAAGCAATATTCTCATCAGTGTTCAGCTATGATGCATTTAAATCTATTTAAAACATATTTTGTGTAAGAGCCCAAACAGTATCTTAGTGAAATAATGCATATCCATATTTTCATGATTTGACTGTTTATTTTATTAAATATCAAAAGGTGTGCATCATACCTGACACCTAGATGAACACTTTACAGTCAGTTTTATGACTGGAAGTCATTCTCTTCAAATGCTATTGAAGTAAGAAACGCGTATAACGTTACCACTGTTGTATGTAACTTTAGAGACGGTCCCTAAATTCGCCAACTTTACTCCAGTCATATCAGATGCGCTGTGATTCTGCTGTGTTTGTTTGTAACTATTTTTGCTGCTGAAATAGAACAGAAACCACGGTATGATGAATGAATCTCCTGTGTACATCGCACGTTTATCTCTGTGTTGAGTGCAGATTTCAGCGAGTGAGAGCGGCGTACGCTCTGAACATACATTCTGCCATTTCTTCTCATTCAAAAAACAGCGCTGCGCCAGACTGACGCTGACTGGACAAGATTTACCGCGAGTTTTCAAAATCGTGATAATCACACGCGGTTTTAATGATCATTACATTTTAAACGATATTACTAACCGTCACTAAATTTTATCGAGGTTTATCGTGAAACCGGTAATCGTTTCATCCCTAGCTACTGGGTCAGAGTCAAACGCCAAGCTATAAAAGTGCTTCTTCAAAGCTGTTTTAAAAGCAGTCCAAGTGGGGACAGAGCGGACGGCAAACGACAAGTTGTTCCATAGCCTAGGGCCGGCTATCGAAAAGGCACGATCACCTTTTCTCTTGAGTCAGGATTGTGGTACATGGAGCAATAATTTATCTGCCGATCTCAGATTCTTTACTGGTCGGTGCGGAATAATTTGGTCTGACAAATAAGAGGGCGCGAGACCATTTACAATTAAAAGAAAGTCCGAAATCTGATAGGAAACCAATGAAGGGAAATAAAATCGGGTTGATTCTGACCCTCTTTCTTATACCAGTCTATAGTCTAGCAGCGGCATTTTGAACCAGCTGCAATCGATTCACCCATGACCGGGAGAGTCCTAATTACACGACATTACAATAGTCCAGTCTGGATGATATAAAAGCATGGATGATCATCTCTAGATGAGAGCATAGGTTTCATTTTAGCTATTAATCTTAACTAGTACAGGGTTTTTCCTGGGTCAAAAATGGTCTTCGGTGGTGGCTGACAGACATGGTCATCCATACACACACACGCACGCACACACAGTAAAAAAGTACCCTACCCACGTGATCTGCAAGCACAATACTGACAATACATTTTATATAAATTCAAAGAAAGTTTGTAACTTTTGCTTATCTTATTTTGATCCCACATGAAAAAATACTAGAGTATATTATAGTAAAATTACTCAAGTAAATACTATAGTGTTTTTGAACCTTACTATAGTAAATATACTACAGTAAATTAACAAAGTGTAGTAAATACTATAATATACTACAATTTACTGTAGTATCTTTACTATAGTATGGTTCAAAAACACTATAGTAATTTTACTATAGTATTTTTCCATGTGGGATACCTTGATGTTTGTTTTTGTTCCTCATTTTTACACTATTTACTGATAATTGTTTTGGTATATAATCATATCAATATTAAAAAGTAGTATTAAAAAAATGAACAAATAGCCTAATTTTCTGCCATATACAATTTCATAAAATTATCAGCTAGCTAACAACAACTTTGTTCTGGGTTCACCTCACTCCAGTCTAAACTAAGTGATTTATAGGCTATTTATTTTACTACACATTATGAACATAAATAAGCTGTAAGACTGTGGATAATTAAAACTAACTCTTACACTCTTGCTAAATTGGGTAAGCACACTTGTGTTCTCATTTCAGATTGTTCTGAGTAAATTAATAAACTGATTTGTGAGTTCAGTGTTGGACAGATCAGTTGTTCTAACCAGTCGTTGAAATGATTCGGTTCAAAGGAGTCATTAGGTGGCGAATCGGACATTAGCAGACGCGTTGTGTGCGAATCCCGTCTGTTAGAACATCGCGAAAGATTTGTAAACACACAGAAAACACTTCATAACCGGATAGGATTTGTTTCCCGTTTATTGAAAGTATGGTTTATGTCAGCTGGTCAGAGAATCAGTCAATGTTTTTTGAGCGCATTTCACACCCAGCGGTTATTAAAGGAAACATAGGCCTATTGTCTGATAGCGCCACGTGCAACATGGATTCGGTCTTCCGACCTTTTGATTTTGATTAACGTAATATGTGAAATATTAGAAAGCTAAGAATGCTTATTTTGAATACAGAGAGCGTGCGAGCGGGGGAGGAGCTCTCTGATCGTTCTCTCTGACAGTCGGTTATGCGCAGCATCTATTCTACATCATTCATAAATCACAATAACTCATCAAATAAAGCTTTGGCGGGACAAAAATTTGTTTTGGCGGCCGCCAAAAAATTTTCAATGTAGGAAAAACCCTGTAGTAGAAAAACTAGTTCACAGCACAGCACTAACTTGTTTAGCAAAATTCAGCTCTGAGACAAGAAATACACCCAGAGTTTTTTTGCGCATGGACAAACATTTCTAAAGAGTGTCCCTAGGTAGCTAGAGATAAGTGGCAAAGAATTAAGAGGACCAAAAACAACGTCAGTTTTGCTCTTATTTAAGTGAAGGAAATTCTTAGCCGTTTTATCTAGATTTATCTAGTTATCCAGAGTATTTTAGGTGGTTGACAAATTTATAAACAGGAAATATGATCCTTTTTTAGCACGATTGTGTCATTTTCACTTAGGCTAGATCAGATGAACTTTCAAGTGTAGCTTTCCAACCCAGTCTCATGAAAAGTCATAATTTGTAGGAGATTGCAAAAGCATTAGAAACCAGACATAAACGGTATAAAACGAAACTGCCTGAACCTAAACCATGAAGTCCAACTCCACAACCCAGCCTTAAATTTGTTCTGTCGATCAATAAATTAAATATTTTTAGATAGTCAGGGCTTTTCTCTTGATATCTGTTTATTACCCATTCACACTCTGAATTAGGGCTGTCACTTTTTATTCGATATTCGAATATGCATTCGAACATGACGTGAAATATCCGTAATCAAAACTATCCGGTTTTTAAAGTGCCATGCAGAGTCCTGCACGGGTGCGGGTACCCGCGAATATTGCTGAAACGGGTGAAAAACATCCTAACTGTGTCAGATACGGGTGCGGGTCAGGTCGGACAAGGGAGAACACGGGTCTAAACACGGGTTTTAAACACGTGCAAACGAATATATATAAAAATATATATGCATGTATTTTGTAGATGTACAAAATCATCTACAATACTTATGCCTTGCCTGTATTTCAAGATGATAAAATAATTTCAAATCCGTTCATTTGATGCCAGCGCAGCACGCGCGCCCTCCCAGGAGAATCACAACCGCGCGCGCGCGATCTGCCTGCACTCGTCGAGATGGATCCTGAGGAGTTGAAGAAAAGATAGCCGCAAATCGTTCATCGGAAGTTCATCGCTGAGGAAGCACGCAGATAACTGTGGTAACAAACCAAGTACACGCAGTTCTATCGAACAGTATTTTTGTTATGTTTCCTGAGTTTGGTCTCTTAATAACACTGTCTTTGTACATTAAGCCACGTTAAGCGTTTTCTTATAGCCTAATGGTTTTCTATGGGAGAAAAACGCTTAACGTGGAATTAAACGTGTTGCGTTCATATTCTGGGGTGCTCGTAGATATTCGAATATATTCGAATACATTGCTTGATATTTGATATCCGTTCAAATTAGATTTTTCTCAAAAATGACAGCCCTACTCTGAATACAAGTTTTGTTTTGTCATGCTGCTAAGTACGCAAAGTTTCTGTTTAGCGGCAAGATTGTTAAATTAGAATTTAATTAAATCAGAATGGATAAGTGTCTGTGATCCATTAAAAACAAAATGTAGTTTAATTTTTAATTACGCAAATAGCAGCACCTGCGGAGCTTCTGTGACCTGAGAAAAACAGAATAAAATTATATACATAATAGGCCTATACTCAAAATATATTTTACTTAATTAACAGATTAACAAAAATAAATAAAAAACAGTGCGACAAGTAATATCATTTTCGGTAAATTTTGACAAGCTCCCCAAAAAAGGAAACCGAGATCCTGTTTGTCGTCTTTATATTACAAAAGCACAATGTTTTGTTTTTATTGTGAATCAAAACCTTTCACCGCTTCGAATGATGTCTAACTCATCTTATCTAGTATTTTAATTTGTTTCTATTGTTATAAGGAAAAAATTCAAGCGATCACGCAGGCGCCTCAAACATATCAGTTTTAGCATTGCTAACTTGACATCTCAGCCAGTTCATTATCAAAATAACATTCTTCAATTGAAATAGTCCGTAGCACAATCTGTGGCCTTCGGCACGAGCACCTCCCTACTGTGAAGTTATGCCAAGCACATTTTTGCGCACATGAAGGAGGATGTTTTACGTCGATATTGGGCCATGAGTGAAGGGCAAAGCCAACAGTTTGGCATCCAAATACATCACAAATATGCAAAAAACATTTGGATTTGTGCTGAATGAGCCCAACGCCAGTTTCTGTTTCAGTTTTGTTTTAAATATACCTATTTTTTTCATAACTAATCCCTTTAATTATAACCATGATTATAAAAACAGGATAAAAAGTTGTACCTTTTATAATTTCTCCATATTGTATGAATTATATCAAGTCGTCACAACACAAGACGATGGTGGTTTAACTTCAAAGAGTGCATCATTTAGCCAACATCAGGTGTGGCCCCACATTAACAATCAGGGGCCCGTTCTTCGTACCTCGCTAACTCCGTTAGCTGGATTTGATTGTTGACGATTTGGCATGATCTTGGATTGTTTGGTTCTTCGAAGCTCATCCTGGACTTGCTGTCATAGTAACAGGTCCGTAAGCTTAAACCTGCTCGGGAGCAGGCTTATTTCATGTAAACAGGATTAGATTGCATCTTGAGGTGATACTTAAAATCTGTCCCAGCCACTGCTACTTTATTACAAGAGTTCATTACTGAACCAGGGGCAATAATAATAATTTTAAATAATAATATAAAAATTTTATATTGTATATGTATATGAGAATGTATAATGTTGTGTATAATAGGCTACTATAGACACAGCCACTTGATTGAGCGATTTATTTGTGATGGAATAATTACTTTATATAATTTTATTTTTATTGGTTTACACACGTTGTACAGTTAATCTGAGCCGTGCATTAAGTGATCACGGATATTATGGGAGTGGTTTGATGCAGTGCAAGAGAGGATAATTTGATCTTGACCCATAAGAAACTTGAATACTGTCACGTTACAAATCCTTATAAAGGTTCAGAAATTCGTGGTTTTTTTTTGTGTAATTTGTCAAGTTTTTTGCCAGGTGGCTTTTTAATTATATGATGTCATTACGTTGCTTTCTTGACGCCAGCCAATCGCTGCATTGCTGATCGTGGTTTCGAGTATCGATGCATCTGCCCTCTTCAGGGGAAAAAAGAACGCTCAGTAATCTTAGATCATTTAATCCAGATATTTTAATCCAATCCGCAAATTCGTTTGAAGAACCAAATTAGCCAGAGATCAGTTATCACGATTAAAAGATCTGGGATCTGTCTAATCATCTTAGATGTATTAAGCGAGTTACGAAGAACGGGCCCCAGGTCAAAATGTTAACGTAAAGCTAAATGTGTTGTGAAATGTAATAGATTATTTTTCTCTTCCAAGCCTTTTCCCTTAAGAATGTCAGTTCACATCAAGACTCCCAGCAGACTGGATTGATCTAATCTGGAACATAGCCACGTCCACGGCGCTTAATTAGTGTCCTTACCCTTTTCCCCATTAACTACAACCTTTAACATGATGAAACCCTCAGTGAAATCTATCCTGAGCTGTCTGAGGAGATAAGGACTTATTTTACTCTTCCCATAAAACTTTAGTCAACAGAAAAATGTGGATTAATGGTATCTTAATGTTGTTAATGGTATTTTGGTTTCACCTTAGGTCAGTGCGTCCATTCAGGGAAGAAATAGATGTGTCCAGTGCCGAGGTTAAAGTGGTTTAGGAGGGAGGCAGGATTGTGATAAGGCTAGCTGTGCTTTTGTGGAATTACCTCATCAGTAAGATATGGCTGCCAGGGGATTTAGAAACAGGGTCTCTGCCATGTGAGGGTAAAACACACAACCCTTCATTACATTGTATAACCTCAAATGGCAAAGACAAACGTCTCCTGTGTGATATTTATTTTGTGGGTTGAATCGGAGTCTACACTATTTCACAGGCCCTGTAAAAGTATTTGCAGTGAACATGCGTGTAGCATCCCTTCCCCCTCCCTTCTCGGTGTTTAACTGTATTTGCTTGGCCGTAGCAGACTGCCCAGACGCTAAATCCTTTCTATCCTCCTCTGTCGGAGAATGACACCTTTCATTCAGTCTTTGCTGCTTAATTCAAACCTTAAAGGGAGTGGATCACGGTCTAGGCTGACCGAGTAACGGCCCCGTAGCCTTTCCAAAAGTAGGTTGTCTTATAAATAGCACCTTCTATTGACAGCGCCAGGTGTGTATTAATCTCATATATTTGGTTGTGCCAGCCAAACATGAAATGATTGCTAAAAATGACACCAGTATAAGTGAGGTTTATTTTGACTGACTGTACGTGTCTGGTCATTGTCTACTCAAACAACTGACCCCCATACCATCTCTGTTTCCAGTTCAGATTTCAATGACCAATCAAATGTTTACAGCTCTCATCCATTTGGTCCAGGACCAATCAGATGAATCCCCAGATGACCAATCAGAATGAATCTGGCAGCAGTGCCGACCGTAAAGCGGATGAGAATGGGCACAGCAGGTATCCGCACTAAGAAGAGGGTTTCTGTATTAGCCCAGACCCAGCTGCCTGTCTCTTAGAGATTAGCAAATCTAGCCCCAACAGCCCCCTCCCCTTAACCTCAGCCCTTCCAGTTCACATCCCTTCTGGTCTACATATTGCATCCTCCGACCTAATACAGCTATCACAGATTCCAATTTTCATTTGCCTGGTTTTCCCTGCATGTAATTGTGGTTTGATAAAGTGCTGTCCTGAGAGTATAAAATGGCCTTTTGTATCTCCCCAGTGACATTCTGTGAGCTTTCAAATTGTTTTAGGCATGAGCCCTCTCAAGATTCAAGAGTTTTATTTGTCACATACACAGTTATATACACAATATACAACTGGCAGTGAAATGTAAACAGGTCCGCTCCATGGACAGTGCAAATAACAGTTACAAGAAATTAAATAGAAATAGAATAAAATTAGAATAAAAAGTATTAACATAAGTAGAATTATAAATAAATCAAGTAAAAGATAAAAATAGGAAATAAGATAAAAATAAAAATATAAAAAATATGTGGATATGATAAGTGAGATAAACTGTAGACTTAAAAATAAGTGGTTAACATAAAATATATAATATGTATATATAAAGAAGTATAATGTGCAAGGTTTATTACAGGTTGTTACGCAGTAACAATAGGGACGTAAAGTGCAGTGCAATTGCAGTATGTGGATGTTAATGTTAAAAGACTGTATGTTTATGTGTGTGCGTGGGTGAAGTGAGTCACGTGACTGAGTTCAGGAGTCTGATGGCCTGGGGGAAGAAACTCCTCCTGAGTCTTTCAGTCTTTGCCATCAGGCTACGGCATCAGTAACAGTTGTCATGGTTAAGTAATGACAGGCTTTACAGGTTGAGAAATTAGCCGTCAGGTTGAATCAAACATGTCTGGCTCCCTAAACTGGTGCATTGAGACTAGGAACTGTTAGTTTTACTGCTTCAGGAAGCTCATCCCAGATAATGGTTTGTGAGTGTGTTGATTGCTTACAGCAATGCAATTTATTTCAGCTGGGGGTTTTTTTCTTCATTTTTAGTATATTATCTTAATAAGAATAGAATGTGGGGTTGTCCCCTGGTGTAAAAATGTGGGGCTGATATTTTAATGTCATTAATTATTTAAAAACAACAATGCAATTAATCATGTCCACTAAACCATAGATTTGTAATGAAGAGTTATCCTAAAGAGGCACATCCTTTATGTGTGCTTTTGCCATTTAAAATTTACAAAATGCTACCTTTTACCATTCAAAATTAATCACTCTAATCCAGTTTACTCAAATACATGGTCATAACTTTGTTTAGAGCTAAAGGGAAATGCAGGAAAGGGGATCTCGAGGGCCAGAGTTGTCCAGCCCTAGTCTAGAGGTTGACTTGCGAGGAGTGCTGGGTTTGAAATCTATATAATGCGAAGTGACTTGTATAATATAAAAACTTTTATATATAATAATACTGCAGCTGTATGTCAGTGGATATATGTCAGGAGTTGGGGGTGTATTTGTATGCATTTTATTTTAGGATATCACTGCAGGGGTTAGCGAGCCGCGGAAGAGAGCTGTAAATGAGAGAACGGTGTTGTTCTATAACAGCAAATGTTGACAACCACAGTGAACACACAGCAAATTTAACAGTAGTGATCACCACCAGAATGATGTCACTCACAATAATGTATTGTTTTTTTTAATTTTCTTAATTTGGGGGCTGATTTATCAATTTATTTACACAATTTATAATGGATTCAGTACATTTTTACTTTTTAACAGATTGACAGCCCTTAAAAAATAAAAATCTGTTCTTAGGCTTTATATTTTTGCAGACAAATCTCACTAATCTTTAATCACTACCAATCCAGACCTTCTGAACTTTTCAGAGTCCTCATGTCCTCTGAACTTTCACTGTCTGCAACATCTTCCAACCCGTTGTTTAATCTCTTTTCAGAGGCAAATTACCTAGAGTTCCTCCAAGAGATTTGGCAGAGGACCCAATTCAAGTTCAAGGGATTAAAAAAAGCACATTCTTTTTGAGTGGATGAGTTTGTTGGAATGTGATAATGAATGTTCAAAGTTGGGTACAGAAGGTCTATTTTAAGTCATGTGTTTTTTGTCTTTTTAATCTTCATATCTATTCAGACTAATATAAACTACCCCACATTCTGCAATTATTTAAGAAGTTGCAGCTGTAGTTTAGTAGAAAAGGTGCATTGTTTTTCGGAAAAGGTTCATATGGTTGGCATTAGAAAGTACTGGAAGTCATAACATCACAATTATTTCACAGAGCTACAGATACTTGCCCCTCATATTACTCAGGTCTGCTTTAGATTGGACCTAGACAACATCTCTGGGATTTATTTAGAGGTTAATCCACAGATGAACCACAGAAGAACAGTTTCTGGCCAAATAGGTGCAGTTATTACTAGGGCTGGGTAAAAAAAATATTGATTTCTCAATTTTAATCGATTCTCATTTTTACAAACCGATATCGATTCTTAAATCCCAAGAATCGATTAGTCATCCTGTTTTCAGTTGATGAATGAACGGGACATTGTAGCACACCTCCCATCCAATAAATCGTAATAATATTTGTGCTTTGCTACTATTGATATGAAACACATGGGGATTTGGTGATTGGCATAAATATCGATTTCGGTCTTGATTCAGTATCAATTCATATAGCCTACTGTACATATAGGGGAAAATAAGTTTGCATTTTCAGCACTATTTTAAACTTTTCTTGAGTTAAATTATATTTGCTCGCATTCATTAATATTCACTTGTGTGTGCTTATATGAGTATCATTCAAAAATATTAGGATGTAAGTTATATATTATTTATACATCACACAACTATTTACAACACAACAGAGGTTGGCTTTGCTTGAGTTGTTGCTCTGGATTTTGTTGCTTTTAAGAAAAAAAAAAAATGTTTTGCCTGTTTAAGTTCGTCACCTTCTCCATTGCATTTTTACATTTTTACCATTAAAGTTATTACACGCAAATCCGTGTTTTTTTTTTTTGGGGGGGTGGGGGGGGGGTATATTTCAGGGCTCAATGCTAAGGATTTTTTTCGGGGGTTCAAATTTTTACTTGCCCTGTCAGAATTTTCACTGACCCCACCACAAAAAAAAACGACAAATAAAATAAAATAGGCCTAGTATTGTTTTTGAGCCATATAAGCTTAATAAATAAGGTTATCCCACATTCTGCAATTATTTAAGAAGTTGCAGCTGTAGTTTATATATAAATACAGATTAACCCTTATTAAAAGGGTTATAAAATATATAAATACAGATTAACCCTTATTAAAAGTTATTCAGTCAAGAGCAGTGAGTGATTTTTTTTTTTGTCTTTTGTTATCTCAATATTTATATAGCCAATGACGATATTTTCCGGCTTTCCATGTGTGTTCACTGTTATACGGTAGGGGGCGCTGTAGCGCATTTCCTGCACGAGAACAGAATCTCCTGATCAAAACAGCCGAAGAAGGAGGAACGTGCGCTATCATAAGCAGATGCATATGTAAAGTAACGCGATCATCACCATTAAACAGCATATAAATCACAACTGCCTAATGTTATTGAATGAAATGTCAACCCAGGACGAGTTATAGGACTGTCAAGCTTTGGGGTGTTGATGGACTCGATCTACAACATCTGTGTTTTGTTCATCGTTCGGACGTAACGTTTTTACAAAAACGTGATTTTTTTCAGCTTTATGCTCAAAATGTTGCTTTTTCATGAAACTTGCAACATTCAAGTGTTGATTTAAAAAAGAATATATGAAGCTGGAATAAAACAGTGGGTCTGTTCTTTCTTTTGATATATTGCATGTTTAGATATTCTGTGGACCATTAAAACTTGTGAAAATGACCATAAATGATGGCGGTGACTGGCAAATTTCATGTTTACGTTCATTTAAAAGACCTAACCGACTATTTTTACGATGATACTAAACAAGACAGTCATTTTGATATAATTTTGTGTGAATATTCGCGCGCTGTGAGAAGCGTGGCCGTGCGTGGCCGTGCGTGTGTGTGTGTGTGTTGTTGCCCTTCGCGAGTATCAAACTGAGAGAGAGACACTTTCTCGTCTATGAGCGCTTGAATATTTAAATTGCCAAGGCTTAAAAATGCGCAAATGATCAGTTTCCGTGAAGATGCAGCTCTGGGAGTGTCTTTCATGCTGGCACTGAACCATCGGGCAATTCTTATTGTCGACCGTAATGACAAATATTTTTTGTCATTCATTCGGGGGGGAGGGGGGGTCGTTTTGGGAGGGCGGGGCGCCCCCCCAAAACAATGGTAGGGGAAACACTGATATTACAAGAAAAATATTTTAATTAATTAAATGGTCATTAATGGACCATAATTATTGCACAAATAGTAGGCCTATTTAGTACCAAAAGATCTCCTCAAAATATTCAATAAATATTATTAAACTAAAATATAGAACATTTATTTAATTGAAAAATAGTTAAGGTGTAAGGTCACATTTGATCACCAATGAGTATGAGTGTGACCAATTAGTAAGGCATACCTGAGGGCTAAATACAAGAAAAACATTAACATTAATGTGAACAATGTTGCATCTCCATCACTCTCCATAATAAAATGATACTGTAAATGGTTGACGTAATAATCAATGCTCACTATGCCGTACTTTTTACCAAAAAATGCTGCAAACAACTGTATAGTGAAACTATCGTCTATCCAGTCAAATGCATTGACACTGAGCGCAGGTTTGTTTGGAACTATTGAGCGCTCCGTGAACCACGTGACAGTGCGCGCCGCCGGGAGATGAGAGCATGTCGCACCTGTTTTTCAACGCCTCTGGCTTTAACTGCCTCATTAGCGTTAAACATTTTTAAAGCTTAGACTTTTTCATATCAAAAGTAGGTTTGGCCTTTTGAGAGCGAGAGGCGCGCGTGAGTGACAGAGAGAGAGAGAGCAGGGAAAGGAAATGCAGCTGAACGAATACGCTGCGTGTTTTAAACATGGTTTTAAATAGTGTAAAAAAGAAAAAGAAAAGATTAACGACGCGCAATATGTGGCGGCCGGTGATGATTCTGTGGTGCGCCGCCACGTATTAGTCTGTGTGTGGGAAACACTGGCATGAAATAAACATGAATGAGCATCTGAAATTGTGTTAAAAGATAGAGTACAAGTTCAAGTTACCGAAATCCGTATCGTCACGTGAAATCTCTCAATCGATCGTTTCAACCGTGGAAAGACGTCAATAAAACAGCTTGTTAACAATGCCTTGCTCAAGGACAAACTGGTGGTGACCACTGGGATCAAACCAGCAACCTTCTGCGTATCAGTTCCATGGTTTAACCCCCTGGACCACCATCTCATAATGTATAATGTTTTTTTTGACAGCCACTATTTAAATGTTTGTATTTCAGGAAAACGAATTGGAGAAGAAATATGATTATGTAATTGTAAAGTTAATGTTTGTGTAATTTAAGTGTTTGTATACAAATCAGTTAATTTTTACCTTCAATATTATAAACTAATGTAGCCAAGTAGGCTGACCTCTGACTCCCATAGTTTACAACATTAGTTAAGAGATTTGTTTTCCTTGAAAAAATTTGCCATATATTGTACCTGATATATATATATCCAAAATAATCGATATCGAATCAAATCGAAATCGAAATTGAATCGAATTGCAAGCTTGTGAATCAAAATCGAATCGAATTGTGAAATTTGTGTCAATACCCAGCTCTAGTTATTACTCAAATCTCTGGACTTCCATGGTATGTTCGCTTCTGAACTTTGTTAAACAAAAGGAGGCATTTGTATACCGTGTAAAAGTTTCCCACAAAAAGACTCTTTGCTCTTTATGAAAGGTTACTTGAGTAGAGTATGCTTTTAGTAAGTGGGGGGTTGGGGAACGGTTCAAAAACCAGATTTGAAGAACATCTCAATATGTGTGAAAACAAGCTTTAGGGAATAACATAGTGGCTTTAACAGCTGTTGTTTATCTGCACAGACCATTTGCATGAATCTAAACCAAGGATTTTCTCTAAGACATCTCAGCAGATCTATCTGGATGCCTTTTGTACAGTGCAGCACTGAGATTTGCACTCAGACCATGCAAATGGTAAACCCCTGAATGGATATCCAGAGCCTTCCGTTTCAACCCCTCAAGCTCTTCTCTATTCACTGGGGTTTTATCAATATGCCACATGGCTGAAAATCTAATAATGAGATTAAGAGGGAGATTATGTCTTTAGTGTACTTTCACCCTCCTGAACTGGCATCGCTGGTGCAGGCTGGCTGGACAAATATTAAAACTAAAAGCGTCATATTTCATTCATATCATCCTTCAGATTTTAGAGCAAGCAGCTTTAATGGTCTTTTTGGACTGCATAGAGAGTTTTGAGTGGCAACTTTTTTTCTCTACTATATAACTTCTATATAGAAAAAGTGTTTTTGTTAATATTCTACTTCAAAAAAATGCTGTTCTTTTGAACTTTTTATTCTTTTGAACTTTCTATTCATCAATGAATCCTGAAAAAATATATATTACGGTTTCCTCAAAAATATTGAACAGCACAACTGTTTTAAACATTGATAATAATAAGAAATGTTTCTATCTGCATATTAGAATGATTTCTTTAGGATAATGTGACACTAAAGACTGGAGTAATGGCTGCTGAAAAATAAATTACATTTTAAAACATGCAAATAGAAAGCAGTTATTTTGAATCGTAATAATATTTCACAAGATTACTGTTTAACTTTTCAGGGCTCTAGACTGTGACCAAATGGTCGTGTTATGAGACTTTTATCCTGCCAGTGCGCATACATTTTGTTAGAGGTTGCACTGGTGCCACCACCAAGTTGCCCAACTGATAAGAGCTGCCATTGCTGTTACATATGAGAAAAATAAAACGGCAAAGGAAACAAAAGTTAAACAAAACTGCGTGACCCGTTACTACGCAGTGCTGGGAGATCCAGTGAGAAAGCATTTGAATTTGCCGCAAAATTACTGACATTGCAGCGAGATCTAGTGGGAGGCATTCAAATTCGGCACAGAATTATAACATGTAATATTAGACTGTGAGCGAATTGAGGGAACAGTCAGAGGAGCGGAGATCTTGCCTTGGAATTTGTAAACCGTTAAAAGTTCAGATAAATATTCTGGTGCCAGACAATGCAAGGCCTTATAAGTAAGCATTAACATTTTAAAAATGTACATTTTAAAACCTGACAGGGAGCCAGTGTAGAGATTCCAAAATAGGAGTGATGTGCTCTCTCGACCTGGTCTCTGTCAGGATTCTAGCGGCTGAATTTTGAACATATTGCAATTTATTTAGGGTAGTTTTCGAGACCCCTGCAAGCAAAGCATTGCAGTAATCAATACGAGAGAAGACAAATGTATTGATAAATTTTTCTGCCACAGAAAATGACAACATGGAGCGCAATCTTGCAATATTTCTGAGATTAAAAATGTTAAGTGTTCTGGACATGAGGGTCAAATGTGAGTGTCAAAAATCATCCCCAAGTTTTTTTAATTTTTGTTTGGAACTCCAAGACAGAGCCATCTACATTAAGTGTTAAAGATCCGGCTTTACGCACCTGATGGGTTGAACCAATAAGCATAACCTCTGTCTTATCACTGTTAAGGCAAAGAAAATTGTGAGACATCCATGTTTTTATCTCAGAAATGCAGTGTTCCAGAAAAGCAACAGCCACATGATCACCGGGTTTTGAGTGAATGTAAATCTGGGTGTCCTCTGCATACAAATTAAACTTGAGTCCAAGAGTTCTAAGGAGTTGACCAAGAGGGAAAATATACATACTAAAGAGTAAAGGACTCAGAGTAGATCCCTGGGGAACACCAAATCTGACTGAGCCAATTTTAGACTTGTGTCCACCCATGGCAAAGTCTTCGAGATGCCAAACACAGATTCCATACGAGAAAGTAAAAGGGAATGATCAACAGTGTCAAAAGCCACACTGAGGTCAAGAAGAATCAAAATTGACAGGCAGCCAGAGTCCGCAGCAATTAACAGATCATTAGAAACCTTCACTAATACTGTTTTGGTGCTGTGATATTTGCGAAAGCCAGATTAAAGGGGCTAAAAACTGATTGTTTAATGTAAGATGAGTAACCAATTGCGATGCCACAGTTTGCTCAATAATTTTAGCTAAGAAGGGGAGACGGTAAGAAATCGGACGGTAATTATTGCGATTGTCCAAATCAACTTTTTAGGTACAGATGTAACCGCAGCAATTTTGAAAGCTGTAGTGGGATCCGGTATTTATCCCAGTTCCTGATTAACCCTTAAGATACAATTATATTAATTGCAGATAAGCAGTCTTGTGCTGTCAGGTCAGTATTAGGTCTACGCCTACACTAGCTCGTTATCTCATACCATTAATCTAGTGATATGAACATCTCGCCCCTTAATGAACAATACAAAATCAATAAACAGTCAATAACCCTTGTAATGAGACCATACTCACCACCCGGTGGTTTTTCTCAACGATGGTTGCTTGACCCCTTGGCCGTGTCAGATGTGATAAAAATGCTCTATCTATTCTTTATGCAACTGACTTTATAAGCTGAGGTAAAAAACTGAAAAATACTTTTTCTTTATAAAATGAAAATTTATTTATACAAAAGATAAAAGTACTGGTTAAACAATGATCCAAAAGTAATTAGCAAAATAATAAAAGGTTACAGGTTATAATACTTCAGCTTATCCAATCTCAGACAATCATGAATGAGTGGGTCAATATAAAGGTTTAAAATACCTTGTATGCAGTTTCAAGCAATAGATGTAAAAAAGTAACTTGTTCTCGTCCGAGCAATACAAGTCAGAATGATACAGCAGAGCAATGCAAATAAAAATACAGAGAGAGAGAGTAATTCTCAATGATGGTACATCAATCAAAAGAAATCGAAAAGGAATGCACACCGACAGAAAAAATACGGGGGTATTTATACCGAGCTGTTTACATGTTAAGCAATCTGGGTTCTTTCCAAAGAGGAAGTCTAGTTTGTCTGCAAAGGAAATCAAGTGTGTCGATATCTTGTCATCTTAGTTACTCTTGTACAGACGATGCTGGCTCTTGCAGATTCTTCCATACTTTATGGTTCTTCCTTCCTTTTCTCCCCGTCATCTTAGGATGTCGTTTAACATGAGTGTGGGTGTATAATTCAGGAAGTGTTTTCGTTAGTTCATTTATACTCATATAGTAGCTTTCCCTCACAAAGCTGCTGGCACCACACCAGAACACAGCGATTTAAAATACTCAAAACAGCAGAGCTAACAGTGGCAAAGCATGCTTTAAACAAACCAGTTGGTATCGGCAGCCTTCATTAGTGAAACTTCTTTGCCCATAGAGATCAAATCAAGTAGGGAGAAATTAGAAAAAATAGTGCCAGAATATTGAGAGGTACTGTGAGCAAAACGAGCTGGGATGGTAGAGATAATCATACAACTACATGCCTGCACTTATTAATGCAAAACAATAGTCATTTTATGATTAAATTAACTTTGATACATTTTCCCCCAGCACTACCAAATCAGGTGCTGGCGCCACCATCTGTAGAATTTAGTGGCACTGGTGCTACTGCTCTCAAATGTTAGTCTGGTGCCCTGTTCACTGTCTTTTTGATCAAGTACATGCAGCCTTGGTGAGCATATGAGACTTCTTATCTTAAGACTTTGTACTGACCCTAAATGTTCGAAAGGTAGTGTATTGTGAGTAAGCCTTGGACAAGTGCAACAAACCGCTGCAAATAGGAAAATTGCCATCTTTCATTACATTTATTTAGCTAAAGCTACAGATTTGATCTTTTTACTTCAAGTATTTGTGGACATTGAAGCTTTTTTTGGATCATGATTTATCCATAATGTAACAATAATAATACGTGAGAGAGTGATTCTGAGGTTTAAACATTCTCACGTAGGAATGTGCTTTTCCGAGCATTCACTAAACTGTTCTGAGCTTATCTCAGGAATCCTAGAAAGAGAAGATGTCCAAATTTTAGCAATGTGAGTGTAATCTTTCAAACGGAGAACTTGGCTAGTGCCAGGCTTAAACAGAGATGAGTGTGATAAGAGGTCATAGTCCAGCCTGTTCTCAAGGTGCTCTGCTGCCACACTAAATGTGAGAATCCATTAGATAACTAGTTCACACTAGTTGTGAGTTCACATGGACATGGTACATGATTATTTGATCCATTTGGCTTATGTACAGCTACAGGCAGTATGAACCCATTTACCACCATATCAGTTTTCTATTTAGCACATTGTTACACTTATTTTGCATGCAAACCAAAGTATAGTCTCTCAAGTTTGATTCAGCATTAGTGCCCAGTGTGCTGAAAATATTCTGCATGACATGTCAAGTACAAGGGCCACAACTTGGCCATATGCCTACATTGTTTTGCCAATGGGAAAGAAAGTAAAATGATCTATTGTTTATTTTACTTTCGTGAGGTAGTGTATGAGCACTCAAAATCAAGGAGATTATGCAATGTGCTATAGAAATATGCCTTACGTCCATTGATTCTCAACGTCTAAATAATGAAATTGCCATGTTCTATCCTACTTAGTTAACTGCGTATGTTTATGAGCAGATAACACAAATTCAACATGAAAACCGTTTGATCTGAACCACTTCTCTTGCCTCTGGCTCTAAATATTGCACAGCTGAAGAGGACCTTTATCAGATAAAAGTTAAATGCTTACACTGAACGATGGGTGGAGGTAATGTTTGTGCCATGTGTCCCTGTTCTCCACTGGTTATTTAGTCCAACAGGCCCTTAAGATAATGTTAAGTGTTTCCTGTTTTTGCAAAGGCCCACCATGACAAAAAGGAGATCTCCAGGCTATTGCTAGATGTTCAAAGTTTCTTTTGGAAGTTTGTTTAGATTTTCACATAGCTGGAAAACTTATGTCAGTTCTTCCATTCCCACTTAACAGTGGATTAAAAGCGTATTTATCACATTGGTTCTGGCATTAGACTGGCAGTTTGTTCTTTGTGGTCCTTTGTGATATTGTGTCATCTAACATTCCTGCTTTATTTGTGTTTGCTTATGTTATATTCTACTACATGCTATGCATTCTGTTCAAGCATTAGATTATTTATTTTTAAATTGTGCACCATTCTATTCTTCTCTCTCTCCAGAAGCTGTTTGTTCTGAGATTAAGGATATTAATCCAAAAAATAAATATAAGGGGTGTAATGGTTTTCGGTAAAAAAAAGCAACCATCTTTTTCCACCCACGGTTAGGCACGCACTTGCACCGCAGTTCATCTCAAATCTGACTGTATCTATAATATGGTTTGTTGAAAATAACAATAGAACAACAAACACACAGACAGAGTTCGGCTAATGTATGTTTCTGTCGTCGGATTCCCAATACGTTACAACAGTGATGATCAAAAAAACATGGACAAAACAGTTACTCTTTATAAACTTAGTTCATTAGGAGGTTAATATGCTCTAATCTGACCAGCCATTTATTCTACTATCTGTTTAATGTTAATCAAACAACAAAAGACAAGGAAATCCCTCACTGATCTTGACTGAATAACATTTGCAACTTTAATAATGATTCATCTTTATTTAATACAGTAAAGAATATATGCAATGCTATTTTACATTTGATTACTTTATATAATTTCTGTATCTGAAAACTACTGTCGGGCCAGTGCGAGCCAAGGCTAAAAACGTGCTGGGCGGGGCCAAATGGCCAATGGCCTCAAACCTCAAGCACCGAGACCAAAAAGTTGCGTTTCCACTACCGCAGCACTACCCTAAAACCCTTCCTTAACTCCTACAACGACGTCTATACTAGGGCGGATTACAACACAGAACCCCTGGCATGCTTAACAAAATTTTTACCACCAGACCATTAGGGCACACAAACATTAATGGCATATCTATGCATTTATTATATTGTATTATAGTAGATGGAAGGATGAAATTTAAAATCTTAAACATGAGTTTTATTTAAATTGATTTCTGGACATTGTAATGTATTTTTTTCTGCAATTATTATTGTATATACAGTATTATACTTCTGATATTTCATTGTATTAGCAACCCCGCCCCCCACCTGTCCCACTTTTTAAAACAAAGTTACGCCACTGTCTGAAGTACATCATTGTTAATGATGTTTGAGCACCCTGGGAAGGGTGCAAGGCTGATCCAGACTCTGTTTCTTTACAAATGTCTGTTTCTTTTACAAATGATGTTCATTTGTTTCATGAGTTGACTTTAAATAGCTTCAGCTGATTGCAGAGAGTAGGCCAAAGTCAAACAGGTCCCAAAATAGTGCTGGGTTTACTGTGGCTCGTGTAATGTTACACTGCATTTTAAAAATAGTGACAGACTTAAGTAGTGGCCTCTGTGTTTTGCCGGCTGACCTCTGCGGTCTATGTTAAGAGCCTAGACTACATTTAGAGCAAATTAATTTAGGTTTGTTTAGAACTCTTCAACATTTTAGTATATGTGGCCTTCTCAAAATGTTTTCTTGTTGCATTGATCACTTCAAAGGGGTCTTCAAACAGTTGCTCTGATTTGCAATGTTCAGCAATCGGCATTGTTTCACTGTTATGCACAGCTACAAAGACACATTTTAAGTAGATTTGTCTGCATATGAATCTCCGCTGTGAATAAGCCCTTGTTAGGAAATCAGTTCCTGTGGTGTCTGAGAGGTTTTAGAAAAACCGGAGGGAAATAATGTGATTCATGCCACAGGCATTTCTTCCCCTTGAGATGACTCTAAATTATAGGTGAAATTCAGACGACTTCATCTATTGTTTATATGATTGCTTTACTTTTGACTTGAACTCATGTTCTTTGAGTTTGAATTATAATTATACATTTTGTGAAGGTCATGGGTGAAGACAAATGGGGAAAGCTGATTGATTTCCGTTATGGTATGCTAAAGACAGGAAAAACGATGTTGTTAGCGGATATCAATCATGAACTTAAAATATTTGCTCTTTTAAAAATTACATTTCATTACACAGTTACACGACTGAATTTACACTGAGGAAAATTAAATGGTGTTTTAACAGCTCCCATACAATAAACCTTATTTGTGGGAACGCTTACAAAGATGCACATTTTTGTTTGTTATTGTAAGTCCCTTGTTACTGTCAAAGTTCAAGTCTTTATCATAAGCCTATATACAGTGGAGCCCAAAAGTCTGAGACCACCAGAAAAATGTTTTTCTTTTGAATGTCTTCACATTTTTTTCCCTATCATTACAAATGATTAGGGCTGGGCTGACACTATCAATTTCTTAATTTTAATTATCTTTTTTGTAGGGCTGTAATCTCCCAGTCGATTAGTCGATACGTTCTGGCTCGACCAAAATTCTGATTGGTCAATTTTTTTGCAGCGTTCATTTCAGTAGTTTTGCCTCGTTCATTTCATCAGTTTTTTCCGCGTTCATTTCATCAGTTTTGCCGTGTTCATTTCGTCAGGTAGAAAGCACTAATTGCTAATGGGGGTGTTTTCAGAGCACCCCTGTTTCACAGGTAACAGTCTGTCTTCAGAACACCCCCCTTGTTTTCACTTCTTTTGGATTAGCCCAGCCCACTGGAGAAGAGAGACAGATTGAAGTAGCGTTTAGGCTACTTTGCTGTATTGGCCTATTATTTATTTAATTGTGAGAGCGTTTTCCTAGTCAGTCCACTTCTACCATGTCAACAAAGACATTGGCAGTGTGGCAGCATTTTTTAAAAATAGAAAAAGGGGAAAAAAGTCGAATGCAAAATTTGCAAGGAACAGTTTGCATATCACAGCTCGACGACAAACATGTCATATCACCTAAAAACGGTAAGCTAACTAGTCCGCGTTAGGTTGCCCCGTCTGTTTTGCGGTGCCCCATCCCTTTTATTATTGTGCATACTGCAAATTTATTTCTAGTATTATTTATTGGATTTGTGCACTTTATTATTATTTTTGTTATTTGGAGCCTAATGCGCGATGCGATGTGCCCACTGTTTGTATTCGTTTTGAGCCTATGCTTTATTTTTCAGTTATGCACTTTATTTTGTTTCTGCTCTTGATCGTGCTTGTTTAATAAATATTCCTTTTTTATTAAATTGGACATGCCTTTTGTGTTTAAGAGTAAAAGCTTTAAGTTAATAGTCTATTCGTGTCTCAGCCGCGAAGCTGAGCTGAGCTCCTGTTCGAGCTGCACAGAGCGGCTGAAATGATAGTGTCTGTCAGTTATTATAATACATTTGACAAAAACAATTGTCTAAATTATGTTGCATATTCCTCAGAATTCTTGTGATATCACTAGTTGACAACATAGTACTATATTTTCGGAAATCATAGGCTATGATATTGCGCAGGTGCACGTGCTGCAACGCTGTCAGAGCCGACAGACTTGTGTGTCAGACTCATTTCAGTCCAAAATAAAAATGTCAAAAACGATTTAATAATATACTGCAAATAACCTACTAGTTTTTTATGTTTATTTATAATTAATATAGGCAAACAACAAGGCCACCAAGTAGCCTACTGCGCACAGTGCGCAGCTAATTCATTTAACGTTGTTTTTTTTTTTGTAACGTCATTTTTAGTCCATTTTTTGTCTAAAATTTTAGGACTTCAGTCGACCAAGATTTTCTTTGGTTGATTACAGCCCTACTTTTTTGATGAACCGATATGATTTCTTAAATCCCAAAAATGATCTTTTCGTCTGTGCTGTTTTCTGTTGATGTGTAAACAAAAATGCACTAAACATGCCTTGTGTAGCATGCCTCTCATTCAGTAATCACAATAATCTTTGTGCTTTGTTAGTTTTGATAAGAAACAAAAAGTTTCAGCTTTCAAATTCTGTAAATTGTATCACAAAATTCAAACAATAAAGTGTCATGTTGACGCTCTTTAATGTGGTGTCACAGATTGCTGTACAACCTCAGTTCAAGTGGCTGCACAAAGCGTACATCGACCAATCATCCCTTCCTCTTTACTGCTAGTTATAGCATGAAATAAACAATAATAAACATCAGAAGGTATGTTGAAAGAAAACGTACAACTTTTTAAAATCTGTCATTTTTCATGTAATCGCTTAGTGTTTCAACCACTGAAAGACATCAATAAAACAGCTTGTAAACAATATATCAATGTCATCATTCTACATTTACCTCAGGAAAGCCATTCAGTGTCTATAGCTCGTTACTTAGCTGAGGCTCCGCTCTAGAGACAGGTACATTTGGCTAAATATACATATTCTTTTATTAATTTACTATATATATTTATAACTGCTCTCTGAGCAGTTTTTATTTGACTGTTGAACAAATATATATGAATATTCACATTCAAAAATTGCTATATATTTAAAAATAATAATTATATATATATATAATTATTATTATTATTATTTTTTTTTAAATATATAGCAATTTTTGAATTTGGCCTCTGTTAATATTATATTATTATAATATATAATACCAACTGACGGGTTCCTTGTACTATTTACATTTTAGAAAGATATTTCCTTAAGAAAATCTGACAAGTACTGTACCCGTTATATCTAGCCAAATGAATTGATTGGAATTTAATCCAGTCGAATCGAGAGCATGTGAATCAGAATATTATGTGTCAATACCAAGCCCTACAAATTATATTAGCAATCAAAAGTCTCTATATGTCTCAGGGTATACTCACACTAGGCGATCTGAACTGTGCCAGAGCGTGTTTGACCCCCAAAGTCTGGTTCGTTTGACTAGTGTGACCCCTGGGCGCGGTTCGTTTAGCTGCCTCTGGCCCACTTGGAAGAAGTGGGCCAGAGCGCGGTACACATGTAGTGTGATCGCAAAATGCGACGGAACAGCTGTGCTCTGCTGTCATCATTACGTCAGCAAACACCAAACTATTTCTACTTGGATACACTTTTCAATTCATTAGAGTATATTTTATAAAGGCTCTGTTTCTCACTTTATTGACGAACAGGGATTGTAGTTTGCGAGTAAAGCTGCAAAGTCCTCCATCAAAATCATATGCCTCCGTAATAATCTTCTGATACGTGCAGTACAATCAATTGAAAATCGCTGCCTGGCATAAATTATAAATCTTTTATACCTAGAAATAGTGAAGAGTCTTAAATGTTTTTTTCTGTTTAGATTTTTTCAAAATCCTAAACCTTTACATAGATAATATAATATATTGTCAAAAGATTCAATAGTCTTTGTCCAGCTGATTTTGCAGTGCTTTTAAATGTTTTAAAAATTCTTTATAGGCTCATGAATGGAACAAGAACGATGAGCGTCTCCTCAGTGCAGTGGAGCATGGAGAGGCAGATAAAGTCACCTCCCTCCTGTCGAAGAAAGGAGCCTGTCCCACCAAGCTTGACAGCGAGGGCAAGTCTGCGTGAGTACTGGGAACTGAAGTTGCTCTCATTCCTATTTGATTTAGACATTTACTGCTCTAATTGAGACTTCAGAAGTGTTTCTATAGAATTTCTAGACTGTTTTCAGCTATCAACTTAATAGTTTGCACGATGTGGGTGTTTATACTCCATCTGACGGAGAGATTTGAGTTGTGGGTTTTTTTTAGCATCCATTCATCAGGGTGTTTATTTAGCAGTAGAAATTATAATCTAAACCTCACTTGAACAAATTTAGTCCTTCATTCATCCCAGCAACATTTTGTTTCATTGCATTTACATCAGTCTTCATTTTCCCTTATTTACCATAATAGGCACACAGATGTTCAGATGTGAATGCTAGATTTGTTTATGCTAGTCATCCAGTTTTAAAATGGTGTGTGAACCAACAATGTCTGTAAAACCTCCTGTAAAGAGAGAGCACAGCTTTTCTGACTTTTTCATTAGCAACTTTGTGTTATGCTTTAGAAGTGATATAAAGAACACTTAAATATATGTTTTACTATTTCAAAGAACTTTGAATGCTTTGTTTCGTTGTCTTGGCAGAGATACTGTAAATACAATTTTATTTTTATTGGAGCCTGAACCTGAATAATTACATGCTTGTGTCTACATTTTCAGGGGAAAATATACATGTTTTGAAATGACGTGGACAGATTTGTAGTGTTTGTAGGAATAACAGGAAGTTTAAATCCACCATAAAGGAATTTTCTTAACATAATATTTTAACTACAGTCATGGCCAAAAGATTTGGCAGTGACATACATTTTGTTTCGAAAAGTTTACTGATTCAGTTGTGGTGTTAATTCACATTGTTTCTAGATTATTTGTATTTGGCCCTGGTACAAAATGACCAGCTAACATCATTTCACTAATTATATCATCAACAGCACATGGGCTGGTGTGAACAAGTACTAGTTATGATCCTATCATTCTGGTTAGATTAAAAGGAGATAAGTGCTTCTTGTGTTAGCAGTGGTTTCCTCCAAATAAATGTAACGTTAGAAAGATGTGCAGAATCATCGCTTTGCATCAAAATGGCCTCACATGCAAGGAAATTGCTGCAAAGAATATTGCATCTGAAAGGACCAATTACAGGATTGTCAAGAACTTCAAGGAGAGGGGTTCAACTGCAGTGAAGAAGGCTTCAGATTTCACAGAGTGTCCACGTCCAGCAAGTGCCAGGGCTGAATTGTGTCACCATCAGGGCAGATCTTGCTCGATATTGGCAGCAGGTGGTAGAAGACTTTTGGACAACCGTCTGGTGTCAAGAAGGGCAGTAAAGCATCCTGAAACCATCCATGTGTGGGGTTGCTTTTTGACCATGGGAGTGAGCTTTCTCACACTTCTGCCCAAAAAACACGGCCAGGAATAAAGAATGGTATCAAAACTTCCTGCTAGTGTAACTTCTACCAACGATTGAGGAGCAATTTGGTGATGATTCATGCATTTTCCAGCATGATGGAGCTCCATGTCACAAGGCAAGAGTGATAATGAAGTGGCTCTGAGTCTGAGATCATTACATTGAAATTTCGGATCCATGGCCAGGCAACTTCCCGGATCTTAATCCAATAAAGAACCTGTGGTCTATCCTCAAAAGGCAAGAACTAATAAGGCAAGAATGGATCACTATCCATCAGGATTTGGCACAGAAGCTGATATCCAGCATGCCAGAGCGAATTGCAGAGGTCATCAAAAAGAAAGATCAATGCTGTAAATATGATTTATTTGCATATATTGAATGTTTTTGCCAATAAAACCCTTTCAAACGTATGAAATGCTTATAAATGTTTACCAGTATACCATAGAAACATGAAAGTATTATCTACAAATACTGAAGCAGCCAACATTATTGGCAGTGACATAAACAAAATTTGTCTCTGCCAAAGCTTTTGGTTATGTTTCCTAGGATTTTCTGAGTGATTTCTTGCTGGTCTTAGAGTAAATGAATATAAAATGAAATGTTTCAACTGCACAACAAATAAATGGATGATGTGCAAAATTTCCTGTAAAAGACTTTCTAACCGAATGTGTCATGAAATGCATGAGAAGAATACTCCCTCTCAAGTTAGATGCAGTTAAATGTAATTATTAACACATACGCAACCTTAAAAACATCAGCTATAAAGAAAGTATCAAAATTCCTAGCAGCACAGTATAGATGGATGAGTGATGAATGATGAGATGGATGAATGAGCTCCAGTGAATGCAGAGAGATGAGCTTGCTCTCTTCACTCTGTAAGTAATGAACTCAGACACTGCCGACCTGAATGAGTCTCCAGTGTCCTGCGTTAGGACGGCTTGAGCTGAAGCGCTCTCATAGGCTCACAATAAATCCTTATCTTCCTATTTGAGAATTTCATTGTGTTCGAGTGCTTGCGCTCCAGAGGGTTCACGAGCCAGAGAGGCACATGTAGAACACAGAGCCGTCACAGTTCCAAACCGTCACAGTTGCCATGGAGATATAATTTCCTGATTATGGAGTCGGACACGAGACCCAGTGCGATTTGGTAAAAAAAAAAATGCTCTCGTGACCATGCCGTTTAGCTTGAAAAGGACTGCAAGAGAGCACTTGATAATATTAATTACAAAAACTTGGGAGATATGCTGCAGCAAATGCGTTACCTCTAATTTTCAGGATTACAGAATCACCCTATCTTGTGGAGAATGCGGAGTGACTGAACATTTAATTGACTTTTAATTAACATTTAATGAAATCTAAGGACACCAGTGATCAGGATTCATAATTCCCTATATTTCAAAACTTTTTTTAGCAATAAAGTTTTTCTTATTTTTCGAAGAAATAAGAATAAAGGTATAGTTCTGTCATCAATTTACTCACCTTTTATGTTATAAGAATTTCTTTTGTGGTACTCAAAATAAATTATTTTAAGAAATTTCTTTTTTTTGACAATAGTAACCAAAACTTCTTCAAAATATAATCTTTTGTGTTCCGGGGAACAAAGTCATATAGGTGATGACTTGCTTTCTTCTGTGGAACAGAATGGTCATTTTAGTTAACTATTCCTTTATATTTTATGTTTCAGACCAATTAAAAACAACTATGATGTGTCACGTGTGTTGCTTTAATTGTACCAAAAACAGTGAAGTTTTTCCTGAACTGACCTTTAATAGCATTAGAGTGATGTACATTGTGCTTAAATTGCCATATTTTAATATTTAAAGTTCTTGGTTTGTTCATTTAAAGGTCAGAACCATGTAGCTGTCATGAGTGACAAAATCATCAAGGTCATTATCAGGGCGTCTTGCATAGCTTTAGTTGTTAGCTCCTTGTGCATCTTGATCCTTATCCTCCAGAAGGGTGTAATCAATTTCATATAGATTAATTTGTGTTTTTTTCCCTGAAGTTTGTCCTTAATTGTCCTAAGAGCCAATTAATGAAGCAATGGTCGATGTCAAACCAGTGGGATTGACTGAAAGCTATTTATTAAGTGTGACAGTGACAGAGATTAATTAACTTTTTAATCACAAGGAAAGTTTTGAACTTTTCTTCATTTTTCTGTGCCCTTAGGTCAGGGATTTCATGACTGATAAAGGATTTAAAGGAATAGTTCACCAAAAAACGTATATTTATTCTTTATTAGCTGGGTTTCCAACTATGTATTTTAATGTGAATTTTAGGATTTTTCTTTTTATTAAATTTGGGTTAATAACGGATGTAAACACCAAGATGCAGAAAGAAATCTCCAAAATATGCATAAAAACACTAGCCTGGATGCCAGCCGAATTTAGCCCCGCCCACAATTTTTTTGCTCGGGCAATTCGGTCTGGACTCGCTCCATAGAGGAGTAATTATGCCCGAACAGAAACTGTTCGGACCAATGAAATTGTCAGGGCGGGCTTTAGACGATGATGGACAGATGATCAACAGTAACGTAATCATCCACGTCATCGAAGGCTCTTGGGTTGAATTTGCTCTTATCCTAAACGGAGAACTTGTTCGTATGCATTCACCTTCACTATTTCTCTCAGAAACGATGATCGTGTTGGTAAGTACTTTGTGTATCCTTAAATTATTGTATTACTGGCAAAGATCGTTTACACTCATATTTTTCTTGTAACGTTACTTAATCCAGCGTGCGTGCAGACAGGGTTTCCAAGTGTTTTTGCAATGTCGCGCACAATTGCTACTCAAAACTATAGCCCAAAACAATAACTTTCCGGGGTGTTCTCCGGAAAAAAATGGCGTTTGGTTGGCAAAATATGTTATTTTGGCAAGGTTGCCTGCTAAAATTCGCATTCCTGGGTTTATATAATCACATAATTGGGGTCGCTTCAACCCGCGGACATGGAGAAAAACACGGACTTGGCAACACAGTGCAGTTGAGTTCTGTTGACATTTGACAACTAACGTTACGCGTCGCTCCGTTGCTCTGATTGGTTGTGGGTCTATCCAATTGAGGTCTTTCCTGGCTCGGTTGAAACACGCCCCATAATCAAAGCTCAATGGAGCGGTACCAGACTCAAATTCTGACTAGAATTGAGTATGGCCACGCCAGGCTATAAAAACACACTACAGTTCAACATTTTGGGGTCTTTAACTTTTATTCAGCAAGGATGCATTAAAGTGATCAAAAGCGCTAAGTCAAAAGTGACACTAAAGACATTTATACTATTACAAAAGATTCATATTACAAATAAATGCTTTTTTTCGTTCATCAAACTTAAGTATAAGAAATGTTTCCAGATCAGCATAGAATGCTTTCTGAAGGATCATGTGACCCTAATGGCTGTTTACTTGAATGTATTTTCAAATAAACAGTCATTGCTCCAGTCTTCAGTGTCACATGATCCTTCAGAAATAATTATATGCTGATTTTCATTCTATGCTGATATTCCTGCTTTGCCATCACATGAATAAACAGTATTTTTACATTTAATATTGCACAATATTACTGTTTAATACATTTCACAATATTTCCTGTATTTTTGATCAAATAAATGCAGCCTTGGTGAGCATGAGAAACATCTTTCAGAAACATAACAAACAGTACTGTGTATGCATATACTCATTTGGGGTGACTTTTTTTCTTTCTTTGGTAAGACGAAAATGACCTTGCATATGTATGTTCATGGGTCCTAATAAAAGTTTTGAGAATGGACAGTTCTGAAGCTTTGTGTATTTTGACAACAATGTTAATTACTGTTTTGTGTTCTAATTGCTACACAGAATGAAAAGGATTGATCTAGTGTCACTCATTCACACTAGAGTGCTTTACAATTGCCTTAGGACAAGTATATATGCAGAGCATGCAGGCATTGACCTACCTTTTGAATTAAAGAGCCCTCTATTTACTGCATGTAGGTTACAAGCAAGTTATACATGGCATAAAAACTTGCCAACGTGACATGGCTAATCTGTAACTCTTTCTTTCTCAGTCTGCATGTAGCAGCCACACAAGGTCAAGCTGAGTGTCTTGCTGTCATCCTGGCTCACGGGGCTGATGTTTCTCTGCAGGACGCTTCAGGTTGGTTACAACTTGATCAACATGTTTTCTTGCATTGCTTTTATGTTACGTCAGTAATGCATAATGAATAAAACTATGTAAATAACAAGCCTTGTTTTTTCCTTTTAACATCAGGGTTTACTGCTTTACACCTTGCTGCCAAAAACAACCATCCTGAGTGTGCCAAAAAGTTGCTTCAGGTAATTTTTT
This sequence comes from Gobio gobio, assembly GCF_949357685.1. NCBI lineage: Eukaryota > Metazoa > Chordata > Actinopteri > Cypriniformes > Gobionidae > Gobio > Gobio gobio. The sequence continues at coordinate 31,108,534 of NC_137107.1, read as the reverse complement.
CAATTGATGGTGTATTATAGACTGAGATTTTGATGTACACACAGATGGAGCGAATGCTAATGGGAACAACAGCCATGTCCGTTGCCACGCTATGTGTGCCAACTAAACAAAGGGAGCAGATTTTGTTCCTGCTGTTTTGTAAACTAGCAAATCCCACGGCCTCCCTCTGTGATCTTGGAGTGTTGCATGTTTGGATCTGTGTGTGGGCAGGTTGGCATGTTCGAAGACTCCCCTCGGTTTGCTGAAGCACCTTCTCTAGTGTCTCTTTTATCATCATGGCCGACTCATTCGCCACTCCATGTGATTCTACTAGAGCTGCACAGATCTGAAATATCCAGAGCTTGTCAGCTCTGTTCATTAAAAGAGGCTTCAATATTAGCAGTTTAACACTGCACCAGAAATTGTATTCGCAAAGTAAAAGTGATAAATCTCCCCCCAAAAAAGATTTGAAAAAGGTGAAACAGGCTTAAAAATGTAATTTAATTGGGTATTTTTTTTGTAATGTTTTGCGTGAAAAGTGTGATTGTCTTCTTTTTTAAAAAAAAATACATACCCATTTATTTATCTAATTCGATACATTCATACATATTTAAAATGTTCAGATACTTTTTCTTACTTTTGAACTGCAAGTCTGGTTTCAGAGCAGCATATCATCGTATTTTACAGGACCCTCACAAAAAAATTCTAGAAATATTACTACTGAGAATGGGATTATACAAGCGATGTGACGCATAGAGCTATTGCGTTTTTGTGATTTATTTTGTGAGTTTATAAATAAGTGTTTTGCCATACCTGGCCGAGTGGTACTATGCATTGTTTAAAAAACGTCTTTTAATTCTGGCTTTTAAAAGTTTATTTTTTTATCTACTGCAATGGCATCTTAAACACCTTAAAGGCACAGTATGTAAGTGTCACTGCTAGAGGTCACTTTTTCACAACAATAACAAAGGCGTAGCTTGATGACACCGTGAATTAGCGTGGAATCATGGGAGTTGTCATCTTCACCTCTACAGCTGATGGAAAACAATACGACGAGACCCAGTCAAAAATCATGTTCATGGATGATCTAATGTATTAAACTTTTATTAACGCTGCTGTGGTATGAAGCAGGGTGGGGTCGAGAGCCTGGGACATTTTACATCCCTGTTTTAATGCTTATATTCTGCAGTCGGCCGCTGCCACTCCTTTTGCTTTGTTGTTAACGAATAAATAATAATGTTGTTTTTATGATTAAAGTTACGTTTGATCACATTATAATTTTATTTGTGTGACAGCAAGGACATTCATAATATACAATACATTACTAAAGGTTTCTATTTCATATTAAGGCTGTTCTATTGAACTTCTTATTCATCAAAAAAAATTCGAAAAATATATATCATGGTTTCCACAAAAATATTAAGCAACATTGATAATAATTAGAAACCAAATCAGCACATAAGAATGATTTCTGAATGATCATGTGACACTGAAGACTGGCGTAATGATGCTGAAAATTCAGCTTGCAAAATTAAATTTTACAGTATATTAAAAACAATATATTATATTATGAATTGTAGTAATATTTCACAATATTACTTGTTACTATTTAGTTTTACTGTACAGTATTTTGTTGATCAAATAAATGCAGCTTAAGATGAGCATAAGACATTTCTTTCAAAAACATTAAAAAAATGTTTACCAACCTTAAATGTGTTCTACGAGTGAAAAATGAGAAGTTTCGAATGGTGTCTTTTCACTGTTGAAAGTCTTGCAAATATATTCCCCTTCACAGAGCCAGGCAAGTGTTGAATTCATTAGCCTTTTTCCCTTGGAGATCCTGTGAAACAGAAAAATTAACTGCTGCACAAATAAAAGGGCCTGACCGTAGTAATTTGCTTTCATCCAGCAATCATAAACCTAAACTCCTTGCCTGGCTTCCCAAACACAACAAATGCGCTAATGTACCCAGTGCCTTTAGATTCTGCAGAAATGTTCCCTGAAAATGAAAATACTTGCTAGGCTAATTTTCTTGCTGATTGAATGGATGGTAATTTATAATGATAAAAAAGTAATTGGTTTATAGACATACAAGACGAGTTATTTAAGGATTTAAAAGGGACATATGGAATCTCGTTTAGTAGCAGAATATATTTGAGGGTTAATAGCTGGCAGTCAGTTATTATTAGGATGCAACAATACAGTTAGTCCACGGTTCAATGCATATCTCGGTTTTTAACCACGGTTTTCGGTTTCGGCTCGGCTCGGTTCTTTTGCTATTCTATTTTTAGCCGACAGGAACAGCAAGAGGTTAAGGAGAAAAAATACTATTTTTGTTATTGCAATACTCTTTCTTTATTTTACTTAAAAGACTTGAAAAACCTTTTCTTAAAAACCCCTTGTACACATTCCTAGTGTATTGTATAATATAAAATAAATATATATATATAAAGATTTACACTGGCAGCTCAGAGCTGTACTGCAGCATTTAAGTATGAAATTGAATGAATAAATGTAAAAATAAATTACTGCATCAGGGCTCGACATTAACGCTTGTCTGCTTGTCCAGGACAAGTGTATTTTGAAGGGGCAAGTGAAAAATAATTTTACTTGCCCAACGGACAAGTATCCTGAGTAAAATGTCAACACAAAAAATAACTAGGGAATCACCAAAGTGCAATAATGATTCTGCATTCAGTTAGTGTAAGTGGAGATCGATAGTGGATAATAATATAAAACGAACTGACAAGGTTGTGGTGTTGAGGCTCGCGCAGCCTCACGAGGAGAAGATCGAAAACAAATGAGCGCTGCTCATACAGAGAAACTCAGTTAACATACACGGTTAAAATTGTGTAGTTTTTATATTTATAACATATGATACAGTTAAGCAACATTACACTAACAAGAGTGTTGTTTTCCTGAATACCATCACGACTGAAAATGACACTGATTCCATACGCCAGTTACATAAACAATTAATTAACATTAAGTCACTACATTTCAGATGCAATATTGACTGTTTTTGTTCTATTTCAGCAGCGAAAATCGTTCCAAACAGATATCACAGCAGAACCGTAACGCATCTCACAGCAACATGTGTGTTACTGAATGATTCAGCATTTTAATGAATCGGTTGAATCAAAGATACAATGACCTATTCGTAAACGACCAGCAAATTCTTGAATGAATCAGACGTTTCACTGAATCGACTCAATGACTCACTCATTAAGACGGTCACATGCTGCCACCTACTGGAGGTTTAGTTTCATCATATTTCTTATTTGTAAATTCAAAAATATTTAAAATAATCTCAACATTATTTAATGCAGTTGTCATTTTTCAGTGTAAATTATTTAATTTGATTGGTAACTGCCCTATAGTGTTTTTTTCTAATTTAATTTATAGATCAAATTTAAGAATATAAACGGAAAGCTGAAGCATATCCTATATTTAATAAGATTATGGAAAAATGCCTTTTATAAAAAGGTAAAAATATCACAAATATGCATATTTAAATATGTCAAAGCTGATTGAACACTGGTGAGAATGTTGCTTCAGAATAGATTATATTTACAAAAAAAAATCTGGACAAGCAAATTTTTTACTCGGACAAGTGAATGACAGATTTACTTGTCCGAAGGACAAGCGTGTGAACAGGCTTAATGTCGAGCCCTGCTGCATTGACTTCACTATAAAAGATACATTGATTCTTATTAAAGCTACTGTATTACAGTTTTTCAGTCAAGAGTGAGTGAGTCCGTGAGTGATTTTCTCTTTGTCTTGTGTTGTTTTATTAACATTAAAGGGATAGTTCACTCAAAAATAAAAATTCTGTCATCGGTCTTTCTGCTGTTGGAAAATAAATATATTTTGAAGAATGTTGAAAACCAAACAGTTGCTGGTCCCCATTGTAGGAAATAATAATATGGAAGTTAATGGCTACCATCAGCTGTCTGGTATCCAACTGTGTGTGTTCAACAGAAGAAATGAATACAGGTTTGGTACAACATTAGAGTGAGGAAATAATGACACAATTTTAGAGGTGAACTGTCCCTTTAAGGACAGCGTGTTCACTAGGCTGCGCTGCTGTCAATTTAAGACCTGCACGCATCTAATATACAGACACACCGATTTTACTTTCACTTTAGACATAACCGACTGTGTTTATGTTAAACTTGTGTGTATTTGACAGTATTAGAGCAGTAAGACTACTTAGTCCAGTAATCGTGTGTTTTACAGGCTTTTACTCTACCACTAACGTGTGATGTGAATGTATGTCGCGTTGTTCAGTATATTGGGATGGAATGTGTAGAAAAATAATTAATTAAATGCAAAACCGAAGGGAAAAAAAACGCAATTCACAAGTGCGTATTGAACCGTGAATGCCGTACCGAACGGTTCAATATTATATTGAGAATTGTGGCATCCCTAGTGATTTTATATTTAATGGACATCCACATTAGGCACAATTTTAGTCTGATTGGCTGCTGCAGTCAGGTTTAATATATTACATGCCTTACCTTGGATGATTCCTGTCAAATAAATGCCTTGTTCCTGTTCATCCATGAACACTGGCCTGACATGCTGCTAAATGTTTAATAGGAGCACAAATCATTAACTTGCACCAAAAAAACCCTGCTTGGTGAAAGTGTAGCTGTTTTGATTGAAAGGTTGTAATTGGTGTCTAGCAGTGCCTTCTGGGTAGAACATGTCATGGTGGTTTTAGATAATGAATTTGAAGCAATAATCTAATGTTCTTCATTCTTCAGACTAAGTGTGTGGTGGATACACCTGACAGCTCAGGGAAGATGGCTCTTCATCACGCAGGTGAGGTGCAAATTTTTCTTGTTTTAAAGATTATTCTGTTTACTAAAATACTTCTAAACTCAGAGAGAAGCCCTTTAAGGGCTTTATCTTCGGTATGTCTTGTTTTCTTTCATTTATTGTTGGTTTATTGATTTTGTTCTCAGTTTGTTCAGAGTGGGACAAATGTTGGCGCAAATGTTTTTAACATCAATCCCACGGCACAGTTATTCCACTCCCAAGTATAGAATGACATGTTATTGTGGACCATTTGTTCCAAATTGCCAGGCAGCGAGGGCAAACCCAAAGAAAATCATGTTTTTATTTGTGGATAGACCCTTTGTGAAAAAAAAAAGAAAAAAAAGAAACCTACCTTGTCCTTTTCAGTCTGTGTAGAAGATGGTAAAGAAAAAACTGACAGTGTGTCATCTGTTAATTGAGCCTTTTTGTCAGCTGTGAGGGATTGAACCAGGGTGGGATCGGCCACGAAGAGTAAGGAGCTTTCAGCCACCTGGAGGTCAGAAGTCTGCTGACAGGATGCCATTTATCCTGCAGACAAAAACTTTTACGAATTTTTTTTAAAGGGGGCACTAATAATTGTTGGGGAATAGGTGGTGTCTCACACTATAAGCCTAGTTTTGGTCTCTGTGGGAAAGCTTGAAGTGTTCATAGTAATTACTCTTTAAGGAGTTTGTTGGCATGCTGTTAAACCAATGTTTGTGTCTCTGTGAGGGTAAAGAACTGCTTCTTATTATCTGATGTCTTTTTCTCTCTCCCATAGCTGCCAGCGGAAACACGGTGATAGTTCAGCTTCTGTGCGAGCACAAGTGTCACGTCAATGTTAAGGACTCGGTACGTATGAGTCTTATAAGAGCTATCTTAACTGCTGGGAAAATGGTCTTTCTGTATTTCTCTGCATGTGTTTTGCTGCATCTCAGAGCTGCCTGTGGTCTACCTCAAACATGCACATTGTCAAGCACAACTCCTCAAAGACTCTATTCTCTGTGGGTTTGAATCCGTGTTTCGGCTGCATTGATTAAAATCCCCATGGCACACTTGAGGTCACTGTTACTGGGAGATTGCCTGTCCAGGGTTGTTTTTTACTTTTTCTTTACATTGTGTTTTCTTTTATTCCTTCAAAGTCTCACAGTGGTGCTTTTAAAGGGATTCTGTTTGGTTGATGACAAGAGCACTGACTAGCAGTACAAAAAGAACTTGTATTCTGTACTTGCTGGTAGTAAGGGATTTTTTTTCTTTCGTAACTGTCTACTACAGATATCTTTGTCATCTTTTTGGTATAATAAACATTTAGATTACCATAAAATATTATATTGAGGGAGTTAGAATTTATTAAAAAATAGCAGTGTTTAACAATATTTGTACAATTATTTGTACATTATAAATATTAATTAATATTTAATATATTGGCTCATATTAAATTGAAACTCAAAGAATGTGTGTGAGTCTATATACATATGTTAGCATCTACCTAGCTTCATGTTAATGTGTAACCATCATCCTAGAGACAAATTAGATATAGTGTTAAATAATTAAGAGCCTTAAAACTTTAGATAACTCAAGAAAAATATAGGCACATCCAAAATTATGTATACCATTTTGTTAAATGTTTTTGTAAAGTTAAACGATCACACTACTAAAACTCAAGGTATTTATCCATTGCCCATCACCCTGACCTTACTTACTCTGTGTCGGAAATTCATTAATATGCATCTGCATAATCTGGGTATCTTTTAAGAAGTAAACAAACAAAACATTCTTATTCAGCATTCATTGGGTTGTCTTTGTAGTGTATGTTCTAATTCAGAAATAAATCCTCAATTATTCACAGTTATTCTTTAATAGTAGCGTTTTCTGTTAAGACCCACAGTTCTTTTATCCCAGAGATTAGACTGACTGCGGTGAAGGATGAATGACCCTGATGCAACTCAAGAGAAATATTTCATGCTAATAATGCATCAAATTCAAGTGTTCTGTCAGGGGAGACCGCTGCAAGAAAGCGGTAACGGCTAATCAACCTGTATTAAATAGGGCTGTCAAGCAATTACATTTTTTAAAAATCTAATTAATTACATGATGTGCCGATGAATTAATCAATTAACCCCAAAAGATCATTTAAATTCATTACTGTGTTAAAAGCGAAAAGCATTAAATAGACATTACAAAAAAAGAAATATTTTATTACACATAAACCTTTAGGCTGCAAGGGCCATTATTTTTTTTTGTCAGAGGCTGCATCTGAATTGGTATTTAGATATATTTTACCGACCCAAACAGTTTGGTTACTAATATTCTTCAATATATATTATTTTGTGTTATGCAAAAGAAAAACGATACAAGGATGAGTAAATGTAAATAAACAGAATTTTCATTTTTGGGCAAACTATCCCCAAAATATGAAATTATTTTCTTAAATAAAGTGATGCTCTAAAATAGAAACTAAAACTTACCAGTAGGTTGTGGTAATTGTTAAATAAGTCAACAGTCATTCATTAATTCGATTCTTTCAAACGACTGATTCATTCATGAATTAAGTAAATGGTGCTCTTTATTACTGGCCGATTGAATCACTGGTTCACCCAATTGATTTGCTCAATATGCAAATTAATTCTGAAATTAATGCTGATTTGAAGTGGCGCTGCGCAGACAGATCAATGTATGACATCAAAGTACAGCAAGAGCGATTCGGAAGCATACAGAGCCGCCGTCTGCTCTCTAATCACTCTTGCGGTACCTACTTTGTTGCTCAGAGATGCACAACAGTTCTGCTGTGGCTAATTAATTATAATGAGCTGCTTTATCAAGCATAACTTCCTTTAAAGTCCATTTTTGCAGGTAGCAGAACAGGATTCATATTTTTATATTTTTGCTTTGTGCATAAAAAGGTCCCAAACCTCTTTTACGTATATCAAAAGCATGTCTTTTTCATAAACTTTACTTAACCACTGTGCCTTTGTCTGCCATGTGACATTATCATCCATTCTCTAATTCACACATCTCAATTTTCATAATGTCAGCATGCAGCTCAGATGAAATGAACCATTTTTTTTCTTTTCAAGCTGTATATTACTCAGAGACAGAGGGCCGGTGTGGGAGGCAACAAACCCCCAAGCTGTGACTCTCTCATTTAGACAACCATGACTAAAGAGCTTCAGCAGTCAGAAATGAGAACGAGAGAGAGAGTCAAAGTAGATGTGAATCAGAGACTGCTTCTGCTTACGGTCACTGATTATCCACCGTCGTCATCCTCTGAGGCAAGCTTGGCACATTCATGCCCACTCAGCCCATTGCTTTGAACATTGTGGAAATACCTGCTTTCTCTGCTAAATTATTAAGCGTAGCCCAACTAATGTCCCAACAGCATTCTGGGCCCAAGCACAAATAATTGAGCTTTGATGCCCACTCAGAAAACACTGGGCCTAATTTTCAAAATGTAGACTGTTGGTAATGAGTCCAGTGATGTATGCCTTTTTTCTTTTTTTAATTTAAACTCATCTTGGATTTTGCCTTTGAGCTGGAAAATGGATGGAAAACCTTCATCCGCCCAACAGCTTAGCAAAAGCCACAAGTCTAATTTAGAAAACGCACACCTGGTACTTTTCTTCTTATTTTCCCTTGCAGCATATGAGATGCTCATACCCTCAGGAGCATATGACATGCTGTATGTGCACAGTTTTTTAATTTACAGTGCAGAAATATGTTTAGGATACAGAATAACAGGATAGTTCAACCAAAAATGATAGTTCAGTTATCGTTTACTCTTGCTCATGTCATTGCGAACCCATTTGACTTAATATTGAAGGCTGTTTTTCATGTGGCTTCAATTAACAGGACCTGACGCACACACTAAAAATTGCCTTGCTTGGTTTGTGTTTCACAGAGAAAAGAAAGTCTTTCGGGTTTGAAATGACAATAATTTTCATTTTTGGTTGAACTATCCCTTTAATAAGTTTAAACATTGTCAGACAAAATGTGCAAAAACAAATGTACCTGTAGGGGAAATCAACTTTTTCTCAAAACCTGTTTTACATTAATACTGATGAATGTATATTTATTGTTATGTAAACAAACCAATCAAGTCTGCTACAATTATGTCATTGTTTCTATTACAGTGACAGTTGTAAATGCCCATGAGGTATATGTTGTAAGCAAACTTTCTCCACAGCAACCTTGTGCTGTGTTTTTCAGTGCTGAATGCGGATATAACTAATTGGGATTGATGTGGTTTACTCTGTGAAGAAGATAAATTATTGTTCTCAAATTGAAGGCCTTGTGAAATTACGTGTTTTATGTTTTCACAACAATTTGCCTAGAAAATGTCAATTAACTTATAGGTCGCTCCCAGAATGTACAAAAAATAGACTTGATGGGATGTTTAATAGCTAAAATAAATTGGCAATTATTTTCTATTTTATCACTCGAATATTGGGCATACAGATCTCCCTGTTAGCATAAATTGTAGTTATAACATTCCCTGACCCGTTGGGCTGAGTGCTGACCTTCCAGATGTCTTAAATGTTAGCTTGTTAAGTTTAATTTGGTTCTGGCTCTTCAATGCATGCCAGGGTAGAAACAAGCCAGCACATAGGATTGTATTTAATCATTTCATTTTCTCTGCTTGATGCAATATGAGCTCAAATCATCCCCTGGACTGCTATGACTAAGCATTTGCCAGTTAAGATGCAAAATGAAAAGCAACTAAAAAGGTATTTAAACCTTTTTTTGTATACCACAAACACGCACAAGATTTAAGATGTTATGCATAATGGTTGTGCTTGAACCATAAATAAATTAGCATCAACACAGAGTTGTTTCCTCCATTCACCCCCCCCCCCCCCCCCAAGGAAAAACCGCACCATGTTGTGAGCTCCCACAGAAAGTCTAGATCTGCACCTCTTGCCCCCCCCCCCCCCCCCCTCTTTATAAATAATTCAAATATAGCATAACGTCAGCAGAATTGAAAACATTGCTGTATAGTTTTGCATGCACAGGCTCTTTGTTGTTGTTGTAGTAGTTCTAACTGAGAAAACCTAAATGCATTGGTGCAGTGCTGTACAAAGTCATGGTGTAATTTTCAGGGTGCAGCTCATATTCAGCCTCGTCACCCTAAATGTGCTTTTGATGAGGTGTCGGGTTCTCTCGCTCTGGAATAATTGGCAGAACCCTCTGTGACCTCTAGGGTCACTGGCAGGAGGCGTTGAGCTCAGTGAGAGGATTGTTTGCCCGTAGACGTTTGGAAAAGAAAGGTTGAAAAGTTCATACACTTTGATATCATGTAGAGTTTAATGCATCAGGTTTTACATCTGTTAATATTAGTTATCTGAAGCTCTATTACATTTTGATGATAATTCAGTCTTCACTGTCTCACTGTTTGGTGCCAGTTCTGTCTAATGTACTGTCTATTCCTATAACGTAGCCTCTTAACATGCAAAGGATTGTTTTTGAAGGAAAATTATGTTGACTTAAAGCTCTTTTTCCATTTAGGACGGCTTGACACCCCTGCTTTTGTCAGCTAGACATGCACACACAGAGGTCTGCCGGAGTTTATTGGACTGGGATGCTGACATCAACGCTAGAGACAAAAATGGCAGGTATGTTTCTGGTCATCAGTCATAATATTGAGACCGCTGATAAGAAAAGTTTTTCAATTTAAACACTATGCCCTGCTATTCTAAAGTGTCAAGTGAGCTGAATAAACTAAATTGGGATGCTAACAGAGCAACTAAACTGCACAACATAAATCATTTTAAGACAGAACACACTGCTTTTCAAAAGTTTGGGATCAATACGAAGGCTGATTTTGTTTGATGAAAAATACAGTAAAAATTTTTATATTATTTATAATATTATAAAATAGTATTTATTAAATTATATTAAATAAATATTAATAAATATGTGATGTCAAAGCTGAATTTTCTTTCAGTCTTTCAAAATATTTTAGAAATCGTTCTAATTTGCTGATTTAGTTCTCAAGAAACACTTAAATTTTTTTTCAGGATGAATAGAACGTTCAAAAGATAAGAATTTGTTTTATTTTATTCGAAATAGAAAACTTTTGTAACAATATAAATGTCTTTACTGCCACTTTTGATCAATTTAATGTGTACTTGCTAAATAAAAGTATTCATCTGTTCAGAACCGCTGTGATGTTGGCTAGTGAGAGCAGCTGTCCGGCCGCTGTCGAGCTGCTGGTGCAGAGGGGAGCTGACCTGCACATGGTGGACTCACTCGGCCACGACGTGCTCCATTATGCTAAACTGTCAGGCAGCAGCGAGGTCCGAACCGTTCTCAATCCGGCCCTCCAAAGACAGCAGTCGGAGTCAGGTAATTTAAAAGTGAATGTCAGTGCGAAGCCAATTTAGCTGTGAAGTTGTCATTTCAGATTATAATTGAAATTCCATTGGTCATACTTTACAGGTATATTCCTGTCACTATGAAATCTAAATGTACAATTCTTATTTGTATGGAGTTTTATTGCAGTATTTGCTATAAATAATATATCGTGCACATCATTTTTTAATTCATGTGCCCTCATAATCTTTAATCAAAATACCTTTCCCTCCCTCTTGCAATGACATCTCTCTTCGCTGATGATGTGTTTACTGGCGTTTACTCAACCCTACATTTTTTTGTTTTGTTTGAGAAGCCGTTTTACTCGAATATTCATCACAATAGGGAATAAAAGACTAACACAACTATCCATTTCATGACAACTTTAAGTCTAGTGCTGAAGTACATGTTTTTGCCATCTAATAGTCTTTTGGAGCTGCTTATAATTCCACATAGTTATTACTTTTACTAGCATGTAATATGAGTATTATAATGTAAAGTGTTGCTGTTCTATAATAACTAAATGATATTCCACTCAAAACTGAAGAATGTTAACAGATTTCTTCACATACTGTTGCAAGAATGTTGTTTGCTTAAGCAACTTCACACAAGCCAGAGTGCTGTTATACCGAATGTCACATCAGTGCAGCTGTGATTTTGGCTGTAAGCATGAGGCAGCTGTTGTTGAAGTAAGGGATAATCCACGGCTAGCCATGCATTAAAGGATTTTAATGCACAACGTAGAGGCGAAGAACCACCCGACGCAAAGCGGAGGTTGCCTCTGTCGTGAATTAAAATCCTTTAATGCATGGCTAGTCGTGGATTATCCCGCTTATACCTTGGTTATTTGCTAAGTTTAAAACAAGTTAAAGCTGTAACTGATGTTTACAGTGTAATTTTTTACAGACGGGTTAAAATGACGGTTATTTTCTTAAGTTACGGCTCGCTAGTTCTAGCACTTCGTCCGCTTTAAATAAAGTAGAGCCGTCGGATTGTTTTTATTTGAACAAATTATCACATTTATTTAAATTCATTATAGAGAGAGAGAGAGAGAGAGAGAGAGAGAGAGAGAGGAGAGAGAGGAGAGAGAGAGAGAGAGAGAGAGAGAGAGAGAGAGAGAGAGAGAGAGAGAGAGAGAGAGAGAGAGAGAGAGAGAGAGAGAGAGAGAGAGAGAGAGAGAGAGAGAGAGAGAGAGAGAGCCCAGCGAACGCACACCTGGCTGCCCGGTACGTGAGGTCCTGTCACGACAAATAAGCCTCCAGCAGGACAGCTACCAACTGTGGAAATATTAGAAGATTAGCATAGCAGAAGATTGCTATGTTTATTTTCATGTCATTTCTATTTTATATATAGAGAGAGAGAGAGGCGTGCACATCTCTTCTTTAAAGTCTGAAGTCCCCTCGTTGCTTAAGCATATAGCTAACATATGCTAACTTAATGATTCTTTAATGGATTTATTAAAATTATTTATGAATGACAGTCAACACTGACAGTGACAAGGCAATCTTTATTTGAACTAATCATATCATTTAAATTAATTATGTAGTGTGAAATAAAACCGGCGTCTCTAACCACAGTTTAGGCTACTATAAATATAAAGACACATTACATTTATTGAAATGCATGCAATTAAATACAATCAAAAAATCAAACAGTTGGATATTTCGTCTGGGGATTGTTTTACTCATCGTTATACTAATTGATGTTAAACTCAACATTTCCATTTATCGTGAAATTAGACATGGAAAAGGGTAGGGTTATTTCAGGTTTACGCTTGGAGGTGAAATTATGTTTCACTTTGCTTGTTGAGGTTCTAGATGTCAGTATGTCGCAATGTCAGGCAAAAATAAAGGTTTACAGTAACGGACGCGACTGTTAATGCGTTATTCGTAGTGACCCATGATAAATTTATTTCGTGTTTTTCCTAGAATGGGCCGTTTGTGACATTCAGTGGCACATGCCAATCAAATACAGACATGACACAAATAACACCTTTGAAAAAACTGACTTTAATGCGTTTTATTGACATTTAAAATACAACAAAATTAGGCTATTTATTTAGGATTTTGTGTCACAATTACGTCAGTATAGGTGCTCGAGTAATCTGTCAGTCACTACTGGAGGTGTCGCAATAATGTCAGTGACACATGCCACTTTCCACTGGCACATGCCAATGAAGACCGGATGTGCCAATATGCATAGTGACATGTGCCATTGGCTTCTGTGCGTCAGATGTCATGTCACTTAATGTTAATACTGCTACTGTCACTCTGTTTGCAAGCGTAACTGTGTTACTATGGTTACCAATGTTTATAGTGGCGGATTAATTTTGAACTGTAATCAAACTGACTGGAACTACCTGTGCATTAAACGGTTTTATTGCACACCTTCAAGCCAGTCAGAATCGAGTATTTAAACAGACCAAGGTATAATGTAAAATATACACTGGGATACAGTGAGGAAAGCCTGAGGGCTGAAATGTCAGTTTTTCCCCCCCAATGGCATTTAATAAAATAAAACAGTTGATATTATTTGTACGCGTATCATCATCTTGAAAGTTAAATTCTTTTAAAAGTAACTTGTGTTTTCTTTTCTGTCCTCATGTTGCTCACAGCTTATTGGCTCAACACTGCCATCTAGTGGCTTTTTTATTTTAAACCTCTTGCTTTCACACATCCAACGTTTTACAAATTTTCTCAGATATGTTTGATGAATTAATGAAAAAAAGGAAAGATAAAGACAGCATAACTAATGTTAGCACCAGGCAATGACATGCCATTTTCATTTTCCCCTCATAACCACACTCCATGTTTTCCCCTCCTGTATCTTTGCATGAGCAGATAAGAGTTCGACGAGAACCCCTCAGGTAAGCATTTTCATTTCATTCATTTTCATCCCCTCAACTTTGATGGTTTTTCTTATTTTCTGATTGACAGAACCTGCAAAGTTTCTCCATAGACAATTCAAATTCACATTTTAACTGAATGCTTAGTTCAATAGGAACAGTAGTGTCAGCCTCAAGCCAGGAGTTTTGATTGGATATTCCTTTATTTTTACATTTGACAAACATTCCCACAATGCAATTTTAGAAACCTGCACTGGCATTTGCCTCACCCTGTAGTGATAGTCTTCTTTTCCTAAACTAAGTGTGCAGTGTTTATTTCACTAACCACTTAAACACTTTACTTCGTCTTCCTCTCTCTCTCTCTCTCTCTCTCTCTCTCTCTCTCTCTCTATCTCTCTCTCTCTCTCTCTCTCTCTCTCTCTCTCTCTCTCTCTCTCTCTCTTTGCCACTCTCCTTATCACGCTACACAATCTCAGCATGGTCAAAAGTTAAATGAGGACAGAAGCTCCACTCCCAAAAAGAGAAAAGCACCTCCTCCTCCCATTAGCCCGATCCAGGTAAAGGCACACAGTGCTGAATCTGTAATCGGTAATGATCTCTGCACTTTCTAAAAGCTTTAGACGCAATTCTTTATGTAATTACTTCTGAATATTCAGCTGATAACTATTTTTCTGTATCCATATTGACTCTTACTGTCTCTAAACTTAGCCTCACTTTTACACTTTCCTTTGTCTTATTTTTCAGTCGGCTGGTATATTCTCACCACCTTATTTTACTCCAACTGATACTCCTTTGTCCAGCAAAAGTGATTCATCCAAAAGATTCAATTACAAGGTAAAATATTGAGCGTTAAGTGGTATCAGTATTAATAATACAAAAAAAAAATATATATATATATATATATATATATATATATATATATATATATATATATATATATATATATATATATATATATATATATATATATATATAAAATATATATGCCTAAAATGCTCTCTAGAATGTTAGGTTTTGAAATATTGTCAGTGGTGTAACAAAACACCTGTGTTAGATAGCTAATCTATAGGCATGTTGCTGTTATATGTTGTTCGTTATTTAATGACCTGATTAACTGGGTGTTCTTCACTTCCTGTTTGTTGAGGAGGAGGAGCTGAAAAGTGCTGTACTAAAGGATGAGATCGAGAAATTGCAAGAGGAAAAGAGCATGCTGCTCGAGACCATTGAAGATCTGAAGCAGATTGTGGAGCAGACTGAGCCCAAGGCGAGTACCGCATAGCCCTTTAATATTCCTTCATGTGGCAGCTGCTTTGATCTTCAGCCACTTTTGCTCTCTGGAACCCATTTTAACAGCTGCATTTTTACTGGCACTGGCCAGGTGAAGGACCTTGCTTTAGGGGACACGAAAGCAGACCTCTCATCCACACCACCAGTCTTGGCCTCAAACTTGCAGATGAGTTTTGTTTAAGTTTGTGCATCGTGTTTGAATTTCGACTAGTGATGCAAACCCGTGGGTCTTTTTTACGTGACTTACAGTCTTGAGTAAGCATTGAAAACCTCAACACCCAGAGAGACACTGTGTTTCGTGTTCAGTAATGATGTTCTTCAAAACAGCCTCTTATGTTTGGGAAATTTTGTGGCCTGCATGACTTCTCTTCATGTAGGAACAGAGCGTAAGGAATCAGTTTGTTGGTCTCAAGTGAGATTTTGATGCCTAAGGTCCAATAAAAAGGATATATAATAATCTATTGATGTCCTCCTGTTTTGAAACAGATGGAGCAGTCTGGGAATGCACATTTGTCATTGATTGCAGCCATGCAAGCAAAGATATCCTCTCTCTCCCTGGAAAACCAGCAGCTTGCCCAAATAATAAAGGTAACTCACTGTAAAAAAAACTAAAAAACAAAACATTGGGGCAGAACTGTCTGTATAAGCAGTGTTAGACTGGGAAACCTGTTTGGAAATTTTTACAAATCTGTTTTGTCGGTCGGAAATTGCACACAGAACTTTAAGTAAAGAGTATTTGGAAATAATTATGGGCATTGCAAGTCATTATCTTGATTTTCAAGAGCATTTATCTTTTCTCACCAAGCAGAAACGTCCAGCTCCTCAAGGAGAGGAAGGCCAGGGAAATTCCCGTCCAAACAGCATCGAATCCAATGCCTCGTACCACTCCACCCGTGCTGATTTTGAGCTCTCCAGCGACGTGCACATCCACACAGGTGACGAAGAGGATCTTTCGGAGATGTCTGTTCTGGACATTAGCAGTTCCTCAATCAAACATGAGATGGAGGAGGATGGGAGGTTGAGTACAGATAAAGAAATCGGACTGCTACGGGATGCGCTGGAGAATCTGCAGTCTAAACTTCTTGAGTCCAGAATGGAGAACCACTCCCTTCAGGCCAAACTCAACACTGACCTTGAGAAAATTGAAGTTGCATCTAAAAGCATGGGCGAAGATAATCAAAAATACCAAGAAGCTTGGCAAGAGTTACAGCTGAGGGGAGATTCTGTGATTCCACAAGAGGACAATGTGGTGCAGAAGTTTCAGTATTTGAAAAGCTGCCTGGAGCAGGAGGTCAAAGATCTGAAGGGAAAGTTGGCCAAGTCGCAGGAGGAGCAAAAACAAGATGCTTGTTTGATAAGGGATCTTCAGGCTCAGCTCAAAAGTGTCCGTTTATCTGAAGTTGAGCGCCAAGAACTGAAGAACACCTACAGCGTTTTGGCGGAGAACATCAACCAGGAGAAGACACTGTTGATTGAGAAGTACAAGGAGTCTCAAGAAGAGATCAAGATGCTTCAGGAGGCCCTTCGTGGCACTGTGCCGGTGGAGGCTGCTGCCAAAGACTTTGAGGAGATGAAGGCAGAGCTTGGTGAGATTATCGATGGGCTGCAGCGGCGGCTTTTGGAGCTCTCAAAGTCGTACAGCGAGGCTAAAAGCGAGCTTAGCACTGCGCGCAACCAGCTGCAGGCTAAAGCTTCAGAGCCTAAGGACAAGGCAGATGTGGTCTGTTTCACCAAGGAGGAGCATGAGCAGAGAATTCAAGAGCTGGCGATCAAGATCAAGGAAATGCAGAACGTTCTGAAGGACACTGAGGCTAAGCATCAAGCGGCGCAAAAAGAAATTGCCCAGGTTAAACAAGATGCCGAAAACCAAGCTCAATCATCTGTAGACATTGCAGACCACACCCAGGTTGTGGCATCCATGGGGAACGCTATCAAGAACCTAGAGTTGGAAGTTGAAGATCTTAAAGAGCAGCTTGCCCAGAAGACCTTGCAGGTGGATGCTTTGCAGAACAGACTGACAGTTGAGAAGGATGTAACTCCAGATGATTCATTATCCCGACTGGAATATGAGCAGATGAGGGAGACGCTGGAGGATGAGATAAGTCACCTGAATCACCTACTGAAGGATGCTCTCAGGAAACAGGATGAGATGGCCCTGGAGGTGACTGCTGCTTGGCAGGAGGTGAAGGATGGCAGGAATGAGAGAGAAGCGGCGCAGGAGCTGGCGTTGTGCAGGGAGCAAGAGTGCAGTGCATTGAATACCAGGTACAAGGAGGCTCAGGATATCATTGTCCAGATGAAGAAGCAGGTTGAGAACCATGTGATCTCAGAGAGAGAGAAGAATAAAAAGGTGCTGATTCTCCCACACACAGTTCTGTCTAAATTGTTGTGTCATATGAGCACCTAATGTGCCGTGTGTTTGTTATCTACAGATTGATGAGCTCTCAAAAGAAATCATGAAGTTGAAGGATGCTCTGAACAGCCTTTCACAGCTGTCATACACCACTAGCACCCCTAAGAGACAACAGAGCCAGCAGGTGGACTCGCTCCAACAGCAGATCAAACAACTGCAATATCAGCTTGCTGTATGTTACAAATCTTGTTCTGCCATAAATTAGCAAGCTCGGTTTCACTATAGGAAAGATAGCAAGTGAACTGTTCAAAAGTTTGGGTTCGGTAACTTCTCATGTTCACCAAGGCTGCAGATATTTTTTACCAAAAATACAGTAAAACTGTAATATGATAAAATATAACAATTTAAAACCATTTCTATTTTAATATATTATATATATATATATGTATATATATTATATAGGTTAATATATATTCTTTGATGAATAGAAAGTTCAAAAGAACAGCATTTATGTAAAATAGAATCTTGTAACATTATAAATGTCTTTATTGTCAGTGTTGATCAATTTAGATCATGCATCCTTGCTGAATAAAAGTATAATTTTTTATTAATTTCTAGCCCCAAACTTTTGAACGATAGTTTGTAATATAAAGCAGCATAGAAAATTTTTTTTTTTTTTTTTTTGAGCATGACAGATGCATCATACACTCACTTTAGGGCTCAAAATAGCTTTCCAAACATATAACAGTATTTGCTTTTTTTGTGCAATAGGAGTCCAAGAAACGTCATCATGAAATTGTCTCAGTCTACCGGATGCACCTTCTTTATGCTGTCCAGGTCCGTATTGATTTCTGATCAGTTTTTTATTACAGTGTGTACACATAATATATCAACATTTTAATGTTTCCTCCTATGTTAAAGGGATAGTTCAGCCAAAAATGAAAATTAACCCAGGATTTACTCACCCTCAAGCCATCCTAGGTGTATATGGCGAATACATTCAGAGATATATTAAATAATGTAATGTTTAATAGCTTTTTCAAGCTTTATTCGGTTGTTAAGTCTGACGTCACGCAGCAGCGCTTCCGGGTCCTAACGCATCCAAATCTCATGCCACAAGAAAAACAACAAACGGTGCTAATATACACACACACAATGTGGTGTAATACTAAAAAAAAAAAAAAAATTCTAATCATAACCTTTATCTCCATACCAAAATTCCAGATGGCCAGACAGTGATTCATCTTTAATAAAGGCCTTCCGGCATGCACTATCAAACCCTTGCAACTGATCCAGAATGCAGCGGCAAGGGTGGTCTTTAACGAGCCGAAGAGAGCGCACGTCACGCCTCTCTTCATCAGTCTGTACTGGCTGCCAATAGCCGCTCAAATCAAATTCAAGGTACTCCTGCTCACCTACAAAGCAACCACCGGCTCTGCACCAATATACCTAAACTCGCTTCTTCAGACATACACACCCTCCAGAAGCTTACATTCTGCAAGTGAACGACGCCTTGTGGTGCCATCCCAAAGAGGCATAAAATAACTCTGACGGACCTTTTCCGGGACCGTTCCCACCTGGTGGAATGACCTGCCTATCTCAATTCGACAAGCTGAGTCTGTAGCCATTTTCAAAAAACATCTAAAGACACATCTTTTCCAGCAGCACCTAACCAATCAAGAATAGCACTTACCATTCTATTCATTTTCTGTTTGTCTATTTATAAAAATAAAAAGATAAAAAAGTTCTGTCCTATGTGTTCTGTGCTAGATTAACTGAGACATGTTACAGCTCTTGCATATTGTTGCCCTTGACTGTTTTAAGTTGCTTCTATTTCTCTCAATCGCTTTGGATAAAAGCGTCTGCTAAATGACTAAATGCAAATGTATAAATCGTTAAAATATTAATGTCTGTGGCGCTGTGAGCACAGAGACTGTTGTGTAGACTGTAAGTATTTAAAATATTTAACTTTTTAAAATGTTTGATGTTTAATATGAATAAAAAGCGCTCATAAACGTCCGTCAAAGGCATTCTCAAGTGAAACGAGTTGAGGCTTGGACCCAGAAACGGCGTTTCTTACGTCACAACTTAACAAACGGATAATGGCAGTGAATAGAGGATGATCATTTGAAGCCCAAAAAAGTGCATCCATCCATCATAAAAGATATCCACGCAGCTCCGGAGGGTTAATAAAGGTCTTCTGAAGCGAAGCTATGCATTTATATGAGAAAAATATCCATATTTAAAACTTTAAAAACTAAACAGACGGACGTACGCATCAATTTACGGTGAAAGAGTAACCCCTGACCTGACGCATGGCATATTGACGAACACGGAAGCACAGAGGTAGTTTGGCCCCACCCTCCTACGTACTTCCGCTCAATTTTATTTATTTTTTTACTTCAGAACGTTGTCTGGGTTTGCGGTATATTTGCTGGTTTTCTCCAGCCAAATTGTGTCCAATCAGTGAACAGAGGGAGTGGCTGAGAACGTTGATGTTGTGCGCTAGTTTGAGTTGTAGTTCAGTAATGGCGGCGGAGAAAAATGCGAGCGAAGCCATTCGGTCCGTTGTGGCACAGCTGCCGAATATCCAGACACAGTGTCGTGTGGATTACTGTTATGATGGATGGATGCACTTTTTTGGGATTCAAAATCTCGTCCTCTATTCACTGCCATTATAAAGCTTGGAAGAGCCAGGACATTTATTTAATATGTCTCTTGATTTTATTCGTCTGAAAGAAGAAAGTCATATACACCTAGAATGGCTTAAGTGTGAGTTAATCAAGGGGTAATTTAAATTTTAGTGTGAACTATCCCTTTAAAGAGACTGCAATGTCATAGTACCACTGTTACAACAATATTGTATTTATGTATTTAATAATATTGCATTTATTCCCATCCATATACTGTTTTATCTTATTATTAAATTATTTCAGGTTTTGTTTTGTTTTTCTCACAGCTTTACTTTTACTTTCAACTTTTAAACTCTGAAACCTTTCCTTTCAGGGCCAGATGGATGAAGATGTGCAAAAGGCTTTGAAACAGATACTTGTAATGTGCAAAATGCCAACCGAGGCCAAGTGAAGGAGCCAGTACTGCAATTGTTCATGATATGCCAAAAAACATTGATGAAAGGAAATTCATGTGAGAACTAAAGTCCATGATCCATCAATCAGAATGACACATGTAGTCAAGCATTGCAAATGAAATCGCCATTGGCTTTCCCCAGATATTTTGGAAACGTATAGCGAACTTGAGTGATTTACGAAAAGAGTGTGCACAGTGACTTAGTTCATGCAGTGCCAGACAAAAATCCAATCTACAGTCTACAATTTTCAGAAATCTATTTTGACAACAGTTTTATTTTTGTATATTGTCAAAGAATTTGATCAGTATTTGATCCTGTTTGCAAGGTAATCCAAATTTGTTTGTCAGTTTGCATTGAGGTAGAATGCAAAAACGAAGCACAATGTATATTCTAGTATGTTTGCCTGCAGAGCAGTCCATCACAATGCACCTTTTACAACCGTATTTTCTTTCTTTTTCAGTTGTAATGTGTGGACTTTCTTAAATTGCAGCCACCTGTAGTATCTACATGATGTGAAAAGTGAAATGGTGCAGTGTTGTAGGACGTTGTGACGCTTTCAGTTGTTTTTCAGAATGTGCTTTACAAAATGCCCATCCGTCAAATGCACTTTCTTCAGTAAGTAGTCAGTATTTCTTTGATGCCCGCATTTACCTGCCATTTCCAGGACACCTAATGGGTTGTGTCCATGTGCCTCTGCTCATTTGTAAGGCCCATGGTAGTGTTTTGGAGACCATAACATATGAAGCTGCACTATATTTCTTTTGCATTATGCTTGGCCCAGCCAGCCTGCTGCACTAAAACATTTTAGTTTTACAGTCGACTTTGCCTGCACATCCTAAATATGTAGTCTGTAATGAAGTCATCACACGTTAAACAATTACTGTAGTTAGTTATGTACTAAAGGCTCCAGTGACAGTGAGGGGTGAGTTAGCCCTAGCACTTCAGTGTAGTTGTGGAAAAAATGAGATGGTAGTTTGTTTGTCAGTGTAAGAATAAACACTTTAGGAGTTGGGCCGTATGAAGGATTTTTTGACACCTAAAGAGTTAACAAGCTTTGTAAGTGTTAAGAAACATACAGTAGCACTTGAAACATGCTATTCACCTGTAGAGCATGGTTTAGATGTTATTTTATCCATGCACTAAAGCCTAGCTTATTACCTGGTTTAGTATAATGTTGTAGCTTTTTGAATGTAATTTGAGGGACGCATAAGATCAACTTTTTTTTTCTTTTTTTTAAGTGTCCCTTACCTAGAAATTGCCATCTTTGCTTTTTGTTTATCCGTTAACTGTCCTGAGAATCTTGCAATTGCTTGCAGAGTGCCATTGCATTACTAAACAAGTTCATAATATACAAAAACACATTTGTCATAGATCATAGAAAATGATCAACAAGTATCTGATGCTCTCGATTTCTGTTGAAGTGAAGAGTTTGCATGCAAAAAAACCTGCCTTGTTGAATACTCATGATATTGTCGTTGAGCTCTTACCTGTCATATTATATGATCAGTTCATAGTCAGTTTTTTTTCTGTTGTCTTTGTTATTGAGTCAGTATTTTGCTTAGTAATTAAACTCATGAACTGGTTCTTATTTGTCTTCAATGTAGCAAAAAAAAGTTCTTATGTAAGAACTTGATTCTTAGTTTGTATTCTACAACTGTGAATACTGCTTGAAATACAGATTCACAGAGGCAGGAAAAGTCCTGTCTTCTATTGGCAAATGGTGATTCTGCATTGAGTTTTTATTGTTATTGTTTGGTTTTATTGTATAATCTGCTGGAACACTGTACATTGATGCTCATGGGCTTCTTGTGCGTCATCAACAAACTTGCTATGAATTCTAACTAGCTCTTAGACCTTATGAGTAACAGTTTTGTGGTAACACTTTACAATAAGATTTAATTTGTTAACAGATAATCAAATAACTAAAGTCACAGTTACCAGCATTTTATTAATCAATCATTTGTATTAACTAACAAAAATTGCTCATTGTTAATGTTAGCTAATGCTTTAGCTAATGTTGACAAAAGAAGCTAAAGTAATGGCATTGCCGTCATATTTAGAAAGTTGTATAACAATTTGAAAACATTTTCTTGGGCTGTCAAAATAATACTGTACAAATTGAGGATTTTAATATTTTACATGCCTCTATTTTGCAAAGGTTGCCCTGGAAAAACAAACGCAAGAACAACAACTCAGGCCAGCATGTGAGTTCCATTTCCTGTTGGTAGTTTCTTGAAATTGCTGCTTTGGTGAAGAAGGCCACTGTCAAGGTGTTTTGATGCCATTTTGGCAAGGAGAGCAACCGTCAGCGCCTGAAGGCCGATCCAGGGACAATAGACCATCTTACTCTGAGCACACAGCATTAGAATGTTCTTGGATGTCATGCCAACTGAACTCTGGGTAATGTCACCACTGTACCCTCTGGTATGTTCCTTCATAGCTTTGTCCTTAGGCAATAGCAGAAATACCAGTAGCTTTACTTGGACACAGATTAGTTTTAAGATTTTAAGCTATATGTATTATTCTTCTGCCCCAGCAAATGGGATCAAGAACAATCCCTCTGCATCCCACCTTTGCTAATTATGTTTTATTTACAAAGTTCGGGAGGAACTTTGACTAAGTTCATGTCATTCCAACCTGGGGCCTGTACCATGATGGTAGTTTAACAAACTCAGGGTTACAGGATTAGTTTCGAGTTGACAAAACCAAACCAATCTATTCAGGCTTTGTTGGTCCCATGATGCTGATCATCAGCTTTCTCTGTCAACTCAGGCTTTTATCCTGAGTTTAGCTGTGACATCAGCCAATCACATGCTGTGGATCAGTGAAACTTCTCACGAGAGAAGCAGTGAGATTAATTTCTCTCTTCTGCGGAATATTACACGATTGAAAAATATTAAGAATTTAATCAAATTTACACAGCAAGAAGAAAAGAGCTGTCTATGAAAGAGGACAACTTAAAGAGAAATCTTATTCGTCAATGCAAGTAAAAGTTATAGTTTAGTTGATATATAGAGAGATTTTAACATTTAAGCTCACATGTAGTAATTTTTATAGCTTTATTTATTGATTTTAAAGCTTATTTGTATGACCTTTTATATAGGCTATTTATATTAATTTTAACAAAGTGCCTATAAATGATTGATTAACTAGAATGATACATGTGTAATTGATTATGGGTATAATAATTACATAAACGATATCTAAATCATTCAAAATTATTATTATTATAAATAAGCATGGTTAAAAGCCAGACGCTTTAGTCTTTAAAAACCATTTGCTATGTAGTAACCTTTAATTTGGAGTAGAAACTGGGGGAGTGACTGTATTGCATCAGAGGTGTGCCCACAGCAATTTCAGTTTGAGATCTCTTATCTAGAACATAACCTGCCTTGGAGCAGGTTAGCCGTGGAGCATAAGTTACTATGGAGATGAACACTGCTAAAAGGCAAACCACTTTAATGGTACCTAAAACCCAGGATTGGCACAAACTAATCCTAAACATATCTGGCTAGCCAGCTAAACTGGCTTCATGGTATAGGCCCCAGCTGTCAGAAATACATAATCAACCTGTCTACCCAATCAGCACAAGTGGAGGATTATATAAATACCCAGTCAACTCACCAATGTTCCTCGACAGTTTTTCAGCATCCCTCCACCTCCCCGTCTTCTTCACACTCACCTGGTTAATTGCTAACCAGAGACAAGGGGGGAGTACTCTGGGTTTGGGCCAAATACTGAGCTCCGAGCCCTCTCCTCGGACAGCACGCCAAATACGCATAATATTTACTTTATGATTATTTGTAAGTGTGAACTCGTGAACGGCCCTTGTTGTAGTACGCCAAAGTAACAGTTGTTTCAGCTAGATGGTGCTGTTGACCAATAATACTTAGAAAAGTACTTCAGGCTACATTAAGGATAAAGCATTGAAATCAAATATTCAGTCATTCAAATCATATTCGGAGGATATCAAGTTTTTTTTTTTTTTTTTTTTGATGTTCCATTTTATGCTGAATTACATGTGTAATGAAAATTTTGCTCTTCATCGTTTTAATGATATTTTATGCATTTAAAAGCATAACAGAAAGGCCCATGCAAAAGGCCTTTAAACACTCAAAATAGTTTAGTTTATCTCTATATCAGATACGCTTGTCTTTTAAGCATTTATTCCACCTTTGTCAAATACACAATTTACGTTTTATTTACTAAGATTTCACTGGGGGTTTTTTTTAATAGTTAAAGTTAAGTTGTGTTTCATCTTGACTAACAATGTTCACTTACCATTAAGCGCAAGGAGCAAAAAATGGCTTATTGAATAGTAACCTGTAGGATGTTGCAGAGGGACCATGTTTGTTGAGGTGCAGTTAGCTACATGAAATCCGTTTATGTGTTAATGTATTCCACACACGGGTGCAGTTAGGTGCATATTAAGTTATTTTCCCTTGATTTGAAGCTGGTATTTAATTTATTTATTATTTTTGCCACCTCAATGAAATCACTGGGTCTATACTCTTGACATTTGCCGCAGCTGTGCTTCAGGCGACTCAAGTTCGAGTCCTGGCTCAAGGTTTGGGCTTCTCAAGCCAACATCAAAGTTTACTTCACAAACTTTAGCCTCTAGTTTCATCGCATCAAGTTGACAATGCATTTTGCCTTCAGAAAGACCACATGCGTTCTCCAAACCTTGACAGCATCGTCACCAGAATCTGATACGCCTAAATGGAACCAGATGTAGTAATTGCATATCAAAACAGACAGGATCATAGTATTAATGACATCATTCCCAAATCTGCTGTCCTTTATTGAATAGACCGTCGAAAGCGATGAACTTGTGAGGAATTAATGCAGCTCAGGGACTTTCGAGCCCCTGAAGTCTCGTTCCCTCTAATGGCTGCTTTTATATTCAGACACACCTGACTCATTGAAAATCAAAGCGTGGAGGCCCCTTTTCACAATGACTCAAAACTAGCTGGAGGATCAACCTGGTGAGAGGGGCGACCGTGTTTGCAGCCAAGTGACAGAGAATTTATGGGAGCACTTAGGCTTCTCGGGAAATAAGTAAGAAAGAGAGAACGAGTAAAAGAGGCAAACACTTGTCTATGAGTGGCTTATTAAAAAGGTGAGAAGTGAGTGTACTGTCTGGAAGGGGGAATAATTGTGCTCTTAAAAGGGACTTCAAAAGGCCAGTCGTGTCGGTGGAAAACCGTTAGCAACATGTGAAGGAAATGGCTCATGAGGGTCCGCCGCGCTATTGGCATGTGGTGGATCAAACCGTCTGGGGCGGAGGAACAGTAGACACCATATGTCAACTGTCCTCTTGTCCATCTTTTTTTGTGAAACCACATTTGTCTCCCTGCTGTTATGTTCTTTGAAATGGGCTAATATGGCACAATATGGTTGGTTATAACCTGCATTGCAGTTAAATCTATCAATGGTTTTCAAGATAAGCTGCTTCCCAACAAACACAACAACGTTGTAAATTGTATTTAGTCTGTTTTTTTTTGTTTGTTTTTTTCACTTTATAAATACTCAAATCAACACTAGCTCATAATGTGGAGCTGTTGAACTTTGGTCTGGTTTTGTTTCTGTAGTAGACTAAACACGATATTCACATTTTTAAAAAAGACATACAAGGTTTTCACAATGCAAAATGTTTTACTTTGTTTTTTGTTTTGTTTTTAAACCTGGTTTCTAAAACATTTTTTAAATGAAATGCAACCAGAATGTGTCTTTTCTATGACTAATAATTACAATCTACACATGTTGTACTAGAGAGTACAGTAATGTTTTGAGCTAGCAGCAGTTTGTTAATTTCAGGGCTAATACAGTTTCAGTTATTGCAGCAGAAAAGGCTACAAGGTCTGTTCTGCAGAGGCTGGCAAACAACCAAGCCTCCTTCCTTTGCTGGTTCTGCGTTGCAGTGGGGATTAGATGTTCTCTGCAAGTTTATTCATGGTATTATAAAATGATGATGTAGATTCAATGGCTTACAAAGTGGATACTGAACTGATTTTACTAACTCACTGGATTGAGCAGTGATATCAAAATTATGGTCTCCTTTGATTTATTTCCAACCACTCCAGATGTGGTTTATTAAATAGCTTTAAGGGGATAGTTCATCCAAACATGACAATTCTGAGATCATTTACTCACAATCATGTCATTCCAAATCTGTATTACTTTCTTCTTTAGGACAATGCTTTTGGACCCCAGTGACTCATTGTATGGACAAATGGACACATTTTTTTTCTGGGGACACAGCGACGCGAGGGCTGGGTCTGTCCTCTCCATGGCCAGAGCAAGCAAGTTCACCACCTTGTCCTGAAAAGGAGTGGTGGGAACTTTGGGTACATATCCTGGCTGTGGTCTCAAGATTACGTGAGTCAGCGGGCCCAAATTCCAAGCACGTTGCGCTGACTGAAAATGCCTGCAGGTCCCCACCCTCTTGATGGACGTGAGTGCAGTCAGGAGTACTCAGAAGTTTTAAAAAATAAAAAAACAGTTGCCAGACGCCACCAGCATTTTTGATAATTTTCACAATTTTCATGGCCCCCAGAATATTTTGTTGTATGAATATCTGAACATGCAATATATTAAAAGGAAGAACAGAAACATCTCGGTTACGTATGGTAACCCTCGTTCCCTGAAGGAATTGAATTGGAATCATTTCAGGGAGCCCCTATCAGCTTCGAGATATAGAGAACGGGCCAATGGGCCACCGACTGCCACGGGTTGCGGAGGACTCGACAGGGTTCACCTATCCTTAGGGGAACTCGACTGGAGCAGATAAGCGCACATATCCGTTCCATGGGGAAGGGAATGGCGCAGCAAGCCGACACTAGAACGGGCACTCCGGTGTTACTGACTATTGGAAGCGAGCACACGGGAAGCTAGCGGCTCTACACGCAGGCTATAGAATCTAGCAAACGTGTTAGGTGTTGACCAGCCCGCAGCTCTACAAATATCTGTCAGCGAGGCGCCACGAGCCAACTCCCAGGAAGAAGCAACACCCCTAGAGGAGTGGGCTCTTAACCTGAGCGGGCAGGGCACGTCTTGGGTTTCATACGCCAAGATGATGGCATCCACTATCCAGTGGGCCATCCTCTGCTTGGAGACAGCCTTTCCTTCTGCTGTCCTCCGTAACAGACGAAGAGCTGCTCTGAGGTCCTGAAGCTTTGTGTTCTATCTACATAGGTCTGCAGGGCGCGGACCGGACAGAGAAAAGCTAGGGCTGGGTCTGCCTCCTCCGAAGGCAGCGCTTGCAGGCTCACCACCTGGTCCCGGAAGGGAGTGGTGGGAACCTTGGGCACGTATCCAGGCCGGGGTCTCAGGATTACATGAGAGTTACCAGGCCCGAATTCTAGGCACGATTCGTCGACCGAAAATGATGAAAAAACGATTCGTCGGGGCCTGCAGGTCCCCTACCCTCTTGATAGAGGCCAATGCGGGCAGGAGTACTGTCTTTAGTGACAGAACTCTCAACTCAGCTGACAGCAAAGGCTCAAAGGGCGCCCTCTGCAGTGCGGTAAGCACCAGAGTTAAGTCCCAATAGGGTATAGAGGGAGGGCGAGGCGGATTTAGTCTCCTCGCCCCCCTCAGGAACCTGACGATCAGATCGTGCTTACCTAAGGACTTTCCATCTACGAAGTCATAATTAGCGGCAAAAGCGGCAACATACACCTTGAGGGTGGAGGGAGACAGCCTTCGCTCCATCCTGTCTTGTAGAAAGGAAAGCACCGAGCTGATCGTACACCTTCGGGGGTCTTCTCGGCGAGAAGAGCACCAGTCGACGAACAGGTTCCACTTCAACGCATAGAGGGAGCTCTACCACGTTCTGTGGCAGGCCACCTAGAACCTCTGTGTCCCGTCCAGGGACCAGAGTCAGGAGGTCCTTCCTCAGAGGAATGGGCCAAGGAGGTACTGTCGCGAGGAGCATCAGTTCCGGGAACCAAGTCCGGTTGGGCCAATACGGAGCAACCAACAAGATCTGCTCCTCGTCCAAGAAGGCTCACTGGGGGAAACGCATATATGCGTAGGCCCCGGGGCCAGCTGTGTGCCAGAGCATGTGAGCCAGAATAAAACAACTGGCAGTGGGTTGTGTCCGGGGCGGCAAACAGGTCTACCTGTGCGGTCCCAAAGCGACTCCAGATCAGCTGGACCACCTGGGGGTGGAGTCTCCACTCTCCGGGAAGCACCTGCTGACGTGAGAGCTCGTCGGCTGCACGATTGAGCAGGCCCGGAATGTGAGTGGCACGAAGCAACCTCAGATGCTTCTGACTCCACAAGAGGACATGGCGGGCGAGTTGTGACATGCGATGGGAGTGTAGACCACCCTGTTTGTTGATGTACACAGCGGCTGCAGTGCTGTCCGTACGGACCAGAACGTGCTTGCCTCTGAGCGGCCCCTTGAGGCGGCTGAGTGCAAGACGAACTGCTAACAACTCCAGGCAATTGATATGCCATTGCAGTCTGGGCAGCCGAGAACTGTTGGGCGAAGCTCTCGACCGCGTCGCCAAACAACCCGGCCGATGAGATGGGGGAGTCCAGGAACCGGTACTTGTCGGTCTCCCTCATGTCAGCCAGGTTGAGCCAGAGATGTCGCTTCTGGACCACTAAGGTGGACATCGCCTGACCGAGGGAATGGGCGGTGACTTTCGTCGCCCGGTGGGCGAGGTCCGTCGCCGTCCGGAGCTCCCGGAGGAGCTCTGGGTCAGGCCAACCATCATGCATGTCCATGAGCGCTTGGGCCTGGTGCACCTGGAGCAAACTCATGGCTTGCAAAGCGGACGTGGCCTGTCCACAGGACCTGTAAGCCTTCGCAACTAGGTTGGAAGAGAACTCACAGGCCCGGGACGGGAGACGTGGGTCACCGCACCAGTTGGAGGCGTTCGCCGGGCACAGCTGCATGGCAACGGCCCGCTCAACTGGTGGGATCCCCACGTAACCCTTAGCCTGTCCGCCGTCGAGGGTAGTGAGGAGGGAGGAGCCACTAGGTCTGTTTCTGGCACTGAAAGGCGCCGTCCACGACCTAGTCAGTTCCTCATGCACCTCCGGGAAGAATGGTACCGGAGCGGGACGCTGAGAACCAGCGCGACCTGCCCCGAGAAGCCAATCATCCAACCTGGAAGGTTCGGGACGTGGTGGAGGGTTCCACTCAAGCCCGACCTTCCCAGCGGCCCGGGAAAGCATAGCCCTCAACTCGGGGTCCGACTCGACCGTTGTCACTCTCCCAGAGGGAGGCAGTACAGCCGAATCTTCATCCTCCGAGGACTGGAACTCCCCCTCCGATGCAGCGATCGACATCTGCTCATCCGCGGGTGCCCCGAAAGTCACCGCTGGACGCCCATGGGAGGGGCCAGCAGTTTCCTCCGGAAGCACCACCGGCTGAGGGATCAGGGGCCCGCGGAGGCTCGCTCGGCGGGTTTGCCCTTAATGTAATCCTCAGATCACCCTGGGCATCCGTCGAAGTAGGTCTATCCTGCTGGGCAGGGATAGCTCTAGATCGAGGTATGCAGAGGGGGACTCCACCTTCCCGAAGGTAGGAGAGTCTAGATCTAAGCTCCAAGATAGTCATGTTCCCGCAGTGGGAACACGAACTATCCACAAATGCTGCCTCAGCGTGCTGAACGCCCAAACATGTGAGACAGCGATTGTGACCGTCAACGGGTGAGAGGGAACGACCGCATCCAGAAACGCACGGGTGGAATGACATCTTGAAAAAGACGCAGTGTCACACCCATGTTGCTCTTTTTGTGAGGAAACGCTCTTAAAGATGTGCTGAAGCACCCAGGGATGACCGCCACAGAATACAGGCGATAGTGCAGCCTGTATCTGTACTCACTGTACGCCCTCACCAAACCTTACAGAAATTTGGGTTGCTGTGAAAACAGCAGTTTTTGTGCAGCTGTGAGCACGCGGTCGCACTGATCTGTGCTTTAACGCCAACGCCTGCGATCCTCTTCTTCCTCTGGTCTGTAGTAGACTCTCTTTCTCTTTGCTGATACAGCAGTCGAAACTCCGTGATAATGCCTGTTCGGCTCCGAAGTGAATGACAATAGTGCACTGCTCTCGCTTCCTGTTCCCGGAGAGCGAGATGCAAATCTTGCACGCCAATGGCCCATTGGCCCGTTCTCTATATCTCGAAGCTGATAGGGGCTCCCTGAAGTGATCCCAATTGGTCGATGACGTCCGACGTACGTCGAACGTGACCGACTGAAAGGGAACTCTGCTTTTAAACAAAAAAAAAATATTCTAGCTTAATGCATGGGTTTTTTTAAAGTTTCATAAAAAAGCAAGATTTTGAGCAAAATCGCAAGACTACATCCAGATTGGATTCACAACGATTATCAACAGCTGCTATAACAGCTTCAACTCTTCTGGGAAGGCTTTCCCAAGGTTTACGGGTATGTTTATGGAAATTTTTGACCATTTTTCTAGAACCACATGTGTGAGGTCAGGCACTGATGTTGGACGAGAAGGCCTGGCTCACAGTCTCCTCTCTAATTCATCCCAAAGGTGTTTATCGGGTTAAGGTCAGGACTCAGGTCAGGTGCAGGCCAGTCAAGTTCCTTCACACCAAACTCGCTCATCCATGTCTTTCTGGACCTTGCTTTGTGCACTGGTGCGCAGTCATGTTAGAACAGGAAGGGGCCACCCTTACACTGTTCTGTTCACATAAAGTTGGGAGCATGAAATTGTCAAAAATGTCTTGGTATGCTGAAGCATTAAGAGTTCCTTTCACTAGAACTAAGCGGCCAAGCCCAACCCCTGAAAAACAACCCCCACACCATAATCCCCCCACCACTAAACTTTATACTTGGCACAATGCAGTCAGGCACGTACTGTTCTCCTGGCAACCGCCAAACCCAGACTCGTCCATCAAATTGCCAGACAGAGAAGTGTGATTCGTCACTCCAGAGAACACGTCTCCACTGCTCTAGAGTCCAGTGGCGGCGTGCTTTACACCACTGCATCCGAAGCTTTGCATTGCACTTGGTGATGTAAGGCTTGGATGCAGCTGCTCGGCCATGGACACCCTCTCTGTGATTTTACGTGGCCTACCACTTTGTGGCTGACTTGCTGTTGTTCCCAATTGCTTCCACTTTGTTATAGTACCACTAACAGTTAACCGTGGAATATTTAGTAGTGAGGAAATTTCACAAATGGACTTATTGCACAGGTGGCAACCTATCACGGTACCACACTTGAATTCACTAAGCTCCTGAGAGCGACCCATTTTATCACAGATGTTTGTAGAAGCAGTCTGCATGCCTAGGTGCTTGATTTTATACACCTGTGGACGTGGAAGTGATTGGAACACCTGAATTCAATGATTTGGAGAGGTGTTCCAATACTTTGGCAATATTGTGTAGCTCTGGCTTGAGTGATAATGTCTACCACCGGCCATTTAAAACTGCTGCACATGGAGGTTCCAGAGATCTGGACGCAGGTGTCAAAAATGGTGCCCTCTCCCTGAGAAAGCAGGTCCTTCCACAGGGGAATCCACCAGGGAGGGGATATCACAAGGAGCATAAGGTCCGAGAACCAGGTCCGGCTGGGCCAGTAAAGCGCAACCATCAAGAAGTGAGCTGTCGTGAGAGCGCGTCGGCCACACGATTGAGCTTGCCCAGAATGTAAATGGCACAGAGCGACCTGAGCCGCTGTTGATTCCAGAGGAGGAGATGGCAGACGAGTTGTGACATAAATGTAGACTGCCCTGGTGGTTGATGTATACCACCGTAGCAGTGTTGTCCTTTCGGACCAATTGCATCAGCAGTTGAAACCAGCGCAGGGCCAGCAGTACTGCTAGCAACTCGAAGCACTGCAGACACTGATATGCCACTGCATTCGAGGTCCTGTCCTGGAGCCTGAGGCTGCATCCCTGGTGCATATAGCACCCCAGCCCGTTCTGGAGGCATCTGTTGTAACAACCTTCTAAGGGCGCTCAGTCCCGTAGAAAGGCAAGGTCCCACCACAGGCTGAAAGTGCAGCAACAGATCGGTGTGATGATCATCCGATATGTGCTGGAGCGCCATGCTCATTTCCGGACTCGGCCATGTAGCCAGTTCTGAAGCGGTCTCATATGCATCAATTCGAGTGGCATGACCACGGCTGTGGATACCATATGCCCCAGGAGCCTCTGAAATGGTTTCTGTGGAACCCCTGTCCTGCTCCTTAATGAGTTCAGGCAGTTCAGCACTGACTAGGCATGCTCGTTCATGACGCGCCACCATGTTGACCAAACTCTATTCAGAGAAAAGAGATACTCTGATACTCGGGACAGTTTTCTCTTTTCCTAGTTGACCCGAAGCCCCAAGTGGCTGAGGTGTCAGCGCACCATGGTCCCTGTGTTTGTACAACGGACCTTGAGAATGAGCTAGAATGAGCCAGTAGTCAAGGTAGTTGAGAATGTGAATGCCCACTTCCCTTAGAAGGGCAAGGGCAGCCTTTGCGACCTTCGTAAAGACGCGGGGAGACAGGGACAGCCCGAAGGGGAGGACCCTGTACTGGTATGACCGAACTTCAAAAGGAAACCGTAGGAATGGTCTTTGTCAAGGCAAAGTCAAAACATGGAAGTACATGTCTTTCAGGTTGATCGCTGCAAACCAATCTTGGGGGCGAACGCAAGTGAGTATGTTTTTCTGAGTTAGCGTCTTAAATGGGAGCTTGTGAAAGGCCCAAGAAACACAGATCCAAGATTGGTCATAACCAGGCCCACACGGAATCTGTGTGCGCAGAAAACTCGTAGATTGTAGTGCCTGTCATTTGAGAATCGTGTGCATGATTGTGAGGGGTAGTAGGCTGTGCTTATTGATGTGACTTTTTTTTGTGAGAGAGATAAAA
Source organism: Gobio gobio (assembly GCF_949357685.1). Lineage (NCBI taxonomy): Eukaryota > Metazoa > Chordata > Actinopteri > Cypriniformes > Gobionidae > Gobio > Gobio gobio. The sequence goes on along the minus strand of NC_137107.1, from coordinate 31,074,988 downwards.
AATTTGAAAATGTCTAAAATAAAATTGAACGCGGAAGAGTTAAGGGAATGTCACTTGTCTGCAAAAATTACTTATTTATAGCTATTAAAAATGGTTAATTTATTTACTTCGGTAGGTATTTATTTATTTTGCTCTATTGTTGAATTATATTGAATTGTTTATTTTATAATTTGTGTACAAATACAATTGATAAAGTAATATTTTCTGTCTTTTAGTGGATGTACTATAATAGAGATCTAGCTTTGTTTAAAAAACAAGTTGTTCTATTTGGATGGTAAACCATAAATAATGTATATTTTATACTTTATTTGTAATGTTTTCAGTTCCAATACTCACATTTAAAACCATTCCGCAGATTTTTCAAAAAATTCAGCGCGGGAATCACAAAAAAAGTCCACAGATTCCGTGTGGCCCTGGTCATAAACCCACCGCCTTTCTTTGGTACGATGAAGCACGGGCTGTAAAACCCTGACTTCATCTCATTTTGTCTAGATGAAAATGTTTGTCTAGTTATAAAATCTCTTGGAGCATTGGGAAATCAAACTGCTCATATTCCTGAGGCAGATCTTCAGAGATTGATTACAAATTGTCACTTAGCACCACATCATAGCTGAGTCTTATTACTCCCAAAGCTTTTTTCTCTAGCAGCCAAGTCTTTGTCATTTTTTTACTGCTACTATTTCAACATCTGAAGGCCTTTTTGTTTTTTATTAATTGAGAACTTTGAGCTCTTGACTCTTTGACAAGGATCTGACAATGATTAGAGGGGGACAAAATTAATGGTGCTTTTTAGTATTTCAGCAACTTTCTCTGCAGGCTAGCGCTCTGACCTTTAATAATAGCAAATACCAAAATAAACATGTTATATAAACATTATAAATTTGTATAGTAAGCATTACTCATTTTCCCTCAACATATTTTGCAAATATTACACTCTAGCTATTTATGGCCAATTAAAAAAAAGAATTTACTACTTCACTTTCAACATCAACGTCACCAAACCGATACAACTTTGCTGTCTTGCCAAATGTCAAGGCCTGTTTTTGAGCTAGCAAATTGTGCATTATTTAAGGGTATTGGTTTATTTATTTTGCGAAGTCCAACTAAGGCTGGATCCATCGCATTGCACCAGGCCCATGTGTTTCTTGTGAGTGTGAATGAGTTATTTTGAATCTGGAATCTCAGCCCTTTCAGCTGCAGTTTGCTTCATCTTGCCTGCCTTTTATCTCTCACAGGAGTGATCCAGAGCAAATATCATGAACAGGTGCAGTAGTATAATTTTTAATCCGTTTAGAGGATTGGAATTTAGGAGTTCTCATTTGTAACTGTAATTGCAGGTTGGTGCAAATTGACTCTTCAGAGAGAAAGAATGATTATGGGAGAATGGCAAGACGCTGGGAATGTGGGGAGGGATGTGGTGGTCATTGAGGATGAAATATTGTACAGCAGATACTGAAGAGTGGAGTTGAGCCGTTATTTATATGAATTGGCAGTCACTGATTCTGAGATTCACGGAAGAATAACAATTTTTTATAAGAAAATTTGTCAACTGTGTGTTGAACAAAGCTGTGGAATCTTATAAAAGTGGTATATTGTTTAAAAATGAATGTCCTTCTGTTTGTACTTAGTAGTCCTGCTTCAATTTTTTTAACGTTATTTAAAGCATATTTAATTTTATTATGTTTTTAAATGCGGTAAATGCTGATTCGTTTTCTGTTAACTTTCTGTTATTTCATACACTGGAGCTAAATGGTTTAGCTCCAGTGTATTTAACGGCTCTTCTATCGCCCTACAATCCATCGCGCTCTTTAAGATCACTAAACTCGAGGCTTCTGGTCATTCTGGTGATTCTAGGATATCTAAGTCCACTAAAGGAGGGAGGGCATTTTCACATTTAGCTCCTAAACTCTGGAATAGTCTTCCTGATATTGTTCGAGGTTCAGACTCGCTGTCCCAGTTTAAAACTAGATTAAAGACGCATCTCTTTAGCCAAGCATTCACATTATAATTACCTTTTATACTACAGTTAAATCGGATCAAAAGCATTAATATTCTGAACAGCAGCTATATGCTTATTATTTCCCATCTGCTTTTCTGTTGTTATCTCGGGACACTAGTCCCGAGGTAAATAGTTTGTCAGCTCCAGTTTGTATCCAGCCTCTCATGGAGACTTAAGATGCCCCAACACCTGTGATGAGACGACTCGACGCCTGTGAAGAGACGACTCAACGCCAGCGTTGTTATGGCCTAAATTAATACATGATTGATCAACTTTTTCTAACAGTTTTCTTTAACATTCTCTTTCTAACATTTTTCAATGTACATTTATGAAATGCACTTTCTGTAAAGCTGCTTTGAAACAATGTGTATTGTGAAAAGCGCTATACAAATACATTTGAATTGAATTGAATTGAACAATGGGTGGTGAAAGTGATGATACATTATTATTATATTGTTGCATTAGCTAATTTTATTATATAATTATTTTGTATATTAATAATATTAATATAATAATAAAACATTTTTGAGTGAAAAAGCCTGCTCGAATGATCCAAAGAGCATCTAGGGCCAAGAACATCATGACCGTACAAAGGAGTTCCCATGATCAATACCATAATTTTTAACTTTTTAATACTAATCATTATTTTTCCCTGCATCATCTCTATGTTGCTTTGAATAATTGCTTTACCAAACATGAGCAGCCATTGATTGTTGTAGGAAATCCCACATCCTGCTTACCGTAAGACGGGTAAGAACCCCTGATGTGTTCACAAGAATATATAACACATGCTTTGTAATCCACAACCATTTATTCATGTCACAGCTAACGTATTAAGGAATGTTCCTGGTTTAATACAAGTTCATTGATGGTATTTGTGGAACAATGTTGATTGCCACATATAATTATTTTCCCTCATTTGTCTTAAGAGATTTGAGATAAAATGAGTGAACTCAAAACTGTCTGATGCATGAGCACCAACATAACCTAACCACTGCACCATATAGAAAACCAGTCTGGCAGAAGTGCAATATTTGGCACTGCATTGTATTTCCCAACGCATTTGGCCTCTTGTTATTAGTAATTTCATTGGCAGTCTTTTCTCTGCCAAGAGTCCCTCTTTCACACATACAGGTTTTACATTTATTTACTTGGCAGGCGCATTCTAACAAAAACAATTTACAAAAATTCCTGTTTATTACCTGTTAAATAAACCCAATTCTCGCCGTTATAGTTGCAGGCTTCAAATAAATGCACTTAGGGTCAAGCAAAAAAAAAAAAAAGGAGAGTCATAAATATCCAGCATGATTAAATATGAGCAGATGATACCACACAGGAGAAATAAACAGAGGGAATTATCAGGTCCATTGGACCATGCTCATAATTGAACATGCGAGACACCGCAAAAAACACTCTAACGTCTGAGATCTTGTGCAGCTGAGACCACAAGCAGAAATGGAGCTTGGATGGGATGTCTGTTGCAGAAACTCAAGAAGAAGAGAAGTCAAAGCAAGATGACTAATCTGCGGGCCCTGGATGTTTTTGTGCAAAGATAAATCAAGTGAAGCAACGTCAAGTCTCGTTAGTAAATGATGAATCAGGTCGAATATTTTGCAAATACAACCCAGAGCGGTTTCCTGGAAAGTCTTGACATCATTTACACAGCTGCTCATGTAAACGGATCATCCTGAGCCTTTATTACACTTGAGAGCCCTGTGGTGGAGTTTCCTACAAGTGGTCAGGTTTTACCTTAGGATCCGTCAGGGAGGTGAAGACCTCCCACTGGTGTCTGGGTAGAAACGGACCAAAGATAGACAGGACTAAATGTAAGGTGATGTTTTAATGACATTTCTTAATGTCTTTCAACTGCTACGTGTGTTTTTGTCGTTAGAATGTAGACAAAGTACGTTTTATTTTACTATTAGACATCTTAAATTCCATCGTGAGGTTTGTCCATTAGATCTTGCTCATTTGCAAAGTCTGTTTGCTTAAGTCTAGAGGCGTCTAGCATGTTGACAAAGAGAGAACTTGGATTAAAACAAGAATGTTTTTGAGCGATCCCAGACCTCATCCATGACTTATACCTTAACCTGACAACATATCTCTCTCAGAAAACTGATACTGATGACTCTTCTAACTCTTATTTCACACCCTTCCACTCGGCAGCATTAGAGTCTCGTGGTCACGCACTAGCCACGGAAAATTTTGACTTTCAAACATTTAACTACCTTCTTAAGGAAGTGTGGCAGTGATGTGATCTGGATGGCAGTGGGTGCTACTGACGTCTCATTGGAGGTTACGGGAGGTGAGATAAGCCGAAGGGAAGAATACGGACTGAACACTTCAAAGCAGAACATGCCCACTATGTCATTGTAAATGGGTATATGGCCAAACTACTGGGGGGAAGAAGATAATGCTTCAAAAGTATTTGAAAGTTGGAGATAAAGATCTCATCAGTGCCCAATAAATAACCTTCTGTGGTGTCTGTTCACAGTAAGATGTCACGGATGTGGCATGCAGCCTTAAAGCATTAAGAGAAGGGTATCACAGTTTACTTGGTTCAGATATCTACCCCTGGTTTCACAGACTAAAATGCATGTTGGAGCTGTTTTAACTGAAAGCAACTTGCACTTAGACTGCGTAAACCCACCCCGGCGATTTGATTTCGCCCTGCAGCTCAGGCTGGAAACCTGTACATTTTTCTATCCTGCTTCCATTACAAATCTGCGGGGACCAATCACAAATTGGCTTATCCACCTGGTGCGCTACTGGCGGGTTTAACGCGATGACGACAGAGAAGGCAAGCTTTTCATTTACATTCAACATGGTGGCCACCGAAGCGCAGCAACCCATTGATGCCACTGTCGCTGCTGTTTTAAAAGATTTCAAAGGCGAGTTTTCTTTGAAAACAAAACAGAAATTTGCCCTGGAACAATTCCTACAAAAGAAGGATGTGTTTGCCTTACTACCGACCGCTCTGCAAAGTACGTCACCTGGATCATTGGTCTGATTGGTTGAAGGACTGTCCAATTGCGTACAGAGTCATTTGAACTATGCCCGTTGATCAGTAGAAAATACAGAGCAGACTCCCCAGACTAATGTTCAATCTTAAAAGATTGCGCTTGGTCTGGTGATAGCCAGACAAACTTGCACTAATATATCCTGAAATATATCAGTGCCATTGTTTTGCCATTAGATCCACACCAGATCCACACAGTAATGTTTTTAAGGCACATTTATAAAAGCTAAATTTCCTAATTCAACTAAGGCCCAATCCTGGCTTAGTCTAAGCCCTGTTTGTGAAAACAGGCCATAATGTCAGTAAATAATAACACACATTTCTTTAATTTTTTTCCCTTCTTTTTATTTATTCAGCAGATTTCATTCATTTTGATGTTTTTCAAAGCTAGACTGAAGCAGTGTAAAAGTAGTAAAAGATGTTAGTAATTATAACGGAAAAAGAATAGAATAATGCTACATTAAAAACCTGTTACCTTTTATAGCAAATATTTTATTTCAAAGGAATATATAGGCTACATGTACTTTTTGAAGTATAACGTTTTCTGAAAGTAATATGTATACATCTATGATGAAAATATTGTATTTAAGTACATGTATTTACAAAAAGCATAATTTTAAAACACTTAAATGGTAACTTCAGTGATTTAGCATTAAGCTTTGTATCAGTAGAAACCCTGTAGTATATGGTACTGCATTCTGGGAGTTGTTGTCTTTCATCCACATGAGACAAAAATACATTTTCTGTCTTTTCTCGGTCTAGAAGGCACCAAATTCAAAAATAATTTCACATATCTACTACATAAATTACATAGTTTAAATACACATTCATCTTCCCAGCACTGAAGTGACCCTTTAATATATATGAATATAAGTTTTCTTATAATTTACAGTGAAAACAGACAAAGGATATCCCTGTGTGACGTAACACGTTTAATTGTTATTTAAATAGATCTATATCATGTTTGTTTGTCCCTATCGTTTTGGCACATTCTTGTGGTTTACTGTGTTACATTTTATGTTGTTTAGTTCCTGTTTATTAGGTCATTTTAATGTCGTGTGTGCTACCCTGATGGTGTTTAGTAATTGTGTGGGCAACATAAACTATTTACGTTCATTAGTCATAGGTCAAGGAAAGGCTAGTTTTGAAATACTTTAAGTCATCGAGTGGCCTTGTTTTATGGCTTCTAGGTTAGTAACATTATAGGTTAATTAACTGTAAACTATCACATAATGCCTAAAATATGGTTGCTTTCTGGCAACCACAGCTGCCATTCTTTAAATTAAATCTTTTTTTTTTTACAGTATACTGTATTCTTAATACGTTTCTAAAAAAATAAAAATTTTAAAGTACAGAATATGACAAAGCTGTTTGACAGTGAAGCTGATAACTTCATACAGTAATGCAAATGTCCACTGGGATTGCTGGGTTTGTACTATAGCTGTTATTTATTGGAATGTTCTCTCTTACAGGCAGTGCTCAGTTAATGTTTTCTGACAGCACATCCAGACTGATGAAATCCAACCTTTTTGGCTCTAAAATATTCATGCCGATGCTCAATGTCTTTCCGCTCTGTAAGTATGCCATGCTTTGTTCATCTTGTTCCAATTTCCTTTAGTGAACGGCCTGTCAGTTCTTAAGATAATCAGGCAGTTCATCACTCTTTTCACGCTTTTGGACTATTGGGCATTTTTGTACTTTCAGCTCTGTCCAGGAGTTTGTAAATCATTTTACTGTCATCACATTAGACTGTATTATCTGCTGGTCAGTTATCTGTCTGTCTTACAATATATTTACAAACACCAAACGAAGCAAATGAAAACGGCTACCAAAAAAAATACCAGATTATATTATATAAGAAATTATATAATATAGACCGTACTATACATGTGGTCCACTTTTAATTAAGTGTTATATATTATAATATTTATTCATTTTGAATTAAGCTTTTATTTTTATATTTTCATTTCATATGATTTTATTTTAGCCATTTTGTTGTGCGCTTTTGTCATTTTTATTCTTTTTTGTTGCTCTTTCGGTTTTAGTTTGAGTAATTTTAGTACTTCTACTTTTTCTGATTTTCATTTGAGTTTTTCATATAATGTTTATGTTATATTATATATCGGTTTTATTTCAATTAATGAAAAAGATTTATTATTTTGAGTTTTAGTTATTATTTGTAATGATTAACAATGATTCATTTGTTAAGATTAGTTAACTATGAGCAATAATTCTGCAGTATGTATTCATCTTAATGTTGATTGCAACGTTTACCATTACATTATTAAAATCAAATTGTATCTGTTACCATTAGTTGATGCACAGCGAACTAACATAAACAATAAACAATTGTATTCTTATTAACAAACGTTAATGATGACTAAATGATAACAACACTGACACTGTGTGGTCGCCCACTAGAGAATCTGTGGGGATTTATCGACTTGATGGCCACAGGTCACAGGACCCATAAACCCTAAGCATTGTAAAGTGCCAAAACGAATGCATGGTGAGGCGGTGAGGGTCAGGAAAGGGAGTCAGAGGAACCTTTCAGTTTGTGGAAATCTATCTGCAGCTTCTATCTCCTGATGCTTTCATGAAGTTCTCATAGACAGTGGTTCATTATACTTCAGCATATGAGTGGCTGGTTACGCTATAGGCTCTTCTTTGACAGTACCAGGCAGAGAATGTCAACACTGGGGCGGGATGAGATTCAGGGAGCCTCTCTAGAGTAATGTTCACAGAGCAAGAGGAGTAGAGGCCTGTCTGGATGAGTAACAGCCCTGTCTGTCTGAGACAGTCCAGCAGCCCCTCTATCAACAGCCAGAATGCTGTTTTCTTCCAGAAATAGAGGTCTGGGCTTCACGGTTTCTGTGTAGGTGAAAGGCGCTGGCACTCTTGCCATTTATAGGTATGAGACCAGCTCTGGTTGTAGTTATGATTACTAATTCTTACAAGTGTGCTGTAATGTAGTTTGTCATAACATCAGACCTTCTAGTTTAGTGCCAGTTCCTTTCCCATAGATCATGTACTCCAAGTGGGGGAACATTTATTGTCATCGGGACAGGCCACTGTCTCATTTATTAGCTCAGTGTTGGTATATATACGCCATTTTATTCGAAGAATCCTAAAATATTAAGCTGCTACTAAATATTTTAGTTTTCAAAAGAACTTTATTTATTAGCTCAGTGTGTGAAGCCATTATAGATAGATTGATGGATTCACATTATTACTGTTTTTACTGTATTTTTGATTAATGCAGCCGTGGTGAGCATAAAGAGACTTCATTCAAAAATATCGTATTAACCACAAACTTTTGGACGCAAAGTGTATATATAATCCAATTGTGCAGCAATACTTTAGACATAGCCTATTAAAATTCGAAAAAGAAAACTAAAGTAGGCAATATAGCAGGTATGTTTGGGAGATTTTCTGCTATGGGTTGTGATAAGCTATTACAATTCTTGGCCTATTTTTGTTCTTTCTTAGTCTCAGTTCATTACTATCCTCCACTAATGGTTTTTAATGTAGTGATTCATATTTTTTCCATATATTTTATTATTAAAAAATGTTTCATTAATATTTTGCATCTAAAGGCAAACTTCATGATCTAACTATTGTTAAAATGCTGATGGAGAGCAAATCTTCTGAATGCACTGTAAAAGAAACACATGAGAGGAATCCAAAACAATACTTTGAAACTGATGGTGTGACCGAAGCCTGGAAACATGCCCAAGATGATTTCCTTCACTTCTGCTGAATCATTCCGAACTTTTTTTCTTTAATGATACATTTTGAAGACTTTAAAGAGCTGAATGCTCTTTTCCATGCAGTTACAGTGAACAGACATAATTTCCTCTTTTGTGTTTCTTGAAAGAACAAAGTTGTACACGTTTGAAACAACCTGAGGTGTGAGTAATTGATGACAGAATTTTCATTTTGGAGTAAATTTGTCATTTGATTTCACATATCGTTTTATAGCTTGTTATACACTGTAGGTATAAATCTGAAATGTATGTGTTAGAGATTGGCTGTATGAGTCACGTGGTGTTGGAATCGTGCTGCACTCGGTGAGAATCATAAAACTTTACAGCTGCTTTCATCTTTGTTCACATTCTTTAAGAGTCAAGGCACTCTTTGATTCTGGTGACCAGTAAAGGCTCGTTTCAGACTGTACTACCTGGATGAGAGCATATGACTAAGACAGACCAAACCAAGGCATGAGCAAACGGGTTAATTACAGTTTATTAGCAGAATAATGACTGTGTTTGTCAAGATATCTCTCTGTAGGTTAGTACGTTTTTTTTTTTTTTTTGTGAGAAAGCAGCTGGAGATCTCTTGACTCAATCTTTTGATTTTCAGCTCATCGGAATCAATAGATGAGTAGCATCATGCACAACATCTGATATCAGATGCATTTGACTCATTTCATAATTAGAGTTGTGAGGAAGTTACCAGCATAATGCAAAATTAATGAGGAGTTTATCAACTTTACGACTTGGGTTTATTGTTTTTTGGTGGCTTGGCAGGATCAACCCCCTTCCCACATTACAGATGAGGAACTTGCTTTAGTAATTAACACGTGTTGATGTCTCCTTCACGCTCATTATGGTTTCATAGAAGCGTGTTCCCCTCTCCGCTTCAGCTCCGCGTGGCTTGTGTCAGTTGGTTCATTCCATGGAAGAGTGACATGTGGCATGTATGACCATCAAAGGACTTTTGCACAATATGGAGAACTTGTCCTCTTCTTATCTAGCTCATCACAAGAAGATATTTTTAGTGGATGATATGTGTGGTATATGGTCTGAATCAATATCAAAATATAGCTGCAAGCGATAATAATAGAGGTCCAAGCATTGGAAAATTTTGAGGCCACATTTCAGTGCTGCAGTTGTTTTGATGGTGAATTTCAACTTCCTTGATTTAAGATGCTTAGTTTTAAGGATTTTCTTACAAATGACATTATACCACTACAATTGTACACAAATTGTGGGAAATATCACCGAAGTAAAAAAAAAAAAAGTCCAATTAATTAAAAATGACTGAATTTTGGGTAACACTTTGGGCCCTATTTTAACGATGTGAGCACATGGTCTGAAACGCATGGCGCAGGTGCCCTTAGGGGTGTCCAAATCCACTTTTGCTCGTTAAAAACGGTTGCATGGTCCAAAAGGGTTGTACCTAGTCTCTTAATGAGTCATGGGTGTGTTTTGGGCGTAACGTGCAATAAACCAATCAGTGTCTCATCTCCCATTCCCTTTAAAAGCCAGTTGCTGAAGGCTGAATGGTTCTCCAGAGAGGAATCCTTTTATTTTTTATATTTAAAAATGTTTGTTTGCTGCTCTGTGTGTAATAAGCAGAGTGTACGCGTGTTGTGCACCCGCCTATAGATACATATTACAAAAGGGCCCTTTAAATAACACAAAAAAATGCTGCACTATTGACTTTAGACAAGGTTTTTATTGGTCAATGGCGCAATTGTTTTCAGTTGCCTCAAAATAGCAACGCCCCAACAATGCACTTCGTTTTCAGACCAGCACACCCATGGGCGAACAGATGGGCGCGAGTGCGTTTGCTATTTAAACAACATGGCGCTGGACATGAAAATGATAACTGGGTCGGGCTGAAACTAGCCAAAAAAAAACCTTGCGTCGCGCCTAGCGTCTCATTGCTCCGGTTGTATGATAGGGCCCTTTATGGGGCTAAATGTAGAATACAGAAAACCCTTGTTATTTGCGACACCGGTGACCGATTAGTGAACTGCAGTAACATATTGCTTGTGCTCACACTCATGAATATGTAACGTACAAGAGACTGAACATGATTCAATACACATTGAATTTCATGTGCCAGAGTAAGAAGTGCGTAAGCGTCACATACTTTCCATTTTCCTACAAATCGGTCTACATGCTTTCATAGACAACATAGTAAGTCGTGGGAAGTCTTGTTTTGTTACCAGATTTCTGAGATGGCAACTGTGGCCAATTCTTACAACATTTTATATATATATAGGTTTCACAATACAGTTATTTTAGTATTACCTCTATACCGCTATTGCATTTACTAATATTTTAAATTGGCTTTAATTTCATTAATTTTTTTCATTTTAGTTTTAGTAATTGTGTTATGTGCTTTTAAAAAAAAATGTTGTTTCGTTTTTTTATTCTAGATTTAATTTTTGTTCCAGTTAATTTTAGCACTTTACCTTAAACGTATTTGATTTCAGTTAGTTGCCAAGGCAACATTTCTAATTTTTAAGTTTAACATCTAACATCTAAGTTTCATCTAATATTTATGTTTTAGTTAACAATAATGACACAGGCACACATGCTCTGAACCACGGTCACCTGGACTCAGCATTTAAGAGTAATTGAAAAAAGAATGCCATTGTAACAGAATATACAGTATTGCGTTTCACAGCGGCCGCAGGGTAAACTGGACACACGTATTCCCTCTGTTGTGCTCTCTGCATGATTACAGTGTTCCAGAGCATCTTTCTCTTTCCTTTTGCCTTAATGGGCGCTGAAACTATTGAGAGACATGTGGTCTATTCGCTTCACATCATTGCAATGTAATTGCTGAACAAGAGGGGGTTGAGAGTTCAAATTGGAGCAACAGATGGAAGGCACACTTTGATATATTAAAGGGGGAAAACAGAATATATACACACACACACACACACACACACACACACAGCAATATGTGCACTGGACAGGATATATTTGTTGGACATGTCTGGTATGAAAACAGTGGAATGTCTGATATTTCGTATGTGCTTTCATCAGCTGTGTTTGGCGTGAGCGAGCCAGGGGATCATAATGTTTTTAGGTCATGTTATGGCAACTGTTACTGCTTGAAAATATCAAGATTAAAATGTAACAAAGTGCATTCAAGGTAGATATTTTACTGTGTGTTTCTTCAAATCAAACCCATGCCCATTTGCAAATTAAACTCATAGCCATTTCTAGTTGCAGTTATTATTCAAGTAAGCTATAGTAGCTGCAAACTGTGAAAAGATAGATTATTATACTGAGTACATTTATTACAATGTTTGTTGAAGTGGTTTAATCAAAGCTTGAATGATTTGTTTTAGGAAAAAGAGGGAACCCTCGTCCTCATCTATATACATTGTTTATATTTTTGACATTTACAGATAGTTAGAATAACAAGCTGAACAGGAAAGAGTACTGCAGTGTGAACTTTATTACATTTACATCTTAATTGCTTTATTTTCTTAGATGACTGACACCATGATGTGAAAGCAAACTGACCAACAGTGTCTCTTGCAGCTGCTCTGCTCCCTATTAATGGGGACAGTCTGATTTTTTTCTTCTGTTTATCAGAGACTACATATGGATAGCATTGACTCCATGTTCTTCAGTCTGTCCTTGTGGAGCTGCTTAATAGTGCTCTGTTGTAATCATTTCGATTTTAGTTTATTCTTTATAATTATTTTTTAATTGAATAATTTAATTTAAAACAATAGTAATAATAATAAGAACAACATGTAATAATACATATACAAATATATGTTTATTCATTTAATTATAACTTCAACTAACTAAATTGACAACAGTTAATGTCAACAAAAAAACATTTTACTTAATACATATTTTGGTATTTATTTATATGAATAAATATTTTCATTATTAATTCATTTTGAACACCTGATGCACAAGTTAAACTTAAGTTTTTTTTGTGTGTGTTTGGTTTAGTACAAGGGGTAGAACATATGTTTCTGTCTGTAGTAACGCTCAGTAACCTGAGGCAGGCATTGATAGAGTGATCCTGCACACACTGACTCCAGTTCAAGTGTGACATTCAACCTCCACCTCCTGCTTAGGGAGGGCAAAGGTACTTCTGGTGTCATCCTGTCGATTAGCCGCCCGTGTCATTACTTGGCTCTACTTTTTGTGACCTCTGGATGACTGTAGTTTGCTTACCGTCCTCCTACAACTCCTAACAGAATTTTATAATTTTAACTTTTATACATTGGCTATACGTGTTAGAAGCAAAAGAATCTAAATAAAAGATAAAGAATCTAAAGTCACTTATACACTCGATTGAGTTTATCAGTCTCGGTTAGATTTGACTGGAGGGAGATTGCTTTGTCCTAAAGGGCCTGGGAATATTTTCGTCTCCAGTCTCCTCCCACTTAAAGCCACCTGGGCCTCATTTCCTCACTTCCTCTCCTTACACTTCATATCTTTCACTGAGAGTTAAAACACCTGATAAAACGCCCTGCTGACACCTGAGGCCAACTAAAAGATTCATTTCTGAATGAAAAACCCCTGGGGGGCTTTATGAAAGTATGACTTTGTTTTTCAAGAAAGATTATCACGTCAGTCTTTATTACCTAAGTTAGTTAAAATTTGGAAATAATATGTTTGTATGATCTGATTGAGCTAGTTGAACAAAACTGTTAGCCTGTGTTTATTTTCTGTACCAGTCACAAATGTCGCGTTTCCTCAGTGTGGCATTTTCTTAGCATTGTCCCGAGTTGAGGACCCATGAGCTGCCGCTTGAGAGATCCAGATAGATTGTGTTATCATTTATTCATTCCGCTTCGCTTTCCCTGAAACTAGAACTAATCTAACCAATGTATTATTTACCATTAGTGAATACTTACCTAATGCATATTTCAACACCGGGCAGCTGGAGTCTTTGTCTTGGAGGTGCTGATCACTTAGCGCTATTGAATGAGCTTGGAGATTGTGACAGGTCACAGGTTCAAATACCCAGAGGTCAATGTCACACACATATAAGCACAATGACAATTAAGGGTTTGTCTAGATCCGCCCTGTTATAGCCTTTGCAGCAACTTTAACGGTCACCGCCCTGGGTATTTTTGGTTGGAAATTATACCAATTCTGAGATACAGATGAATGTATTAATGTGTAAAACCAATTGTATACTGTTAAGAATCATACACTCTAAAAAAAAAAGGTTCTATATGGCACCAAAAATAGTTCTTGGCTCGTAATCATAGGGGAACCTTTTTTAGTGCTATATAGCACCATTTTTGGTGCTTCAGTGGTTCTTCAGCGGTTCTTCAGAGGTTCTTCAGCGGTTCTTCAGAGGTTCTTCACCGGTTCTTTGACTAAGGTGCTATATAGCACCTCTGAAGAACCACTGAAGCACCAAAATTGGTGCTATATAGCACTAAAAAAGGTTCCCTTATGATTACGAGACTTTTTTTTTAGAGTGACATCTTACAAACTCTGTTAATCAAACCTGCTGCACATTGCTGATATGGATTCTTTGGCATAGCATGCAAAAGAAGTCTTGAACTGCTTTTTGTCAGGAAAGTGTGAAACGGTTAGAAAAATTAGGGCAAATTACTCTCACAATGAAGGTTGTCAGAGGAGTCAAACAGTTCACATTGTAGCGTCACTTGTGCCAGATGTGAATTGCATGAACTGCGTTGCACAAATAGTGAATTTTCGTAGTACATACTGTTTAGAAGCAAGATACTGTATTAGCTTATTGGTACCAAGCTTAGGGGCCCAATGCCATTCCTGCATAGAAATGCAGGAATGGTATTGGAGTTTCCTCTTAAATATTGTGGTTGGCTTGTAAATTAATCATTAAGAAAATCTTGGATTAAATGAGAGCAAGATAAATGTAGGCTTTGAAACTGGCCAGTATATTTACCCATATTTAGCTTTCAACATAGAACTTAGGAACAAACAGTCCTTTGGAAGTTCGCTGCCTGAAACCCTCTCTTTTAGCTTGCACAGTGACACACCTGAGAGAGAGAGCCCAGGCAAAGGTCCTCGCTGCAAGAAAGGTTGAATTTCACCCCCTTTGAAGTAACAGAGAAGGATTCAGGCCCCTCATTAGCCAGATAGAATCTACACTCAGACATGTAAGTTAGCGATTCAAATCTATTGGGACAGATTGAATTCCGTTAAATAGTGCTGTTTTTTAGTTTTCTCAGGCTCTCTTGGCTATCTCTTATGAGGCAGCAAACAATGAGAAACACTGCAGGACATTCAGTGGCAAAGGCTGGCTGGGAAAAATCCTCTGGCGGTCTCATATTCGCTCCTTTCACAAATCCCTCCATAGATAGGTTATCTGCGTAAATGGCAGTCTGTACCCTGGAGTCTTTACTTTTAATATGATAATGATTATTTTTAGAGAGGACAAGAAAAGGGAAACTTGGTCAGCAGAATTTTGTGTCGACATTTTTTAAGTTTGGCAGCCAAAATAAGTGAAATATTCATGGGATAACCGTTAAAGTGCACTAAAGCAGACAACATGCAAAGGTAAACGTACCCATTTTTTTGGAAAAGCTTTCGAACTGTACTGTTCTAAATTTTCGTGAATTATCTAGGATTTATCCAGTGTTACGGATGTTCTCTCTCTCTCTTTTGTTTCTGTTAAAAGTAAATTTGCATATAAAAATATCAGTTGTTAACCCTATATTTTTCAAATAGGTTAAATCTTGTAAAAAGCACTGCCAAACATGATTATTGAACATGATTTAATTTATAAATGTATACTCCTAAATAGGCAATGTAAAGATACTTAACTGTACAATTGAAAATAAAAGCATTATTCTGAAGAAAAAAACATGAAAACTTCATCTTGGTGTAACAGCAAATAATAATGATGATGATAATTGTGAAAAATTAAAAGCACTCAAACCCTTTAACGGGTTAGTCAGCAAATATTAGAATTGGTCAAAAGTCACAATGTCACCCGGTGCACTTTTATCTTCAATCGGCTAGTCCATGGTGGTCCAATATTCACTAGAAACCAGAAGAACATTCAGTTCCTCTTTAAAAATCTATTAAGTGTGTCGCAATAACCAGAGTTCTCTGAGTTCCCAATCTTCTGATTGGTTCCTTGTCCTTAGTGTTGGCAGGAAATGTCTGACAGAGGAAGTGTGTGATAAGACCAAGGTGTTTGCAGGGAGATGTGAGATTAAGTGCTGAACCAACACTTCTGAGGACCCCAGGCACCGGGTTAGTCAAGTAATAGGCAGATGGAGCTCTTGAGGGTTACGGGGAGAAGAAAGACACCTTCATCCTCAAACCTGAGCTTTTGAGAGGATTAGTCTTGGGTTTGGGGTTTTCTCCTGTTGTTAAAGTTTGTCTCACTAGAGGGACCCAGTGCCAGTGAAGTTTTGTTTTAACTCCAGACCCAAGAACAAGAACAGCGTCCCACATCTTTGCCATTTCGATGGCAAAATGCAGATAAGAATGCGAGAAATAGTACATTGAACTTTGTGCTATAGAAAATGTTTTGCAAAACAATATGCCCTACTAAGTAAACCATGACTGAAATTGGCAAAGGTATATCTGCTTCTCTGAACACAATGGGACCTAGACTTCTTGGCATTATATTGACAGCAAATCATACCGTTTTATGAATCCATTCAAATGCACTATAGGCACAGTTTAGTTGTACTAACACATGTTTCTTTTCCCTCTTCTTTCACGGCCCTTCCCCCCACCCTTAATGAGCAAATGTCTCCCCCGGTTAGTGTTTGACTTCCTCGCTCCTTTGCGACTCCAACAGATCTTTTGGCGCAAGATAAGTCTGCCTTGAAGGTGAAATGATTATGCAACATGAGAATTTCAATTAATAAGCTTTTTCCATCAGGACACCCCTCACGGAAATGTCTAAAGCAGTCACATAATCCCTTAAAGAGCTTCTCACACCAAAGTACTAACTGACTTGGCTCTCAGCTGCACTACAGGTTGGAATTTAGGACCGAAGATGTGCCCATGATATAAATAATATTTACTTGGCAGAAGTCGAATTTTCCACTGAAAAACAGAGGGATATCGAGCATGAGGAGAATAAGCGGAGATACGGATTCTGTCTGACAATATAAAAAGGAGGTGAAACAACACACAAACCAGATTTGAAACAAAGATCTTTTTTCAGGGTGAGTTCTGTCCCACAACAGCATTGATGTCTCATTTTGTTGTAGGAATTCCCTTTTAAAGGTAGTTTTATGGCTAAGACTTTTATATCGCTACTATAAACTTATTCCAGAAGTGTATTCAATGTACAAACAGTGCAGGTACATCCGAGTTGGTTTTTTATTCTTCTTTTCTAACGTAGGACAGAAGACTGATGAGGATGGCGGTAAATGAGGGGAAAAGCAGCAACCAGCTCCAGGTGTCTCTGATAAGGCTCACATGCCACGGGGGGCTGCAGCAGTTAGCCGGAGGAGACCTGTACGGGCCGACGCATGGGGCTCCCAGCCCAGATGGGAGGGAACGGGGTGGGAGTGGCAGTGAGAGAGAGAGGGAGACACTGAGAATGGGTGAGGCAATTGGGAGAAAGAAAGTGAGACAGATAGGAGAGGGGCGAGTAAAAATGCCCCTCGTCGCCTCTCATTCTGACGCACACATGCAAGCAAAACATGCACGCGCACACGTGGATCTTCAAAGCCGACTGCTTTCAGGCTCCCTATTAGCTAAAGAGATTACATCTGGTGCCCTGAACCAAATAAATAAGGTGAGAGGAGTGTCAGAGCTCAGTCTGCTCCACCTCAGGATCCTCTCAGCACTTCAGTGGTGAGCAGAAAGGAAGCACACTCTAAATCAGAGGGACATTGAGAGAGCTGGACACAGCAGGGATTACACTTTTTTTCCTACTGTGGATTCCTCTCGTTTCATCAAGAACAGATTCGCTGCCCTGTTGCATTCGGGTCGTTTTGCCGTCCTTCTCCAGAACATTTTCCTTGTCTCTTGCTGTCCTTGTTTTCCCCCGTCCGACAGGGGGTTCTTCAGTGGATTGTACGTGGGAGAGCAGGAGGAGGTGAAGCGGTTCCCCACGGAGGTGTTTTGAGTTATGGATGTTGACACATTCCTTCTGGACACGAGGGGAACTGGATCCAGCCTGAGCAGCACAAGCAGACGCGACCGCCTCGGACGCTTCACTGGGCTTCACCTCCTGGTATCACCCTTTCTCCCGTCCAGCTCTTCAGCATGTACCTTTCTGTGAGGCTCTTCCCAGTCTTCCGAGCTCCAGGACAATGTGCAAATGGAAAGTGACTAAGGGTGCCTCAGCCTGGTTCCGTCTGTCCTGCCTTTCCCTGCCGCTGCTGCTCCTGCTCCTGTGTTCGGCTCTGCCTGTGGCCTGCCATGACTCCCACAGGGCCGTACGCGCCCCGAGGGGCGCCAACTTCTCGTCGTCTGCCGTGGTGGGGCGGCATGTGCGCAGCTACAACCACCTCACGGGGGATGTGCGCAGGAGGAAACTCTTCTCCTACCAGAAGTTCTTTCTCAGGATCGATAAGAACGGAAAAGTCAATGGCACCAAAAGCAAGGATGATCCATACAGTAAGTAACGCCCGTTCTCTCCTCTTTCTTTTCACATGTGGGTCCCATAGAAGAAATGGCACTGCTTATTTCCTGTCTCCTTTGATTTCGGAGTCAAACATCCAGCACATAATATAAAGCTTACTTGATGTTGGTGGGCACGAGCTGCTGTGCGTGGAGTTGGGCTTCAGAGGTAGACAGCCCTAATGTTGGTCCTTAGATTTCAGTGTGCAGATTTATTCATAGCAGGTTTCCTGGAACCAATTTTAAAATACCACGGGAGCCTTTTTTCTGTAAAATACGCAATATGTTGGAAGTTACCCCCGAACATCACATAGTACATCAGTTATCTTTATTAGTGCTCCCGTAACTCCCTGTTTGCTGCAATAAATGGCTTACTTTCAAGAATGTATTTATTTAAAGCATATGTCAGGTGGTGTTACACTTTATTTCTGTGTTGAAAGTGTCATCACGTTCAATCATAAATAATCTTTAAATAATCAGAAGAATTTCAACTTGATTTTACTGTTTGTGGCACGTCCAGACACCCGGCGAGGAGCTCGAAGCACCTGGTCACCACACTCCGAAAACTCCCTCTGCACTTTTCCGTTAGTAGTTTGCGCACACATTGCCACTAATAAAAAAAAGCTTTGACATATGGGTCCCATGTGCGTGCTGCTTGGCTTTTTTAGACAAGGGTGTGCTGGAACTCCGCAAGACATGGCTGTGGGTATTTCAATTAGCCCAAAATGCCTCTTAAATGTGCTGCACAGAAAGTCTCTTAATAAATCCAAGCCCATGCTTGAAGAGTTTTGGAAAGCTTTCAACTACCATCAAAGAGTTTGTCCAGAAAGCTGGACAGTGTTAGATGTCCAGTGTTGTAGATGGTAAATGTTTACATAATTATAATTTTAATTTTTAGTTAATTAAAATAAATAGCTGGCACTCATATATTCATCATTCATTCATTTATTTTATATATATAAATTATATATATTATACTAATCCCTATCCCACTGATCTCTTTACAAAAAAATTCCCGCCACTGGCTTACCACATGTGAAAATTGCACTGTCCTTTTTAGCTCCCACAATGGCCCTTAGGCATGAAGCATACTGGTAATAATGTTCCGGCCAGATGCACTGGTCGGGATTCACATCTCGTTTCAGTGCTGATATATCTGAAGTGTGGATATGGCCTGGAATGTCTGCGGGAGGCTTAGCACAGGGGAGCCACTTGTTGGTGAATGGATCATTTCTCCAAAACAGATTGGGTCCCTGCCATCCCTCTGCTTTCCCTGCGCTTTTTTGCGGACGCTATAATTGAATTCGAAGGCCCTCTGGTGCCCACAAGGTAGCAGCAGCGTTCCCTATGTCCCCTGCTTTAAAACAGCGGCACAGTGCAATGTTAGTGTGCAGCGTTTACAACAGGCATGTTTGCTTGATTTATTCTGTAATCAGAGACCATTGTTGTTGCCGCAAATGCCCGTAAAAAAGGCCAGAAATGAGTGGCTTTCTATGTTATGTATCATCATGCACTTGAAACATCAAAACATCCTCAAATGATTTTACTCCAGTTGGAGCCACTGGCATTTTAAAAGGAACCAGTCCCTTTGCGGTGTAATATTTCTCTCGGGTTAACAAAAGGAATATTCCCATGAACAGCACGGCATGTTATTGTATATAGTCTGACGTCATGCCGACAATAATCTTTGTGTTTGAATACAGCTGAACTTTATGAAGAGGGAAAAGGCTGTGCACAATATTTCTGTGCCTGTCAAACTCGTTTAAAAAAATTATGATATATATACATATACATTCAATGTTTATGAAAAGCACACTTTGCATTTTGCTGAAATTAATAGTCGAATGAACTGAAGGTCAGTCTTTTTTCTGCATGAGCATAACTTCAGCCAGAGTTACAGAATATAAGAAATGGCATTTGTTTACCAAACGCTGCCGTTTTAATGAGACATTAATATAGTCTATTTACCAGCAGTGCACATATAAAATGTCACATCTTGATGTGACATTTACATTTACACCGCCGTAAACACTCGCAGTAAATCAAAAGCCCGGATTTTATGAGAGGGCCAATATTTGTTTTGCATATTTGATGTGGAAAAATATTTGCAGAGAGCCTAAGTTTGATAGATTGTTACATTTCCCAGATTCAAACTCCCAGTCAGAGAGTCTCTTTGTCCATGTTTGAGGTTCTCAAGTCCAGCCTTCTTTAGTTTTCAAGTCCACAAAAGACCTGTCTATGTGCAGCTTGAAATCCTATCCCACCCATATTGTTTGATTTTCTTTCAGAATCCATCAGCTCAGTATCACTTTTGTCACATTGTGTCTCCCCCAAGACATTTTTGGAAACGGCACCCCGTGCTGGAACTCGGAGCTGTCCTCGGTGTATTGAGCGAGCCTAACAACAAGCTCACTGTGATGCAAAAGCTCTCACACGGACCGGCCCGAGTTTAATCTTTCTTTCCCTGTTTTGATCTTGTTTGCCCTCTCTTTCCTCTGCGCAATTGTTTTGTGTTTATCACACGGTCCTCGTGCTGAGGAAAACGTCAGTATCAACACGAGTGCAAAACCTCTGGTGTTGTCGTTCAGCGTCATTGGCATGGCCGGAGGAAATTGTTAATGAGGATCATTAGGCCTTGACAGCTTTGATTGAGGGGATGTGTCCGATCGGAGTTCAACTACTGGTTGAATCGTAAGGTCTAAAGTGCAGGGGTCTTTCCAATCATCGTGTCAGCTCTTGGGCAGCAGATCAAACAAGGGTCAGGCCAGCGGTCATTATACGTCTCTCACTTCATTTGGGGTCAGTTTAATCTAATAGGGCTCAATTAAGAATACAGATTATTGCTGGTCTAATGAGGTGTTTCCAGGCCAAACTCCATTAGCTGTGCTCAGAGTGCTACTCTTGAAGGTTTTTAGACTGCTTTTCTTCATGAGAGAACATTTATATAAATTGCTACTTTTATTTCAGGTGTTAAGCTGCTTTGTATGCATTTGGTTGAACCGTAACAACTGTATAGCAAACAAACCTCTTACTGGATGAAATGACTTGTTTGCTAAATGATAGCTATTGCGCATAACTTGTCTTTCCCCCTACGTTCCATCAGCTTCTGTCTGTTTACCTCATATAAGAGCTGTTTTGTCGTTTTAATGAGAGAGAAGGATGGATAAGCATATTCTGCCAAGTGTTTCTCAGAAACTAGAGTGCAGGGACACTGACTGGCCTGCTGCATTGTTGTTATGGTTCAGAGGGCCTCTGACTGAGGCTGGTGTGACGTTAAATGCTTCATCAGGAACCGTAACAAGATAACTGCAAGCCACTCTCAGCAAGTCTGCTGGAACAAATTGAAAAACAATCAGTTGATGCTAGTTAACTTTTTCTCTGTCATTGACGGAATGTTCCTTCATTTATGAGACAACGCTTCCCTGCCATTGACTGAATTTTCCAGCTTTCTGTGTTTTCACTATTATGCGGTAGGAGCGCTATTACACATCTTCTAAAAGAGTAGAGAAACTCCGGATCAAAGTACAGACAAAAAAGAAGCAGAACCCATACAAGCCATAAAAGCATTGCTTATGGGCATTGTCTTTGAAGATGTTTTTTTTTTTAATTTTTTTATTTAAATTTTTTTGTGAAACTTACCCACATATAAGTATTGATATAAAATAATGCATACAGCTAGATGAAAGATAACCAGATAAGGGCCAGATAGGGCTTCTGACTATCCTTTTTCAAACGGGTTGAGTATTATGTCAAATATTAATTAGATTTTTTTTATTCGTTTGTGTATTTTATTTATGTTTCTTTCTTCTTTTAATAATTCAAAATAAAGATTTCATTAATTTCATTTCAAAATTATTATAATTTTTTTTTTTTAAGCAGAGGCTCTGTTCTTTCTTTTGATATATTGCATGTTCAAATATTCATACAACAAAATATTCTGGGGGCCATGAAATGTTTGGGAAAATTATCAAAAATGCTGGAGGTGGCAAATTTTTTTTTTTTTTTAACGCTGGCAGGGAATGAGTTAATGGGACAATCATTTTAAAGGGGTCATGCACTGGCTTTTTTATTTTTATACTGTTGTCTGTGGCCAACTTATGACGTTTGTGTTTTTTTTACATTAAAAAAATATCATAATGAATAAGTAATGGGCTATTTTCTACCCTGGTTTTGAGCCTAGCTCTTGGAATGTTTTTTATGGGCATGCCGCATTGAAGACTTGGAAGTAAATGCCCACTGCTATGATTGGATAACAGTTTTGCATATTATAATGAGCTTCGACTCCCCCGTTAGTACATGTGGGAATTGTTTTGAAAACGTGTGGAAAAACGGCAACCGGAATCATTCGCCCACAGGGCTCGCAAAATGTCTTTATCAAAAAAAAACAATGATTTAGCTCTCATCCACCCGCAATTAATTGGAATGTTATTTTTTATTACTTAGCCAGACCGATCGGTGGATATAACCGCGAACTGTGCATCACTTACACACAAACACACACACACACAAGCCAAGAACGTGCATCAGCAAAACTGGAAAACACATTAACCCCGGGACGTCTGGCTTTGCGAGGCCTGGCACATACATGTTCAAGTCTGATCCCAAATCGCAGGACAATGAACCAACAACACCTTAAATACAAAGGATACTCCAGCCTGTGACAGCCGGGTAAGTTATCGTTAATTATGTTTAGTTAGACGTGCACATAATCCAGTACATAGATACCAAACAATCTATAACAATACAATACTATCTCATATAATTTTTATTTTTTTTACTCGCATAAGCGTGTTGCATCATTCTTGTTGGTTCCAATATAGAAGGCACAGCATCGTTTTTTAACCTCATTCTGTCTGCAAATCCAGTCTCTTGTTTTCAAACGAGTCCGCGGTGAAGTGAATCTATCAAACGCACAATGTCTTACCCACGTGAGCTAGAACTTGCAGCGACTGTGTTCTTCCAAAAACAGGCACTGCACAATATTTTGTGATCTTCAATGGCATGTTTTTTGCTTGGAAGTTTGATCCGGTTTAGCCTATGTTATTTATCTATAACATGTCAAGTGCGCGTTGGTGGGCGGGGCTACAGAATTAGGCTCTTTTTCTGTTGAGGCGGCAATTAATTGCTCTCTGACGTCACAGTGAAGCAAATTCGTTTGCCAAATCTCTTGTTTGCAAAATCTCTCGTTTGATGAGCCAGCTGTCAACAAAAGCTTTTATTTGACTAACAAGGAAGTTTTCAGCATTGAAACTCACAGGATATTCTTATATTACCATGACCTTTTATATATCAAAACCTCAAGGGAAAGTTGATTTCTCAATTCATGACCCCTTTAAATAAGTTATTTATGTCCCTTAATATTGTAATTGCCATTATTCATTTGTATTAAGAAAAAACTTACATTAAAATACTTATTTTGTGTCGGACATCTCCAGATATTTTATTTTTATTTTATTAATTTCTGTTCTGCTAAACACCATGGGCCTCATTTATAAAAATGTGCATATGCACAGATTTGATCTTAGAGTGTGTGTATGATAGAATCCATGCCAATGTTTAGTTTTTGACGTGGAAAAGTGCCTAGCGCACGTCAGGTTCTAAGCAGGTGTACACACTTTTCCTTGTGGCCGAGTTGGAATACTGCAGGTATTTGGAAATCTAAGCAGCAATAATTATAATAATAAAACCCGTCGGCACCAATAGCCTTGTGGCCAGTGCGCTGACATATAGCGCTCTTGCGCTTCAGGTGACCCGAGTTCGAGTCCCGGCTCGCGGACCTTTCCCGATCCTGTCCCCCTCTCTCTCTCTCTCTCTCTCTCTCTCTCTCTCTCTCTCTCTCTCTCTCTCTCTCTCTCTCTCTCTCTCTCTCTCTCTCCCACTTTGCTTCCTGTCTACCTATTATCCTATCATAATAAATCTTTAAAAAAATAAATAATAATAATAAAACCCTGTTAGCATAATAACACAGCATTAAAGTTCAATTTAGTATGCATACTTTGGTTCCATACATTATTTCTGCTATAAAATGGCCTAAAATGCAGAAATAGATTTCACATCTGGAAGAGAGGTGTTCAGATTTATTTTTCTCTGTATCATACATATGCACATTTGATAAATTATCTTAGATCAAATGTATGACGGTTTCTACACAACATTTTACAAATAAGGCCCCTGGATTAAATCTCTTAATTATTTTTTTCATCTAGCAAATTCCAACTTCAAAAAAAGCTAAATTACCCACTTTAGTGCTGAACCTTTTTCTTGAGCATCAGGTGATGTTTGTTCAGCATAATTTATTCATCAAGATCAGCATTGAAGTATCCTCATTTAAAGGAGGCCAGCTAGTAAAGAGCTGTGCAAGTAAAACCTGACTCCCCTTGTCTTAAGACGCACACTAGCGACTGACGTTAGAGGTTGCAGTCTTTAGCGTCCTTATTAGCATGCCTTCTTCCCATGACTCTGGTTCGAATCCTGCTCGGAGCGGGTGGACCAGTGCTGTGAACCGGATAGGAGTGAGGTTTAGGGGTGCGAGTGTACCAGACAGACAGAAAAGAGCTGTGCAGGTAAAACCTCACACCCCTGGCCTCAAGAGGCGCACTAGCAACTGACGCTAGAGACTGCAGATTTAGCGTCCTTTTTAGCGTGCCGCTCTGAGTGGGGGTGAGTAGGACCAGTTGCACTAGCTTAGTAGCTGTTTTTACTGATAGGCCTATATACTAATATAAAAGCATTGGTTTTGCCATTGCAGTCATGCACACAATGGACTGACTTTGATTTGGTCATCGTGCTCAACCACTCCATTTTGACACAATGATTAATTGTGCATTCTTACTAGTTAGTGATAATTTTAATATTATATTTGATCAGAGATTTATCATCTGTATGACTGCATGTTCATCATAACATCAGTATATTCAGTCAGCTCCTGCATTATAGCTCAAATGTAGCTGTAAAATGACTCACTGGTGTAAATGAACATATGCAATGTGTGAATTTAAATGACATGTTGCCAGCCCTGGCCACATGGTTGGCACTCTTCAGAAGTGTGTATGTGCTCTCTGTGGTTCTCTGCGGTGCCCGTTTATAGCTCCCGTGGGAAATCCCAACCACACAAGTAATAAAAGTGACTTATGAGGATTGAGCTGATGTGCAAAAGGTTAGTGTCAAAGTGTTTCATTCTCTTTGACCTTGACGTCCTCATATACTTTCTCCTTTCTGATTCATAAATAACAGAGCTGTTTTTACAAGACATCTCTACATGATCTAAGAAAAAAAAGTATTAAGCAACACAACTGTTTTCAATGATGATTATAATGTGTTTCTTGAGCACTGAATCAGCATGTTAGAATGATTTCTGATAGATCATCCGAGACTGCAAACTGGAGTAATGGTGCACACAATTCAGTTTTGCATCACAGAAATAAACTACATTTTAAAATATATTAAAATAGAAAACAATTATAAATTCTAATAATATTTTTACAATGTCACGGTTTTTACTGTATTTTTGACTATATTGAAAATTATTTTGCCATTTATTGTGTAAATTTAGATCAAAGTAAAAGTTTTCCGAATGACATAAAAGTACACTTGAGTCCATTAAACCCACAGTATGTGTAAATTCTGTAGCAGCATCTCAACATCTTCATCTAGTTAATGCATCCATTTTTCCAAGCTGAAAGTTCAACCTGGAGGAGTGGAAGACCAGATGTATGCCTAACCTCTGACCCCATTACCTAAAGCAAAGCACCATTTGGTGTGCTGGGGAGAAACACCACTGTCTCTTTTCTGCTATGTCTCTTTTTCTGATTGCCAAAAGACGGTGACCAAAGGCACACTTGCCCACTGGGATGACAATTGTTTACTTTCAGGAAACAACCACTGTACAATACTACTGATCACAGAGCAAATCATGGTGTAAGACTGAGATGTAATACATTTTAAGCCAGGTACAGGGAGTCTTGATAACTGAGATATACCCATTGGTTTCTTTATAGGATCAAGCCTTTAACCAGGAAAAGCTGAGGGAACAGGACTTTGTCTTTCAATGTCCTGTAAATCTGTTACGTGTTTGACGTGCTACAATACTGGACAAATGTATAGCTGAGAGCAGGGTGAAGCTTTCCTCAAACAGATCTTCTCACAAGCTCCAAGGGGAATTTCTATAAGCGATGTGTTCTTGAACAGATGGAGGCGGTTGGGGCATCAAAGCACTGAAGTGAGACCAGGGACAGTGTGAGCAGAGATGCATCTGGCCAGTCAAAGAAGTGAGCAGGAAGTTTGAACGGGCTTGCTTTGGTCCTTATTAAGATGGGTGTCTGCTCTGACATTTAGGAGGATGGAATCTGTTTGCCACCATAGAAGGTCGTCTAAGTGTTTTATCTTATGTGTGTGTTTGGGGATGGTGCATGCATGGTTTCATGTGCTTGTGAGCGCGCAAAGTGGTTCAGTGGTTTCATTCCCTGGCAATGAAAACATTGAACAAATCTGTCTGTCATCAAAAATTAGTTGAGCAGTTTACAGGGTGGTTAACAAATGCCTGGAGAGTTAGTCAAACAAAAACATGATACTTAACATGCTCTGATGGCCTGGAATATGTGAAAAGAGAATTATTACAATTCTGTCACCAAACCCGTTTCTTCTGGTTTGGTGACAGAATCTTAATATTTTGAATCAGTTGATCAAGTTCACAAAACTGGAATATATCAAATTATAAACTCTAAATTTGTATAATCCCAGTCCTCTCTTAAATAAATCTCAAAACAACCCATTATATAGGGGCACTGTGTATATGGAGCCTATGCAACTGGAAGAGAGAAGGTACTCATTGTACTCATTTTCTGACTTTCTCTTCTTTATGTGCTGTTTCAATGAGTCACATTTTAGCAGATTTATAGCAAGAGAATAGCACTACTGTTTTCAATACTGCCACTGCTGACCCATTACGTAACATGAAATAGAGTTATTTCTTGTGTATTAAGCTCAGACCAAGACATGCACAATCAAACCTTATGCCCCTGGGAAACATAATGTTATCATGTAGTCAAATACACAATCCGAATGGCAAGTCGCTGGCCTTAAATCATGTGTTCCTTTTATTTTTCTTTAGGCCAAGCACACACTACAAGACTGAAGGTTGCCTGTGCAAATGTAAAGATTCACAGGTTCTTCTGAGCACTGTCACAGACTTTCAATTATAATTTTAAACCAAAATACAACATTTGACTTCTGTTTCACACTCAAACGCTTTTTGCTTCAGTCTTGTAGCGTGTGCTTGGCTTAGGAGGCTGGTCATAATTTGCCTCAAGATATGGATCTAGAGCCCTAAAGAGAGATATTTACGGGCAGATGTGCAGTGGAGTTATGTGCTATGAGTTCTCGGAACTGGTGGATGAGAGGGGGAACGGATTGCAAATGAGTTTGCATTGCTCTCTATTAGCAAGTTTCAGTAGGAAAAATCAGCGACGAAAGCCTGTTTATGAGGTGCTGAAAAAATTAAGAAAATAAATTCATCAATCATCACAAAGATTTTAAGCTCTCAAAGAGTAGAGCTGTTATTCTGAGTATGTCTGCACGAGTCCACATATGCTTTCTGTAAACTATCCTGTGCACTGCAGAAAGGCTGATTTAAAAACATCAGGTTATCGTGATCTGATCTGATTCGTGGCTATTAGCAAGAAAAACGTTGGCTTTCTCCTATCCAGCACACTTTGCTCAGGCGTTAAAATCGTATGGCAATTCGTCATTATTTTCTTTTTGTAAATTGGTGGCTTATTGAGAGATGGTGGTCCAGTGGGTTAACCCATGGAACTGATCAGCAGAAGGTTGCTGGTTCGATCCCAGCGGTCACCACCAGTGTGTCCTTGAGCAAGGCACTTTACTCCATGTTGCTCCAGGGGGATTGTCCCTGTAATAAGGGCACTGTAAGTCGCTTTGGATAAAACGGTCTGCCAAATGCATAAATAAATAAATCATTGTACAATCTCATTCATACGTTTTCGTACAAACTGCGTACGTCCCAGTGACAGATATGTTTAAGGGTCCACGCCATTCAAATTCATACGAAATCGCCATCTCGTAACATAGTTACGTTTTCCCGTAAGAACAGGTTGTAAAATCATCAAAAGGGCTGCATACAAACACATTCACAGCCCTCCCAGCCTGAGTTCATTCAAAGTCACTATTTCAGCAGAACCAGGAGAGTGGGTTAATGAGACCGGACCCCCAGACACGTCCACTGATCTCCCCGAGCCCAGGAGCCAGGGGCCCACAGAGCCCAGATCAAAGGTGCAAGTCACTGTCATCAGAAGCCAATGACGGGTCAGCTGCAAAGATGCCTTTTAATGGGGACCCTTTTACCTTTATGGTCCTGTAGACGGGGGTGCGGGGTAATTGAAAGGACATGCATGTCAGAGGCGTGGAAGTCTGAGGTTCCCAGGACAATTAAGCACCCTGGAGTAATATATGACTTGACTTACACGGACTTTAAAACAGTGTGGAGGGCTGACGAGCAGTTGAGGGTTCCCAAGTGCAAGTAAGATTTTTATTTTGACAATCTGAACGCTGCTAGGGAAAGGCCCGTCTGCCTGATAAAAATTGTTGTTTTCAAACATGTTTGAAGTGGATAGGGGTCTCTTTCACTCTCTCGCAGGCTTTGGTTGTGATGCAGGTTGCACGAGGCTACAAATATGAGGCTGCAGGGTTTTTGTAATTACCACAAGATGCGATAACCTGAGTTCTGTCACCCTGCCAAGAAAACACTGAACGCCGTTAAACTGGAAGGGGGGAGGGGGGTGGCCACCTACAGAGCCTGGGGCAGAAGCCAAGTCTACTCAGGGAAGATCACGCTAGGCTACGAGTGGGACTCTCTGGACCACCGTTGGTCCACGGGCAGTGTAATGTCACAGACACATGGCCGGGTATGAGCAAGGTGGGGCCAGGCTTGTTAAAACGCCAAGGCTTTTAAGTCTTTGTAATCTGAGCCCTAACGGGGAGTAAAACAAGAATACTTGGAGGATTAGGTTGCACCACAAAAGAAAATTCTCTCACATTTTTTTAAGAGAATGTCTTGGCTAGTGCTTTGAATAATGCAGGCGGTGAAATCGTGTTTGTCAGAATACCGGAGCGCCATGATATAGATGTAACAAAACATTGGGTTTGCCAGGAAAACTGTTTAATAGTAATCACGCTCTTATGAGTCAAGGCATTGCTGTCTGTTGAGCAGCGGCTCTCAAACTGTGCTGTGTGAGGGATTCCAAGTGGCTGGCAAGTTTAGAAAATATAAAAAATAAAATAAAAATAATAATAATAACCGGCAAGTTGGCTTGGCGATATTAAAAAAATGATAAATAAATATTTAGAACTGACATGATTTAAATGTTTTTATATTTATATATCATTTTTAATATCATTCAAAAATATACATTTGTGGTAAAGGGCTGCTACTTTGATAATGTAACTGATAGTTATCAGTAATAAGCTATTTTAAACTACGGACAATTTGTATGCCATTTAAAACTGTGTAGGTAATTGTTTTTAAGTAATTTGAAGTTCCTCCCAGATTTGGGGTGTTAGGTGGTCTGCCAGTAATGTTAAAGTGGTCCACCATCTGATTAAGTTTGAGAACCACTGCGATAGAGGTTTGCTGAGTTTTAACTCTTACATGACTGCGCAGACACACTTTAATGAGCCAAATAAAACTGTAACAGACTTGTTGCACGCACAGCTGTTGTTCTTGGTAATGTCTTAAAAATGTTGATTAGATAATATGTGCTTGCGAGCTTACTGCACTTCAGACACTGGCCTTAAAACGTTTCTCTGTACTTTTAGGTCAAATCTCACATGAAATAACTGGTATTTGACAGAAATCTGAAATGAAAGAGACCCAGATCTTAAATGTTTATGGTGTGGAAGAAGAAAGCATGCAGCGAGACCTGTTGCTTAGATGCCTCAGAGATGTTTTGGTTTTGTAAATCCAGCCCTTTGTTGCAGACCTGCATTTCAGCTTCAATGCAGACAGGGGAAACACTCTTGGAACAGAGGCAGTCGTATATATATATATATACTTTCCATATATATATATATAAAAATCAGCATGTTTTGGTTTGACAAACCATATCAAATGGCCGAAAGCAAACAGGTGCTTTCTGCCAGAAGATTCAGGCTTTATTTTGACATTGCACGCTTTAAAGAGCTGCCACCAAATGGACTGTAGACATGACATGTTGTTTGCACACGACATCACTCACATAGGGATGTCTGTGTCTGCATGTGTACACACAAATGTACCGTATGTGTCCGTATAATAGATTAGTTTGTTATATATTTGGGATTTTTTGGTAAAAATTTATATGCGCTTGTATCATTTTGGGCAGCGGTTCCATTGCTTTTGTCCACTCTATTGCTCTTTGATCATGGATTATTCCCCCTTAATCCTACCAAGTCTGTGATCCCATCTGAGCCCCCTCCTTTTATTCTGTGGCTCTTGTTCATGAACCTGAGGCGAGGGAGGAGAGAGGATAGGAGACGAGGTCTACTTACATCTTCTCTTGGTGACTGCAACCTGAGCCCATGTGGAAGAACTGCCTTCAGATCCACTTAATCCTCCTGTTGTAGCAGCGCTTGTGTCCCTGATCCACAGGTGTGGATTCAATCCCTCTGCGTCACAAAACTCTGATGTCAATGTGAGGCATTTACAAACCATCCAAGATACAGAGGGTTTTACATAGTTCTGAAAGTAGATATGCAATAAACTGACTTTTTGCTGCAATAGGTCATTTGACTGACATATAAAGACTTTTTTTTGCAGGTTTAGTAAACTAATAATTGTTTGATTAACTGAAATAAAATATAAATTAACATAAGCGTAAAAACAATGTCGCCTTGCCAACTTAAGGAGATAAAATAAGTTGAAGTTTAGAGCTAAAAGAAAAATACATTAAAGCTCAAATTAAAGCACATAAAATTACTAAAACGTAAGCTAAAATTAAAATGGAAAACTTAAAAGCTAAAGCTAAAATATCCATATGCTATAACACTCTACATGCTATAATACTACTATACTATAAATACTATAATAGTATATAAATAATACTAAAATAACACTGGTTTAGGCTTTTTGAAATAGATGAAATAAAACAATTTAAATAATTGTGGTAATACTTAATAATAGAAAAAAACAATCAATTTCATAGAGACATCAGTAGCTGTATTAGTATCAGTGATGCTGGCCTTCATAAAAAGATGCCATTAAACAAGTATTTAAAATATACTGTCTTTGTGTTGTTTCAACATTAATTTGGAAATTCATTGTGAAATTATTACATTATAAAATATTAAAACGTATTATAATAAATATTTAAAAAGTCTTTTGGTAACACTTTATTTTGATAGTCCACTTTAGACATTCTACTAACTATAAGTAACTTTGCAACTACATGTCAACTAACTGTCATTAAAGTATTTGTAGACTGTCTGATTAATATTTACTAAAACTTTATTTTGTTGGTCCCCCCAATAGACATTCTACTGACTATAAGTAACTTGCAACTACAACTACAATTCAACTTATTCTACTAACCCGAACCCTAAAACCTAACCATAACCTACCAATCTACTGACAGTCAACTAATACTGTAATCACAGTTATTTGACATGTATTTGCAAAGTTACTTATAGTTAGTAGAATGTTTAAAGTGGACTATCGAAATAAAGTGTAACCAGTCTGTTTAATGGCAATTAATCACATAAAAATGTGTGATTTAATCTAGTTTTTTTTTTTTTTATCGACTGATAGCACTAATATATATATACAGTATATATATGCCAAATGTATTTGTAAACGTTTTAAGGAACGCTTAATACTAAAGCAATTAATGTACAATAAAGGTTATGAAGCACATAATTAAAGAAATTTTCAGATTTGACATAATTCCATGATTTTCGATGACCTGTAAAGTATTTACAGTTAATAAGTTGTTAAAGCATTAAAAAAACCGAGCTGAGTTAGTTAGTAGGTTAGTAAACAATAATTATTACAGTGACAATGAATAAAGAACTCACTATTTGTATATAGCCTATAACAATGTAGAGACTACAATATATAAACTATGCATTAACTACAAACTAATAATTAGCAAATGATTTGTGAGTACTTTATTACAGTATACTTATTATAGGTGTTATCATAATTGTTACATTATTATAATAAAAAAAAAATGTTTTTTTTGTTTGATGTCTTGTTAAATAGTTGCAGATAAAAGCACTGAGTTCACTTAAGCAGCAAGGTAAACTGAACTGCTCGTGTTCGTCAAAGGCCAGAAGCTGCAGGCAAAAGCTCTTTTAACCCCATACACAAACAACATAGGATCATATAGCCTTGTTTGCTACTAGGACATGCTTTGGTCTGGGACTAATCCCATCTAAAGCGTGATGGCTTTATGGGTTTACATAATTGCCTTTTAAAAAGCAAAACCGTAATGGTTACCACAACTTGAATCACTAATGGCTGCAAACCTTTGCTTTCAGCTCTGTACGCCTTTCAGCTCTGAAAACAATAACAACAAAGACAGCAAAATATGACTTTGCAGCTTATACATGAGCACTTTTGAAGATAAGTACTCTTTTTTGTCTGGGAAGATGGAGAATTTCTGATTGTGGGTACAGTTTGAGGAGGTAGTTTCTGTAATGCCTTTATCTTTTAACATGTTGATATTTGTTACCCTGTTCTGTCAAAGCACGAATGTTCCTTCTTTCTATGTTATCATGCAATTACATGTTTCATGTGATACCGGCGGTGCACCTTGTTTAATGCACAATAAGTATTCGCATAATTCCAAAACTCTAAAAATACTGAAATGCTTTCATGTTGACATTATGTAAATGATATGTTTACTTTTGTTTTGTAGGTACACTCGAAATCAAGTCTGTGGATGTGGGCATCGTTGCCATCAAGGGGATTCAAAGCAATTACTACCTTGCAATTAACAAGAAAGGGGTGGTCTACGGGGCGGTGAGCATCATTTTCTCTTCATTTGTCTTTTAATTATAGTAAATGACTGGACTCTACAACAAATAATGATAACGTCTCACGATCCCATCCAAACCGAAGTCGTCCTTCTTATCGGGAATTTTTAAACAACATTCAGAATTTCTAAACTATTTATAGAAATTCAGCTTTTTACAAGCTTCCAGAAAGATCCATCAGCCCTCAGGTCCCTCTCAGAGGCTTTGATGTCAGAGAGCCTGCTCTATTTCTCATGTCTCGGGGCACTTAAAAAGCCCGGGGTTGTTTTAAAGGACAGTTCCACTCCATTGCCTGTAAATAATCCCCCAGCAAAAGTCGGCTTGAGCAAAAGAGTTCTGTTATCTTTGAAAAAGTAAGCTGAGAAGGCCCTCTTCCTTACACTGTAGTCTTTCCTCCAATACTGCTCCATGCATGCGTTCTCCTCCATTCACAATTCAGCCATACAATCCCCAGCTCCCTCTTTGTTCCGAGTTCTCTCTAGCCCCATCGCCTTTCATTCATCCGCTCTCGTGAATGGCAAATGTTACCTGAAACAGGAAAAAATAGTGCCATAGTTTTCCCAAAAGTAAAATCAACTGAGAGGAAGGGGAAAGTCCTAAGATGTAATCGCCTACGCCTCAGGTCTGTTGTCCTCAGAGCGAAAATATCAATCAATATATTGACGTATGCTACCATTTATTCTATTTATGCTTCGGAAAAAGGATACAATGTGGAATGAAAATAATCCTCATGATGATGCTACCATGAGTAAAGGTCAAATTGGTGGCGGACACAGGTCATATTTATGATACATATTCATTCTGAAACAAATCATAAAATAAAGTATTACAGATATGTTCAATATTAATATGTGCAGTCTGATAACTTCAATGTGTCAATATTATATTGATAATATTATAACAATAATTTGTATGTAAGATAATAACACATTAACATATATTTTTTATGAGGTGCATTTTTTCTGGAAGTAGTGGCAGAAATATTGATAATAATGTTAAGATGAGCGAATGTGAAAATGGTGGCGGATACAGATTATCTTATGATTCATGTTCATTCCATTCCAAAATAATAATATTTTTATTATTATAAAATATAAAATAATAAAGAGTATAAAAACATACTGATCATATGTGAGGATTCATATATTATTGTTATATTAATTATATTACATTATATAAAATATGATATTTTATTAAATGCATTTTTTTTCTGACAGTGGTGACAATAGTATTGATATGGTTTGCATTCAATCAACAAACTGTTTTTAATAAATCAACAAACTGACAAATAGACATTTACCACATGACCAAAGACAATATCTAGAACTCACTCACTTACACATCTTCTTCTTTCAGAGGGATTTCGGCATTGACTGCAAGCTGATAGAGCGGATAGAGGAGAACAGGTACAACACCTACGCCTCGGCAGAGTGGAGGAACAAGAAGAAGCCCATGTTCGTGGGCTTGAGCGCCAACGGGAAGCCGATGAGAGCCAAAAAGACCCGGAGAAAAAACACAGCCACACACTTTCTCCCCATTCCTATTGTGTAGCTACAACCCCACCAAAGGGAACATTACACTGCACTGAGGAAAGACTTGGAATTTTTCGACAGTATAAAAGGGAACCGTTTGGAGAAAAGGGCACTATATTAAGGAACTAAGAGAACTCCTTTTCACTGAGTCAGACTGTTATCGCATATTTTTTTAACTTATTGGCACCAGGGAAAATATGTGACATTTTTTTATGCCAAACCCTTTTCTAGCGAAGGAAAGGTTGGACCAAAACCGATGGAGAGGAATCGAACATTGCAACCTCCCAGAATGAACTGAAGAGACCTTTCACAGAGTGTATTGCTTGTGTGTATTTGTGTGTGTGACCTTTGGAAGCAGTTATTTATGCTGTACTAACTCATACGAAACACTCTAACAGACTCTCAAACTCTGTGACTCAGTGGACTGAAAGTTATGCAAACACTTACTGGAAGCACTTGCTCAAGGTGCAAGACTGAGAGGCCGAGACGGAGACCCCGCATCCTACCATCCGAATTTAGTCAAGCTAGCACCATAGCGTAAAGAACTCTAATATTATTAACATGCAAAAGCCACTGTATTTGATATCTCCATTCTTTACCTGACTGCTTTGGAATAAATTATTTATTTTATGTAATATTTAAAGAAAAACAAAGACAAAAAAAAAAAAAAAACATGGAATGGACATTTTTTTATCATTTATGCTCCTCTTTTAAAAAGCTATTCTATCGGTTACACATGAATAAATAAATATATTTCTCTTTACCTAGCAGAAGTTGCGTCTATGATGCTGAGAAAAGCTCATTTTCTTTTTTTATTCACTGCTCGGATCTGTAAAAAATCATTTATTTCATGCACTTTGGTTTTTCGGTTGATTTTCTCAATCCCATAATTAAAACCACACCCTAACTGTCTAAAAAAAATCCTAGTGATATGAGCTCATCTTCAAAAGCATTCAAAACACATAGGCCTACTGTCTTCGGTCACACGCCACACATATTGTCTTACTATAAGTCATGGAAAGGACTTTTATTCTTTTAAAGCTGAGTTCACTCGTGCCCAAATAGTCTGAATTGAAAACATTCATACTTGTTTATATATTTCAGCTGTTATCGAAAACCACATATAAATCTAAATCCACCCTCAATGCACTTTTGCCTCATTTTCAACTTTAAGTGCAACTTTCAATCATCAAACTGTGCTTTACTAGCCTGCTCACTTCAAAAGAGTCGATGTGAAGGGCATGTGGTGTGTATGTAAATATTGGCAGTAGATTATGGGCTGATTCTGATTATCTCTACCGGCCTAACGCTTTCTCCCCCTCTCAAACCTTCGGAACAGTTCCAGCAATTACTAAGTTAAAACTGAGAAGCTTAAGTTTAAGTCTCACCTTTTATCCCTCTTGCGTTTTTGCGTCCACTTGGGAACAGTGACGTTGACTCATGGACTTTCCCAGGCAGTTTCCATGATTTCAGGTCAGAGTATTGATGTGTTTGTTTAGAGGTTCTTTTAGGTGGTTCGTAAACCTATTTTCATGTACAATTACACTGAAATGGATTCAAGACCAAGGCTCGGAACCGAAAACCGGTTTCAGAGTCGTATGACGATCGATTCGTTAACTAAAGTAGCTATTCAACGGCACTGCAACTCCGCAAATGAACGGTATAGCGCGAGACCGACAACATGATCGTTCCCTTATGAGAGTACTCTCGTATTGCGTTTGCTAAACGCTATGGGGGAAATTCCTTTCCTTGAGATATTCGAGTCCGATATTCGTCTCTCTCTTTGTGAATCCGAAACAGCAGCACTTGTAATTTGATTCCAGAATGAGTCGTTTCTTTTAGTGAATCGGTAACAGAACCAGTGAAGTCCGCTTTACTTGAACGAGTGACTCGTTTGTTTATAGTGAATCAATTATTCGAATGCATTTATGTGGCCTTAAAAAGATCTGCAAAAAGCCACCTGATTTTAAATGTATTTGGTATTGAAATTAATTCTTCATTTGGCACTGGATCCATGTTTCTTTTTTCCAAAACAGTTTTTTTATCCCTTTTTATAAATGGTGCATGATCAACAAAGTATTAATATGAAAAGAGCTGAAAATATATATTTTCCTGATAACTACCAAGCCAACAAACAAATTACATTTAGATATCAATAAAGAAATAAACAAGGAAGATACATACAAATGCCTGTTGTGTAAGTCTGTAATCCCCTGTTGACTCATGAAAGAACCACAGAGTCATTTGGCTCTCTCAGGGAGAAACCGATTCAGATGCATCATACATATTCAGTGCGCAGCGCTGAAGGCATTCCCATTTGTTGGTTTTAGCTGAAATATATATTGTGACCTTCACAGCTTCACAACTTCACTCTTTCCCCAAAGGAATCTGTGGCTTGTTGACCAAACCACAGGAGCAGCTGTGAATATTTCATTCCAGAAAGGTTGCTTGGAGAGCAGCAATAGACAGGGCTGATTTTAACAGCCCCGAGGGTAGCGGCACCACTGCGTATTTTTGGACCTAGATGTGGCGACATTGAGCCAAGCCCAAGGAGTTCCAGTAACAGAGGTGCTCTCCTATCGTTAGTGATCAACAGGTCTCCGAAACACGCTAACCTTATGTCAGCTAACACAAAAGAGGGAAAGTGCTAAATATAGTGGCTTTTCAGACTGCACTTACAGCACGTGTTAAACACAAGGCCAGTTCAGACTGAGATTTGGATCTGTTATGATCTCTCGAGGTTTCCAATTTCTGTTCAGCAGGTGTGTCAAACATTTGCCTTGGCTTTGGCTGAGAAGAAGCATGTGTTTATCAATTCAGCTCGAGTGAGTGAGAGAAACAGAGAGACCGAGTGCCTGCCAACTCCAGACAACTCCGACCCTTCAGGAGAACAGAGAACTGAATTTACAAATTAATACGAAGCCATATTCTGCATTTGAATGTAAGTTAATACAACCACAGCGGCGGTGTATTTTTCTTGCTTTTTTCATCTGTACTGGGATACGACCAACATTACTTGTCAAATGTGATTTGAAAACATGAAAGTATCCAATTGAGATGGTAAGATAGCTCAAGATCTTTCACAGATCTTGTCTTGCCCAAACTAAAGCATGTGTACTGTTCATGTGGGGTTGAAACTTGGGTTTGGCAAACATGCTGCTAATAAAGTTGGTGTTTATTCGGTCCGCCAACCACATTAATGCATTTTATCCAATAACATTGTTTTCTAGAACAGCAAATGAGCTTGATTAAAGACAAATGCGATCTGTTTTAAAGGTCTGCTTTAGAGGTTTTATAGTGACTGAGGCTTAGTGATCGTAAGTACACACTGACCATTTCCTCATAAAAAGAGTTTTTTCTCTCCATATTTTTCTCTCAATATAATTGCATTGTTCTAAAGCATAAAATGCAAAAAATGAATCTTGTGTTTCAATTTCATCCCTTCAAACGTTTTGTGGCCTAAAGAGAATCAAGCAGAACTCTTCATTGACATTTAAATCTGGAGTCATCAAACTTTGCCACTGTATGATCAACAGTCGCTTCAGAACCACGGACAGCTCTGGTTTAGTCTTTATGGAAAGTTGGGCTGATTTGAATTGACAGCTAGAGTATGTACAGTAGACCAAAGACTAGACATTCAAGGATTGTTGACCAACTGCAAGATGAATTCATAGAAATGTATCCAACCGTCCTTAAAGTTAGTCAGCACATTCTGATTCAAAGGGTTACATCAAGAACAGTTGCATAACACATAACACACGTTTACAAGCAGCTTTACAAAAAATGCTTTTAAGGGACAGTAATCACTGTTGTGTTCTAAAATATACAGTTCTAAGACATTACAGATGCAGTTAGCTAACATCATGTATCCATTTAAGCAGAAACATTGAGCATGTGTGTATGAACACACTGCATGACACATTTAACAAAATGAACACAGAAATGTCTTTGCCTCACTGAACAGCAATGAAACCCCTTTGCGCTAAGATAGAGAATACTTTACCAAATGAAGCATTTGGTCCAGTCTTGACAAAGTGACCAAATCAAGGCCTTCACAGCCTCACAGCGGCAGACGAACTGAATTAAAGAAGCTGTATGGGAGTAGTTTGGCTGTCTGTATGATTTTGATAATGAAGTTGTTCACCCGCTGGATGAAATTATGACATAAACCCTTTCCATTCGTGGTGAGAAATAATGCATAAAATGTGTGAGGCGGGATCGTTTGTAGAAACCCTGAACCCACCTGCTGGTTCCTCTCCTTCTCCATCTGAAGGCATCCAAAAACATGCTATTGGATCAAACATGTCAAGAAGTGTTTAACCCGAACAGACAGAAGGAACACAAACAGATCAGCGGTGTTTTGACACAAACCCTTTTTTGTCAAGTTTGTTCAAGGAAAGTGAAGATATAACATATTTTCTTTGCAATTTGCTGGGTTTTGCTGAAAAAGAAAAGGGAACTTGATACCTTGCGTAGCTATTTGCCGTATCCAAACTTTTTGCAGCGCTCCGTCCACAGCATTCCATCCACATGCATTATTTTGTTTTCCTGTGGGTAATATCTGGGTGGGCTGGCATGTTGTCACACATGGTGTGTGTGTGTGTGTGTCTGTGATGAGAAACCTCAGGGATTCTGCCTGCAAGCTTTGGAGGACTCTCAGCGGTGAGAGGTCTGGGAGCTCTCGTCTTCAAGGCCGCATTGCGTCATTACCTAACGCTAGAACTGGACATCTGGTCTTGACGTGAAACTTCCCCTTTATCACCTGCTTATTGGACAGAAAAACAAGCCTGGTTCCTCTCAAAATGACACATGTCTTACCTTACTTCTTACAGTGTGGAAGACTTTTTGTTGTTGTTTATATAAAATCAGAGACTGACGCCTTTTGGAGCGTTTCAACACCTGTCCTCCCTTATGATCGACTATTCGTGGTGTTAGTGGCAGAATTTCAAAGGAATCAACAAGAGTGGGATAGAGGATAGTTGGAGTTACCACAAGTGATGAAAAAAGAATGGAAAAGAATATGAATTCTTTACTTTTGTTGGATCGGTCACTCATCTTTGGTATTCGGGGGCAAGCATATTGTCTTTAGACCGCAAAATGTGAGACATCGCCGATTTCAGTGATAAAGTGTTTAACCTCGTGCTTCAATGTCATCCTCTTACAATAAAACTTCTGTCACCATGACTTTTATTCACAAATCCTGATGTTCTATCAGTCTGCCCACTGAGGCGGATATTGAACAGAGCTTCATGTAATTTGAACTTAACCCTGGAGTCTTTCCAGAGATGTATGAATAAGACATGACCTCCCTCAGACTACACACCAAATGCTAATAATCATGGTTTTGAAATGTCACAGTCAATTTAGCGGGTTAATGTGTGATAGTTCAACAATATCAGTTGGACTTGCACAGTCCCGTAGAGAGTGACAGCGCAATATCCCCAATCCTACAAAATGAAATATCATTTTAATGACTGTCTGGCAAACGCTCTGATACGTTCA
This sequence comes from Gobio gobio, assembly GCF_949357685.1. Classification (NCBI taxonomy): domain Eukaryota; kingdom Metazoa; phylum Chordata; class Actinopteri; order Cypriniformes; family Gobionidae; genus Gobio; species Gobio gobio. Next base: position 31,034,605 of record NC_137107.1, on the reverse strand, counting down.
CTGAAAAATAAAGCAGGCCCTCCAAACTGGACGCTTCGCTTGATTTCCTTGGAATTGCAGCTCGGCTGAAGCATGGCAAGTACAGGGTTAATATTTCATTTTCATTTTAGGTGGCGTGACTGCCAAACGCCTAAAAATCTGCACCATATGTTGAATGTCCAACAGTTGAGGCTGAACCTATTGAAATTATGAAAACTGTGAAGAAAAATGAAAAAAGTGGTTTTTGCTAGTATTTGGCAACATCTTTTAAGGGCTGAGAAATGATGAGGTCCATTAATGCCGCTGGAACACTATGTGAATTTTTCATCTATGCCTGATGTGTGGGAAGATCAAACATGCACTCAGAAAAGCATTCATAACCCGTTCAAAATAAGATTTAAATAGCGCAGATCAGTCTCTCTTACATATATAAATTTCAAAGAAGAAAAACAAACCAGCAGGTGCTGCCTTGCGATTTCATATGGCTATACACAGATTTCGCATTCTGTAACACATGTATACATAAAGTCTGTGCTCAGTTTTGAGGAATGGTTGCACATTACATAACACATATGACAGGTAGAGACGCTTTTAATGTAATATTACTGGGGGGGGGGGGGGGGGGGTTATGCTGACTTCGGTGTGAAATTTTATAATTAATAAAGCAATCACACAACCAGCTGCACATACAAAATGTGTCAGACTTCTTCAACCTCTTGTCCTGGGACACTTCAGTGGTAAAATTACCCAGAAAGTACACATTTTAAAAGGCTTTTTAGAAAATGTAAAACACATGCTTCCCACATATGCAAGCAATAAACAGCCTCTGGCCCTTTGTCCCCAATTTCAGCCATCACAAGTCTAGATAATAGCTAAAAGGACTAAGGAGTGGCCAAAATTAAATTGCATTTAGTGTTTTTGTTTTTTTTGTACATGACAAGCTACTTTTTCCAAGTAGCTAAATCTTTTTTTTTTTTATCTCCATCACATTGTATTGCACACGCGCCTTTAAAGTCTTGTGAGCTGATCAAACGTGAGGTCTCTCATTCATTCATTCAAAAACCCAGTCAGAGAAATACTAATAAATTTTGTAGTACACACTACAAGTGTACCACATAATTGAGAAAGATTACATACACTACATTACACTAAGGTTCACTTGGCTTCCTACTGCAGAAAAATCAACTAAATTAGAACCAAATTTCCACAAAGGCCTTGCTTCCCTTGTATAAAAAGTTCCTAACCGCAGTGTCACTCCCTCAGTCGTTCTCTAGCAGTAGCAATCGTTTTGTGTGGTCATTCTGTGGGAGCCATATTTCAAGTGGCAAGTATTGATCTCTTACGAGAAACTGCAAGCTATTACTCTCTCTTGTCAAGAAGCTTAAAAGGGTGGGCCGAATGACACAGCTTACTTTATTGTTTAAACTTTTTGATGCACAGCAATGACGCTGTAAAATCGACCCGTGAAAACTTACTGTAAAAACATTATGTTGTTCCTGTCCGTCAGTAGAGTGGGAGAAAGGGCCGTTTGATGAAAGGGATGTTTCATAAAGGCCTCCTAAAGACTGGATTTGTTTTGAAAGAAAACAAGTGACATGAGACAGAGGAAAAGAGCGCTAAGCCTGCTCAGGTCTCTCTCGTTGGCTTCAATTTCCTTATCTCTTCTCCTCTGGTTTCTTTCCAATATCCTTCTTCCATTTTTTTTTTATGGTGCCTCTCATGCAGGACACAAGTCATTGCAACAAGCACTTTAAAAACTAGCATACCGTCTGGCCAAGGTAACAGATCCCATATGTCTCAGAATTGTAGTCTTTTTTTTCGTTTTCTTAGATTGATCAGAGCAATGTGTCGTCCTGTACTTTTAAGCCTAAATATTTTAGACCCTCCAGCCGTCCATACTGTACAGTTTAGGCCAATCACATCCATCATGTGTCTTTCATTAAACATATACCGTAACAAATGTTCTGCCATATTTTAACACAGGTGACATCAAACGTGCAGCATACAGAACCAATCATGCGCAACTTGTATCTCAATCACAAATGTAGTGTTTTGCATTATTACCTGTAGGCATTGATTATAATAAAGTAAGTCTCTTTCCTGCCCTGATATGACTTTAAATCAGATTGCCCACTTTAATGTCTGATCATAAAATTGGCCATGAACTCACTAGACTGCATTTGTTGACTTAATGCACCAGGAAGTGGATTTTATCTTTTTGTTCTTTGTCAACCAGTCTTGGGGGTAGCACACTACATTTGATATAGATTACATTACTTTATGTGTTACTTTTTACATAAGACATACATTTCTTTTTATAAGGAGTTACTCAATATTGTAACACATCGCTTTAAAATGTAACGTTCCCCAGCAGCACTATTGTCAACAAACTCTTGTTCTTTCACAAACTTTAAAACCGTCTTCTATAGCAGGCGGCCTCCCCTCCCCTTGTGAAATGTGGACCTGCGAGCTCTGTTGGTCTGTCTTTTCTCACCTCCACTCATTTGGGCCTTGATAAGAGCTCTCCAGCTGGGGCTCAGCAGGGCTGCGACGCTTCATCACACAATGTCTTAGTGCGCTGTTCTCATTTGCACACTCTCCTATTGGCCCATGGCATCACGCTTGGTTTTTACAAGAAAGGCACTTTTAACCATATGTACACAATACAAATTAAGTTTACCTTAGCCAGCAAGGCTTAAAAGCCAGTGTCCTCAACCCTTCTTTAAAAGAGCTAAATAACTGTGGAGGGTCTGACATCAAACAAGAGAGGAAACCAGGGGGAACGGGAAAGGGGAAACGTCTGACCAGACTCCGAGCCTTCAATACGAAGGGAACAGAAGCTGGGTGCCATGTCATTTAATTAGCAAGAGCGCCTACTCTGTAGTTTCCTTGTGAGTTTCAGTCACGGAAGAATTACATCTCCAGGGTGTTTGTCGTGGTGTTGTTTGCAACTATGGCCCTAAAGGTTGAAATTAAGAGGACATCATTTGCTTATGTTTGTCCGTTTAAGGGGCAGAATTACCTACTAACCAGCACAAACTAGGGACACGGTTGATGATATTGTTGTTGAAGTGAGGTTTATATAGGTTTTTTCTTTCTTTTTAGTTTTGATGTTTTGTTTTTTTTAATGCCAGTGCTTCAATTAGTGTGCTGACAGCTGTAAATACTATTTGAAATGTTGTATTCATGGAAAGCCACTTGAGATGCAGCATCTCGTTTTCAAGGGGGACCAAAGATGGAACTACTAGATGGAACTCTTTAGTTGTTGGATACAATTGCGCCATTTTCTCGAGAATTCGAGTCTCGACCTGACCCTCAAGACGGCATTAGTTCTGTTGCACAAAAAAAATTATCTTAGATAAACACAACCAAACCAATTTGTTTCCTGGAAATACATTCAACCCAGGCTCTTGGAAACATAACAGTATTGTGCAAGGAACTGTGAAATAAATTTGTATTCATTGATAATCTGTGTCTGTAATCATAATTTGTGTGAAAACTAAGGCTGTTATTGTTTTACTGCAACCAGTGATCATTTCAGTTGGAAACTGCAGTGTTTAGGTACGTTTTTGAAGTAGATGCAAATTTTTTTCAATGGGGCTATAGGTTGAAAATAATGGTTAGGCAGCCCAAACTGATTTTGAAAATATGCCAATTTGCACATCACCAACACAAACCCAAATAAGTCCTTAGCACCAGTATAATAAAGTTCAGTATAATTTTCTCCACAGGAAAACATTGATAGCTCAAATATATACACGTGAGGGCCTCACAGGTAATGACATCTTGCCCCAGACATATGTATCGTCTAGCAAATGGGCTGTATAGAAACTGGCATGTGGCAAATGGGGTTAGATTCCACCGGTTTTCCCATCTGCCCCGGCTGTAACCTGTGGCATACTGAGTCGGCTGTCAACCTCCATTTACCGCTGACCCAAAAGCACACAGATCCTCAGGCGATGGGTTATCTGAACTGCAGCAACTCCGGATCTCTTGTTCCCTAAATTCCCTGGCATTCTGTGAAGAGATGAAATAATATAATGAGAAAGAAAGAAAAAAGAATAACAACTTCAGTCTGTAGTTCCACACAATTATTGCAATATTAATGTGCTGAGAGAAGAGTATTACATAATGCATGCAGCTATTAGTAACTATTATTAATTATAAGTTACAGTAAGTTTTTGAAACATTTTGATGACTCAAGTTTTAGGGGCGAATCTGTTTTTGAAGTGAACGATGCACCATATGATGAAAAATAGTTTGAAAATTTCACATGAACTGGCACATATAGATAACCTAAAATGTACTAAATAATTATATTTTTTTATTAAATAGAGAATATTTATATATTATATTATATATATTAGGTGTTAATATAACAATTCTTATTACATTTGATACAACAACGTAACTTATAATAATCATTAATAATAAATATATATCCTAAATACAGAGGAAAAACTATACAAAATTCATCATCATTATGGCATTTTATTCACCCATAAAACAGATCTTGAGTCATCAAAAATGTTTCAATGATAATATTTTTTACCACATGCACTAAAAAATTCTAGAACTTCATTTAAAACCTTCTGCAGATGTTGTGGGAAGGCCTGGCAAGAGTGACAGCCATCTGACAATGAAATCCTGTGTGTCCGCATGAATGACAGACCACCAAACCACTGCCTTCATTAGATGTTTTATCAGCGGCCTAAAGGCTTATTTCTTGATGAGTCTCCCAGACCAGGACATGCAGAAGATAAAGTCAGGATGTGCCTTTAATGCCAGATCATAAATGCCAGCACAGTGGTGCTTCTGGTCTGTATCCATTCCCTAGGTAAACCCACAATGCCTCAAGAATCCACATGGCTGGAAGAGTTTAACTAGAAACTGACAGAGTGAAAGGGGAAGTCAACATTGAGCTGAGCTGAGCTGAACTGTGAACTGGCTGGGGAGGTGTGGAACTCAGCCATAATGTCCCGGGTCAGGTTAAGTGTGTTTTCAGAGGTGGGTTTGTTAATAGGACGTGTTTCAACTCCCACTTATAAATGAAAGAGTCATTTACAAGCAGGAATACGACAAGTAAACCCATGCTTATTCTTGTGACCTTTTATGAAAACATTTTATTTATATTAAACAGAAGCATAAAACTATGCATTACAATCTGCATGTCATCTGCAAAATAAGAATCTGGCAAATGATAAACTAATAAAAAGGATCAATGTAAATGTATGTGTTAATGTCAGTTTATTTTTGTAAAGCAAAATTTATAAAGCAACAGAACGTTGACCAAAGTGTACCAAGTGTTTCCTTTTGGCACTGCTCTCACTCTGCTGAATCATATTTTATGAGTTGCAAATGTGAGATCGCAGTCTGCATCAAATGTGATGAAATGAAAAAAGTGTTCCGCGAATGAATGGAAATAAATGTCTTTCTATTGAGTTGTCCTCGTGGGCTGCACTAAAAAACAACATGCAGTATTCCAATTCACAAACAAACTTTTTAATGAATAAAAAATGTTTAGTCTGAACAGTGTAGTCTGGTTCCCAATATATTATCAATTAGTAATAAAAGTGGATACTGAATCAACATCCAACTCACTCACTGAACAGCAAATTGTTAATATACTATGAAAATTAATACATTTTATTATATAAAACGTATTTTCCACTTATTACAATATATTAGGCTATATATGATATATCACTATATACTCTATATTGCCAAAAGTTTTTGGATGCCTGCCTTTACATGCACATGAACTGTAATGACATCCAATTCTTAATCTGTAGGGTTTAATATGGAGTTGGCCCACCCTTTGAAGCTATAACAGCTTCAACTCTTCTGGGAAGGCTTTCCACAAGGTTTAGGAGTGTGTTTATGGGCATTTTTTACCATTCTTCTAGAAGCGCATTTGTGAGGTCAGACACTGATGTTGGACGAGAAGGCCTGGCTCGCAGTCTTCGCTCTAATTCATCCCAAAGGTGTTCTATCAGGTCAGGCATGCCAGTCAAGTTCCTCCACTCCAAATTCGCTCATCCATGTCTTTATGGACCTTACTTTGTGCATCTGTGGAACAGGAAGGGGCCACCCCCAAACTGCTCCCACAAAGTTGGGAGCATGAAATTGTCTAAAATGTCTTGGTATGCTGAAGCATTAAGAGTTCCTTTCACTGGAACTAAGGGGCCAACTAAGGGTTTCCGACCCCTGAAAAAACAACCCCCATACCATAATCCCCCCTCGCCCAAACTTTACACTTGGCACAATGCAGTCAGACACGTACTGTTCTCCTGGAAACCGCCAAACCCAGACTCGTCCATCGGATTGCCAGACAGAGAAGCGTGGTTCGTCACTCCGGAGAACACATCTCCACTGCTCTAGAGTCCAGTTGCGGCGTGCTTTACACCACTGCATCTGGCGCTTTGTCGTAGGTCTGTAGGTGTTGACTCTGCAGAAAGTTGGCGACTTCTGTATACTGCGCACCTCAGCATTTCATGGCTGAGTTGCTGTTGTTCCCAATTGCTTCCGCTTTGTTATAATATCACCAACAGTTGACCGTAGAATATTTAGTAGTGAGGGAATTTTACGAATAGACTTACTGCACATATGCTACAAATGTTTGTAGAAGCAGTCTGCATGCCTAGGTACTTGATTTTATACACCTGTCGACATGGAAGTGATTGGAACACCTGAATTCAATGATTTGGAAAGGGGGTGTTCCAATACTTTTGGCAATATAGTGTATATATCATACATAATGGACAGGGGGAAACAAAATAATGTGCTATACATAAAACATATGAATAAAACAGAATTTGATTTGATGTTTCACAAGCTTGTAAAATGTCTTGGAATATTTCAGATTCACATTATTTCCAACCCTGGCTTTCATCAAGAAAGATTCTTAAATTCTCCCCCAGAAACACCCGAGGGGTCAAGTATGCTGAATTAAACCATCTTTTCAGGTGTTGACTCTGGTTCTCACATTAGCAGCCTTACATGTCTACAATATTACCAATTGGATGCCTTTTACGCATACCTTTTTGACATCTTTGCGAGACTGAAATTCAAGTCAGCGAGGGGGGGAAATGTTAAATTGGCTATGTGAGAACTATGTGAAAAGAAGAACTCTGCAGTCTAACCGCAGAGAAAGAAAAATACCTCTTTAAAAGGTAAGTGGATTATGTGCACATGGCATGAGCTTTGTGATAGTACAAGGGTCACCGTTCCTCAGTTCTTCTTTCACTCACTCTCACCCCTTTCCCTGGAGAGGACCGTTTCTCAAGGCAAACCTGTTTGTAGTTACAGGGTTTGTTGTGCTCCTCTGTTTTGTAGGTCAACATGTCCTCCCCCCCATTAATTGGTGGCTCGGTGTATCACGCAAGGAGAGTCACAGCTGCTTCGCATTATACAGGGAGAAATGCTGGTGGAAGCTGGTCATCTCTGCTCGGAGCAGGTTCCCTATAATGTACCTCTAATGTAGATTGACTTACTGAGCCCCATCATGGGCTCCTCTAACTGAAAACCACTATACTTCACCAACTGTGACCAAAGTACAGGTTTTATGTCTATACAAGCAAACAAACACCCTCTAATTTGTATACACAGTGAGGTTGGGTACAGCTTTGTAAGCTACATCGGTCACATGAGCGCGTGGGACTCCAGTGCAGACACATCGGGATGTGGGACAGGTTAATACTGCAGTATAGCTGGCCTCACATGATGAGTGATTTACAAGCATTTTCCCTTTAATGCCAGGTGCTTTAGGCATAACAAAGGCTAGTGCATAAACAACACTATTACTGCACTGACAGATGTGCATTAGTACAAAACATGTGCATTTTGATTATTAATGAAATCAGCAGCTCCTAATGAGAAACTTTGGTACTTCAAGGGTTAGTTCACCCAAAAATAAAAATTCTGTCATGAATTACTTACCCTCATGTCGTTCGACACCCGTAAGACCTTTGTTCATCTTCGGAACACAAATGAAGATATTTCTGTTGAAATCTGATGGCTCAGAAAGGCCTCCATTGGCAGCAACTTTGTTCCTGGATGAATCAGCATTTTTGAATAATTTGGTTAGGTTAATAATTCAATGACTCCCTCATAAGGACAGTGGCTATATCAAAAAGCGCATACTCTCTGAGTAGCTAGGTACTTCTTTTCATTAAGCAATCACTTCACAACCAATGCATGTGCTATACAGAATAAATGTGTGTACAGTAGTATAAATGTAATCTAGACGTACTAGATTTGTCAAGTTGTCATTGTCATGTGATCTAGATTCAGAATCTCGCCGGAAGTAGTAGGAGCAGAAAAGTACCTCATCTGTGTACTTTTTTGCTTATTGTTTTAATTCAGACACAGTATGCTACTCTTTTCGCAAATTGTTTTTCACCTACTGTACTATACAGTTGGGATGTATGCCTTTTCAGATGCAGTCAATAACTTGCTTTGTTCCTGAATGAATCAGTGTTTTGAATGATTCAGCAAATGAATGATTCAATGATTCGTGAAGATGGCCATTTGTCATTCATTTATTCATGACAGTCGCCACCTACAATGTAACCTCTAGCAGAATGAGTCACTAAAAATCCACCAATACACCAATAGTGCACTGACTGTCTGGAACACGGAAACACAGACAAGCAGAATGCTGTTTCATTAATCAGATTCAAAGACCATAACTGTTGTATAATTTACAGCATGTAAGGCAAAGGAGAAAAAAGAGGTCTGCTTTAATGTTTTCTTATGCTTTCTCTTAGTAACAGATTGCTGAAGTAACAAACACATTGTTAATACGGCAGGTGAGAATTTACCACTCGCCTTAAGGGACGGCCTGTTTGCGGTATCCAAATAGAGTGATTCAGTTTAAGATCCACAGGCACATTAAAATCATTAAACAATATTATGCAATAATAGCCACACAATACGTCTTTAATAAAGTACACAGCCATTATAGGCCACCTAACACGTACATGTGTAGATCAGTATGTTTGCCTGATACTGCAGTTCTAACAAGCAACTGAACTCAAGGAGAAAACAGATCCTACAGTACATCATACTGTAGGTGCCTTGTACTTGTACTTGTGTAATGACAATAAAGTTGAATCTAATCTAATCTAATCTAATCATGCAAGCATCTCCTTTTTGTTGTTTTGTTTCTTGAAATAGCTCGTGATTGACCTCACCCTCTCAGCCTCCTGATCTTCTCCTTGTCTTGGGCCTCATATTGCAATGGGCCTCAAACAGAGAATCTTAGTAAACCCCCTCCTTACTAGTTCTATGCTTAACCCCGGCCACCTACACTGCCACAGGGCGACTCTGGGAGGACCTCGTTCTCAAAAAGGAAATGGGGCAAAACTATCAATTCAAGACACATGTTAGGGAGCATAGCCTTTCCCCTCAAAATAGAATAACCAATTACCATTGCAGGAGGGGAAAATGTGAGGTGGAAAGGGCCAAGTAGAATGATGTGTGAGTGTTTTTTGTATTGCCAATGACAGGCATTTTCTGCTAACTGGCCTCCTTCTATTTTAGTTGGCAACTAAAACAAGTCGAAATATTGTAGCAAGAGTGGGCTATATGGACACTAAAGAGATTATATGGATGTATTCTTGATTTTATGCACCTGCTAGTAATGGGTGTAGTCCCAAACACTTCACTGGCAACTATACTGAAATGTGACATCAAAGGCAGGAGACAGGGAAAATAAAAGTCTTCAAAAGTCTAAAATTTCATGTAGATGTCTCAAAACAAAGGTCACCGACTAAACATCTAGTCACCTTTATTTAAGTCAAGTCACCTTTATTTATATAGCTCTTTTTACAATGCCGATTGTATCAAAGCAGCTTCACAGTGTTAAACAGGAAAATAAAGCAACAGAATTTGATTCAGCTGTACAGCCGCTCTGGAGAAAATGGTGATGTTATCCAGCTCATTTCAATTATCATATAGTGACAATGCGGGCAGATCAGTAATTTTGTTGAAAATTTTGTGTCCCCAACTGAGCAAGCCAAGCCAAAGGCGACAGTGGCAAGGAACCAAAACTCCATCAGGTGGCATAATGGAGACAAATAAACATTGGGAGAAACCGGGCTCAGTCGGGTGTCAGTTCTCCTCTGGCCATCATGCCATGTCGGTGAGCCAATTACAACCCCAAATCAGAAAAAGTTGGGACAGTATGGAAAACGCAAATAAATAAAAAAAGAAGTGATTTCTAAATTTACTTTGACTTGTATTTCATTGCAGACAATATGAACAAAAAATATTTCATGTTTTGTCTGGTCAACTTCATGTCATTTGTAAATATGCATCCTTTCCTGTCATTCAGACCTGCAACACATTTAAAAAAAAGTTGGGACAGTAAAGCATTTACCACTTTGTAATGTTGCCATTCCTTTTCACAACACTTAAAAGACGTTTAGGGACTGAAGACACCAAGTGATGAAGTGTTTCAGGTGTAATTTTGTCCCAGTCTTCCTGCAAACAAGTCTTAAGGTGGGCAACAGTACGGGGTCTTCGTTGTCGCATTTTGCGCTTCAAAATGCGCCACACATTCTCTATTGGAGACAGGTCGGGACTGCAGGCAGGCCAGTCAAGTACCCGTACCCTCTTCCTCCGCAGCCAGGACTTTGTAATGTGTGCAGAATGTGGTTTTGCATTGTTTTGTTGAAATATGCATGGACGTCCCTGGGAAAGATGTCTTCTTGAAGGCAGCATATTATGCTCCAAAATCTCTATGTACTTTTCAGCATTAATGGTGCCTTCACAGAAGTGCAAGTTACCTTTGCCAAGGGCACTGACACAACCCCATACCATGACAGACCCTGGCTTTTGGACTTGTTGCTGGTAACAGTCTGGATGATCCTTTTCTTCTTTGGTCCGGAGCACACGGCGTCCATTTCTCCCAAAAAATACCTCAAATACTGATTCACCTGACCACAGTACACGTTTCCACTGTGTGATGGTCCATCCCAGATGCCTCCAAGCCCAGAGAAGTCAACGGCGCTTCTGGACACTGTTAACATAGGGCTTCCTTTGGGCACAGTACAGTTTTAACTGGCATTTGTGGATGTAACTACGTATTGTGGTACTTGACAAAGGTTTGCCAAAGTAGTCCTCAGCCCATGTGGTGATATCGCTTATAGATGAATGACGATTCTTGATGCAGTGCCGCCTGAAGGATCGGAGATCATGGTTGTTCAGCTTAGGCTTGCGCCCTTGTCCTTTACGCACTGAAATTCCTCCAGAATCCTTGAATCTTTTAATTATGTTATGCACTGTTGAATGTGAAATATCCAAATCTCTTCCTATCTTACTTTGAGGAACATTGTTTTTAAACATTTCAATAATTTTCTCACGTATTTGTTGGTATTCACGTATTCATAATTACAATCACCTGTTGACATTACCTGTTTCAAATCACATCATTATTTAACCATTTTACCTCATTACTAGCCCTAAATTGCTCCTGTCCCAACTTTTTTTGAAATGTGTTGCAGGTCTGAATGACAGGAAAGGATGCATATTTACAAATTACATGAAGTTGACAAGACAAAACATGAAATATTTTGTGTTCATATTGTCTGCAATGAAATACAAGTCAAAGTAAATTAAGAAATCACTTCTTTTTTTTTTTTTTTGCGTTTTCCATTCTGTCCCAACTTTTTCTGATTTGGGGTTGTATTAGATAGGAACATTCAAAAGATCAGAGTCATCACGCCGAAGATGGGTTTATTGAGGATGCCGTGTCAGTGAGGCAATTATTAGATAGGAATATTCAAAAGATCGGAGTCATCACGCCGGAGACGGGTTTATTGAGGATGCTGTGTCAGTGAGGCAATTATTAGATAGGAACATTCAAAAGATCAGAGTCATCACGCCGAAGATGGGTTTATTGAGGATGCCGTGTCAGTGAGGCAATTATTAGATAGGAATATTCGAAAGATCGGAGTCATCACGCCGGAGACGGGTTTATTGAGGATGCCGTGTCAGTGAGGCAATTATTAGATAGGAACATTCAAAAGATCAGAGTCATCACGCCGAAGATGGGTTTATTGAGGATGCCGTGTCAGTGAGGCAATTATTAGATAGGAATATTCGAAAGATCGGAGTCATCACGCCGAAGACGGGTTTATTGAGGATGCCGTGTCAGTAAGGCAATTATTAGATAGGAATATTCGAAAGATCGGAGTCATCACGCCGGAGACAGGTTTATTGAGGATGCCGTGTCAGTGAGGCAATCATTAGATAGGAATATTCGAAAGATCGGAGTCATCAGCTGATAATTCCTATCTAATAATTGCCTCATCGACACGACATCCTCAATCAACCCCTCTTGGGTTTATTGAGGATGTCGGAGACGGTATATTGGGATGTCGTGTCTATATGGCAATTTATTAGATAGGAATATTCGAAAAGATAATCACGCCAGGGGCGGGTTTATTGAGGATGCCATGTCGATGAGGCAATTTCCACCTGTATTTTCTGTTACATTAAGCTTATGTTCTTTTGATTTTGTTCGTGTGGATGTTTTGTAGGGTTGACCTGCCCTACTTTGGGGAATTCTGTTCGCTTTGTTTTGTTAGTGCAGTTAGGGAAGTTTATTGGATTTTATTTTTGATTACCTCGAGGGAAGATAATTTGAACTTTAACTGGTTTTTGTTTGTTATTTTGGGCCTTGGGTCTTCCTGACGATTGCACATCCACTTTTCAGTTACTTTTGGAAATATGCATTTAATTTACTTATATTTGTTAACTTTCTTTATATTAATAAATATTTAATTAATTCTTTGAACTTTTTGATTCATTGACTTTAATTATTTCTCGGTCTGACGACTGGGCAGGGGAGTCATATTTATTTTTCTCTTTATCTATTTATTTATTGCAGTCTTATCCCTAGAGGGATCGTAATAATATACCGTTACATAAAGCACCAACATTTCAAAGGAATTATATTTGAAACTAGACTTCTGAGTAATACTGAAGATATTATTATAAATTACAGCAACACCTCCCCCTTTACCTTTCAGATGCGGCTTGTGTTTGTAACAATAATCTTGTGGGGTGGACTCATTTAAAGCAGCACTAGGTAGGTTTTGCTCTCGGGGTCCCCCTACAGTTGGGAAACAGTATTGTCCTCTACTACTGTCGTAAACTCTTGTCATCTTACATCAGTGGATGCATCGCACATGACAACTATGATAGCCCTGAACACTGCAGGAGTTCACATGCAGGTGTTCTGCTTGCGTCGCGTTTGAAATGTCTTCATCCCAGGTACAGTGTCATATGTTTCAGCATGTCATTTGAATATAATTTCATGGGTTTTATTTTTTTCAAATGCCAAATGATCGCGATGCTCACGTTTACAAGCCAGCGTCATTATAGTAGCCTAGTCTATTGGTTACCGTTTTACGGAATCTATATGATACTTCAGTTCAATGTTTGAGTGGTAGGTAATAACCATACATCGTCAATATTATAATATCAAGCTACCAAATTTGCAAATTTGAAAAATCGATTTGCATTATAGCTTGAGGCAAGACAAATAAACAAATATCACAGACATGTTAGGTATCCTAAAATATGATTTTGTACGTCTTATGTATTTACTTGCAAGAATGTAGCCCCTCCTCCTTCAGCTCACGCCAACGAGCAAACGCTGGCCCAATGTTGATCCTCGTCCTGCCTTTAATCTGATCACTTTCTCGTTTCCTCTTTTTGCTTTCCTCCGACAAAACCTTTGCTTTCTTATTTTTCTGTGTTGCTTCGGCCATGACTATAACATCCGGCAAACAAACGATAGTTGGGCTCGGGCTCGCACGTCCGAATTTAAGGAAGTGGGGGTGGTGGTGGAAGTGACGTATATGCCGTAAAGCAGTCGAATTTTGTAGTTCTTTTTGTTCTCGGGTTACGACCCGAAACCCGAAGTTTAAAAGTACGATTAAAAACGATACAGACCCCGTCAGGCTATGGCAGACGTGTCATTCAACCTATTGTAAGTCGATGTATCATCACAAGAGTCTTGAAAATATATTATGATGGTTGAAAAGTTACCTAGTGCTGCTTTAAAGTAATGTAGTCGTCAGGTTTTAGCCAGGTTTCTGTCAAACACAGCACATCTAGATTATTATCTGTAATCATATCATTAACAATAAGCGCTTTTGGGGAAAGGGATCGAATATTCAGCAGCCCAAGCTTTATCATTTGTTCATCTGTATTATATCTGTTGTTTATTTGTTGGACATCATTTAAATTTTTACCGTTGAATGGTTTCGATGGTTTTTTGTATTTACTAATTCAGGCAACAGACACAGTCTCTATGTGATAATATCTAGGTGAAAGAGTCTATGTGTTGGGATTTATCTGACTTCTGTGACATGAGACAGCTAGCAGACGGTCAGTTTAGCCAGTCTGTCTGCTTCCTGACCTGGGCCCCAGTTAGTCAAGGTTTAGCTCTAAGACTATGTGCCAAATTGCTAGAGAGAAGAGCCGCACCATCCCAGGAAGGATGGATGCAATCTTTTTTCAACAGGTCAGGCCTGCCCCAAAAGCTTTTCCAATTGTCTATGAACCCTATGTTATTTTGCGGACACCAACCATTGAGTGATGATAGTCTGCTAAGTATCTCATCACTCCTTTTAACGGGGAGGGGACCAGAAAAAAAACAACTAATATTTGTGATTTATGTAATACAGAAAAGGAGCTCACAGAATGGTGAAGTTACATCGTCTACCATTAAAGGTTAATTGAACCATGCTAAAAAAAATTGGGCACATAAACAAAAATATATTATCACATATTATTAACAATTAAAAATGTTACTAAGGAATATCAAACTAACCACAGTAGCATTTGGGGGCAGTCCTATTTTTTACATTTCAAAATTTATTTAAATTCAGCAAGGATGCATTCAATTGATCAAAAGTAATGTAAAGATATAAGACATCATATTACTAAAGATTTCAATTTCAAATAAATGTTTTCCACAAAAACAAACATGTTACTTGAACACCAAATCAGCATAGGATCATGTGACACTGAAGACCAGAGGAATAAGGAATAAATTACATTTTAAAATATATTAAAATAGAAACCAATATTCTAAATTGTAATAATATTTCACAATATTACTGTTTTTACTGTAGTTTTGATTAAATAAATGAAGCCTTGGTGAGCATAAGAGACTTCTTTCAAAATATAAAATTATGACAAAGTAGCTACATTTGTGATTCATTCCTTTGAAACATTTATTTGAGCATGGTTTACTTTCAGTGGAACAAAAGGTAAAGGATACATCCACAAAACAAAAATTATCCATTAAACCAGCCCAGCGGAATCTTTGATTCTTACAGAATAACTTTTGTCAAATCTAACGTGAGCAGATTTTGTGCCAGAGTCAAAGCAGCAGTTTTTGAGGAATGAGAAAAATGGCCTCCCACAAGGCTGAATTTACCAGTTTCACCACAAATGAGTAGCATAACCAACAGAGAAGAAAAGACAGCGCTAAAACAGCATCTCCAAAGAAAGAGCCAAAAACATAAAGAAGGGAAAAACAATCAAATTCTTCTTAAAGAACGAGTATCAAAACAATCCAAATGAGTGATATGTTAAGGTACTTTTCACACAATGAGCTTTTATAATGGACTAAACATTCCTAGAAATAGAAAACAGTTGGGATCCACTGCACCTAGAAAAACTAATGATAATAACATAAAAACACAGATTAAGCATTTAGTGCCAATATCATGGTGTTAAACCACAAAAAAAAATCCATTCTTTTCCATTCCTTTCTCCCAGATAATCTTGTAATTTCATACAGGTATTCAAATGTGGGGTGGGATTCAAAAGTTAAGCAAGAAAAGCTATGAGCCAATGTCAACCACATACAATGGAATTCTCACAATGCTGCTTCCATTCCAGTAACCTCAGGGGCATAACTGACAGAAATCAGCCGAGAAGAGGAGACACGACTTACAAACACTTTGAGAGGTTCAGACGTGCAGATACTGTGGGCAATGAGTTGTGGCCTTTTCCCGCCAAGCGAAGGGGGGTATGGCGTGGTGGTCCAGCTTTCCTCTCATTAGGATTCCTAATTATGGTGACTTGTAGGAGTAGGGCACTCTCCAAACGGCCAGTAACTGGTTATTAGAATATTATTACAAACATGAGAGGTTGGCCCTGGGCGGCTGATTGCCTGCTCACGTGGGAGGTGTAATTTGGCTGGAATGTTCAAGGCAGGGGGGACTTGGAATTGGTTGCCTAGTAATGAGAGCACCATGGCACGTTCAGTAATTACCTGGACCAAAGGAAAATGAAGCAGGAGCTCAGATTATATCCCAAATTTGTTTTGATTTCTGTCTCCAATAAGGCGGGGAGAAATTAGCCAAATCCTTAGCCTTAATTTATCCCTCTGTTCGCTGTGGTCCTCTAAAATTGGCCACTGCCTCCCACCTGGAACCAGGTCATAACCTGCTCCCTCAGCGTAGACTATAAAAAAAAAGAAAAAGATTTGAAATCAAATCAAAATGAAAAGGGACAAGGGAATGTGAGTTTAAAAACAATTTCTTCTGTTCTTTTTCTTTTATTGACCAAATATGTGTGTGGTGGCCATCTGAAATGGGGAAGATTCATATGACAGATAAAATAATATAATAGGCTATGATATTGTCACAAGCCCGGTTCTGTCTTTTGTTTTGTATGGACTTTTATGTTGAAGTGCAATTTCTGTTCTCTTTGTTTCTGTGTTCTCTCCCTGTTGTCGTATTAGTTGTTATAGTTACCGTCATTAGTTACACCTGTCTTTAATTATCATTGATTGCTCTGAGTATTTAAGCTTGTGCCTTTTAGTTGGTATTTGCTAGTCATTATTTGTGGCAGATCTGATCTGCCAGATCATGTTGTCTTGGCTCATGACTTCCTGGATGTTGGTGTTATTCCATGTTGAATCTTTTCATTAAAGTTGTGCGAGCAAGTGGATTCTCTCTCTCTCTCTCTCTCTCTCTCTCTCTCTCTCTGCCTTGTCTCTCAGCAATCGTTATAATGTAATGTAATGTTTTATGTTTTCGTTTGTGTGTTTTTTATTTTTACATTCAAAATAATAACTATAATAATACAGTAAAAAGCATATTTGATATGATACAATTTGATACAATTAAATGTGGTCATTTAACTTAAATTTCAGATTAGCGATTATTCTTTTTAAAGGGTCAAGCTTCAAACACAAAAGGGTTTGAATCAAAGTGGACGGATGGATGAATGGAAAGATGGACGGATGGATGGATGGAATGATGGATTGAATTAAAATCAATGGATGGATGGATGGATGGATGGATGGATGGATGGATGGATGGATGGATGGATGGAACAATGGATTTAATTAAAGTTGATGGATAGATGGATTGAATTAAAGTGGATGTATGGATGTATGGATTTAATTAAAGTGGATGGATGGATGGATGGATGGAATGATGGATTTTATTAAAGTTGGTGGATAGATGGATTGAATTAAAGTGGATGTATGGATGGATGGATTTAATTAAAGTGGATGGATGGATGGATGGAATGATGGATTTAATTAAAGTTGATGGATGGATAGATGGATTGAATTAAAGTGGATGGATGGATGGATTGAATTAAAGTGGATGGATGGATTTTAATTCAAGTGGATGGATGGATGGATGGAATGATGGATTGAATTAAAGTGGATGGATGGATGGATGGATGGATTGAATTAAAGTGGATGGATGGATGGATGGATGGATGGATGAATGGATGGATGGATGGATGGAATGATGGATTGAATTAAAGTCGATGGATGGATGGGTGGATGGATTGAATTAAAGTGGATGGATGGATGGATGGAACGATGGATTGAATTAAAGTGGATGGATTGAATTGAAGTCGATGGATGGATGGATGGAACAATGGATTGAATTTAAAGTCAATGGCTGGATGGATGGATGGATGGATGGAAACGATGGATTGAATTAAAGTGGATGGATTGAATTGAAGTCGATGGATGGATGGATGGAACAATGGATTGAATTTAAAGTCAATGGCTGGATGGATGGATGGATGGATGGAAATGATGGATTGAATTAAAGTGGATGGATGGATGGATGGATGGGTGGATGGATTAAATTAAAGTCGATGGATGGGTGGATGGATTGAATTAAAGTCGATGGATGGATGGATGGATGGATTGAATTAAAGTGGATGGATGGATGGATGGATGGAATGATGGATTGAATTAAAATCGATGGATGGGTGGATGGATTGAATTAAAGTGAATGGATGGATGGATTGAATTAAAGTGGATGGATGGATGGATGGATGGATGGATGGAATTAAAGTGGATGGATGGATGGATTGAATTAAAGTCGATGGATGGATGGATTGAATTAAAGTGGATGGATGGATGGATTTAATTAAAGTCAATGGATGGATGGATGGGTGGATGGACTGAATTAAAGTGAATGGATGGATGGATTGAATTAAAGTGGATGGATGGATGGATGGATGGATGGATGGAATTAAAGTGGATGGATGGATGGATTGAATTAAAGTCGATGGATGGATGGATTGAATTAAAGTGGATGGATGGATGGATTTAATTAAAGTCGATGGATGGATGGATGGATGGATTGAATTAAAGTCAATGGATGGATGGATGATGGATTGAATTAAAGTCGATGGATGGATGGATGGATGGATGGATGGATGGATGGATGGATGGATGGATGGTTGGATGGATGGATTGATTGAATTAAAGTAGATGGATGGATGGATGGATGGATGGATGGATGGATGGATGGATGGATTGAATTAAAGTCAATGGATGGATGGAATGATGGATTGAATTAAAGTCGATGGATGGATGGAATGATGGATTGAATTAAAGTCGATGGATGGATGGATGGATGGATGGATGGATGGATGGAATTAAAAACAAAAACAAGCTGCACTGTATCATAGTCATATTACAATCTGTGCAGAAAACAGACAGACAGATTCAAGGCTTCTAGACTCTAATCTGACTTTAATTTGCTGTTTAATTGTGGAACGTGTAAATGATGAAGAAAGCAGGTGGCCCCAATCATCTGGTCAGCAGCTGTCTTTCTGACTTACTCATTATACCTTGACCAGGACACCCTTGGACACACATACGGCACAGAGCACAGGCTGAAATTGACAGCTGCTGTCTCAGTCTCACTGTAAACGCTCCGCAAAGGAACGCCGACTACGAGATTCCTGTCCTCTGAGAATTTGTATTTTTTTTAAAAGGACCAAAAAAAGGGATTCTCCCTTTTTTTCTGCATTACTGGAATCCTACTTGCTGCCACTTCTGACAATACGTTGAGCAATTGTTTGACTCACGTACATGTGCTGCAGTTAAATTAATAACAGCTGTAACAAACAATGCTAATTTCACCCAGAAACTGCTAGATCTTGATCTTTTGTGCTGAACAATAAAAACAAACAGTGCCGCAAATCTTTTGAATTCATCCTCAGATAACAGTAAAATAACACCATAAATGCAAATTAAAGCTCTTACCTCACAGACAGGGCCGTAGCTTGACATTTTTTGATTTTTTTATGGATGGGCCTCCACCCATACAGTCTGTAATATAAAGATAAATGCCAAAAAAAGATCCTGCACAACAAGTTCTGGAACTGGCATATTGCAGCATACATCTTTCATGCACTTAATTCAAAAAGAAAAAAACAGCAATGACATCGCAGGACACCTGATCGTTTGCCAGAAAAATTTGATATTGTTTTCTGGACTTTTCTATCCATCATCCATCATAATTAATAGTGGGAAAGTACAGAAAGCTTTACAAAAGTTTGTTAAGCACACAGGAAAAAAAAAATGAATGGAAAGTCCTGGCCGATTAGGAAAAGTTATTGGTGTCAATTTATCTGCTGTGTACAATAGTAGTAGGCCTATAGATTTCAATGCCATGTCAGTGAGCCGGCAAGAACTGAGTTACACAAAATACTAAAACTTATAAGTATGTATATTTTGTATGTCAAACTATTTATCTAATTTGCTTCTATTTATATGTCTTCTAAGGAACTGTACTCAGTTAGGATTCCTGAACTCCGAAAGAACAAACTCTGAGCAATAAAATTTTCCAAGAGGAGAAGAAAAAAAACCCCATTTGTTTGTGAAACGAAGTTTACAGCTAAGATAACGGCTGTTTCATGAGAATCTCATTGCTGTCATCATCTGAAAGTTTCAGATATTGTGACAGTGGTTCCCATCCGTTACGTCTTTAGAGTTTTTACGGGAAAAAGGGGGCGTCAATAAAACGCACTATTAAACTTCTTGTGATGTCACTCCTCAACGTTGTGCCTCTTGTGCACATTTGCCTGTGTTTTCACTGCTCTGGGGTCTCAATCTGTTCCCTTTTTGGTTCCGGCCCTTTAAATTTAATTGCACATAAATTCATTCTCAGTTCAAACTGCCACTTGTTTGGGTGAGGCAGAACTGGCAGTGCCCTCTCAGCACACTAACTCACACACCACTGAATAAACCAACATTTAGACTACAAAGTGCCACCAAAACAAACTTTCGCAATTGAAAATGGGCATAGTCTCATGCGCACCGCATGCTAAGTTGTTACTCAGCAGTTTGTAATATTATTCACTTCTGCCACTTTGTCTTTTCAACCAAAGCAATTCCTTTAAAATAGATCTGGGGTAAACTGTCAATACAATTCCAGAAAAGGAAATAAGATGGAATGTATCTGAAATGATATGCACTCTTAAATCTCTTTGATTTAATTGTAGACAATGGGAACATTGCTGGTTATGTACAATAATGACAAGCAATGTCTTAGGCTTATATCAAAACCAGTCAGGATGGACAAACGTTACAGTCTGGAGGATTTTACATTTATTTTTGTTAGAAACAAACAAAACACCATTATCAAGCCAAAAGACTGAGTGATTATATCCATAATCTTACCCGCAGTCACTACGGTAAGCCTACAGTAGTGATTTAAATGCAGAGCTGTCGGATTTGATATGGTGGGAAATTTTAAGCTTCCGTCATTCGTCCTTGAGTGTTTATGGCATCAATTTTATCTTTAAACCAGAGGTGTTGATAGATAGCCCAGAATTCTATAGTGTGTCTTTAAAAAAAAAAAAAAAACATATATATATATATATATTTATAAAAAAGACTCTAGTCAAGCTTGGGCACTTTTATTAGTTATCACCTACAAAAATGAAAATTAATTTACTCACCCTCAGGTTGTTCCAAACCTGTATACATTTCTTTGTTTTGTTGAACACAAAGAAAGATTTTTTGAAGAATGTGGGGAAGTTCTGGGGCACCATTGACTTCCATGGTGTTTTTGTTCTCCCTGTTATGGAAGCCAAAGCATTTACAAACTTTCTTCAAAATATCTTCCTTTGTGTTCAGCACATCAAAGAAATGTAGGCTATACAGGTTTGGAACAACTTGAGGGTGAGTAATGACAGAATTTTCATTTTTGAGTGAACTATCCCTTTAAGAAAACGAACAGGATTCCTAACAAGATGGACGCCAATGTGCGCCAACCTAAAGTTTGATCTTTCCCCAAACGTTTTTTAAACTTGGATATTATCAGACTGATTTCTACAGTTTTATCAAACATGTGAAATGCTTTACAGCTAATACCAAAAACATCAAATAAAAATAGCAGGAAAAACGCTAATACTCACTGATGTTTGTGTTGTTGTTTTCCCAACAAAGTGATGTCGCTTCCTAGAGGATGATGCCATTAAGGAACTGGCTTTTGTTAAAGGGATATTGCAAAAGACAGGATGAAAAGTGATACTGAGGATGTTGGGGGAGGGGGGGGGCAGACAAGTTTTGAAACACACTGATTAGAGAAAGGGAAAAAAATTAATATGTCTGGAATATTTCTTAATAAATTAATAAATAATTGCATGGATGGATGGATGGATGTTTACATATAATAAATTGTGAGTTTAATATTTTATTCAATATATTATAGGCATACAAAAGAGCAAAAAAAAATACTGCATACTAGGCATGACAAGTACCTGTATGCAGTTGCGATGGTTTCTTCAGCAGGTAGCACGGTCAGTTAAAACAATCATTATTGGCAAGACCAAAATCATAACTTCAGCACTGCAGTGAGTCGATGTTCAATATCAGCACTGCGGTTGAGCTGGTCTGCGTTCACTCTCTGTATCGACATAACCGCTCACAAACTAAGAGAGCAATGATCTCACTGCAGCCTTTCCTGTGTAATACACCAATGCCATCCATCACAAGGATAAACACCCATTAATACGCCATATCACTGGGTCTGTGAAATGTTGTATGAGTGACACAGTTTGGAAGAACTAAGTTCATGGAATTCGTTGCAGTTTATGGCAGTTTAAATGTGTCTTTATTTTCTCACAGTTTAAGCGTGAAGAAAAGCTATCTAGGTTTATTACAAAAATGATAGACCATATTCAAATCTACCATTCAGGGCCCTTGCACTGAAAATCTGATTTACTAAATGTTAGGGCTAAGGTCTGGGTATTTCTTGCATGAAAGAAAAATTGTCCATTATTAACTTTGTACGTTAAGGCAGTGGTTCTCAAGCCTGTCCTGGGGACCCCTCACCACTGCACATTTTTTACGAACACACCCAATTCAAGGCCCTGTCCCAAATGGCACCCTAAACCCTCACGGTCTTCCTCTGAGTCCGCACTTTCACAACGTAATGCCGCTTTGACTGCCGGGTAGAAGTGCTCTGTGAAGCTCGCGAACTTGCGGGCTCAGCAGAAGTGTGCATCGAGGGCGCATAGCTGCCGCAAAGGGGGCGCTCACGAGCACCCTTCTTTAAGATGTCCTGTGAGTTCATTTTCACTGCAATCGATAATTGAGACAAAGAATTGTTTTAGTTGCATTTGTTTGAAACAAGAGAGTAAGTGATAAGAGAGAAACTAAAATACAACTGGTTTCTGTTACCCACATTGCCTCTGGCAATTATGACGCTTACCTGGAGAACACATGGCACCAGTGTGCACAATGGGAAAAAGGCAAGCCGGCGGAGGCAGTGTGACGCATAGGGCAATGTTCTGCTGGGAAACCTTGGGTCCTGCCATCCATGTGGATGTTACTTTGACATGTACCACCTAAGCATAGTTGCAGACCATCTACATCCTTACATGGAAACGGTATTCCCTGATGGATGGCCTGTTTCAGCAGGATAATGCGTAAAGCAAAAATGGTTCAGGAATGGTTTGAGGAGCACAACAACGAGTTTGAGGTGTTGACTTGGCCTCCAAATTCCCCAGATCTTAATCCAATCGAGCATCTGTGGGATTTGCTGAACAAACAAGTCCTCTCCATGGAGGCCCCACCTCGCAACTTACAGGACTTAAAGGATCTGCTGCTAACATCTTGGTGCTAGATACCACAGCACACCTTCAGGGGTCTAGTGGAGTCCATGCCTCGATGGGTCAGGGCTGTTTTGGCAGCAAAAGGGGGACCAACACAATATTAGGTTAATAATATTGACCATTAAACTCCATTAAACTCCAAGTTGTGCATCTCTAGATTGAACTGTTATGTTTTTTTCTCTCAAATAGATCACTATAGAATACACTACAAGACTTTTGCTCAGATTTTGCCTCAGTTGATGGTAGTTGCTGAAATTCATAGCCAGTCTGAGTTAAAGGATTAGTTCACTTCAAAATGAAAATGTCCTGATATTTTACTCACCCCCATCTCATCAATGTTCATGTCTTTCTTTCTTCAGTCGAAAAGAAATTAAGAAAACATTCCAGGATTTTTCTCCCCATCATAGACTTCCATGGCAACCAAAATGTTGAAAGTCCAAATCAACGCAGTTTCAAAGCGCTTCGAAGGCCTATTCGAAGAGCTTTGAAACTGCATTGATTTGGACCTTCAACATTTTGGTTGCCGTGGAAGTCTTAGATGGGGGTGAGTAAAATATCAGGAAATTTTCATTTTGAAGTCTTGTAGCAACAAGGCATGTTTCTGGGTATGCTTGTTGTTTTCTGGAACGTCTTGAAAGTCTGGTAGTGTGTGATCCTCAGTCGTTTAGTGTACAATGCCCAGTTTTGGTTGTGTATGATGCCTAGTGTGCATAGTGGTGTAATGTATCTCAGCCTTAAAGGGGCTATATGCAACTTTTTCCCCAAAATAAACGTAACAATAGCCTTTTTATTTTACCATTTATGACTCAAACATCTCCTGATGAGCATACTGACACCTTGTCCGTTCACAGTGGGTGCACCTATAAGCCTGTATCCTATTTTTTCCTGTTTTCTGGCGGGTCGTTTTTTCCCGCGCTGTCTGCGGATGTGACGTCACCACCGCTGCGAGAGCGAGCAGAAAATAAGAGCAGTTCTGTTTTTTGGCCACAGGTGTCAGTCGCGAGTTTAAATTTCAGAAAAACGCATATAGCCCCTTTAAGTGAACCAGGACGACCAATAATGCCCCCTCAGAAAAAAATAAATAGGTGCAGGACACCAGCAAGCTAACTGCTGACCTGATGTGGTCTATACATCAGCGCACAGCTTACTGGAGACTTTTCCCATCCATTCTCTCAGCGCTAGAGCGCTGTAAACATCACTGATGGGATGATCCAGTGTGATTGTGCTGTAAGCTCTTCATGCTGTCTTAAACACTCTGATGTCCTCAGAACCTTTTAACAGCCTCATTGCTTCTCGTTTTATATCTTCCAAAACCTTTGATATCATATTATATGATTAATCTACCCATATAACAAACAGCATAGATAAAAACGTAAACTAAGCATGATCTAGCGGCTAACGTGGACTTGTTATGCGTTTTATACTCTTTCTTCCCCCACACGAGTAGTAATCTATTGCTGAAATGTTAACTCAATTTGTCAGTGTTATCTTCATGTCAACAGTTTCCCTTAAATATTTATAATAGGCTCAGAGCTCTGAGAACCAGCAAGCACAGGATGAATCTGAGAATGTTAACATGCAGGAAATTTTTTCCACAGACTCTCAAACTTGGGAAATGTGAAATGTCTCAAGCAACCTGGTGAAGAGAAAGCATAATCCCGAAGGTGAATCCATCAAGCCCTCTCTCATTAGTGCCTTTCCCCATGACTCATCTTAGCTTTTCCTCTCTTCATTACTCATGTGAGAATTCACTTTTCCAGACGCGAGGATATTTAGCCACAAAACTGTAAGCATGTTACAAACTTTAAACACCAATTTAGGGTTAGCATTAAAGCTGGTCTGGCATATGATGCCCAGCCCAAGAAGTATGTGATTTGAAATATGCCATCTTCACTTCACATGGGCAATCAGTTCTGGTCACAATTATTTGGTCAGCTGACTTGTAAATGACTAATCGTTGATTACTGACATGGGTAACAAATTTACTGTAATGAATTATTATCAGCAATATATACTGCATGTTGCTTGCAATAATATATTTCATAATCATAATACACACTCATTTTAAAGGGTCGTCAATGGAGAAGTTGTGCTTTTTTAACCAAATGATGGAGTTACAGAATCTGCTAAGAAGCTGCTGGAAGATGCTATGATCATTTTCTGTTTTATTTAGAGATGTCATGATGTTTATATTAGCATGTATGACGGGAAGAGTTTGGCTTTACTTTGCACTTTTGCAGTTTTGCAGATAATGTGAAATAACTCAATAAGTCACCATTAATTCAAAATGAACACTTTTCACTTTGTACAAAATCAAGACCCTCCCTACATTTTTTTCTTTTTTGAGATACAATTTCTCTCAGATATACATCACAATAGGGAAGAAAAGACTATTGCGACTTCGGTTTCATGCCGTTTGATTGTAACATGCACATGCTGTGCAGTATTACTGAGTATTTGTATACAAAGCATGCATAGCTGCACTGTAAACCCTAATGCTCAAAATAATTTAGTGGTTTGAGTAGAGCCAACTCAAATAAAACAACTTTTATGAGTATTTAGATTAGTTAACAAAACTGACAGACTTTAAATCATCTGAATTGTTTCAATGTTTTTAGTTTTATAAACTTGTTTCTTTTAATTTAGACAAACTTAAATTTAACTGAAACTGGGCTGGGATTTCTATTTCCCGGCATACTTTGCCATGACACACAAAAGAGAGAGTAAATGCTTAAATTAAGTGTTATATAATGTTTTTTTTGCCAGATTAATGTTAAGTGGGAGATTTAGTATAGTGGTTCATGTTTTGTTATGCTAGTTTAGAGTTTATATATATTTTTTTTGAAGAGTTACCATCATGGTGATGAGAGGAGGATGAGCTTAGTTTGAGAACAGATATATGTTAAATGTATTATATTGCTGTACTCATTCAGCAAGTTGTACTATGCATAGTGTTAGCAATTAGCAAGGTAGAATTTATTGAATTAGCTAGTTAAAGCTACACTATGTAACTTTTCCGTCCACTAGAGGTCGCCTGTTCAAAACAAAGGCGTAGTTTGATGACGGCACGTTTGAGCGCAGAATCTCGGGACATGTGGTCTTCACCTCACAGCCGGTGGAAAATAATCAGGATAGGACTCGAGCAGAAATCATGTTCATGGATGCGATTATTAACATTACTGTAGTCTGAAGTAGAGCAGGAGCGAGTGTTGTGGAGCTGAGCAAGGCCGCAGGAGCGATTGAAGAGCGGGACTGTTATTATGGCATAGTCGCTGGCGGGACTTTTATTATGACACGGTTGCCGGCGCTACTTCCTCTTTTCAAGTCATGAGTCTGAGGTAACCCAACTCTGTTTATCGTATTAGATATATCTGAGTGTGTTGAAAAGGAAGTTATGACGTTCGCTCGGCGGCTGCTATGACACTTGTTCACAATGCAGTGAGAGTAAAGTGTTTCACTGAATAAAACCGGAGACCGAGGGTGACGCAGATATGACGCAATCGACAGGCGACTCCCTCACACGCATAGCTCACACGTCCCGGTTCCTTGGTTAAAATAGCAAATTTCTCACGATTTACAAATAGTTTAAAACATTTGGGATATTCTAAGTACTCAACACACAGAGAAATAGGGTGTCAAAATTGTACCTTTAGGGGTACAACAACTTGTCGCTGGGGCAGTACCCTTAAAAGGACATATTTGTACCCGTTTTACTCCTAAAAGGTGCATATTAGTACCTTAGAGTACAAATACGCACCTTAAGGTCCTAATATGAACCTTTTTGTGGTAAAAAAGGTACAAACGTGTCCTTTTAAGGGTACTGCCCCGGCGACAAGCTGTTGTACCCCTAAAGGTACAATTTTGACACCCTATTTCTCTGTGTGAACTGAACAAAATATATAACACTGGCCTAGTGGTTTCTGGATATTTTACTGCAAAAATCCTACATAGTTCACCTTTAAAGCTATCCAAGTTTCCACTACTAAAGGTTTCCACTACTTCAAGCAATTACAATGCGAGTACAAAATAAAAATCCACAAGTTCTGCTTACTTACACTTTAAATGTCAACTTAAAAAATTGGATGGAACTGATTAACTACATTTTTTGAGTTTTGCCACTTATTTGGGTTGACAGTGTGTAAAATATTCAATATATTCAATGTTCATTTATGTGCTGTGATGCAGTGCAGATATTTGAGTGACCAAGTATTATTTGATTTCATGTATATTATGTTTATTTCAGAAACCTTGCACTGCTCTACTACTTAAGCAATGAGCAATTACAATCTCATATGTTCAGAAGCCAATCACCTTCAGCGGAGAATGCCTAATTTACACACTAAAAAAGATGGGATGCCCCAACCCAAATCTAAACCCATGACTTATGATCGATCTGATCGAATGACCCAAAATTGTCTAAACATTAAGTATTATACTAATAGTGTTACCAGTGACCAGCACTCACCCGTCACATAAGTAGTCCAGCAGGCTGTGTCAGCAATGACACTAAGCTGATAATCCCCATAACACTGGTGTGGTGTCTTAATGAACCTCTAATGCATCTCAAATGCATCTTTTATCTACCGAAGACCTTGAGCAGTAGCAGACAGCCAAAAGTTTGGGCCCAAAGAGGCCAGACGTGTAAACACAGAAGTGTTCTACTCCCGCTGTACATTCGCCATCATCCTATGACTCACCCTCGGGACCTCTGACATATAAACAATTATTGGAATGTTAAGTTTATTTGATGGTTCTTTCGTCTATCTGTGGGCTGCTTGTTGGAGTTTGAACTCAAATTTAGTTTGTTTTAAAATTTGGCTTTGCTGTGTCACAGGAATATGTATTGCTTAACCATGTTTGGGAATGGCAGCTTTTACGTTTTCCTGTTGTGACCTTTAAGGTGCAAAAGAAGTGCATTCCCCCCAAAATTGAGGAGCTCATAAAAAGCAGAACGTTTAATGACTCAGACTAGCAATATGCATACAGTTTTGCTCAAAAGTTTACACACCCCTTGCCAAATCTGTGAAGATGTGAATCATTAGCCCCGTTTCCACCGAAATTACCCGGAACAATTTGTACCAGGAACTTTTTTTACCGGAACTTTTTTTCCCTCAGACCTGCTACTGTCTGCATTTCCACTGCGGTCTAAAGTACCGTGAAGATTAGGCAAATTAGTCCAGTGATGTAGGACTGCGCGCGACTGTTCCTCCCAGTCAGCGACGGACAGTAATCATTTTTGCGCGACAGTCTGCAACAGTAACAAGTAGGCTATGGAGGAGATTCAAGCTGCTCATTATGCTAGTTATTGTTTACTAAAGAGGTAATTAACAAAATGGCGGAAAAGAGACGAGTACTGATACTAAAGCGTATTCTGCTTATAAAGCTTGTAAAGCTAGATTTAAAATAAGACAACGTATGTTATTATCAGCTATTACGGACATTGACCGTGAGATTGCTGAGACGAATGCGCGCCATCGGTCAGAAAGAGCAAGATTGATATTTACTGAACGCAAAAGACTTGAAAATTCCGGTTGAAATAAAATGCCGCGTGAACTCAACCAATCAGCATGTTCAGCACCCAAGTCCCACCCCCGAAAGTTCTTGAACTTTAAAAAAGTACTACCTCGCAAGCAAGGCCGTTCTGAGTTCACTTCATTTAAACCCTGGTTCCTGCGAAACACAACGAGTACCACCCCAAATTTCCTAGTTCCTTGGGAAAGTTCCTGCGGTGGAAACGCGGCTATTTTAACAAAATAAGAGGCATCATACAAAATGCATGTTATTTTCTATTTAGTATTGTATTGTCCTGAATAAGATATTCATACCCTTGATTCTTAATACTGTGTGTTGTTACCTGGATGATCCACGGCTGTTTTTTTTGTTGTTTTTTTTGTATTGTGATGGTTGTTCTTGAGTCCATTGTTTGTCCTGAGCAGTTAAACTGCCCAATGTTCTTCAGAAAAATCCTTCAGGTCTTGCAAATCCTTCAGTTTTCCAACATCTTTTGCATATTTGAACCCTTTCCAGCAGTGACTGTATGATTTTGAGATCCATCTTTTCACACTGAGGACAATTGAGGGACGCAAACATTCACTGATGCAATAAGAGTTGGGGGGGGGGTGAAAACTTTTGAACAGAATGAAGATGTTCAAAGTTTACTTATTTTGTTTAAATATATATATTTTTTTCATTTAGTACTACCTTTCTGAAGCAACAGAAGATACTTACATGTTTCCCGGAAGACAAATAAAGTACAATTTACCTTGATCTTCAAATTCAAAAAGTTCTCAGCCCCCCGGCTCTTAATGCATCATGTTTCTTTCTGGAGCATCAGTGAATGTTTGAACCTTTTTTAATAGTTGTGTTTGGGTCCCTCAATGTTCCTCAGTGTGAAAAGATGGATCTCAAAATCATACAATCCCTGCTGGAAAGAGTTCAAATATACATAAGATCCTGGAAAACTGAAGAATGTGTAGGACCTGGAGGATTTTTCTGAAGAACATTGGGGAGTTTAACATGTTCAGGACAAACAAGGGACTCAAGAATAACCATCACAAAGCAAAAAAACTGTTGTGGATCATCGAGGGAACGACATATTAAGAATCAAGGGTTCATAAACTTTTGAACAGGGTTATTTTATAAATTCAGCTATTTTTTTGTCTTGTGGACTATATGTAAACATCTTTTATGTAAAATATCTTATTCAGGACAGTACTAAATAGTAAACACCATGCATTTTGTATGATCCCTCTTATTTTGTTCAACTTTTCAGATTCTGCAAGGGGTGTGTAAACATTTGTGCAAGACTGTATATTTGGGTTACATAATGAAATGCATTCAAGAAAATGTTTAACCCAATATGTAAATAGAATTGTCTCCTGGTTCTATTCATTTCTTCTATTCAGATATATATGAATTTATCCTATTTTAAAAGAGCACATAAAGGCATATGTTGCAGAAAAAGTTTTTAACATTCAGAAACAAAAACATCCCTATACTTACACAAACAAACTTGTATATGAGTATGTGCAAGTGTAAAATTATAAACATAATATGGGTTCTGAAGCACCGATACGCAAACATTCCATACCAATCTGATTACAGCAACCTGGAGTTCAGTTTTATTCGTTATTCAATCTTAACCTTTAGATCTATTTATGTTACCTGTACTGCTAATCATCGCCTCATAGACTTGGATTGCATTTCAAAACAGGATCAGGGCTGAGGTCAGTTCAAGGTATGAGCTGCCCTTATATGGTCAACACAATGAATGGAGACATAAAATGAGTAAGATAGTTAAACTGAAGGAAGAACGAGAAAATGAGTATAGGAAGGGTGGTGATTTGGAATGAAGCGAAGTAATCCGTCTTGTCTATTACCTAAGGTCATGATCCTTTTAATAATGTAGTTGTATAATAAAAATCAGAGACTAAAATACGCAAAAAGTGCCAGCGCATGACTGATGCAGCATATCCGTTTTCATCCTCACTTTTTACCTTTTATCATTGTATTATTTCCCCTAAGAGCAAATGCCTCGTTCGCATTTCACTTTAGCCTATCTTAATGACACTCTTGATAAATTACCCATTTGCCCAGATAAAATCCTTAATGTTGCACCACTTGATGAGAGATGGGATCCATTTCAAAGGTAGTCCTCATTACCTGCACCTATGGGAGGAGACCTTAAGAGCACCACATGTTGCAACAAAATAGACCATGTTAGTATTTCATGACAGAAATTAGGCTTGTGAGTAATATTCATATCAATAATCTGTAACAGTACAGAGGGGCTGCACAAATATACAAAACATTTAACATGTTTAAAAAGTGGTTTGGTTAGTCTCTGGAGCATCTGCATATTTCATACTGCATATGACGCCTCAGATGTTGCGGCGTACCTCTGTTGCATGTGAGGAAAACAGCTTGAACGATTAGCTTTGATTGGAAACGTGAAACTAGTTATGCAACATTTGTGTTTGATTGATTCAAACTATGTTTGCATGATTGATTGTGATTGGTGCTGGTTTTTCTGCTCATGTTACCCACATTTGATTCAGCGATTAATCAAACAGAAATTTTAGATCGGCCCAGGCTTCCAAGACACTGACACAATTAGTGAGCGAATCAAATCGTTTAAGTAATAGCCTCATTTGGGGTTCCAATGAGGCTCTTACATATTAAACAGATCACATTAATCAGTCATTCGGTGTTTAGCTACTTACGACTGACAACATTAGGCCACAAACCCTTAAACCGCTGTATTTCCTATGAAATGAGAGTTTGTTTAGTAATCTGCTATACTGTTCAAAAAAAAGAAGAAGAAATGGGCGGATTAGAAACGAAAACATCTGCACTTTGAGAGAACTGACGTTGAAATAAATTTTTGGGACAAGTGGCAAACATAAATCTTCAGTGTTTTTGGCCACTGATGTTTGAATTGACTCAGTGCCTATAAATACGAATTCCGAACTGTATAATCTGTCAGTCGGTCTGATTTAGGCAAGATCATAGACAGATCTTGTTTTTTTTTTTTTAAATGCATGATGTTTTTAGCGATTCGTGATGTTGGAATGGATCCTTGCTCCCCGCAGTCCCCTTCCCACAGCACAGCTGAGGAATATCT
Source organism: Gobio gobio (assembly GCF_949357685.1). NCBI lineage: Eukaryota > Metazoa > Chordata > Actinopteri > Cypriniformes > Gobionidae > Gobio > Gobio gobio. Next base: position 31,002,582 of record NC_137107.1, on the reverse strand, counting down.
AACACTGTCTCCAGCCGTCAGGAATGCCGACCCTCTCGGGTTATGACCCGTAATTAATTGTTTTGAGGGTCTGGCTCCACGTTCTTGGCATTTGGAGTTGCAGTATGGGAAGGGTATAGCGTTCTCTTGAATATCCAAATTAGATTTTCACTGTTGTTCCAGCGGTCACCGGGCAAATTGAGAGAATCCCCCTCCAGCCTTGAGACCGGTCGATAACTTAACGAGACGTCTAGCTATGACACGCAAACATCTGACATGCTTTTCAAGTGAATGTAAAACACACCGTCTGATGGACAGCCGAGGCTCATGAGTGATAAAGCACAGGCCGGGGGTTTTGGAGTTGTGTTTTTCTATTTATTTTCGAAGGTGGGCAGCCAAGACAAATGTTCTAAATGCAATTCAATCTTAAAAATTCAAGGGAGCTTTTGCTTGGACCATCCGAAGCAAACCGTAGAAGCCTCGGGCCAAAATGTAAATCTCTCTCTGACAAATGTTCAGTGAGTCATCGTTTCTCAGCACATAGTTAGCGATGGTTTTGATTGGCAAACGCATAATTGTGGCCATTTCAATGTTTCCTACTAACAGAAGGTTGAGAAGTTGGATCTCTGATTTCGTTTTTCTAAACGAAGATGGATGCATTACATCCATGTACACATATTCTCCGTTTAGATTAGCACTCAAAACTGCATAATTCTATTTTCGAATCATATTTTAGCCTTATATGCTGGTATGGCATGACTTTCAGCAGAAAGTATCTGATTAGTTCTTGTGTTGTGGTTACAATCAGCCATTTGCAACAGAGCATCATAAACAAACAAATTAGACCCATTATGATTCCCACCGCCGTGCATATGTGTTGTGTATATGTGCGTCTATGTTAATCCAGTCTTGGATGAGGTGGAGATCTCATTCCTTTGTGCTGTGTTCATGAACCAAGCCTTGCATGCTGAGGGAGGGACCCAGAATCCTCTTCTCATGGCACGAAAGCCTATTGTCTGTCCCCCACTCTGAAAGAGGCCGACAGATAACCTCCCCGCACACAAAAGGCATGCGTGATGAGGGCAACACAAGCCCGCCGTGATTCCAAGTTTGCCTCTGGGCCGCTTCAGCCACACGCAAACACAAATGCTGAGACGTGGTGTTTTTGTTTTTAGCAGTCACCCTTACTGATTCATCCTTGACCCTCGACTTATCAAAAAAACGTCGCTTTCAATTAAAAGCGACACAAATGGATCCAATCACTCACTATAGTGGCCGTTTCAGAGAACACCATCAGTGGAAATTCCTTTAGTGGTGTTGCACCATGACCCGCATAAGGGGGCTGAGTTCTTTCACTGCCTGAGAACAAATCAGACGGAGAATGATGTTTTCCTTTTCATGACCAGGCTCTGAAACCCCATCCCTCTTTTCTGGTGTCAGTCGTTCTTTTGTGTCTGCCAGCGGTGGCTCCCTTTGACACGGCGGTGGTTATCCTCTTGATACCTGATTCCAAAGAGTCTGCTCACTCGGCCATTTGTTCTCCCATCACCTTCATTCAAGCCTGTATGATTGCCAGCCCTCTGAGACCCCCATCCACCTGCCTGCTGGAAAAATCAAGGTCGAGTTGGTAGTAGGTTCAAGATTATTACTTCCTTGTCAGATTTGGTCTTTAGCTGGTCAAGTTATTAACTTGTTCAATTAGGTCATTAGCTGGTCAAACTCGACATACGTTTGGGTTACACTTTATTTCAATGGTCCTCTTTAGACATCAACTATAAGTAACTTTGCAACTACATGTCAACTAACTCTCATTCAAGTATTAGTAGAATGTTAGGTTAGTGTTTGGCTTAGTATAATAAATTGTCATGTAGTTGCAAAGTTACTTATAGCTAGTAGCATGTCTAAAGTGCACAATCGAAATAAAGTGTCACCTAAGTTTGTACAAACTGGTCCAAGCTGGTTATTAGCTAGTCCAGTTGGTTATTACCTCGATCAAACTGGTCAACCTTGTTCAATTAGGTCATAAGCTGTTTAATTAACTTGTTTAGTTTGGTCATTACCTGGTTTAACTGGACCAAACTTGTCAACAACTCGTTCCTTTGGGTCCTTAGCTGGTCAGGGCTGGACATTAGCTATAACTTAATGGTTATTAACTGGTTCAATTTGGTTATTAACTAGTCCAGTTTGTTTATAATCTCGAGCAAACTGGATATTACCTGATTGAGGCTGGTCATTAACTAGTATATCTGTGACTGTAGCTGGTTATGGATAGTCATTAGCTGGTAGTAAATGGTTATTAACTGGTTCATATTGGTCATTAGCGGTTTAAAAAGTTATTCATTTTGGTCATTAGCGTGTCTAAAATGGTTATTAAATGGTTAATTTATGTCATTAGCTGGTCAAGCTGATATTTGCAACATAACTTGGCTGTTTTACCAGCTAATAACTTGCTTACACCACTTACACACAGCTTGGACCATCTAATAACTATCTTGGTCCAACTAATAACCTGCTTAAACCAGCTAATTATCACTTTGGACCACTGAAAAGTCAGCTAATCGTCAGTTTGGACCAATTAATAACCAGTGTAAACCAGTTTGGTCCAGTTAATGGCTGCCTTGGACCAAACAATAACCAGCCTGAAGCACTTAAAAACCAATTTGAACAAGCTAGAAAAGTTTAAGTTTAAGCTATTTGTTGTTTGCGTTCAAATCTCTCACCAACAACAAGGTGGAAAGGAAGTTACATCATCTGTTCCAGTTTACTCTTCAAATCCACACACACACACACACACACACACACACACACACACACACACACACACACACACACACACACACACACACACACACACACACACACACACACACACACACCTGAAGAACAGACACAAAGGGTGCTCTCCAGGCCTCCCAGATACAGGATACCTCTGGCAGATAAATCCTGTGGGATTTCGACTCCATTCCAAGGCTTCTTTTAAGGCATTTCTTGAGGGATTCTCACGGAAATCTTCTGAACTCGGCAGATAAGAGGCACCTCTTCTGACAATCCAAAGTGGCTGCCATGTCACGGAATGAGATAAGGACTGTGGAGATGTTGCTGAGGGACAGTGTTGAGTGATGGCATTGACTGGAAAGAGCTAAACACTTCACAACTCTTTAAACCACAAGACCAGCATTTCAACTGATTTTCACAATGAGCACATTGTCAAGGAATGTCTATCATAATTCATCTCTCACAATGTGCAACTAGCGAACATTCAGGAATGTCAATAATAACAAAAGATATAGAGATAAGATGTTTAATCTAATATGATACGTTACCTATTGAGTTTCTCTGGATTTAGCTGGAGACTACTATACAAAAAAAAAATCATATAAAGTCATAAAATTATATTTCAACATCTAAACCGAACCTACACAGGACCAGGGCATGGGATCTTAAACCAACTAAGACCAGGCTGTTTTATTAGCAGATATGATATGATGCATTTATAACAAGTTACTTTTGAGTTTTTCTTGTCGTGATAACGCATCTTGAATAGCAGGAGTCATGGTTATAGTGGACCCTTATAGATGTTTCTGTGTACATACACTGTAGATCCATATTTGACTTCAAAATCTAATTGGACTCAGGCGTAGGACTTTGAATCTGCTGCGTTATATGGCAGATACACTGTCAATGATACAATCCAACCATGTCTGTGTTGAGAGAATGAACCCACCCATCCATGTCCTTCGACAATGGTTAAACCCCTCTGTTTTGTGTTGAAGTCAAGAAGCTAATGTACATCATGAGAGAAACAAATAGGGTAATTCATGAAGACAACTCTGCATCCCAGCGTTTGAAGGCTTTTTTTGAAGTGCAGCTGAGATGTGAGTAAACATCAGATGCTTTTTTTTTCTTACATACAGGCCTGCATTTTTGGATCTGTACAGTAGTGAGGACTTGATCGACGCCGGCCAGGGTGTTTTACACGGGCCGTAACTAACCACACAGCTGTTTGAACCAGCTCCAGACTCCGTAAAACAACTCATACGAAAAGTGTATTAAGGATTAATGGATCTTTTCGGGAATTGGCAAGCTTGTTTTGTTGCCTCAAAGACTAGATTAACCGAAATAACAATGGTGAATTGTAGGAATGTCATGACATTAGTATTGTGATAGCATCTTGTTCCAGATGTGGTGAAGATAAACCAAGTTTCTTCACAGCTTGTAGAGAATGGCTTTATTTAGAGTCGGGTGTTATAGTGTCTTAAACGTACTGTTGTTAAGATGGTGTGGCCCTTTCCACGGACAGTGATGACTCGTTTCCACAGATATCAACATCACAAATCTAGTAAAAAATGTATATACATTTATAAAAATATACTTTGTTTTGTATTACTTTAGCAGTACATGACAAAAACGAATTAACGCCGCTGCAAGGGGGTTTCTAGTACAACAGCTAAGGGAGTGATGGCAAATTTGGCATCATTCTCGCTTTTGATTAATCAATCTCTCTTGGAAAATAGTGAAAACGCTTTTGCGGATTTGTTCTTTTGCTATTACAACAAATGCAAATACAAAAATTATATTTGCGGTCAACTCCCATTCACTGCTATAGAACTTTACCCAACTATGACGACTCCCGCTTCTGAGAACCCCAGAAATGTGAAACGGGTCCATTGAAAAGTGCATAAAAACAGCCAACAGACCAGCCAGGGAGACATTCCCTTGAGCTTTTGATATATAAAAGGTCATCGTAATATAAGAATATCCTGTAAGTTTCAGAGCTGAAAACTTCCTTGTTAGTCAAATAAAAGCTTTTATTAACAGCTGTCTCAGCAAACGATCGATCTGCAAATGTTCTTCCCTGTGACGTCAGAGTGCAGTGAAACGCCACCTTAACCGGAAAAAAGATGAACACCTAATTCTGTAGCCCGCCCACCGACTCACGCTTGACGTTATAGATAAATAACATAGGCATACGTGGAGCTTAACCAGATCGAACTTCCAAGCAATAGGCATTACGCGTTTATTCGCTTCATTTCACTGGATTCGTTTGTAAACAAGAGACTGGATTTGCAGACAGGATGAGATAAAAAAAAATGATGCTTTGCGTTCTGGATCCGACAGGAATGGAGCAACGTGTGTGTGTGTGTGAGAGAGTGTTAGTTAGTGATGCGGTTCGCGGTTATATCCACCAATCAGGGGAGCATTTCCCAAAACCATAGTTGCTAACCTGTTAGCAACTTTGTTGGTTGCAATGCAATTTCCCATTGCCAACCAACTAAGTTGCTATGGTTTTGGGAAACGCACCCCTGGCGGGCCAAGTAATAAAAAATAACATTCCAATTAATTGTGGGTGGATGAGAGATAAATCCTTGTGTTTGTTTGATAAAGACATTGCGAGCCCTACGTGTGGCGGCGCTTTAAATAGTTTCTGTCTGTCTGTCTGTCTGTCAATCATTCTGGTTGCCGTTTTGCCACACGTTTTCAAAACAATTCCCCACATGTAAAAAGAGTAGGGGTGTAACCCCGGCATCCTGGCCAAATTTACCCATTGGCCTATGTCCATCATGGTCTCCTAATCATCCCCATATACTGAATGGCTTCATCACTCCGTGATGAACGTCACGTCATGTCACGTCTCCACCAATAAGCTGGTGTGTGGTGGAAATACTGGTGCAATATGGCTGCCGTCACATCATTCAGGTGGATGCTGCACTTTGGTGGTGGTTGAGGAGATTCCCCCCTTCTATATGTAAAGAGCTTTGAGTACCCAGCTCAATATATATGTATAAGCTCATATTAATAAGCTCAATATAAATGTAACTAATTATTAATTATTATTATGTACTGACAGGGGAGCCAAAGCTCATTATAATATGCAAAACTGGTATCCAATCATAGCAGTGGACATTTACTTCCAAGTCCTCAATGCGGCACGCCCATAAAAACCGAGCGTTCCAGGAGCTAGGCTCAAAACCAGGGTAAAAAATAGCCAGTTATTATTTATTAACTTATTAATTATGATGTTTTTGAATGTAAAAACCATGCAAACGTCATAAGTTGACCTCAGACAACAGTATAAAAAAAAAATCAGCAATCTGATCTTATTACTAATAGAGCAAAAGCATGTAAAGAGGTAAAAGACACTGTCAATGAATCTGAGGAGCAAGTTACAGCTCAGAAACAGCACAGCCTACTGGTGAAGACTTAGCTTGCCTGTTCTCACAACAGTGAGATTGTAAATTCAGTGACATTATCATGCTACTCTTCATGAGAAAGAAAAAAAATACACACTTTTATGGTAATGCAGCATAGATGTGTCAGAGGTTTGTGTGAAGGTCAGTCTGGGATGCTCTTTGCACTAACATCACAATGTGGCTCCAAGTTTAAAACAACCCTAACCATACTGATGTAAATATTTTGTCCATGGCACACTTTCAAGACCAGGAGATTTGCAGCCTGGACATTATAAGTCCTGACCCAAACTTTACAAACATCAAAACACTTCAGCTGTGAACATCCGGCTATATGTAGCTACATAAACATGGCTATATACACTACCGTTTAAAAGTTTGGGGTCAGTTAGTTTTTTTTGTTTTTAAGAAATTAATACTTTTATTCAGCAAGGAAGCATGAATTGATCAAGAGCAACAGACTTTTTTTTTGTATAAAATATAAAAGTCTATTCCTCAAATAAATCCTAAGAAATATACATCACGACTTCCGCAAAAATGTTGAAAAAAAAATAGCATATAAGAATAATTTCTGAGGGATCATGTGACACTGAAGACTGGAGTGATGATGCTGAAAATTCAGCTTTGCCATAAATTACATTCTTAAATAATGATTTTCTATTTGAATTTGTACTTTCACAATATTACGTTTATTTTATTTTATTTTTTATCAAATAATCTACATGAATTTATATTACTTTGTATAAAACCTCATGGTCATGTGATCTAGTGTTATTTTAGATGATCCAATTAAAGATAATCTTGAGCTCCAATGACCTTTTGTTTAAAGAATTTTGCTTATTTGATTACTGACCAAGACATTTTTTTCACATTTTACATTACATTTTTGTTAAAAAAATGTTCAAAATCCTAAAACTCAAAATACACTCAAGACTCCCAGATTTTCAACATAGCCTGAAGCATGAAATTCAACAGCACCACTGAAGTGGGTTAGTTCAAAGAGACTGTCCTTATAGCACCTTTGCATTTTGTTATCTTTAGTTAATATACATACAGAATGGGATAAGTACAAAGCGCTTACGTCAATAAAACGGTCTAGTATTAAATGACGACCTGCTATTAGACAACATGCATGCATAGTAACATGTAATATCCTCTCCACTTCTAATATACAAACTCACATACACCCTATTGCTGATAACAGCGCTGCCAAACCATGTGCACTGTTTACTAAAAGCTCCCTCTGTACAGCAGGCCAGAACTCCTCTGCAAAACCTCAAAAGAATAATAAAAAAAAGCTCTACATCTGACATTAACCGCTCCATTTTAACCAAAGCTTCACATTCAGGGAATTTAGGCAATAAAAGGATCTTAAAAGGACACTTGAACTGTTTGTGTTTCTTAAATGTCAGGACTAATAGCCAGGATATGGTACAAAGAGGGTTGTACCTTGTCAACATTTATCTTTATTTTAAGAGTGATATGGTTTGGACGAATGCTTTTAAGAGCATCTGTGCAGCAGCTTAGAAGAGGACTTGAGATACTGTTTGTGCACAGCCGTCCCCTGTGTTTTAAATCAGAGTAATGTTCAGCCGGCCGAATGATGAAAGGGATTTGCATGTGCTGCATCTGGTGCTCTGTGTACTTAAACTGTTAAGAGCTGAACAGGTGGAACAGGTGGGCAAGATTCAGGACATATAGAGAGATGATCAACTGTTAGACATCCCTTTTATCTGCAGTCACAGCTTCCTTTGGAGATTAAAGAAAAGATGCCACCACACAAACTTAAGAAGTTTTTAGTAATGTGTTCTTGCCAAGACAAGTGTCACTAGTTGCTCATACTTAAGGCTTAAGTTTGGAACAAGTATCGGCCCATTAATGAACAACACCCTAAATTATGTGGCTTATTTTAAAAAATATTATATAAAAAAATAGCAGTGAATGGCAGTCCATCCAATATAAAATAATCCACACGGCTCCAGGGGGTTAATACAAGCCTTCTGAAGCGACTCGATGGGTTTTTGTAAGAACAATATCCATATTTAACATGTTATAAAGTAAAATATATAGCTTCCGGTGGGCCGCCTTCTGTATTTAACTTAAGGAAAAAGCGTAACTGGCGTAACGATGACAACCATAGATATGCATAATAAAGGCTAGATGTCTTACGGCGGAGTCTCTAACGTCATCACCGGCGGCCATCTTGTCACAGGCAGGGCTCTGTGGTACCTGATGTAAGGCGAGTGATCTGCATGAACACAAATACTCTCATCTATGGTTATGGTTATTTAAAAAGTGCAAGCATCATGAAAACAATGTTACGAGTGAGCGAGCTGCCTGGGACAAGATGGCCGCCAGGTGCAGACGTCGACCTCCATTGGCCAGCAGCGCGGACGAGACATCTAGCCTTTATTATGTATATCCATGATGACAACCATAACTGGTGTAACGATGACTTTGGACGTAGCGTAAGCATTTTGAACTGCAAGAGGCGTCACACTTTCTTTGCAAGTTGAATATGGAAGGCGATCCCCCAGAAGCTAGGTATTTTACTTTATAACATGTTAACGGATATTTTTCTTACAAAAACACATTGATTCGCTTCAGAAGGCCTTTATAACTTTTATAATGGATGGATGGATGTACTTTTTTGGTCTTAAAATTTTGGACTGCCATTATAAAGCTTGGAAGAGCCGGGACATTTTCTAATATAACGCCGATTGCATTCGTCTTAAAGAAGAATGTCATATACACCTAGGATGGCTTGAGGGTGAGTAAATTATGGGATAATCTTTGGGTGAAAAAGTCCCTTTAACTTCACAGGCAAATTAAAACCCCATAGACTAAGTATTGATTTATTTTATTTTTTATTCTGCCATTTTTTGTCAATTTTTGGATGATCTACAAAAATATGCAGGTCACCAAACTTTGTAGGTATGTGAATCCAGTACATACCAAATGGTAGTAAATGGAGCACAAAGTCTAGTGTGAACACACTAATGTGACGGAACTGGATCTGACTCCATCTGCAATAGAGATGTAGGTTCATGGAAAGGAGCATCAGTGATGATCTCCAGGAATGTAGATTGAGTAACAGTCCAGCAGGGGAAAACAAGCCACATCCTTTGACATCACTGAGACAAACCACACGGTAATTTTTCGCATTTGCGGTTAAGGAACACAGTGTGCCTAGCAAGCTACAATCATATTTCATCTGGTTGTGTTCAACCCTTTCAGCACTGGAGATAACTTGTAGGGTAATGAAACAGTCATGAAGGCCCATTTAAACCGCTTTCAGAATGTTGCAGAGAACGAGCGAGGAGAAACATCAGGCCAGAACTTCTCTGCAAAACCTATTAGTGTGGCCACAAACATCTACAAGACCCTCCAGGACATTGGAAGGGCTGGAATTACGAGAGATAAAAGCACATAAAATGCTGAAAAACTGATAGATGGACCAGACATGGAGAACCAAAAAGTGAACGAACTAGTATTGGCTGGAATGTGTTGTGCCTCCTACGTCACAAATGTCCCATACCATGACTCAAAATAAACAAAAATAAGCCTTTTATAACTCTTTGAAGCACTTTCCCAACAATACCGCACCTCTTGAGAGAGATTGGGAGAAGGTGCGTGGAGATACCATCATGTCTGAGTGCCACTTGTTGCAAAGGTGAAAGAACCCACATGGACTTGATATCAGAGCAAACATCTCCACCCTTAATTCTAGACATAAACGGGAGGAAAACCCTCAGGTAACCACGAAACTGACAATGGGTAATCATTGCCACTTGTGTGCAGATATTCACTCATCAGAAGATGCAAGTGGCTTCTTCAACAGCCCAATCTAGGCATTGTGGTGCCCGCAACATCGAAGACATGCGATATTGAGAAATGAATGATCGTTCGTGCCATTGGTTCTCTTATCAGGATGTTTATTAAGAGGGATGTACTGTGATACAGTGAAGAGAGAAAAAACATTTTTCACAGTATGACATTAATTCCTCACCATGGCACAATGAAAAATTTGAAGACTCACCCTCTTCCCTCCCATGTATTGCATCAAAGCAGAATTATCAAAGAATTGTTTCTACGCAAGAGCCTGTCTACACAAACATACCCTGAAGAAGAGGGAGGGAATGCACACCTCTGTATTAACCCTAACAGTGTTCGATAAATACTTCCTTTTCCTTCCAGCAATTTATTCCCTTACTTTACTTTTCACATATTAAAACGTTCTGGAATCAGATGATATTCGGCATCTAAGCAGAGGCTTATTTGCAAAGAATGATGTACCTTCCTACATCCACAAAATCTACATCGAGGAACAAACTACATGCCCAATGTGGCCCAGCTAGAGGTGAACGTTAGCGGAGGAGTGTCAGATTGGGCAAGTGAGGGATAGTTTTGGTCGAGTTGAAACTGTGGAGAGGTAGGGTGGTTGTCATGGTTTATCTTGGTTCCTTTATCTTATATGATCTATTCCATTAGGTCCCAGTGGGTAAAGTACAGAACATCTGTTCAAATCCGTCAAATACTGCAGAGGATTACTGCTGGGAACAAATTTGGGAGCACAACAGGGCAGATATAAAGTAAATACTCATACTAACATCACCGCCACAGTGACATTCACTTGAATTAAGAGTGGTTGGGGAATACAAATCATCTTATGGAAGAGCCACAGGTGTTTGGGATTCTGTGTGTAAATCTTTAGTGATATTAGCTAGGACTTCACTTCATCTCAGCAGCGATCCTTCAAAGCTTTGTGCTGGAAAATGGCCCTCTGAAACTGCATCTAAAAAGGTTGATTCCTTGCTTAGAACAACACCATATACCACCAGATGGTCACTTAATGCACATGGTAAGTTCACAAGAAAAACAGTTCAGTAAGAAAAAGGGAAAAAAAGCATACAGTTTGGCGTTGTCCATGACTTTTTAAACAAATTAGTGAATGCATGTATGTAGCATGTATGCTAACTACCCAAAACACTTTTTAAAAACTGATTGCTATGCTATATAAAAATTGAACTATAATACATAGAAATCCAGATGAAAACTGGTTGGCTTTATTTTTTAATGCCAATTAATGTAATGCTGAAATGCTTTTTTCCCTTTAAAACTTGATTTAAATTGGATGAGAAGTCGACATTTAATGAAAAGAAAAATAAACAGAAAAATTCAGTAAATACTGAACAAACTACATATATCAACAGTTTATGGGCAAAGAGTGTCATTAAGAGCTTGATCCTATTAATGCTAATTTATATCTAAGGGTTTATTGGGTTTGTTCAATCTCCTCATCTCTGTGACTCATCTGTTGCAAAGCAAGGTCAGATCTTCTTTCCTCTCTAGCCCTCGCGGACCTTGGCAGCCAGAGCATCACAAGTCTTCTTGGCATCTCCCAAAAGCATGGATGTGTTTGGTTTGTAGAAGATAGGGTTGTCCACAGCGGCATAACCAACTCCCAGAGATCTTTTCATCACGATGACCTGGAGGGATGAAAACAGAGGTTGATGCATTGTCTTATCGGGAAACAAATAACGGTACTTTATGGAATAAGCTGGAAAATTCACAGTAAATTAACTGTGTGTTGACTAAAGCCCTATTCGGACAGTATTTTTACAGACGTCCACAGAGAAATAATTAAATTTGCATGCCACCTCAGTGATACAACTCGTGCATTCGGATGGCAATTTATTCACGGTGGAGGAGCGAGTTGTGTGATCCTGCGCACCTGGGAAAGCTGCTCACGTGGTCAATAACATGATTGTATGCTGTAAATAAAATGTCATACTTGGTATAAGAAGAATAAATGCACATTTATTTTAATAATAGGAAAATATCCTAATTATTATTTAAATCTGTTTAAAAATAGGGATATATATAGACGTGCATTATAGTTAAAATAGTTTGTCAAGATACAAGACGTATTTTATCTCAAAATAAAGGATGTAATTTTATTCCACATGAAAATAAGTTAACCAAGGAGGATTATGTTTACCTCATGTAAATAAGTGGCTGTATTATTTCAACATAGGCTACTATATAAGTAGCCTAATAACGGCCCATTTCAAATGTTTGTGCTTTTCTATTTTTTGATTAGTGATGAAATGTATTGCTCTGGTAAATACTTGCCAGCATTTCAGTAATAAAAGGTTAGATCTTTAAAATGCATCCAAATTACAGCGAAGCGCAACCGCACGGTGCTCTGCAGCGGTCAAAAAGGATATAAACTGAGATTTCACGAATTTAATCACTTCAAAAATTCACTGAGATGTGGATTTGGGCGGCAATTAAATTACCACATGACCTTGGTGTTTGTCAAAAAACAGTAGGTAATTCGGCCGGGGATTTTTACGTGGGTGGTGGGAAAAAACACTGATATTCTGGATTTGGACAGCAATAAAAAAAAATAAATAAAAAAAAAACAGACTAGCTCGTCAATGATGAAAATACCTTACGACCCAACGAGAAACAATTAACGTCCAAATAGGGCTTAAAGGGGTGATGAATTGAGAAATCAACTTTTCCTTGAGCTTTTGATATATAAAAGGTCATGGTAATATAAGAATATCCTGCAAGTTTCAGAACTGAAAACTTCCTTGTTAGTCAAAGAAAAGCTTTTATAGACACCAGGCCCAGCAAACGCTTGATCTCAGAATGTGCAAGGCTGTGATGTCAGAGTGTAGTGAAGCACCGCCTCAACAGAAGAAGAACAACACCTGATTCTGTAGCCCCGCCTATTTTGCCTTATTTGTGATGTTGTTGGTTCATTGCGAATTGGGATCAGACTCGGACATGTATGGGCTAAGGCTCGCAAAGCCCAACGTCCCGGGGTGATGCGTTTTCCAGACGGGCTACCAAAACGCAAGCCTGGCCTACCGACTGGCTATCATAAATAGTGAAATAACATTCCTTTCTTGATGCGTGTTCATTCTCGACTTGATATTTGAAAGAAAAATACAAAATCGCGGAAGTTTTGATCATGCAGTCTGCAATGTACTTGGCACGCGCTTATATCCATCGATCGGGCGGGCAAAGTAATACAAAAATAACATTCCAATCAATCGCGGGTGGATGAGATATAAATCGATATAAACATGAGATGTTTGTTTGATAAAGATATTTTGCGAGCCCTGTGGAACGAATAATTTCGTTTGCCGTTTCTCACAGACTTTCAAAACAATTCCTCGTGAAGCCTACTCACAGGGGAGCTGAAGCTCATTAAATATGCAAAACGTATCCAATCCTAGCCGTGGCCGTTTACTTCCAAGTCTTCAGTGCAGCACGCCCATCAAAACCCAGTGTTTCTTGAGAGAGCCTCAAAACGAGGGTAGAAAGTAGCCTATTACTTATTCATTATGATGTTTTTGAATGTAAAAACCACACGAACGTCACAAGTTGACCTCAGACAACAGTATATAAAAATAAAAAAAGCCAGTTCATGACCTCATTAAGATTAATCAAATGGCAATTTCAATTGAGTTGAGGCAGCTAATATAATTATTCATTATACCGCATCTATAAAAACATTGCATGCACCTGTAGGTGAAGTGGCAGAGAATGGCTTTAAGATTTGTACAAGAGGGCGCAAAAAGAGCCTAAGCTTCCAAAATGTAATGGCTATTTAAGTATCTGCCATTTGCAAAATTAAGAGTCATTAGTGTCTCAAACACCAGTTTTTAGGCCGAGCAGTTTCTGGGAAAATCGTCGAGAGCAGTGTTTTGATTGGGAGCATCTGTTTGGGAAGGAGGAACACTTGGTAATTGAATAAGTAAAACCAGAGAGGAGAGCCCTTGCCGCTGGTCTAGCTTTAGTGTTATTCAATACACTGAAAGATATTTGGAACGAATTGACCCTCATCTTGAGACTTCAAAATCAGCAGGCGGATCCTTTTAATATCATCATCTGTCCCTCAAAAGCCCTGCAGATGTTCGATGCCAGGCAGGTGATTGGGATGGCGTTCAAACAAACCCAGCCCCTCTTCTCAAAGAGTCATGTGACCACTTTACCCAGGCTCAGCATCCCCCAGGACAGGACAACATCCTTTTGTTAAATTATTCATAGGGCAGCTGGTTTCATTTGGGAATGAAGTTACACATGAAGGTCTCTAACAAGGCTGGGAGCAATCAGCAGGGGTGGATGTTGCACGAGATTGGGGATAACAAAATCGACAGGGAAACTTCAGATTCTGCTGCGCTATCATGACATGCAGAGCTTCACTCGGTTCGAAGTTGGTCGAGTGCTCTCGTTGAGACTTGGCTACACATCCAAGCTGCTACAAATAAGGAAGGCTTTGGTTCAAAGCTCTAGTGTTTGTAAATTCCATATGGAATTATGGAACAGGTTAACAAGCTACACGCAATTACTCGTGGGAGAAGGTCTACGCATTTGCACATTTGCAAACGTCAAGCCCCAGTACTCCCAGTGATTTCCCCTGAGAAAGTCTGGCCACAACGGGCCTGTCATGTGGTGAGGCACACCAGCCCTACATTTTAGGGAAAGTATCGGACGGATGCTCTGAAATGTCATCATTCCAGAATGAGCGAGTCAGCGCTAATGAAAGCAGCGTGAGGCTTGTCTTCCTGGAGATACACCTGGATTGTAGCTGTTACAGTGGGAACCAGCTGTGGGGATGGGATGAAGATTTTCATATCGCTCTGGGTGGGAGAATGAGGGATGGTCTGTATTATAAAACCTGAGGGCAATTCTTGCCATCATGGCTTTTATTCCTGCTAGGCCATAAAAGTAAAGCCTGATACATATGGAGTATAAGGTACATCATGTACTCTACCATTATTTTAAGTTTTTAAAGTCTCTTATGCTCACCAAGGCTGCATTTTTTGATCAAAGACAGTAAAAACAGTAACATCTTGTGAATTATAATTCAAAATAACAGTTAATATATTTTTTTAATGTACTTTTTTTTCCCTGTGATGGTAAAGCTGAATTTTCAGCATCATTACTCCAGTCTTCATCAATCACATGATCCTTATAATAATAATACATTTTATTTGTACTGCACTTTACATTTGGAACAAATCTCAAAGTGCTACAGTTAAGATAATTTAAGAAGGATAAAATACTAATAGATTGAATAGTTAAAAGTCATAAGTTCTCTTAAAAATAAATGTTTTTAGTCCTTTTTTAGGAGTCTCAGTAGTTTGAGGTGCCCTCAGATGGTCGGGGAGGGCATTCCAAATCCGAGGAGCGGCAGAACAGAAAGCCTGATCACCCATAGTGCTGAGCTTTGTCTTGGGGAGAAGGAGGCGATGATCCTTCAGAAATCATTCTAAAATTCTGATTTGGTGATCAAGAAAAATTTCTAATTATTATTTGTGTTGAAACCAGTTGTTGTGTAGGCTATTTATGTTAGACTTTTTGATAAAGTTTTTTGTGAGGATTTATTGATAAATAAATAAAAAAGTTCAAAAGATAAGGATTTATTTAAAAAAAAAAAAAAATTTTACTCACATTATTAATGCCGTTACTGTTACTTTTGAACAATTTAATGCGCTCTAGCTGAATAAAAGTATTAATTTCTTTCATCCCCAAGCTTTTTAATTGTAGTATATATCATATGAAATCAGCTAAAAAAAAAAGATTTTATAAGACTATAGTATATTTAAAGGCTGCCAGAGTTCAAGAACTAATATGCTCACCTGCTTGGACTTCCAGACCTCCAAAACAGGCATGCCAGCAATGATCGAGTTGGGGTCCTCCTGGGCTGCTGAGTTAACCGTGTCATTGGCGCCAATTACCAAAACCAGATCAGTTTCTGAAAAATACACAGATAATAGAAAGCAAGATTATGGATTTTACATCTCAAAAAAATGATGGTAAAAAAGCGCCAAAAATGGATATCATACCAGCAAAGTCATCATTGATTTCGTCCATCTCAAGCACAACATCATATGGCACACCAGCTTCAGCCAGCAGTACGTTCAGCTGGCCCGGCATACGACCAGCCACAGGGTGGATTCCAAACCTGAAAACACAATACAGATCAAGTGACCTCTTGGATCGCCTGACACACATATGGCATACAAATAAAGCACTTTCCGGCAGTGTAAGCCAGGATGACTTTTCATACAGTTCGAGCATTAGTCTTTGAACACAGTTAAGAAGTGCTTTGGGGTCAGGCTGTTTGCAAGAGGCTAACAGAGAAGGAAATAAGCAGTTGCTGAAGGTATCTTTTTAATGCCAGGTAGTAAAGTGCATGAGCTCTGGGGAAATGGCTTGAGGAAGACGAGTGGACCCTCAGGGAACCTGGGCAGCTTTACAACTTCACTGTAAAAACAGATCACAGCCAACAGGCTTAGGACACAGGAAGTGATGTTCCTGCTTTTTTTAACTGATGTAAATTTGTGTTCCATTTCTATTTGATGTTTACGCAGCAGTTACATATGAAAATGGTAGTATTGGTTTCTTTTTGGTTAAAGACATGTTTAATTTTCAACAAAGCAAAGTTACCTCAAAACAAATTTTTGTATAAACAACCTTTTCACTGTTTTCAAAAGAAATAATCGGGACTTTATCTAGGGGTGCACCGATCCGATATTAGGATCGGATATCGGCCGCGATACTGACAAAATAGCTGGATCGGGGATCGGAAAAATTAACAGATCCACAAGCCGATCCAGGTGTTTTTTTTCGTCGCAGCAGAACCTACGTCATTCGTCAGCTTCACGTGTGTCGCATGCTAGAAGGGAGCGAGCCAGAGAGTCGGCTGTGTGGAGGAGATATTTCACGCTTGCCACGCCAACTAGTTTGTCGCTGTTTCGAGGGTATTACTGCAAAGTCAGGGTCTTTCCTGCATTGACATTTTTTTGACGGCCAAAGCCTAATTTGATGAGTTATTGTGATTTACGAGTGATGTAGAACAGATGCTGCGCTTGTGACTGAGTGACAGAGAGACCGATCTGAGAGCTCCTCCCCCGCGCGCGCTCTCTGGGTCTTCAAAATAATCAGTGTTCGCTCTCATATTTCACATATTAATCCAAATCAAAAGCTCGGAAGACCAAAACCATGTTGCACGTGACACATTCGGACAATTTTGTCCTTGAATTATCACTGGGTGTGAATTGCGCTCAAAAAACATTGACTCTTCTCTGACCAGCTGACATAAAGCATACTTTCAATAAGCGGGAGACAAATTATATCCAGTTATGAAGTGTTTTCTGTGTGTTGACATCTTTCGCGATGTTCTAACAGACGGGATTCGCACACAACGCGTCTGCTAATGTCCGATTCGTGACCTAATGACTCCTTTGAACCAAATCATTTTAACGACTGGCCAGAACAACTGATCTGTCCAACACTGAACTCATGAACTCAGTTTATTAATTTACTCAGAACGCAACTGAAATGAGAACACAAGTGTGCTTACCCATTTTAGCAAGAGTGGGTAGTAAGAATTATTTTTAATTATCAACAGTATTTCATCTTATTTCTGTTGACAATGTGTAGTAAAATAAATAGGCCTAGCCTACAATCATTTAATCTGGAGTGAGGTGAAACCAGAACAAAGTTGTTATTAGCTAGCTGAAAATTTTTATTAAATTGCATATGGTAGAAAATTAGACTATTTGTTAATTTGTAATGCTACTTTTTAATATTGATATGATTATATACCAAAACAATTATGTGTAGTGTAAAAAATGTTTGGTAACTGTCAGATTACTATTGTATGTTTGACCAATACACTGTTTTTTGTTTCCACTGCTACATTTTATTTATTTAAAGAAGTTAGATTACATTCTATTTTAGATTTGAATGCACAATTGTTTTTTAAATAAATAAGAATTCAACACCTTACATACATCTGTTATTTTGTCTTAGTTATGTTTAGTTAGTAAAGTCTGGTGCCTTTAGTCTCTTCAAGGAAGGTATAAGGTGGAAGATATACAGTTTATTATTAATTCAACAATATATCGGATCGGTATCGGGTATCGACAGATACACAAAGCCCAGGCATCGGTATCGGGACTGAAAAAGTCGGATCGGTGCACCCCTAACTTTATCCAAACAGCTTTGGACAGTACAGGTATAGTAACTTAATAATAAACTGATCAACCTCCAGACCGAAGAAATATGAAATTTGGAAAAATCTCTTTATAACAATTAACATTATACATATACATTTATTGAATATTTTAAATTATCTGTGTGTGGCTGTTCTTAATAAATTAATAAAAAGTAATTGACCATTTTAAACATAAAAAGGTGGCTCAGAAAATTATATATTTCAATAATAATTACATTTATTTAAAATTATTATAATTAAAAACAGCCACACTGATTCCATTAAAGAACTAAATGGTAGAATAAGGCAAGTTCTCGGAAAACATCACAAGTGTAATGAATGCAAGCATGAATGTGCACCTTTAACCAATTTACCTGACCAGAGCAGTCAATAAAACAAGCTCACTTCACTTCTGATCTTGTTCGAATTAACTGTCTGAGTTGTTTACTTAGTAATTAGTCCATTTCCAGAGCATTCAGGCCAATTTGCGCTACATATTTACACACTATTTTTGGCCTCATATTAGATTTATTTTACACTATAGTCAATTACTTTCTCTCCGATATCAAGGCAGCACTACCTCTTTGGAGAAAATGTCATCATCTGAACGAGTCCCCATTTTCAGTAACCGATTAAGATGGCAAAACACTTGCAAAGCAAAGACAACATCATTCTTACAGTTGCTTTCTATCAAATCCGACATCTGTTCATCAGTTTCCTTCAAGTAAGCTTATTTATCAAATAGGAAATGAGGAGAGGAAAAAAAAACAAAAACAAAAAAAAAGTTCAATAATAAACCAAACAGAAATATACTTCAGTGGACAGGCCTCAAACCTTTTGAGACATGGGGTTTGTAAGTCAGCTCTGACGCTGGCTTACATAAGCTGCAGCTGCTGTGCGCGCGCAAAACAGTCTGGGCAAACAAAGAGTCCAAGCTCAGCTATCCCATCCAAACCAGCCCGATCGTCCTGCTATTCTCATCACCATCACACTGCGTTTCACCACGCTGAACCAACACACGCTTGAAAGTAACTGCGATAGCTTGCGGCCCAAAGGAAATTTAGACTGCTGTGCTTTCCTGTCCAAACTTGTGACTCCTTTCAACCAAATCTCTCCAACTCTACACTGCAGCAAAACAAATGTAATTATCTTTATGGAGAGACAGACAGAAACATAATTGGAATGATAAGGAGACGGTTTACAGTGTCAGTTCTACCCACAGTCCTCTCAACAGGGCGACACCCATTGCCAATTATCCCCAAGAACACGAGTGGGGAGAGCGGCGGGTGTGCTACCTAATCTGTCCACTATTTGGCCACCCATCTCCCCTTCTAATCAACTGCAAATGCTCTAATTGGCAGCAGCTGTTGGGCTCTCAGATCAAACAAATGAACGAAAATTACACAAGCTTCCGGTCTGCATCTCTCCTCCACAATCACACAGTGCCCGCAGCTCTTGAGAGAGAAAACAGGAATCTAGCATGTGTGACAGATCTGACAAGGTGGCATCAGAATGAAATAAGTTGACAATTTCAACTTGACTGTTTAAGTACCCCACAAACTGCATAATGGGAAATGGTACTGAAACTCACAATTAAGTGGCAGGGAATGATAATCTGATGTAGGGTGCAACAGTCTCCATCAACGGCAATGCGCTTTTAAGCAAAACACGCAAAGCTGACCACTCTGTGACCAAGTTGCTGACCAGCACTTCATCTTTTAAGTGTACAAGACGGGTTGGCAGCACACCATGACATTCTGGGACTGATTAAAAAGTGTTTGGTGTGTGAGTCCTTTCATGAAAAATGCTGAGGGAACCTTTAAGTCACAGATGATGCTGTAAATTGGCTCCTCTGACTGCCAAAATTGTGGTGAACCCAGGCTAGTGCAGAGTCTGCTGACAACCACTATCTAGTGGGAAAAGGGCAACAAAAGCATCGACACCATCTAGTGTGAGAGAGGGGAGAGAGGGGAAAAAAAAGGACAAAAAAACAAAACAAAAGCCACAGAGGTCAGCTGTATCCATGCAAAGAGTACATTCAAATCAGATGCCCATGTATAAAGTATTGGCCACATCTCTTATTTGGCCTTTTTGCTACTTTTATGGAGAACAGAGAGGACAGGAGAAGATGGAGAGAGGGAAAAAGACAGATCTTGAACCGGTGTTGTCCATATGAGAGCTACAGTTCAATATGCGTGTCATTATATTATATACTACAGGACTGTTGAATGCTTGATTCTGATTGGTTTGATAAACATATCACTTTACCAAATCATTTGAGTTATTTTCAAAGGATCTTGTATCCTACAACAGCGAAAGAACCAAAACACACATATACGTGAGCCAACGTGCTGCCAAAACAGTGCAGATTTGCCAATGCATTGACTCCCCGAAGATGTCCTGTGGTATCTGGCACCAAGACATTAACAGCAAAGTTTTGTAGGTTGTAAGGTTGCGCCATTGTGGATTTAATTTATTGGTCCAGCACATCCCACAGATGCTCAAATGGATTGAGATTGAGAATTTGGAGACCAGGGCAAAACGCTTTATCATGTTCCTCAAACCATACCTGAACAATGTGTGCAATGTGGCAAGGTGCTTCATCCTGTTCGAAGTGGCCACTTCCACCAGGGAACAATATTGTCATGAAGGGGTGTACCTTGTCTGCAACAATGTTTAGGTAGGGGGCATATGCCAAATTTACATTCACATGAATGGCTGGACCCAGGGTTTCCCAGCGGAACACTGCCCAGAGCATCACACTCCCTCCACAAGCTGGTTGATGTCCCACAGTGCATCCTGGTGCCATTACTTCCTAAAGTAAATTGTGTACACATACACGCTGTTCCTGTGATGTAAAAGAAAATTGGACTAGTGGACCAGGTGACTTTCTTCTACTGCTCCAAGGTCCAATTTCGACACTCGTCTGCCCACTGTAGGCACTTCAACGGTGGACAGGGGTCATCATAGGCACTCTGGTCTGTGGCTACGCAGCAGATGTATTCTTCCCATAATCATCATTAAAATCGTGTGTGGCTTCTGCCACAGTAGTAGCCTGACGTCATCATACTCCGATTCTAGTCAGAATATGAGTCTGATACTGCTCCATTGGACTGTTAGACTGGGTAAACCCAGCCTGATCTGCCAGCGATTTGATTTCGCTCTGCAGCTCAGAAGCAGTAGAAATGAATGTACAGGTTTCCAGACTGTTACACTTTTGCGGGAACCAATCACAGACTGGCTTATCCATCTGGCACGCTTTTGGAGAGTTTGACACGATGACGGACAGAGAAGTGATGGGTCATTGCCCGTTTATCACGCCTCTTGTGGTCTGATTGGTTGAAGGACTATCCAATTGCGTACAGAGTCATTTGAATTATGCTCGTTTATCATGCCTCTTGTGGTCTGATTGTATGCAATTGGATAGTCCTTCAACCAATCAGACCACAAGAGGCGTGATAAACGAGCATAATTCAAATGACTCTAATTCCACTAAACGTGTTTGGAGGAAGAAGAATGATGAGTACCATCCCAAGAACACCATCCCTACTGTGAAGCATGGGGGTGGTAGCATCATGCTTTGGGGGTGTTTTTCTGCACATGGGACAGGGCGACTGCACTGTATTAAGGAGAGGATGACCAGGGCCATGTATTGCAAGATTTTGGGGAACAACCTCCTTCCCTCAGTTAGAGCATTGAAGATGGGTCGAGGCTGGGTCTTCCAACATGACAATGACCCGAAGCACACAGCCAGGATAACCAAGGAGTGGCTCTGTAAGAAGCATATCAAGGTTCTGGCGTGGCCTAGCCAGTCTCCAGACCTAAACCCAATAGAGAATCTTTGGAGGGAGCTCAAACTCCGTGTTTCTCAGCGACAGGCCAGAAACCTGACTGATCTAGAGAAGATCTGTGTGGAGGAGTGGGCCAAAATCCCTCCTGCAGTGTGTGCAAACCTGGTGAAAAACTACAGGAAACGTTTGACCTCTGTAATTGCAAACAAAGGCTACTGTACCAAATATTAACATTGATTTTCTCAGGTGTTCAAGTACTTATTTGCAGCTGTATCATACAAATAAATAGTTTTAAAAAAATCATACATAGTGATTTCTGGATTTTTTTTTTTTAGATTATGTCTCTCACAGTGGACATGCACCTACGATGACAATTTCAGACCCCTCCATGATTTCTAAGTGGGAGAACTTGCAAAATAGCAGGGTGTTCAAATACTTATTTTCCTCACTGTACCTCACCTTAAAAAAATATATATAAATAACAAACTTTTATTATAGTATATGTCTTACCAGGCTCTTAAAATTGTGACTTGACCATTGAAAACTAAAGGAAAGCTAAATGGATACCTCGCTCCAGGTATTACAGAGCAGACCACCTTGGTGGTACATGTGTGGCCGACCAAAGTTCGAATCTGGCTCGGCTTCTTCCCCCATCCCACCAAACATGCCTCATCACTTCTTTACGGTCCAATCTTTAAATAAAAAAGAAAAAAACCCAGCCACCATCCAGAGTCTCAACAAGAGAAACTTTTACATTATGTTGCATGTTCTTCTCGTCAATGTGACAAATATTGAAAGTGCATGGTAGTTGAAGCATCTCTAGGGTCAGACTCAGTCTTTCTACGCCCTGCAACCTGAGAGGCGTCATTGGGACTGTGGAAAGTATTGCGTAGCCCGCACCTATCGCTCTGCTCTTCACCGGCTCTTTCACAGCACTGGGAGGCCTGGGGTACACTGCACTCTCAGATCACAGGGCATTACACATACACTGGAGAGGCAACAAAAGCCGCAGACAATAGAGCAACTGAATGACGATATTCAAAAGCACTCTTTGAAATGGAGGAGTCCGACATGCAGAGAGAAAGCGAGAGAAGGCTGCCATTCAGAGGTTTACCAGACTGACCTGCAACTAGTGAGCCATTTAAACACTCACCCAGCCGTACTGACAAGACTCAGACCCCCTCAGAGAAACTAAAACATAAAATATTTCTATACATCTATATGATTGCAAAACATCACTGGGCAGACTGATGCCTCCATCACCAGTCAACAGGAGGTTTAATTAAAAGAAAAACATTAATAAATAAATAAATTATTATTATTTATAATATATTATAATTATTTTAAAATAATTTATGGATAACATGCATTATGGATTAGAAGTAAAGCAAAGTTTTAAAGACTGGGAGAGTGAGGATTTGGACAAAGAAAGGAAAGAATTCAAGTGTCATCCCAGTTCAATAATTCATAGGACATCATTTGCTAATAAGGGGTGTCCAGCCACCACTGAGATCAATGGGAAATGTTAACGGATAGCTTTCTCCTGGTATCACAAATCTTGTGGTCAAATCACAGCTGAACAGTAAAGATTTGAAAACGACTGAAGATGTTTGAATGTTTCTTACCTGACTTTCTTGTTCTGCTCAGTCATTGATTTGACAAGATCAGCAATAGGATACTGAGCTTTAGCTGCACACAGACCATAACCTGAAGTAAAAGACCCAGAAATTAAATAAGGAACAACTAAACACAGACATGCAAAAAACTGCTGCTACCATTATCTGAAGCTTAGGAAACTCCCATTGGAAAACTCTAATGAACTGTGCATGACCTTTAAGTAATACCTCATCTTTTTCATCATCATGTCAAGTGAATTGATTTTACTATAAAAAATAATCCCAATTTATAAACAATAGGACAAATCTGTTTTGAAAGTAAAGCAAACAAATGACCTGCTCCCACTCATTTACAATGCACAGATAAAAGTAATTAAAACTTGAATGACCTGCAGGATCATAAACAAACAGAAAAGAGGAGAAAATTGCTTCACGTTGAAATACATCTTTAATGAACCTACAGCGCCAGAATTCATAATATTTCACAAAAGTGTTTATTTTTACACTTTTGGTACACTTTGAAAGCGGCAAAGAAAAGTGGAGCTGGGACCAGAAAGAGTAATGTGCACTGTGCAACAATTTAAAAAGACTTATCATTCTTTCATCAATTAACAATTTAGCACTACGGTGAGGAATACGAATATAAAATTCACACGTCAGTCAGTTTAAAAGCCTCAGTTACAGCTGACAACTTCTGATAGGCCTGTCACAACAACCTTCAAATCCTCCCATTTAAACAAGCATGTCACGGTGCGTGTTGACTAACCCTCCTCACTCCTAATGATTTTTCTCCTAATGCAGCTTTTTTCTTCTTTTTTTTCCTTTTATAAAAAGACATTTCACCCTAGGAAAACAGCCATGGTTGGCAAACTTCAAGCTTAAACAGAAAAGTCTTAAATGTTTTCACAGCTGTCAATCACCCAAAGTGACACTGACTACTTAAATTATACAAAAATGTGGAAATGGAAACAAGGCCATTGCTTACTCTGTGTAAGGACTGAGCAGTGAAGGGAACCCCATTCAAAATATACCCCCCCAAAAAACCCAATGATGGCTGATGGATTTAGTGGTGAATGAGGAGAGAAAACTTAAGTGGGTTCAATTATATGTTATTTAGCAGGGCTCAATAATAAGATTGTTCCGATCGTCCAGGGCCAGAGCAAGAGAGTAGCGTAGCTACCATATTTAAACATTTGGGTTTTAAAAGTCAAGTTAACTTTAACTGACTCTTGCTTCCAAGACTATCAAAAGTGATTCTGGCCAGCTAGATAGAATTGTGTGGAAAATTATCAACCAGACAGTTGTGTTTTGCATTAGGTGCCATTTTTCCAACAAAAACAAAAGGTTTTTTTTTTACGTGTCAGAAAAATAAATGAGCATTTATTTAAACTGTGGAGTCCTGGCCAATGCCCTAGCAAAAAACAAAAACCAAACAAAACCGTAATTAGTAGGGTTTGAACCTACAACCTTGATTACATCCCATCGTGGCTCATACCATGGCATTCACAATGGCCAGGCCTGTGCTGTCCGTGAGCACAGGGCCCTCAGACATCTTGGCAGTGGCTAAACAGGCAACGGTCAAGAGGGAAAAATTTGAATGCCTCAGAGCCTGTTGGACGGCCATTTGTTTTAAATAAAAGGGGCCGTCTCTGTTGTGCTTGGCCCTGCAGTCTTGTTTACTCTGGACTGCGCTGTTTATTATCATTTCTCCTTTTCTTTCTGTTCATATTCCCACATCTAATCACTCCTCTTTTCCACTGTCCTGTCGCCTCCAAGGTCTTTATCTTCCCGACCTGCTGTTGGACCATAAAGTGCGACTATAAAACAGTCCATTGCGGAGAACAAAGCAGCGTGAGAGTCGCTGCCATTGCTGGAGGCCATTACGGAGGCCCCTGCTAAGGAACCAGACACAGAAAAATACTCACTTCAGATATACGAGTCCAACTAAATTATTTGCCAACCGAACTTGTATCAAAGGTAAACAGAGTTAAAGTTCGTCTGACACATCTTGCTCGATCAGTCAGCTCTAGCTTGGCAAAAGAAACGTGCCATAAGGGATAAACCTGACATCACCCACCACAGTTTGGCTCACACGAACAATGGCCAACCACGCCGGTCCACAAAACACACAGAAGAGTCGAACCCAAAAAGACAGTTAAAAACTGCATGCGAATGTGTCTAGGGCCCCCACCCCCCAAAAAAACAAGTGAGAATTCAAAACCTCAGAACAAGCCCCAGCATGCCTCAGGGCGCACTCTAGGGGGTTTATCCCGCACAGGAGGGGTCAGAAAATTACCAGTGATGTAATGGAGGTGAACCAAGGTTGCTTTAACAGACATAACATAAAGGATCGTTTGAAGTCATTGACGGGACACTCCAGATCCAGTTTAAACCAAGGAGTTTCAGATGTGCAAGGCTACAAAGGGCCTCCATTACCTGGAACAATGATGATATTCTGAGCATCCTTGATCATCTCCACGGTCTGCTCCACGTTGACCTCCGTGTGGGTACCTGTGATCTCCATGGGCTTGCCCGTGCCGGTGGATGAGGTGCCGTAACCACCCAGAATAACATTGGCCAGGGAGCGGTTCATGGCCTAGCGAGAAAAAGACAACCAGAGACTGGAAATCAGATTGCAGAGTATGAAGACTGCATCTCAGCAGGAAAAAAGAGAAAGATTGTGTCAAGAAAATGTGTATCTGTCCATATGACATTTAGACATTATTAACAGGATATTAAGAAGCGTGCCAGACAGCCATAATGACTCAAGAGGAATTTGTATGTGAGAAGAATAAAAGCAGGTACATGCAAAATAATACCATCCTTCCACCCTAAAAGAAAAACGCGGTGTTGAATTCCCAAATCCCACAGAGGTTCAAGCCATGGGAGTCATTATAACAGGAACATCCAGTCTTTGAGATCAAGGTTTTTAGACTCGCACATGCGTTTTAAAATCTAATATTAATTAGGTCATGTTAAATCATTTTGTGGATAACCTTTTAACATTGATAAGTCTGTGATGAACTGATTTGCTGATCAGTTCCAAGTAGAATAGTTTTTAGTCATAACCAAAACGGAAACCATAAATGTTACAATTAGAAACAACCAAAAACAAGTAAACAACATTTTTTTGTTTTTGTCAAAAGGCACCTGGGCTCCAATCTGACCTAAATATCATTATACACTGGAGTTTAAAATTGATGTGGGTGTTTTTTTCTAAAGGGATAGTTCACCAAAAAGGAAAATTGTCATCATTTACTCACCCCTCATGTTGTTCCAAACCTGTATGAGTTTCTTGAGTACGAGTATGAAAATCTATACTATGGATGTCAATGGCTACCATCAACTGTCTGGTTACCAACATTCTTTAAAATATATTTTGTGTTCAACAGAAGAAACAATCTCATATAGGTTTGGAACAACATAAGTGAGAGTAAATGACAATTTTCATTTTTGGGTAAACTATCCCTTTAAGCAAGGATGCATTCAATTGATCAAGTCACAGCAAATACATTAATTTAGTTACTAGTTATTTATATTATATAAATGTTCTTTTTGTACTTTCTATTCAAAAGAATCCTGAAAAAAAGTATCAGTTTCCACAAAAATATTAAGCAGTTTAACCGTCATCAACATAACAGTAACCATAAAAAAAAAAACTTATTCGAGCTGTCAAACGATTATTAGCATTTGTGTTTGCGTAATGTGTGTGTACTGTGTATAATTGAATACACACACATACATGTATACATTCAGGAAATATTTGCATGTATATATTTATATTTTAAATAAATATAAATATTTTCTACATAAATATATAAACACTTAAATATATACATGCATGTGTGTGCATATATACATAAATTATACACAGCACACACACACACGATGATCATGATCGAACTTCTGAATGATCATGTGACACTGAAGACAGGAGTAATGATGCTGAAAATTCAGCTGTCATAAGAGATATATAGATATAGATATATACAAATCTTTTTACTTTTGTATTTAGAGATTGAGGGCTGGGCAAAACATTGCCACGATCACGTTCCACAAATAACAACAACCACGTTGTCCATTCAGAAAACCACATTAAAGCAACAAACTACTTAATAAAAGAGGTGTGAACAAAATCAACCATGGAGTGAACTGTGACTGTGTGAACTTACCACACACATGATGTAGGAGAGGATGGCTCCAGAAGAGCCAATGAGGGCACCCACAATGGTCAGCAAGTTGTTGTTGAGCAGGAAGCCTTCAGCGCACAGGGCCCAGCCAGAATAGCTGTTTAGCACCGTGATCACCACGGGCATGTCGGCCCCTCCGATGGCGGCTGTCAGGGTCAGGCCCTACAAAGAAAAAGAAAAGAGGGGTCACTGAGAGGAAAAAGGGTGGAGATCAAAGGTTAGAGCGATGACAAGCGAGCAAAGCACAACAGTAACTCGATTCCATAGTTTAAACAAAAAGGAAGTCCACCAAAAGAAAAAAAGCACAAGCCCGAGGTATGAGCATTGTTTTTATAAAACAAGTCTGTTCATTTACACACTGGGTGATGATGCAAATAAGAAAGGTGATATAGATCACGCCAGAGCAACACATTTCACACAGATTTGGTTGCAATGGGCTTCGATTAAGGCATGAGGTGTTTGTCAAAACACAGTATTCATTTTCCTTGTCCATGATATCATTCCTGTATTAATCAAACAATGTACTTTCCTCAGGGAACAGGCTTGAACAAAACCAGCTACCACACAATGTAAAAAAATACATTCAAACAAGCAAGAAAAGATGGAGACTTGAAGAATGTCGCTGTAAAAAGAGCCAGACACCATACTGCAGGTAATTGTTTATCTTTATGGAGGTAAAAGGAGCTGTATAAAAATGTCAGCTTCCTGATTATTGACAAATGATGAAAGCCCCATGACGCCAAAGTTTACTGAGACTCAGACAGCGCTTCATGATTGTGGTTTACTTTTAGCTGTCATCATAGGGTGGTGTGCTCTTATGGATTATATAAAATAAACAAATAAAACTATAGCCAAAGGGAGATGGGTTTCACGAGCTGAGAGGTTTACGTACAGCCCGCCGTTCTGAAGCGCTGAACATAAGTTTTACATGGTGTAGTTGCACAATCATTTTATGACATCACTCAATCTTAATCTCTACATCCATCCATCCATATCAAGACAAACCAAATGAGCAATTTTATAAATGACTGTCCCTACTTAAGCCAACAGAAGACCAATATATTGGCTAATGGATCAGGTCATATTTGGGCATTTTAACAAGAATTCTGATTTGCAGAATTCCCCTTAGTGTCTTTCAAAACCGACAGTCAGGTCAATGTACAGTGCATATTTTCTGTTGTTTAGTGAATTTAGAGTAAAGACTGCAAGCACTTTTGTGTACATTTTATACATTTATTATGCTTTTTATGCTCTCATTTTATGCTTATGCTTTTTTTAAGCCGTCAGTTAAACTGGGTTTGGTCTTTTTTTTGTAAATGATAAACAACCCAAAACATTCACGTCTGAACCCACCTAGCAACACTCAAGAAACTATACATAAAAATTCTAAAAAAGACAATTGCATAAAAGAAAACCTGGGAAGAAAACTGTGAATCCCTTACCATGACGGCAGAGAGTGCAGACACGGAGCCCAGGCAGGTCAGGCCAGTGGTGTAGCTGGGATCAAGCATGTAGGGGATCATGCCGCCAACACTGGCAGCCATGAGGGTGGCGTTCAGCGCATGACGACCAGGAAGCGCAAGAGGAGCGGAGTTCAGAACACCTGCATGAGGAGGAAGTAAAGTGAGAAGAGCAAAACAATGTGAGTCTTAGCAAAAAGGGTTAGCACGTATGCTGGACACCATGTGCTGTTTGGGAGCGTGATGAGTGAGAGGAAATTAGGAGGAGAAGTTCTTGTTTGAGTTGTGCTTAAACAAAAAGGTACACAACCGCCTGTCAGGTTGTTTAAGTGCACTTTAAGCATCTGCTAGCGCTCTGTAAACTATAATAAGTTCGAGACTTATCAGCGCAAGACAAAGTATGCAAATGCAGGAAAAACTCAGTAGGAGCCGAATCAATTACAATAACCAAATTACCGAATCAGTTACACACGTAACAAGTCAGCAATACAGTTGGATTGGGCATTTATGTACTGCATTCTACCCCCTTTTACACTGAAAGAAAAACTCACAAGGATAAAAATGAGACTTCTAATCTGTTTTATCAGTGCAAGCCTGCAGGCTTCAGAGTGGTGGCAGTGGTGGAGGAATGGGAAAGCTCCTGAATATAATGCGTCCCAGCTTTGAGGGACAAGTGGAAAATGACTGGGGGGGCGGAGGGACTAATTAGTGCCAAATTTTGAGAGGTTCCGCCTGGCCAAGCTTTAAACATGAGGCATGTGTGGCACCGGTGAGATGGTGAGTTAAACAAAGCTGCACCAGACAATGAGGACTTAGACCCATGACATTGGGATTTCTACCAGGATTGCATGATTAATTAAAATAAAACGGAATTTATAGTTAAGTGCGATTATGAATTCACAATGGCTCTGACAATGAAGCAGCATGTTTAAGAGTGAAGCTTTATACGTGTTCTTTTATACGTGAGCAGCTCATGATCTGGTGTTTTCATTGTCTCAGAGGGGCTTGGTTTGCAGTAAATGCTGCTAAACACAAACACGTTTGCTGTGACTTTGGTTTGCTTATAATGTGCATTTGGGAAGGTACTTAGGTAAGGAGAAGCGCTTCGACTGACTGTTGTCAGCAAAAGAGAAGGGCTTCTGTGGTTTTCCCCAAACTAAAGGCTTGATGGTTTAAGTTGAGAATTAAGTAATTGAGAAGGCAATAAACATTAGTACAGTATTTTTATAATGATAATAAATCATATATTAGGACTGTACAAGGATCGGTTAAAACGGACACTGAACCGTCCACCCACACACACACACATACATACATAGTCATTTACTCACCCTCATCCAATCTTTCTTCTGAGGAACACAAGATGATACTTAAAAATGTCTCTGAAGAACAGTTTGTTCATACAGTGAATGTCAAAGGGGCCCAGAGATATTTTTTATTTTGTGTTCCACAGAAGAAAGTCATTCAGGTTTGGAAGAACATGAGGGTGATTGAAAGATGACAAAATTGGTCACTTTTCGGGTGAACTATCCCTTTAAATTGTATTATATAACCAAAAACAAGCAGGACCTTGAAGTTTGCCATAAGCCACCAGAGATCCACTGAAGGTGACTCCTCCAATATAGGTCCCCAGGTAGGCCACAATCTTGGTGAAGTTGGCTGCAGGGTCGGTTGCGAAGTGGGGGTACTCCACCATGTACTCAGCCACGCATGTGAGCACGGCCGCCAGACCCACCAGACTGTGGAAAGCAGCGACGAGCTGCGGCAGGTCTGAGATCTGGATCTTCTTAGCGATGGTCAAACCTGCAAAGGTGGAGCAAACAAGAAAGGGGAATTCAGGCCTGCTGGTAAGCGGGTCACATCCGATGAAGCTGTGTGTGTGTTGATGTGAATCTGGAGTGCAAGTTGGGGGAAGGGAGTGTAGGGCATGTTTTGGGCGGGCTGAGACCTAAGGGTGGAAGCATCTGGAATCAAGCAGACTTCTGGTTTGAGCTGGGGCTGGTCGGGACGGTTTAAACTACGTTCCAGCAGGTTTCCAGGAATAATTAGCAATTTAGATTAGACATGACTCGCTACAAAGAGCGATACCGCACTGTGTGACTCACACGACCTGATGACCATTACCTGGGGTTGCGGGCAAATCACAAGGTCACTTCCAATTTACTCACACACTAGGTTCAAAGGCTGCTGACTAAAGAAGAAATGCACACAGACACAAGCACACACAACAGTGTTAATTTCGTTGACGAATAATGTGTCATAATTTTCGTCAATGACCTTTTTTCACTGTAACTTCAGACGATAACTAAATAAAAACTACTGCTGGATGACAAAAACTATGAAGAAAACCTACTGTCATTTTTGTCAACAAATAAAAACGAGACGAAAATGTTAGGGAGGGATGATTAGGGAAGAGATCCAGTCAGAACTGATATCCTGTGTAACACCCGTCTCACACATACTCCGTTTGCAGTGCGTATGCGGTGCATATTTTTTTCTGTACCCATGTTAAAGGATTACACACTGCACGCGGATGCTGTCTGTCAGTCCATTCCAGGTGCGGTGCGTCTGCAGCAGTGTGGCGATCGTTTCCGTACCGAGTCTCTTTTTTGCTGTGCTGCACTGCTGAATTAAAGTGACAGCACATTGTTCGCAATAAAATAAACATGTACTGATGTGAAAATCTAGTAATTTTACCACAGATGCATATCATTTAATATACTCAGTTTCAAAGTCAACACATGGCTTTTTTTTCTCGGGTAAAGCAAGGAAACGACACCTTACCTGGTATTGAAATAATGGATAGCACTCATACGTTATTCGAGGTGGAAAAACAAAGGTCTTTATGACCTGCTTTTAAAAGGGTTTAAAAAAACGAAAGAAAAGAGTCGGCTGTTTTTGTATAGCCTATTTTAAAGGTCCTGTTCTTCGTGATCCCATTTTTCAAACTTTAGTTAGTGTGTAATGTTGCTGTTAGAGCATAAATAATACCTGTAAAATTATAAAGCTCAAAGTTCAATGCCAAGCGAGATATTTTATTTAACAGAAGTTCCCTTTCAAAGCCTACAGCGAACGGCCGGTTTAGACTACATCCCTGTACATCCTGCTGTGCATGCATCTCCCCGTTATGGTAAGAGGCGTGACCTTTCCGGGCAACGTGCGCTAAGCTGCTGTCGAATCACAACACGGGAACCGCTGGCACAATCAGAACTCGTTAAGTATTTCTAAAGGAGGGACTTCATAGAATAAGGAAATCATCGAGCCGTTTTTTAGGACAGTGAAAACAGCTGTATTCAGATAAGTAAATAGTGTGAAAAATACTGTGGTTTTTTTTACACGCGAAACATGAGCATGTTATATTGCACACAGTAAACACAATCAAAGCTTCAAAAAAAAAAAAAAAAAAATTCAGGAAAAACGGGACCTTTAAGTTTCTATTTTCAAATGTTTATAGGCTATAACGTTTAAATGTTTTTCCACTTATGTGAGCTAAATCTAAAGTATTAGGCTATATAAATATAAAGTAATGAATTGAATAAAACATTGTTTAAATGTACTACATTAAAACGTGACCTCTATGAAAGTGTAAACAAAGAGAATTGCAATTCTGTCAAGCCATGTTCAGTAACAACTTTTGGATTTGAAATAAAAATAAATTATGAATAAATGCTGTGTTTGTGGTATACAACCGTGGATCAGTTGCGCGCTGCAAATGCAGCATATATGAAAGCACAACAGCGCATGCTGCTCCTGCACTGCAACACGCACTGCAGACAGAGTATGTGTGAAACGGGCGTAACAGATGTGCACATTTGATTTGAACGTGCTGATCTAACCTCTGGAAAACACGGCGCAGTTGCACGTTCTACAGGCTCATCCCCAACACAGCGCTCCAGAGCGGATCATAATCAATGAATAGCACACATTTATGCCAAGCAATTGTTTATGAACTAACGCTGATGAATAATGACAATGTTTACTTTACGATGTTTATATAGTAATATGTTTTAGACGGTTGTAACAATGCATATTTTATCTCCCTCATCTGAACTTGAATGAGCTCCTGCAACTGCAATAGTAAGGCGCAGACATTTTCAAAATAAGAGTCGATGTGTATTTCAAGCTTGTTTATAATTAAAAGTCACGCAATATATATTCTTTTTTGCTTACACAATAACCTGTGTTTAATTTAATTTAAGTTTAATTCATAGTCAGGAAGAAAGACCAGTATTTGACACATTCAATAAAGTATCAGGGTTATAATAGTTAACTAAAACCATTAAAATCTTCATTACTTGAAATTAAATAAATAAATAAAAAACTTATTTTAAGCTTTAGCTTAACCTGATATGGCCTACAAACAAAAACAGAAATACAAAGTTATAAAAAAAAATTAAGAAAAAAAATTAAAATACACGAAAGAGAGCTCAATTCACTTTAATGTCAAAAACAAAATGTCACTTCAAGTGACAGTCGGTTATGTAATGCTTAAATGCTTAATGTATTACAATTAAACTAAACTCATTAGATTTTCGTAGACTAAATCTACTGTAGATATAGTCGACTAAAACTAGACTAAAACTAAAAACAATTCAGGTGACTAAAATATGACTAAAACTAAATGGCATTTTAGTCGAAATACTGACTAAAACTAAATCTAAATTTGCTGTCAAAATGAACACTGACACATACACTCATACACACACACACTCACACACTCACCAGCAGTGCCACCCACCGCCATGGCCGCACTCATTTGCGCCATGAGCTCAGGGGAAGGTTTCAGCGCTCCGAAAGTAGCAGCAATGCCACCGGCCACTCCGATCATGCCCAGAGTGTTACCGAGACGGGATGTGGACTGGTTGGACAGACCCGCCAGAGCCCCCACACAGCACAAGCCGGAGCCCAAGTACATCATCTGCACACAAGGTGGTTCACAGGAAGTGAGGATTATCCTCCAGAATCCATTTCTACAGCACATAACTAGATATTTGCTATATTAAGTTGTTATACATGGTGGCCAGGAAGTTGCTGCAGTGTTCCTAGTGGAAATGTAGCATGTTGTTTTGTATATTTCTATTTAGCTTTAATTCATTTTTAGTTTTAATCATTCAAGTACTTTCAGTTAACTTTTCTATTTCTAAATCTTTTAAAATTTTATTTAAGTTTTCATCTAATGTTTACATTTTATTTTAGCTTCATTTCAAATGTAAGTATTGTTAATAGTTTTTGTAAACATTGTGCAACTTTGGTTGAATGAAGGGCAGACATTGTTACTTTAGTACTATTTTCATACTATTATAGCATTTATAAATGTACTGAATTAGATATTATTTTCACATTTTTGTTTAAGTGTTTGGCAATTTTGTTATGTGCTTTTGTCAAATTTGTATTTAGTTTTATTTTTATTTCGGTTTTACTTTTCAGTACTTAAACTTGTCAGTTGGCAACATTTCTGATTCACAATCACACTTGCGACAAATATTGATTCTTCTAATTTTTAATGTAAGGGCCACAAGAAATATTAAGCCAGTAAATTAAGATATAGGCTACTGTTATCAGCTTATATTGAGGTAGATTCATCATTGTCTCTGAGGCAAAGGCAGCAGTGACCGATGCCAAAAGTTTGGTCAGTTTTTGCTTTCACTTTCATGGAATATGCAATACTTAAGAACGTCAATGCATGTGGTCATGTAAATGCGTTAACCCGTTTTTCTTTATCGGAGTAAAGTCATAAACGGATCGACAATATTTTTGCTCCTTACCCAGATTTCTCCTGGCATGTAAACACATTAACCTGCATTCTTTGGGCGTATTGAAGTGCACGTTTGTTGTATGCTGTATGGCAGGAAAGTGTCCTTATTGTGCATTCAAACACATTCAGACAGAGCAAGCTTTTCACGGTAGCTGGGGAGGAGGAAATATGTTGCAAACTCCAACTCTTTCTTGACCCAAGAAATTATAAAAATGTGTTCTCATCTCGTGCAGAAGTACAGTAAAAATGCTATGAGAGGATAATATGTGTCCGTAAATTTAATATAAAATACTTCAGTTTATTTAACACAACAGTTAAAGCTGCAGTCCGTAACTTTTGCCTCTGTGTCACCATCTCTGTTTGAAACCTGCAATTGCAGTCATTTGCGGCGTTATCGTCTATACACGAGTTCAGAATATTCAGAATCACAGATACTACGTCTTTGAGTATAACCCAAATAAGAATTTTCACCGGAAAATGTCATCTTAACAAGTAAGTAACATGTCTGCCACTTTTGGGAACAAAACATTACAAATAAATCCAACGGTGATTAAATCTAACGATCGCTCGTATAACATCAAACAGTGCAAATTATTATTAGTTATACTTTGTTCTCAAATTTTTTATGTTAACAGCATTATCATTGCGTGACGACGTGTATTTAGTGTTTATTAAGGTTACCTGTAGATTTCAATTTCCATACAGTCTAATCTTTTGCTTTTGATTACGGGTGAATCTCCAGTTGTCACTGATGTCATTTGGGCCTTTCTGGATTACAATCCGCCATCAAAATAATACGTTTAATTACTCCAGCTGCTGTGAGAAAAGGCTATAAATGATCCGCTGAAGAACATGCGGTATACATGCTCCTCACGTGTGTTACTACTACTAGCCGGGCTCTTTCTGTATGTATACAGACGTGACGTAAATGACGCAAAGACATGCTTGAATTTCCCACGGAAATCCACCGTACCACTCCAATATAACACATTACAAGTTTACCGTTGTGAATGGGGCTAAGGTAAGGAGATCGTTTTGAATACTGGCTTGTTGCGTACTTGCTCAATTTGATTTTGGAGAATTTAAACAGAAAAAGTTAAAAAGTTACAATAATAAATGGAATACTCAGATATAGTCCGATGCACAAATGATTAGGCTATGTTTTTACCTCACTACAGAGGAAATAACCTGATAATATTGTGTATCACCAAACACAGAGGCTGACGATATGAATATGGAGCATATCGGCCAACACTAAACCCAAGTAGCTCAACAATCTGCATAATTTGAAGAGTTTGAGTTAACTATAAGTAATGTAATCCTTACCTGTTCAATATTGTAGCCGCATTGAAGAGCCACCCCATAACCTCCAACAAACAAACCACTAGGAAGAAGATACAAGTAGTTGTACTCTGGGGGATCAGTGGGCCGCTTGAACATGTCCAACATCCTCTGAGTAACCAAGAAACCACCTGATCAAACAAACAAACAGATAGTATGAACACAGTATATACACATAGTACACAATCTTGTTGAAATCATCCTAAGCATGTGCATAAATATGAATATTATAAAACATCACATGATTTATTTTTTGAAATGTCAAGTGTAAAATGTTCCAATTTAGTTGCAGAAGGATGCCACAAAGAAGGACGGGAGTCACTCATCTGCTGCTCATTAGTGAAGTACTTTTAAACTGCCATGTGATTGCATTTACATTCATTTTCCTGGCTTACGCCGCCCTAGCAAAGCAACTTACTAGGACGATTACCAAACCAAAGCTTTTCATTTTAAACTCAGACGGATATCCAGTTTCACTCAAACCTTAGTGACCTGTTCCTCGGAGGATCCCGGTAAAATATTTAAAAAGTAAATCCACTCAGACGGTTGAACACAATGTATACAGCATTAGAAAGAACGTTCAATTTTCCCACAATTAAATGTGAAGGATATCCAGACATTACAGCCGGGGCCAAAGAATAAAATGTGTTTTCATTCCTGTCATTAATGGCGCAGGTTCACCATAAATTCCTTGTCTTTTATTGAAATTAAATTGGAAAGGGCAATTGTTATTTTTTCCCTGCATGCACTTGTAACAATAAAAACGGTTGAAAAAGGGGATAGGAAAAAGCGACTAGAATGTCCATATTTCTAACTTCCAAAGGTTTATGGGTAATGGGACTGCGGGACGAAATATCATGTATGAGGAATGGAAATAACAAAAACCATCTTTCAACTGAAATTAAACACCTGCCTTCTGAGAAGATAAATATATAAATTCAGACACTTTATGCGCTGGAACATATATCAAAAAGTTGTTATTGTAGCATGATGAAAAATGTCTGTAAAAGCCTAGTAGCATGCCATTAAAATCACTAACACACCCTCTGACCTGGACTGGCGTTTTGGCCGACCGTACCTAGACTCAGGATGAAGGGGTCACTGGATTCAGGATGGCATTTTGGCCACCTGCCCACTTCAAGCCATTTTCCCCCTTAATGGCCCTATTGGTTGGTTTTGAGCAGAGCCTGATTTATGACATGGCCAAGGCTCTTTGAAGCAAAACTGCCGCGTTGACATTTCCTGCTTCAGGTGTGATGTTTGACGGAATAAACTATTCCACCTGGAAGGAACGGAATACGCCACTCTTCTCACGAACACAAGATGCAGGGCAGCCAGAGGGCAGCGGGCGGCCCGAGTACAGAGCCCTCACCTGCTCGCATCTGTAATCTTACTCGACTTTCAGCCGCTGACATTTTAACAATGTTTTATCTTTCCTTTTGCTGTTGGCAGGTATGGGATCGTGTGTTCAGTGCACTCACCAGCGATGTTGACAGAGGAGATGAAAGCAGCCAGAACGGCCAGGGTCTCGGCCGTGCAGCTAGGGAGAAATCCACCACCCATGAGGGAGAGGCCACCAACAGCAGTCAAACCTAAAAACACAGAGCATCCATGTTATTTTTCACAAAACAAGAGTTCTTGAATAATTACAGCTACTACACTAATGAACTATTAGCAACGTGGATTGCAACACTAATTCTACTCATTTTGAAAGGCTAAAATAAAAACAAACAAACAAAACAAATATTTTTGTGGGGCGCTGATATTAGCTACTACACTACAATGAAATTAGTGACACATTTATTGCAAAAATCAGCATGCCATCAGAATACGTCATTAACAGTGAATGGCTAGGAGTCAATTGAGAGATCTTTGGAGGCATCTATGCTGACTAATTATTGACAATTTTCCATATTTTACGGAATTTCCATTCGTTTCCAGATTTGCTTCCAAATTGTGATTATTTAAAGTGAGATACAAGACAACTTAAGACCACTGTCCGAGTCATTTTTTACTGGCACAGCATTCAAAACAAGCCGTTTGTAACTCACTTTGACCGGGAATTAACGAGGACAACACTGGCACCCCAGAGGGAAATCTGATAACCATCACCTCTTTAATCGTTTTCAAATGCTTCTGCGGCATCAAATCGACTGACCAAACCTGAGGTGGCCCTGTTGGTTAGCGCTATCTTAAGTCAATGAAGTGTGTAACTGTTGGTAAGCATTTCCTCTCACTTTGTAATTCTGAAGTAACAATTGATCACAGACCAGCTTGCAGGCCAAGAGCACGCTACCACAACACTGCAGGAAACGCAACAGACGATTTGTAAACCTACACAGGCACGAACCGCCACACACGCACCCAGACATGCAGAGGTCTGGATATCAGTAAAATAAAACTTTTGGATGAAAATGAAAGATGCCGGAGCCCGCTTGAAATCCACAAACGGATTGCTGTTTGTCTGGTGGCTGGATAATATTTCCAACTTGGTGTTCACGGAGGATAAAACAATGAGGTATTTGGAAAGGGGGGGTCATTTTAAGCAAATGACACATCCATTAGGTCACATCAGCAAAATGGACCCAAAACCACCATCTAAGACTACGTTCATCCAAAAAGATTCCTTGGATCAGGCGGTTCAAACAGATGTGGAGTCACTGATTCACCAGTTTCAGGTAGATTAAAGAACGAGAGAGGAACTCTACTCCACCATAAGCAAAAGAGTAACTTAATGCTTCTGGAAAAGTTCTCCCACACTTTCAATGAGAATGAGAAATTCCACATTAGTGGCTTAACGTCTCGGTCACTTTTGTGAAAGCTTCATTACCTTTGGCACTGGAATAAGCAAATTCCAACTCGCTCACCTTTCCAGGCCTGTGAAAGACGCAGTCCAGTAAGTGTCAAATATGTAACACCTCATACGCAAATAAGACAAAGAAAAGTCTCTACAAGACTAATAAACTAATTCACAGGAAGTGTGCAGCAGGTCAAAGGCAACTAATTGCTTCAGATGATTCCCCACACTCTTGATGTGAAGTTTATTGCTTTCTTGACATAAAGGACTCTTTAATGCAGACCACCAAGGACTTGTTAAAAAACAATGAATCGTTTCCTGGTTTCTCAGCCTGCTGAGAAAAATGAATAAAAGCTTAATGAAGCACAGAAGCATCCTTCATCTGCCTGGCTGATGAGAACACGGCCCTCTGAGGACTGCTGAACCCTGGGCACTCACGTCTAGACTAATGAAGAGTCGAATTCGCCACCTAACGGGTGGGCTGTGTCTGTCCATCACAGACGGCTAACTCAAGGGTAGAGAAAAAAAAAAAAGGTGACATTTTCTGCCCATTAAAGCAAGTAGGCAATTCACACCCACTTGAGAGACCCCCATAGCTAGTGCAAACTCAGATGAGGAAAACGCTTTGATGACCTGTGCTTGAGAGAAATTTCAAATTGCCTCACATCTTTTCACAACCATTTATTTATTTATCATATATATATATATAGTTCGTTTTTATATCCATTTTTGCCTAGCGTTACATTATATGATCACGCTCTTATTCATGTAGATGCTTTAAAACCATTTAAGCGCAACACGACAGAATAGAATGCGCTGCCTGTCAATGTCCTGTCTGTGTGGGTGTGTCTCAATCAGATCCCTAGTTCAGTAGTCAGGGCACTGATCAGGGAGTAGGCCACATTCATGTACGTTACATTGATTCACCACCTAGGAAGATAGGGAGCTCTCTCACTCACACACACACAGATTCCTGCCAGTCTCGTGCACATATAGAGTTCTCTTTCGCTCTTGAACAAACAATAACAACAACACAAAGAATTTTGCCAAAATGCCAGAGTATTAGGAGTCTCATAATAGGAGTCTTAAATGAGTTAAACAACATCTTAAATGAACATGAGAAAATGAGATGCGCGTTACAGTGCCTCATATCCGCGTCATGTTCAGCAGCGGCCGATCTTAAAGTCACAGCCGTCAATAATGATGTCTGGCATTAATGTTCATCAAAGAACAAAGGGAATGGAGAAAAGTGTAGCTTAAATAATAAGTTAAATATAGATTAACCATTATTAATGGAGTTAAGAAAGGTGTTTGATAACTATTACATTTCTGTATATGTCTAACAGGGAAGGCCATGGGTAAATATAACAATTATAATGGGTTTATGTAAAGATCGTTTTAAGTTCACTTAAATTAAAAGTTGTAAAAGCCTAATAAATGTTGAAATTGGTAGCTTCCAGTTATACTGTAATGTAACGTCATTAATGTTTCATAGGAGACATGAGTATCAGTGATACTGGCCTTCATTCATAAAAAGATGCCATTACAACACATTTAAAATATGCTGTCTTTAAATTGTTGCTACATTAATTTGGAGAATAACTGAAATGAATACAATATCAAAATATTAAAAACTCCAAAAATATTACAGAAAAAAATTTGATTAATTAGTAAAAACATTTTTTTTTATATAGCATACACATACACAACATTTAATTTAACAATTACTAAGTAAATAAAGCACATATGTCTTTTAATGTATGCATAATTTGCTAACTTACCAGAAATGGCATTTGTAACCGACATAAGTGGGGAGTGAAGAGCAGGAGTAACGCCCCATACAGTGTGGTATCCCACGATTCCTGCCAGGCCAAAGGTTGTAACCATCTGAGTGAAAGCAGCATTGGGAGCAACCAGCCCAAGACCGATGGCTGAAGCCAGACCTGAGTAGAAATAAGGCATGTAAAGGATTTTTTTTGTTTTTGTTTTTTTCAGTAAGGAGTAAGTTTGTCATTTTGAATGCTTGACTATTCAACAGACAAATAAGCTGAGTGCCAGCAACAATGTGTCCTGTTTATACATCCCAGAATCGTTTCAAAACAGCAGTGGGTCATGTACACTTGACACCTCGACTCTAATATTGGGTACATTTGCTGTCTGACTCAATTTTAAAACTTAATATACTATTTTCAACTTTTTAGTTGAAAGTTAATAAATATATACAAGTATTCATAGGTTTTTATAAATAAATAAATAAATAAATAAATAAATAAATAAAGTACATGAACAGACATTTTTCTTTTAAATGAACATTTTTATCAGGATCCTATGTTTAGGTTCAGCAATTTCACTTTGATGGCAATGAAAAGTTTATTAGTCAGTTATGGAGCTCGACAATTGAAAGCTGGCTCATCTTGAAATCAAGTTCAAAGAACCAATTAGAAGACGCAAATCAAATGAAGGCTTTTGCTGGCAAAGGGTATATAGTTTAGCGGCCTTTACATCTGAAGTCTTCATTTCATATATATATTTGAGGTTATGAATAAAAATAAATAATTTAACTCATACCAGCCATTGGCCACATGGGTAAGAAAACCTTTACCTCGACAAACATGCACAGCAGAAGGGAAGGACCAACACCACCACCATTTTATCATCCCAGTTTCCCGGCATTCAGATGCCAAAACGGGCTAAGGTGATGTGGAAAACAAAACAGCTTGTGCTGCAATTAGGCGACCAATCACAATTTCAAAAGGCAGTGAATCTGACCTTCCGAGCAAGTCAGGATTCCCTGTACCTAAGTTCATACAGATACAGCAAACCATGAAAGGGCAGGAAGATCTCATTTGCATGTTTGTTTATCAGTCGGTGTTTATTTACGTGCAAGTTGTATTTGTGGCTTGTCTGAGTGAGGAAGTGAGTGCTTTGATGTGAAGCCAACGTTGCCTCTCCTCACACAAGTGTTCCTCAGCGTCTGCAACCAATAGAATTCATTTGTGCGCCGTTTGGTTTAGCAGGGCTTTGGAGTCTAATCACATCTTAGGACAAAGCGGCCAAACAGGGGAGCTGCTATTTTTGGAATTTCTGAGCAATGCAGATTGCTAAAGTAGATAAAGTAGATAGGAAGAAAATACAAATTGGATTAATCTCAAAGGCAATAAAGTGGGGGCGTTTTAAACGTACACGACAGCCTTATTAACATAGTTCAGTGTCAGAGACCACCAATGCAGTGGTCTCTTCCTCTTAAAATACACGGGGAGCCGCTTTCATATTAACCCCGGGGGACTCGCAGAGATCCGGTGGGAAGAGGGAGGCAGAGAGGGCAGCCGGACTGTGATTTACCTCCGGTGTAAAGCCCTGCCGTGTTGAGGGTGGCCCTGAAGGGCGAGATGGCAGCTGCCTTTTCCTTCTCCAGCTCCTGGACAGACTTTTGTTTTGTAGGCACTGCCACTGGGATTTTGTTAGGTTGTGGTGCAGGGAAAAGCACTTTTCCATCCTGCAGACAGACAGAGTGAAAGCCAGAATTAAAAAAACACCACCACTCAACTCTTTAAAAGCTAAATGAGTGTTATTGTTATTACGTTTTTAACTCTTCACATCCTTGAGCTCAGTGGTGTCAAACTCATTTTAGGTCAATGGTCAGATTGGATAATAAGTCACCTTGTGCCAACCAAATTTGTGTGTTTGTTAAACCTTAGTGTATCCATGAAGAGTGAATTCACAGAATCAACTTTGATGCTCATTTCACCAATATTATGGTATAACAAAATCCCCTTTACATTACATACAACATTTATGATATTATTATCCTCCTCATTATGGTAATTTACAATATGGTTCCATCACTAACATTAACAAAGATTAATAAATATTTTAGCAAATGTCTTGCTCATTGTTATGGTTATTTAGGTTAGGATAATTAAAACTGTTCATTGTTAGCTCACATTTGCTCAGGTCCATTAAATAATATTAACGGATACAACTTTTGATTTCACTAATGTATTAGTTGATTGTTCATTTCAACATTTACTAAGACAAATGCTTTAGAAGTATTTTTCATTGTCA
Source organism: Gobio gobio (assembly GCF_949357685.1). Lineage (NCBI taxonomy): Eukaryota > Metazoa > Chordata > Actinopteri > Cypriniformes > Gobionidae > Gobio > Gobio gobio. The sequence goes on along the minus strand of NC_137107.1, from coordinate 30,959,375 downwards.
TTTTACATTAAATAATCTTGTTAAACGTATGACTTAGGCGCAGGGTAAGCTTAGGTGAGAATTTATGAACACGGAAGCAGAAGCACAGAGGATTGAGCAAAAAGCGACAGTCAGGAATTAGAAGTCTATGGGTGAGGCTCACACTTGGCATGTTTGGTTCAATTTCTCTGTTAGAGCGGTTCATTTGAATAACTCTGAGCACTGCCATCCGAACCCTGGTGCACAACAAACAAGTGGAAAAGATGGGTCTCGGTCCGCTTCCAAACTAACTCTGGTGCGGTTTGAATGAAATATGAATGCAACACAGACCAAAAACATGTAAACAAACCAAAAACAGGACAGGTCACAAGATGCGACCCTAAAAAGAACAATGCTCAAGCATACCCGTTTTTTTTTCTTGTCATGTTGCCCATCAGTTTGGTACAGGCAGATTTGCGTCTCCTCGCAGCAGATCATTTGTGTGTAATGGGATTCCTTTACACATTTTATAAGCTCTTTATGAGTTCACAGCTGGTCAAAATACCATCATATGCAAGCTACGCTCATACAACGGGCACATTTAGCCCAGCACACAGCATTGTTTTGAATGTTCAGCAAGTTCCGTCACGAAATACACGTAATAAAAGACGACCGAGGTTGTGAAAATATCCTTATGCCTTTAGGTTCAGTATCTTTAGATTCGGCGTGAAAATGCGAATGTGAAAACCAAGGGAACCAGGGCTTTTTTTGGTTCGGACCAAACAAACCGACCTACAAATGTGAATACTATGGAAGTTTGTTTCCATCACAGAATTAAAAAAAAAAAAAAAAAAAAAAAAAGGTAATCGAGACCTCACAATTCTGAATTTTTCCCGCAATTGACTTTTTTTTCCTCAGAATTGCATTATATAGTCACAATTGCGAGTTACTAAGCAATACTTGCCCTTGATAAATGCCGCGGCTAAAAACGATCGTCATTAGAATAACACACCCCTATATATTCAAGTCTCTGCCTCCCCCACGCCCACATTTTACACCATGGACACACGGAAGACGGCAAAGAAGCGAAACTTCTCCGACGTGGAGATCGAGACCATCACCAGGGAAGTGGAAAAACAACAAAATTATTTTATTTGGGAGTTTAAAGAGTGGGATTAAAGGCACCCACGAAAACAAAATATGGACCCAAATTACGAGTACTGTTAATAGTGTGGGGGTTGAGAAGCGCACTCCAGCAGAGGTAATAATGTTTTATTGCTTAATATAGACCAATATTGATCAAGTTAAGTATGAGTTTTCTTGTTTATTGTAGATGAAAAAAAAAGTGGTCAGATATAAAGATCGCCACAAAGAGGCGCGTCTCGGCACTGTACGGAGAAAATCCAGTTTAAATAGCTGTTTAAATGAGAAATTACCTATCACAATGCATTATTTTACAGCACGTGTTTTGAAACAATTAGCATTTAATTTCGTATCACGTCACATGTATTGGGGTGTACAATAGTGATGATGATGTGATGTGGAGTACCATTCATTCACATTAATAATTGCATGACAATTTGTAAAGATTCTTCTTCTTCTTCTTATTATTATTATTATTATTATTATGATTTTTATTATTAATGACGCTTATTGTTATTTAGAAGAAGAACGTCGTTATTATTATTTATTTAATTATTTTTTTAAAGATTTTTATTATTTTGTCAGTCTGAATTATTTTCAGTCCCAGTCCCTGCACAGCTGCCGGCATATAAACGCCTCATCCGTTTGGGGAGGAGCGCGCGCAGTCAGCGGAGGCTCGCACTGCGGAGCCAGGCGAAAGTATAAACAAGGCTTAAAACGTCAGGTAAAGCGCACAGACTCGCAACTGGAGGAATACATATGCCTACAAATCAAATGCTTTTGGTAAAGTCACATAAATTAAACATTGAAGTCCATGTTGCACAAAAATAAACACTGAAGTTTATAATTACTATGTTGTTGTTGTCGTTTTTTTACAGTGGGTCATAATATAGCATATCTTTGTCAGTGCATTTTGTGGTTTTAGGAATAGTTTTTCTGCGCATTTTCGCACTAAGTCAAAAAGTGCGTACACCACCTCCTGAGCTGGCGTAGGATTTGAGCGTGCCGTACGCCAACGTCCATATTGATAAATCTCAAAGTCACCGTGGTTTTGGGTGCAAGCTGGAAATTTGGTGTACGCACTTTTGATAAATGAGGGCCATTGTGTTTGTCTGAAAGAGGAAAGTTATATACACCTAGGATGGCTTGAGGGCGAGTAAATTATGGGATAATTTTCCTTTTTGGCTGAACTATTCCTTTAACACTTTAAAATAAGGTTACATTTGTTAGTATTACTAATAATGATTATTAATAATAATAATAATAATAATAATAATAATAATAAGCAATTAACTTTTTTTAAGTGCTAATATTTTTCCTTATACCGATCCATGTCAAACCACAAATTGGGAAAATAAACTTTTGCCCTAGGACAGTTGTGGCACCCACAGATCCAATTTCACCTGGAAGTTTGTGTGTCAAATGTTGCGTATAATTGAAAGAAAGGTTCTCTTTAAGGTGCGAGTTGTAGCATGCAACACAAAATAAAGGGTTTATCTGTCCTCCTGTAGCTAAGAAAATTGTAAAAAACAACTTTTTAACCTACCTTCATGACTATTGACCCTCGGATGACGTGGTCCATTGTGCCATAATCAAAGTCGTTTTTGACGTCAAAGTAAAAAGCTTCCTTGTCTGGGCTGATGGCACGAATGAGTTTGATGATGTTGTTAGAGTATAATGTGCTGGCCTGAGTCGGGAGGCGACTGGGAAGATCAGTATAGCCAACATGGATCACACCCTGTAGAAAAGCACAAGCACATTTTATAAAATAAGTCAAACAAAGATTTTGTGAATATTCTGTAAACTACCATTCAAAAGTTTGGGACCAGGAAGATTAAGAGGAAGAAAAAAAAATCACCATAAAAACAGAAATTGTGAAATTTTTAAAATAGCTATATCATTTAAAAAAAAATTTAAAACGCAATATAATCCCGCAATGCATTATGCCGCATTCATGCACTGTCATAATTATCATAATTTTGAGATGACAATAAGTGACATTCTCTGAATTATGCGTCTCTAAAGCCCTATTCTGACGGGATTAGTTTTTATATGGAGAGATGGGGTAAAGTAATTATTACCAGAGATTCTCAGTGATTTTAGTCCCGTCCAAATGTGTCATCACAGTAATCATTACAGACAATGTGAGTAAAGATTACAGCAACTTTTACCTTCTGCAAAAAGGTCCAGAAAAAAAAAAAAAGTCCTCAGGTAATGCTAATCACGTGCGAATAGACCAGCTCTAAATATGTGTGTAAATATTCCGTCACTTCCTGTCTACAAGAAGTTTTCAGCAGTTTAAGTATGGAGGCGCTTGAAGCATTCAGTTGCGTTCTAGCAAGTGGGAAAAGTCTGTGGCAAACCTCAAGGGCCACATTAGCGTGAGCGCAATTCCAAAAAAACGCAGATGGGAGTGGATAGTTCTGCGCGTGATCTACTGACGCAAATTAAAGAACACCATAATAAACCAGACGCTAACTGGTAGATTGCGTTGGTCAAGACATGCTTTTTTGGGCGGTAAATAATAGCGGAAACACTAGTAAATTGACAAGCGCAAACCTTAGTAAATCACCTTGCGTGATTCATTTAATTACTCTCCTCCCATACATTTTGCATCTGAAAGGGAAACTCCTACAAATGCATATACAAATTTTTCACACTAGTTTAACGCCAAAAGAGGGTTTGCGCTGTTGGTAAATCTGGCACCAAGTGTTTTCCGCATACCATTCAGATCAAAAAGAAGGTCGAAAGCACTTGTTAGAGTCACAAAACTTATTTTGGCTATAGGCAAGTACCTATTAGAATTGAATTAATAAATTGCTCGACTGGACCTAACTGTTTTATAGGATGTTTGCGCACGTGATATCAGGAAGCAGCTTAATGCGCATAGGACGTCAGGGAGGTGATGGCGGTGCGTAAATAGAGTTACCCCTCCGACTACTGTTCGTTTTACTGGGATTTCTTATCCGGTGCAAATTGGCCATTAATATTACAGACATCCTGGGGTAAAAATTACACTACTCCATCTACCCTCCGTCCGAATAGGGCTTAAAGGGATAGTTAACCTAAAAATGAAAATTGTGTCATCATTTACTCACCCTCAAGTTGTTCCAAAACTGTATGAGTTTCTTTTTTCTGCTGAACACAAAAGATGATATTTTGAAGAATGTTTGTAACCAAGTAGATAGCATTTTTTTTCAATGGTTGCTCTATCTGCTTGGTTACAAACATTCTTGAAACTCATACAGGTTTGGAACAACTTGAGGGTGACTAAATGATGACAATTTTCCTTTTTGGGTGAACTATCCCTTTAAGACAACACTAGCAACACCTAAATAGTGGTACAGCGGCCACGTGGTACAAGTTGAAGCTCTCTGCAAATTCCCTGTTTACAAGTTGTAATTACGACTTCTAGGAGGACCTGAGGTTTACAATTTGGAATCTCGTAATTACAACATGGCGTGAACGCACCTTTACTCCAGTCTTCAGTGTGATCCTTCAGAAACCATTCTAATATGCGGATGCTCAAGAAACATTTATTAATATTATCAATGTTGAAAACAGAGTTGTGCCGCATAATACGTTTGTGGAAACTTTGATGAACCAAATTTCAAAAGACCAACATTTACATTTATTTAAAAGAGAAATCTTTTGTAACATTGTAAAAGTCTTTACTGATAAATTGAAAGCATCCTTGCGGAATAAAACTAATAGATTTATGACTTCAAATGGCAGTGTACCTGAACCTTCCTGAAAAACACGAAGCACGTGTAAGCTGCAGTTGTAGTGTACTCACATTGTGAACAGACAGTTCTCCAGGAATCGTGGTCTCGATGTTGCCCCCAGCCTCTGCAGCCAGATCCACCACCACTGAACCGTCTTTCATGGTCTCCACCATTTCCTTAGTAATCAGCACAGGGGCCTTCCGACCTGCATAATAATTTCAGCACAGTGAGACTAGTTAACCAAAACCATGACTGATATGCATTTAATAAGACTCCTCTGATGTGCATTTCATCCGTGCAACCTAATATACTGATAAGCTGCTTTGCGGCTTGTTGGTTTTAAAAGAAAAACACTATTCCGATAATAGTGGAACAGACTGCATGCGTTTTACCAATCTGAGTGTGCTAAAAACTGCCAGGTATGCCGTTTGTTTAGGAATTAAGTTCTAAAAGGTCCAACCGTTGGCTCCATAGCTTCAGGGATTGAAATAAAATAACATTGGAGTGACACCAGGAGTGTGCATGAGCATGCAAAAGTCACAGGAACTGACTTTGAGTGCCAGCGGTACTGAACAAGCAACACAGAGGGGAAAGACATATCTCTCTGCCAACCTAAAGCAAGAGCGACCCAAAGCAACTCTTATGACACTTTGCAAACATTTTCTGTTATGGACATGGCCTGATTTTTTTATTAGCGTTTAGTCATGGAGATTAGGACAACACATGCTTCAAATGAACACAAAGCACATCTGCAGCCACAGAGCTGTTAAATTGGTAATTGTGCTGTACATAAATAGCTATGCTGGTTAATCCGTTTCTCTTTTCAAAGGCCAAAGAGAATCATAAGTATTAACTTAAAGGGTTAGTTCACCCAAAAATGAAAATTGTGTCTTTAATTACTTACCCTCATGTCGTTCGACACCCGTCAGACCTCCGTTCATCTTCGGAACACAAATGAAGATATTTTAGGCCTCCATTGGCACTTTACACTCTCAAGACCCTTAAAAGGTACTAAAGACGTCGTTACAAAGTCCATCTCACTACAGTGGTTCTAAAATAACTTTATGAATCGGCGACAATAGTTTGTGCGCAAAAAAACCCTAAATAACGACTTACATAGTGATGACGATTTCAAAACACGGCATCATGAAGCTTCGAAGCATTATGAATCAGCGAGTCGATTCAGCGGTTTGAATCGCCAAATTTCAGCAGTTTGACACGCGATCCGAATCATCATTCGGCTCATTGATTCATAACGCTTCATGATGCCGTGTTTTGAAATCGTTATCACTATGGAAGTCGTTATATAGGGTTTTTTGCGCACAAAAACTATTTTCGCCGATTCATAAAGTTATTTTAGAACCACTGTAGTGAGATGGACTTTGCAACAACGTTTTTAGTACCTTTTAAGGGTCTTGAGAGTGTAAAGTGCCAATGGAGGCCTTTCAGAGCCATCAGATTTCAACCAAAATATCTTCATTTCTGTTCCGAAGATGAACGGAGGTCTTACGGGTGTCGAACAACATGAGGGTAAGTAATTAATGACACAATTTTCATTTTTGGGTGAACTAACCCTTTAAGGATCTTGAGATAAGCCAGGATCACAGTTAAAGGAATAGTTCATATGAAAACTTAAAATCTGACATTATTTTCCCATTAACCGCAAAAAAATAAAAATTAAGATTTTTTCCCCCCATTGAATGACAGCTCATCGTGACAGGGACAGACAAGATTCAAAATGGAACGCAATATAAACGCACTGCATGAACTGTAGCGCCTACTATGCAGGTTGGACATCGATTTAAAAAAAGAAAACATTAAAAATTGCACTTTTTTTGAGTTTACAGGAAATGAAGTTATATTCGCTTCTGAAGCTGTATTTAAAGCTTTTAAATAAATTAAGCCAATATTTATAGTCAAATGGAGTATGCCTTTGGAGCTTGATAGCCTGTGATCATTATGAAATTTTTTTAAATAAAAATCCATGCATGTAAAAACCTGTATGAAGATTTGTGCATTTCACAAAGTTTCACAGGGTTTGTAAAAAAAAAAAAAAATTCTGGATGAACGATTCTTTTTAAAGTCAATGAATGGAAAAATACAAGCACGAGCAAACAGTTATTATCTGCAAGAGTACATGCCATAGAGGGCATGTGATGGAAAAAGAAGAGAGGAGAAGGGAGTAAATGTTGCAAGTGTGCGTACCGGGGATAAGCGCGGTAGTGACAATGATGTCAACATCCAAACACTGCTTGGCAAACAGCTTCATCTCTGCCTCGATGAACTCCTTGGACATCTCTTTAGCGTAACCACCCTGGCCATCTCCTGACTCCTTCACATCCACCTCTAAGGGCTCAGCACCCAGGGACTTAAACTGCTCCAGTGCAGCCGCTCTGGAAGATGACAAGACTACATGACTAACACAACACTGCCACCGAGAGGAGACTAGCTGGAACTGAAGCTGATGGAACTTGGTGGAATGTTTAAAGTCACCATGAAATAGAAATGGACTATTCTTATTTTTATGCAGTATCACAGGCTTTATTATAAATGGTTTTATTCATGCACTTCAATATTTTTTAATTCATGTGCCCTCGTAATCTTTAAATCAAAATAACTTGCCCTCCCTTTCACAGCCCTTTTCCCTGATGACGTGTTTACTGGAGCTTGGCTCTAAAGCTGCAAGATCACAGTCAAATTAAGTAAAATAAAGCTTTTTAAAATATGCACATTTCAAACCTTTTTAGCAGGATTAGCAGTGCCAGTGACATGACACGGTTTTCTTGCACAAGACCTTTTTATGTTCTTTTTTTTGTTGAACATTTTTTTTACAACAAAAACATCATAAATCAAAGTAGACTGAAAAGAGAAATTTATCCACAGGATCTGTTATAATTCAAATTTAACAAGCTAATATTATAAATAATATTATAGCACCATCTAGTGTTTGATGGATGACTGTGCATGTTTTATTTTTGTCTAATTTGAAATTAGATCAAAAATACTGTAAATGCAGTAATATTGTGAAATATCTTAAAATAAGTTTTCTATTTTAATATATTTTAAAATATAATTTTTTTTTCTCTGATGGCAAAGCTGATCTTTCAGCATTATTACTCTAGTCTTCAGTGTCACATCATCCTAAAATGCTGCTATTTGGTAGCCTGGCTGTGCCCTCCTACGTACTTCCGCTCAATTTTCATTTTCCTTCAGTACTCCGTCCGTCTGGGAAACCGGTCCAATCAGCAAACAAAAGGAGTGGCTGAGAACGATGAGAGTGATGTTGTGCGCTAGTTTGAGATGAGTTTGAGATGCTAGTAATGAGAGATTGGTTATGGCAGATCCAATAGTTTTAAACTTCAACAGAGTACCCGCCTTCAAGGAAGTTAATGCTTGTCAATGGAGAGTAGCCAGACTCTCTGTTCAAATGAAATGTACAAGAGTCTGGTAGGACCAGGCTAGATATTTGGTGCTCAAGAAACACTTAATGTTGAAAACTGTTGTGCGGCTTAATATTTTATTGGAAACAGTGTTTTTTTTCCAGGATTCTTTGATGAATATAAAGTACAAAAGAACAGCATTTGAAATTGATCAAAAGTGACTGTTGCACAAAAAAAATCTGTTTAATGGATCTTTGCCGAATAAAAGTATACATTTGAACAATTTAATTTAAGTAACTAAGTTTTAGGACTTTTTACCTGGTGTCAAATCCCCTGACAATGGCACCCATAGCACGGGCAGAGCCAGCAGCAGCCAACCCAGCCACTCCACCTCCAATGATCAACACCTGCCAATAAGAACAGCATTTTTGTAAAATTCTGAAAAACTCAGAAATAAACAGAAAAATCTAATTTGGGAAAGTATGAACCGTGCTAATATCTTCATCCAAGAACTAATGGGAGAAATGTACAGCAGTGAATCAAGCAAACTCAAAATAAGCACTCAGCGATTATGCCAGCACATACCTTAGCAGGAGGAACCTTCCCTGCGGCTGTGATCTGACCAGTGAAGAAGCGGCCAAAGTTGTTGGCTGCCAGGACCACGGCTTTATAGCTGCCAAAAAAAACAAACAAACACACAGTCAGTCACTGATGAAGCAGAAATCAACAACAAAAAAAAGGCAAAACATCACAGGTGAACAGTGTAAAAGTGTAACTAGTAGAGATCACCATACTTCCTCAGTCAATTTTGTATTACAAGTTTCCTGCCATGTTATACATCAATATACAAATGAGGCATTCTCCAATTAAATGTTTTTACTAATTTGCATACATTTCCAGAACAATAATCTTAACACTGCATAAAGCCAGGTTCAAAATTTGTTTCATTTTGTTGATATATTAGAAGATTATTTTAAAAATCTTTTTAACACTCCATAAATCAGAAAAAAGGTGTTTTTAGGAATACAATGTTATAAATAAATCTGGTGAAAGTTAAATGAACAAACCTCTCTGTAAATCCCTTCAGAAAATATACCGGAATAAAACTGCAAAGTTTGGTGTTTGTAAGTGCTACTGAAGCGGCGATTTCTGGCTAAGTGCATGAAAGAAAAAGGCAATTTTCTCAAAATGAGTTTAAGATAAGTATTGTAATGGAAATTACAGACACAAATTATAAATAAAATGAACACTTAAATGTGTATTTTGGATGTTTTCTTTTTACTAGTCTGAATTAAAACAAGTTATAGAAGCAAAATATCCCAAAATCTCAGTTGACCAGTATTTTTGGTTGAAAGAGAAAAAAGGCTGAAAATATGAGCCAAAAATATATGCTGCCTCGCCCCTCAGTTTCACTCATGTGCAGAATTTTTTGTAACTGCGGGCAGCACCACTTCCGAAGATGCACAACTTCAAAGCGACTCTGATCGAGCAGGTAGGCCTAAACAGTGAGTGTTTGCTCAACTTCCATAGGAATTAATTGAAAATACTCATTCAGCATGCACCGCAATTCTATACCAGCACCCAGTTTACTTTGCTCAATGTTCCACTCTGTGTGTTTGTGTGTGCTCTCTTCTCAGTCGCCCATGGCCCAAGCGAAACACCCAATTTATGTATCACTCACACTCACCGGTGACTTGTTTCTGTTTGCAATATTCCTATACTATGCTGTAACATGGTGTGGTTTAACCAATAGCCATGCTGGGCAGCGCTGACAAAATGACACTACCCTCCCTTTCACTGATCCAGTCCACGCTACACTCTTTGGTGTTACTTTAAATAAAGGTGTGGTTATTATATTGGCTTGTATTGTAAATTATTGAAATGAATTAAATATAAATACAATTATACAACAAAAACTAATTTTAAATAAGAAATGAATAATCAAAGAAAAAAATATATATATTTTTTGGTTTTCGGACAGGTGCATCCAGAATTTTAATTTCAGTGCATCCCTTATTTATTTTATGGCATTTTTATGCCTTTATTGATAGAACAGTATACAAGGTAGACAGAAAAATATAGGGTGGAGAGAGGAAACCTAAATTTGTCAAAAGGACCTCGAGCCGGGAACCAAACTCAGATCACCGGCGGCACAGTTGTACTATATGTCGGAGCGCTGCCCATGAGGCTATTGGCTGCGACATTTATTATTGTAAAAAAAAAGAAATTCTTAAAACTGCATTACCCAAAAGCTGTCAATTACTCAAATTAAAACATTCATGCAAGTACAAAATTATTTCCATCATTATACAAATTAGGCAGGTAGTCTTTTGCATTTTTTGTTTTGTTTTAGATGGCCTTACCCAGCAATGTTGGCCATGGAGCTGAGGGCGTCATAACCCTGAGCAATAGTAACACGGGGCACCTGGTCCATGGCCAGGACGGTGGCTTTGCGCTGGGACAACAAGTCCAATAGCTCAGGGTTCTGAGCGGGATAGATGAAACTGACGAGGGTGGATCCTTCACTCATGAGGTCGGCCTCATGAACTCCCAGAGCCGAGTTCAACATCGGGGCACGCACCTGTGGAGAAAAGGTGTAGAGAATTAAGCCTGGTTTATACTCGCCACATCTGCATGAGTGCGAAGGTGCGCGTAGCAAAAATGACATCAGTGCAGTGGAGCGTTGGGCCACAAGACCCCATTTCGCAAGCCATTTTTTGTAACTTGTGCGCGGCTCTTCTTCCGAAAATTTAAGACTACATGGTGACTCTGGTCGGTCAGATACGTCTGTACCGGCACCGAGTTAAACCGGTTCAAATTAATTGCTTAAATTTCCAAAATGAGCCTACAATAGCAGAAGTAAGCATTTAAGAAAATAAAGGTCAGTTTAATAAAAAGTCAGTGAAAATGAAAATGTTAATGTAAAAGGCCAATCATCATAAACGCCTTGTCCGTTTGGGGAGGTGCCCACGCAGTCAGCGGAGGCTCACATTGCACAGACAGGTGAAGGTTTAAACAAGGCTTGAGTGTTAATGAAGACTCGGTTAAGATAAGGCAAGATTAATAATTTAAGGTATCAAACAGTACCTTAAGCAGAACATCTGATGAAAAGACATCTTTGATGTCCCTGATGGTGGCTCCTGCCTTTGTATACATGTCATCTGAGAACTTTGCAGATTCCCCAGCACCAGACTCCACCACCACATTAAAGCCCTGCTTGATGAGAGCTTCCACTCCGGCTGGAGAGATAGCCACTCGACGCTCATTCTGAAAGATTTCCTTGGGAACACCAACGGTCAGCTGTTTGTATGGAATGCCTGCAGGGAATAATAAAGAATTACAGAATCAAGCAGAGCCTGGAGAGGAACATATTACTAAGTGCGCATGCAAAATGCAAAAGTTAAAAACAGGTGGGCCCTGCACCAATAGCACTAGAGAATCTTTATATTGTATTTATAATGCAATTACTGTATAAAAATATATTTTAATATTACTTTATATACACTAGAAAAATATTAACATTTGTATTAAATGATAATACAATTTAAATGTTTATAGTATATAAAATACATTATAGTAGTTGTATTCTCAATAATAATAATAAAAATATATAAAATAGACAATTTGTTTAACATATTGCAATCTATTTTTTTAATTGCATTATTTTTATTTAGAATACATCTACAATAGTAATAATATTCTTATTATAATTCACACACACCTTTTGATTTACTTTTGTACTATTGATTTTTTTTTTTTAAAGATAAAATGTACATGACACTTTAAAAAAAAAAAAAATACTGAAATATAAAGTCTGATTTTTTTTTCCTTATTCTAAAAGTTCAATAACTTTTTTTTTTAAAAATATCGGTATATGATTTAATGTTCTCTTTTTATAGGCTACATGTAGTTTATGCGTCAAACTCAAACAAATTATAATTTTAGAGAACCCAATACCACAGAAACAGGGCGAAGTGTGAACAGCTGTAATCTCACTTTACTCTCATTGCCAATATACAGTGGGGAGAACAAGTATTTGATTCACTGCCGATTTTGCAGGTTTTCCTACTTACAAAGCATGTAAAGGTCTGTCATTTTTATCATAGGTACACTTCAACTGTGAGTGACGGAATCTAAAACAAAAATCCAAAAAAAAAAAAAATTCACATTGTTTGATTTAATTAATTTGCACTTTATTAATTGACATAAGTATTTGATCACCTACCAACCAGTAAGAATTCCGGCTCTCACAGACCTGTTAGTTTTTCTTTAAGAAGCCCTCCTGTTCTCCGTTCATTACCTGTATTAACTACACCTGTTTGAACTCGTTACCTGTATAAAATACACCTGTCCACACACTCAATCAAACAGACTCCAACCCCTCTACAATGGCCAAGACCAGAGAGCTGTGCAAGGACATCAGGGATAAAATTGTAGACCTGCACAAGGCTGGGATGGGCTACAGGACAATAGGCAAGCAGCTTGGGGAGAAGGCAACAACTGTTGGCGCAACTACTAGAAAATGGAAGAAGTTCAAGATGACGGTCAATCTCCCTCGGTCTGGGGCACCATGCAAGATCTCACCTCGTGGGGCATCAATGATCATGAGGAAGGTGAGGGATCAGCCCAGAACTACACGGCAGGACCTGGTCAATGACCTGAAGAGACCTGGTACCACAGTCTCAAAGAAAACCATAAGTAACACGCAAGGTCCCCCTGCTCAAGCCAGCACATGTCCAGACCCATCTGAAGTTTGCCAATGACCATCTGGATGATCCAGAGGAGGAATGGGAGAAGGTCATGTAGTCTGATGAGACAAAAATAGAGCTTTTTGGTCTAAACTCCACTCGCAGTGTTTGGAGGAAGAGGATGAGTACACCCCCAAGAACACCATCCCAACCGTGAAGCATGGAGGTGGAAACATCATTCTTTGGGGATGCTTTTCTGCAAAGGGAACAGGACGACTGCACCGTATTGAGGGGAGGATGGATGGGGCCATGTAACGGCGGGATCTTGGCCAACAACCTCCTTCCCTCAGTAAGAGCATTGAAGATGGGCCGTGGCTGGGTCTTCCAGCATGACAACGACCCGAAAAACACAGCCAGGGCAACTAAGGAGTGGCTCCGTAAGAAGCATCTCAAGGTCCTGGAGTGGCCTAGCCAGTCTCCAGACCTGAACCCAATAGAAAATCTTTGGAGGGAGCTGAAAGTCCATATCGCCCCACGACAGCCCCGAAATCTGAAGGATTATCTGGATTATCTTCTCCAGGGTCTGTATGGAGGAGTGGGCCAAAATCCCTGCTGCAGTGTGTGCAAACCTGGTCTAGAACTACAGGAAACGTTTGATCTCTGTAATTGCAAACAAAGGTTTCTGTACTAAATATTAAGCTCTGCTTTTCTGATGTATCAAATACTTATGTCATGCAATAAAATTCAAATTAATTACTTAAAAATCATACAATGTGATTTTCTGGATTTTTGTTATAGATTCCGTCACTCACAATTGAAGAGTACCTATGATAAAAATGACAGACTTCTACATGCTTTGTAAGTGGGCAAACCTGCAAAATCGGCAGTGTATCAAATACTTGGTCTCCCCACTGTAATCTCTCAAGACCATTTCTAACCCTTCAGACTCTCTGTTTTGAAGTCAAAGTGTAAAGCTGTACAATAAAGATAAGCACCATATACGGAAGCAGACATACAACTGGTGAAGCAGTTTATAAAGGGTGGTAAAAAGAAACGTGTAAAACCTTTGAGACCTTTGTGATAAACTAGAGGGCCATACGGTCTCTGTGAGACTTGTGGTTTTACAGCAGCATGCATTTTTACAGTAAGGCAAGACCTTATGACTTGGCGAAAGCTCCAATTCTGCAGTCATATTTTCAAAAATAAAACTGAGAACTCAAGCTGTAAAACAGAGCATACCTGGGTTTTGGCATGTGTAATGAAGTAAATCAAATTGAATTTTTATGCACAGCTTCATTTTATGTGTTTTGGTCTGTAAAAGATGTGCAAACAACATGTGGTCTAGACAGGCTGAATATGCATCAAGAAGTCATCCAAGTCATGTCCTACTACTGGTAGCAGGAGGTCGCTTGTGGAAAATTCCACCACAGGCCTGATCTATAGATAACAACAACATGAGTTCACGGGAAATCACAGATGAGCTGCCTGGTGGATAAACTGGGCCATAGACAGTAAAGGGACCTCAAATTATTTGGACACTTTAGCATATATAATGTATGGATGTCACTGCATTAAATATCAAACAACAAACCAAGTAACATTTATTATTACAAAAAATGGTTGACTACCACCATTCTTTTGCTGCCTTGGAAAACTGTGTTTCTAGTGTGATATTTTGTAGTTAAATGCGATTAAATTCAGTATAAGTGTCTAAATGTGTTTGAGAACAAGTTTTTCAAGGGGTTATTTTGAAAATACTTTGAGCTTAAATGATCCAATTAAGTGTTTTTTTTTTATAATTTACTTTGGCCATCTGCGTAGGTTCATGCACTGTCTATGTAACGTCATTTTCGGCATTCAGGAGGGTCCATGGACATCGGTCCCCACGTGCAGCCACATCTTGAGTGCTTGGAAAAATATTCCACTAGATAGTGCGCACACGGCCAAAGGAGTACACTTTGAAATGCTCCCGCACTGTTAATGAAGTATACCCGGGCCTTTAGAGCAGCTCTGCTTGACGGCATATTCAAGGGCAATCTCTTTTTTTTGTTATTGAGAATAGGTAACTCTTATGTGACATGAGCATAATGACAGTGGCAAATCTGACCAGGCAGGACAATTACACATACTTTATACAGAACATAAAATTACACACTACCGTTCAAATGTTCTAGGTCAGTAAGATTTAAGAAAAAAACTTGGGAGCGCATTAAACTGGTCAAAAGTGAATAATAATGAAACAATGTATCATTTTTAAATAAATTCTGTTATTTTCAATGCTGATAAAAATAAATGTTTAAGCAGCAAATCAATGATTTCTGAAGGATCATGTGACTGAAGATTGGAGTAATGACTGGTGAAAAGGTTTGCAATCACATGAATAAATTGTATTTGTACTTTTTCACAATATTACTGTTTTTACTGTATTTTGATCAAATAAATGCAATCTTGTTTAGAATAGAGACTTTTAAAGAATCATATCGACATAGTACTTTAAATAATGAACAGAACTATTAATAAATAAAATAATTTGTTTAGTTATACAAGTTATTTAGGTGTTATAAAAAAGTTAAGTCCCTTTTTAGCATAGTATTAATATCAAGTAAATATCTGAGGCTCAAACTTCTTTTAACCACATTGACCGCTGGTAGTCACCATAGACATGTGCTTCTTTTCCCAGCAGTCATTCTCCTGCACAAGCCGTGCCACAGTCCTGATTCCTCAGCTGATAGTGCCAGAAATAACCTGCCCCAGCTGTCATTACCATTCTTCCACCTTTTAAAAAAAGTCTGCCTCAAACTCACGCTGTATCCGAGCAGCCAGCACGCTACACGGGTCACTTACAGTACACTCATTCATATCCTGGGACCTTCAACACAGAGTTAATAGTGGCAGAACAAGCAGGGCAGGGACACCGTGACCTTGAGAGCCATTGAATGCGTAAAAATTGACTGCTACAGAGACCGTAGTATGAGGGTAAAAAGTTTGGGAAAGTCTCATTTGCCTTTGTCATACTTTAAACTAAATATGCTGCGGTAAATTCAAAATTATGTTTAGTATTCAAGGTCTTTCAATCAACTCATTCATTAATGTATACTGAATTAAAAATATCTCAATCAAACATGATTTAAGGACCTCAGCCACCTGGTTACTAAAATTGAATGTCTGAAACAGAGCATGTTTTATAATAATTTAATATTCCAGTAGCGTTACCTGGACTAGCAAGGCGAGAGAGTGCTTGATGGGTCCTAAAGAACCGCACACATGGTGTCTTCACTGTCCGCACAGTCTGTAGCTTAGCACAGGCCAGCCCGGAGAACAGGGGGCTGGAACAGCTGGTGGCTACCACGCGCAGAAGACTCGCCATCGGAGACACAAGGAGGAGCTGTGCAGTTGGAATGACCCTCCTCCTACATGTGAGGGAGTGAGAGTGAGGGAGAGAGAGGAAAAGTGAGCCTGATGACCTATCCCACAATGCTCCACTCTGCCCCAGTAACAGCAGCTCAGCTGTTTACCCACCTCCAAGGTGACACAGATATGCTCACGGTTCACACAAGTGGTCACTATGGCCACACATTCATAAAGTAAATATCTTACAAACACATTCATTCTTTAAAGGAAATAAAGGGCTCAAATTATATTCAATACTTTTCAAAGCTTGGGTTCAGTCTTTTTTTAAAGAAATTAAAACTTTCATTTAGGGCTGCGCAATATATTTAAATTATCGAAATATCGCAAATGTTCATATCGCAATATGCATATCGCAAGGGCACGCAATATCTGAATAATTTTAATTGGCTACTTCAACATTGTGAAAAGTGTATGTTTTAGGTCGATGCATATAGCAGAGAATAGACTGGGCACACGACTGTTACTTATGGTACTTGCTTGACGTTAAAAAGAGTTATTAAACACAATAACTTGCGAAAAACAACTCCTTGCAGTCTCGCGCTGTCTGACACACACACCGAAACGTGCGCACAAGCCGTTCTTTTTTCCGTGTCTAGCTACACACTCAAACTGTCAAATACACACAGTTATATCAAAATGGCTGTCTTGATGAGTATTCATGTAAACACAGTCAGCTATGCTTGAAGTGAAAGATATCAGTTGAGGAAAGAAATAGATTTTACACACTTAAAGCAATATTGTATCGCATATCGCATTATTTAACAAGGATATCGCATATTTCTTCAATATCGCACAGCCCTACTTTCATTCAAGCAAAGAGGCATTGAACTGGTCAAAAGCGAGAGTAAATACCTTTATAATGCTACACTTTTTTTTTTAATCAATGCAGTTCTTTTGAACTTTTCATTCATCAAATAAACCTGGAATAAATCATGGTTTCCAATATTAGTCAGCACAATGTTTGCAACACTGATAATAAGAAAGGTTTCCTGAGCACCAAATCAGCATTTTAGAATGATTTCTGAAGGATCATATAACACTTAAGACTGGAGTAATTCAGCTTTGCCATCACAGGCATAAATTATGCTTTAATACAGATGAAAATAGAAAACCGTTATTAATAGAAATCAATCAAAAACTTACTTTAGCTGGACACTGACTTTTTTCTAAAGCTGCTGTACAGCCAAAACAATCTCTTCCATTAATTTCCCATTATCACTGTAAAGCTGCTTTGAAAAATCTATATTGTAAAAAGTGCTATATAAATGAAGGTGACTTGAATATTGTAATAATATTTCACAATATTATTGTTAAATTTTATTTTTGATCAAATAAATGCAGCCTTTGTGAGAAAAGTTTTCCGACCCTGAACTTTTGAATGGTAACACACTTAGATTATGTTACGGTATGTTATGTTATATGAATGAGCGAGGGGTAGAGGAATAATAATTTTACACTATTTCGCTTCTCCACCATATATCCAGTTTCTAAACAACTTCATGCCACTTTGCAAGTCTATTTGTAGAAACACAAAACCATCCAATTAATCCACAGGGTAAAACAGTCAAGGTCACGTAGAAGCAAACACTAATGTGCAGTGAAGTGTATTTGTTTAGGTAAGGATTGTCTCTTGTGGCAATGATAAGGGTTTGTCTCTGGGGGCCAGTGCAGGTCACACAGTAGCAGCTTACAGACAGCAGGTCTATGACACCATAAACACTGCCTGCATATATTCGGATCCAGAATGAGATAAACAAAAAGAATTAAGGAAAACTATATAATAAAAAATAATTTGCATTTCATTTTGTAATTGATAATTTTAAATACAATTTTGATGATTGTTGTAATATCGAACATTCATTAATTCATTTTCAAAACATCATAAAGATGGCATTGTACGATTTTATATGTTAGATACTGACAATGTGGTCTCAGGTCAAACAGGTCATCACAAGTTTAAAGGGTTATACAGATATTTGATGCATTTAAAACTAGCTACTTTTCATGCCAAGTCAATTTTAAATTTCAACAAATACTTTATGGAACATATCTAATAGGTCTCACAACAAAATAAATAAAGGATTTGTGCTTAAAACGACAAGGACGCACACCGTGTAGTGTCTTCGTCATGGAACGTGCCAGAAATAGACTTTCCACTTATACAACTTTTTTTTTAAAAATATACAGGCATCCCACACATAAAAGCAGTGCAGTGGTCATGCGTGTACGAGGGAGTGGGAATCTGGGAAACAATCAAAATCAAAATCCCCCATAAACGTGTGCAGACAGACTACTGGATTATGGTGCCAACTACAATCCAATTCCAGCAGCACCACGTCACCGGACCAGACAAGTGACATAAGTCTCTATCAGATGTGGGGCAACATTTACTAACTTTAATTTATAAACTAACTAACTTGCAATGTTTGGAAAATTACTATATTCAACATATTCGATGAGAAGAAAACGAGTAGAGCCAAAATAACGGTGTTCGTCTTCGTGTCTAGAGTTTGTTATTGGACAATGCAAAAGTCATTCAATCAAACAACTCAATGACACAAGGCACGCATAATTTCCGCCTATATTTATAAACACATTGGCGTATTTTCATTCATTCATTTCAAGCTCAAGCGCAACAGCCCTATTCGCTCAAATCTGTTATGCATCACTAATTCAAAAGCACGAGTTTGCATGTTTTTTCGGCAGAGAAATGCGGCTCTGGGATCGACAGAAGGCGGGCACAAGCGCTCATTTCCCCTTCTTTCCTTTTAGTAACACACACACTAGCTTGATAGCTAAGCAGAAAGTAATAACTACTTGCTGTCGTTTGCATTAAGAGTTCAAAGCAATGCATGCCCTAATGCATTTCTTACGATCAATTGACAACGTGGCGGGGATCGATAATGAACAATTGAAATTCTCACCGAGAGGAGAAAGAGCATCAATGAGCGACCTTTGAATAGCGGGGACGCGCAGAGCTTACAGCCGCCACCCGGAAGCACTCGCGCTCACCTCTATCCGCACCGCTTTTGAGCTTCCATTCGACTGTCCATCAACATTATGTAAATCAGTCATGTGCTGTGGGCGTTTGTAAAAAAGATTCATTCAACACAGACTAGTTTAAGATCATTAAGTATGTTTTAGGCATTAAAAAAAAGATTTCGAACGGCACACACAAAAAAAGTTTGTCTGTGTGACATCAAATTGTGTTGCTTTTGTTTTATGGGAGATCAATATTTGGATAAACTATGTTGTAATGGAACTTGTATACCAAGATTTCAGTTACCACTAGTATTGAACGTACCGTAAACACCCATTCAAATTAAAATAGGATCTCCAAACATGTGCAATTTATTTATTTATTTAAGATTACGGCCAATTTTTTTTTTTTTAGTAGCTATTACTGAAGTAACAAGATTGAGTGCCAGCTGTGACCCAGAATAAAATGTTGTTTTGTTTATGATTTATTTATAATTTATGATACATTCAGGGTGAACAAAAAGTAAATACACAGGTATAAATAAGTAATAATTAAAATAATAATAACAAACAAAAAATAAAAGAGTAAAAATGGAAGTTGTAAAATAAATATATAAATACAAATACATTCTCATCAGCAGAGAACAATGGAAAACTGAATCTAGGGTTTTTTTATTTTAAATGTTTTATATTTATTTATCGAAATACATTCATGCTCTTTACTTACATGTTATATTTTTAATAGTAATATATTTACCCAAAATCTTTGATGGATATTTATATGGCAGATATGCATATCGACAGATATACATCTCCAGCAGGGGGCGGTAGTAGACAAGGACAATACTTCAACATTGAATGCAACTGACAATACAAAGAATCTGAAAAAATCTTTTTATTCCTGCAATGTGCACAGTGCAATTACAAAAAAAAATGTAGGCCACTTTAAGGCCATACAGCCCCTAAACATAAGTTTTTTTGACCTGATGAAGTGTGTTTTTGCCTATGACAATTTCTTGGTTTCTCGGTCCCTTGAAAAAACATTCAGAGTAATTGATTAATGAGTGGAACACAAGGTTAAATAACACTGATATATATATATATTATAGCATACTTCTATTCTGTCAGTATTGGATGTGGTGCTTTCTTTTTTTTCTGTCTCTCATATGTTTCTGTTCAACTAAATCCATTTGTGGAATGTCTGTGTACCATGACTGTTAACCATTAACTCTCTCCCAGATTGCTACAGACACTTCTCACAATTCTTCTCACACCAGGAAAAAAGTTTTAGCTTTGCACTATGACAAATTAAAATCCAATGCATTAATTAAAATGATACTTTTCAAACCTTATTTATAGACCTCTTGTTATGTACTGTACATGTTATAATGTACATTTGAATGAAAAAAAGGTTGTTTTAAGGAAGAACATGTTTAAAAAAAATATATTTTATTGTGGCTCTATGGATCATATTTAATAGCCTACCATAGCTTTGCTCTACAGTTTCTATCTAAAAATGCAAGTTTTATTTAACCTTTAATTTTATTTAGTTGATATCATGTGTGTTGGCCATGGTTTTCTCTAATCACGGTGTAAGGAAACAATCATGTAGGTTCATGTCTTTTTTTGACAATTTACTCTTAAAAAAGGCAGTCTTACAGCAAGAAATACAGTGAGATTATTGGAGTTCTGGTACTAATCATCATAGTTTTGATGTCTGTTTTGCAGATGCCTGGATTGCGAGTATGCTGAGACAACAAAGACTGGTTTGCCTTTGTGAATAAATTAAAAATGTATGTTATTCTTATTTTAAACTTCAACATTGACTTTCAGAACACAAACTAAAATTGTCAAGATATAATCTAATTATTGTCCAAAAGAAATGGCTAAAGCAAATTAGGTGTTGACAACTAAGATCAAGATAACATTAAAGTTGTAAAGGGGTTGGGTTTCATCCAGCACTTTCATTCTTCTCCTACAAAAGCTCATCCTCCATGCAGACACAAAGTTATGAAGCACAAGAATCTGCTCGGCATGCCTCACAGCTCAACATTGCTTTGAAGCTTAGAAATTCCAGGAGTTTCCTGTAACAAGGGTGAACTCTAATGTGAACCAGAAGCTGTTATTTCTCTCTCTGCCTCCTCACTCACTCACTGTTGGTTAGTGGAGAGTGTGAAGTCTTGATATGTCTCGTCTGTGGATCCTCCTGATCCTGTTGGCACAGTGGATCAACAGCCCGGTGCTTTCTGCAAAAACAGGCAAGAAAAAGCACCAAGCGAAAACTCCCAAGGAGGACGTTGGGTCAGATGGGGCTCGGGAAAGTCCAACAGAGTCAGACTTCTTGGCTGATTTTTCTGGGAAACACCGGCTATGGGTGATCACCGCGCCGTCGCATGGTGACAACTATCTGCGCATGATGGAGAAACAGATTCAGGAGTCTGAGGGACTAAACTGTCGCTTGGCAGAAAGAGACACGCTCGTCGTCACTATTATTCAGAATGCCATGATGGAAGGCAAAATCCAACGCACAACCTTGCACGGAGAAGCCACTGTGGAGGTTATGGACTCTGAAATGGTGAGCAAACTTCTCCATTACCTTGAGTTGGAGGACCATA
This sequence comes from Gobio gobio, assembly GCF_949357685.1. NCBI lineage: Eukaryota > Metazoa > Chordata > Actinopteri > Cypriniformes > Gobionidae > Gobio > Gobio gobio. The sequence continues at coordinate 30,937,476 of NC_137107.1, read as the reverse complement.
CTTTCTCCATGTTGATTCTGAAGAAGAACATGAGGGTTAGTGAGAGATTTCCTTACCCGGTTCGTGTTGAGGCCGTCCTTGAGGTCATCGATCAGCTGCCTGTGCGAAAGTTGGAGAGAGTCGCCAGAAAGGGCTTACCAGTTAAATGCAAGATCACAAAGAAGAGGTTAGTGATGAAGAAACAGGGTTCCAGCAAGCGTAGGACCTTCAGCCCACAGAGGCAAATGAATACCACGTCCATCCTTACACAGAAGATAGACAAAAAGGCAACATTGAGAAACAAAGTCCAAGATATTTTGAATGGACGCTCGCGATTCGTCATCCGTAAACCGATGGCCGGCTCAGGCAATGGCAAACCATCAACAAGAGCAGGTTCAGAATCTGGATCTAATGGAAATGAGAGGCTGAAGCACGGCGACCAAAAGAAAACTCCAGACAGTGACAGAAACAGAGAGCCAGTAACAGAAGTGAAAAAACCTTCGGAAGCAGAAAGAACACATGCTAAAAAATCGAATTTTGACACCCTCAATGAAGCTTTCAAAGGAGAACAAACAGTTGACCATTCAACCTCTAAAAAGAAAGGCAAAGGAAAGGATGGCAAGAAGAAAAAGGGAAAAGGAGGGAGGAGGAAGTCGCAAAGTGAAGCAGATGATAAGGAAAAGGCAGCTCTTAAAGAATTCATGCAAAACCTCAAAGGGAGAAGAAGACTTCTTGTAAGTTCTTGATTCAAAATGCATGCATATTTGCAGCTCTCCAGGGTGTATCTGAATATGATGAGGGTTTTTTTGTGGCACAGGTGATTTCATCCCCAAGTGATGTCTCAAGTCAGTATATCAAACAGAGAGATGATAATGAGCTACGTAGTTGTGAGTTTTCCCAAAGAAAAGTCTCGGTGCTGTCCATCATGGGTTCAGATCGTAGTCTTACGCTACACATCCAACACTACCAAGGTAATTCAACTGTGTAAACACTGACATTAGTAAACCACTTGTGAAAATGCTTATGAAGATAAAGATTGTACAGATTGAAGAGTCATTCGTTTGAGAATCAAACTACATGAAGATAAAGAATATATAGATTTGCACAGAAGAGTCGTTCGTTTGAGAATCAAACTACACTAGTCGTACTTTATATTTTTGATTTACTAAAAAGAACCAAGTCATTTGTTTCAGGAGTCAGGCTACACAGGTTGCGCGGTATGTTTTTCATTCAGTTTAAAAAAACGGTTCAAAAGAGTAATTTGTTCATAAATTGAACCGCACTTGTCGCACTGCATGTGTTTGATATACTTAAAGGGATAGTTCACCCAAAAATGAAAATTATCCCATGAATCAGCCATCTTAGGTGTATATGACTATCTTCTTTCAGACGAACACAATTTAAGTTATATTAAAAAATAGCATTGCTCTTGCAAGCTTTATAATGGTAGTGAATGACAGCCCTGATTTTAAAGTCTAAAAAACGCTTCCATCCATCATAAAAGTAATCCATTCGACTCCAGGGGGTTAATAAAGGCCTTCTTCACATTTAAAACATAACTAAACATAAACATTTCTAAAATAACTAGCTTCCGTCAGACGGCAAGTCGACTTATGTCAAAAGAGTAACCCCTGATGCAATGTAGGAGTAGCGTAAGCTTTGACGCATCTCGCAGTTCACACAAATAGGGCTGGGCAACAAACTCAAGCTCCTTTTCTCTTAAATTGAAATCCTCCGACATGTCTCTTTCTCATGTCTCTTCTCGCTGGGCCCGGTGTCAATAAAAGCTTTTCTTTGACTAACAAGGAAGTTTTCAGTTCTGAAACTTACATGATATTCTTATATTTCCATGACCTTTTATATATCAAAACCTCAAGGGAAAGTTGTTTTCTCAATTCAGGACCCCTTTAAAAATTCTTGTTTTAGACTTCTAATTTGTGATTGGTGTTTTGTTTTGCTCTATCCTGTGTGCTTCCGTGTTCGTAAATATATCATGCATCGGGTCATTGGAGTAATTAAAATGTTACCCCATGAACGAATATCCCTTTAAAAGAAGCAGCTCAAAAGAGTAATTTGTTTGTGAATCAAACCATACTGGTCTCTCTGTACGTTTTTGTTTCACTAAAAAATCTGGTTCATAAGAGCCATTTATTTGTTTGTGAATCAAACTGATTGGAATGTTTGGGGGGGGGGGGGGGTTGCTGTGCAGACAACTCAAAAGACATTTTGACCTTATTTTACAGACTGAAAATGTATAGTCGAGTCAATATCCAGAACATTCAAATGAAGGTTGCGATTAATCCGAAAATCTGTATTTTAACCCAACCCTTAAGCTTTTGATTTTGTTTTGCGCTTACTGCAAAACACAATTTTGACAGAAATGTAAAATGCACAATGCTCTTTTTGAGACAGCCTCTGAGGTACCAAGAGCATCCTTGCCAGAAAAGTTCAGAAACTCTGAGTTAATCAGTGAGATCCGCAGAGAATATGGGCTGGACTCCAAAAAATTCTCAATGGTGTTGACTGACTATGACCTGAGGCCGAATGTAAGAACACTTTATTTTCTCCTAATTCACAGTGACTGAATGACTACTGAATCAAAGGCATACTTGTTGTGGTTTGTAGCTTAACAGGGTTTTCAGCAAGCCAACAGCTCCTTCCGATTTACTGGATTACATTGACAGCTTTCCCTCACGTCAATCTGAGAAGGAAGAGGAGCGAAAAGCTCCATCACGCTGTTCTAAAGACGAAACAAACAATCAGGAGAATTCGCTTCTGAGGTAAACACAATGAGTTTCATCCTGCTTTAAAATGATTACTAATCTTTCTAATTATTCTGATTATATATGTGAATTTTCAGGTTCATGTCCAAACGGAGACTTCTAATCATCTCTGCACCTAGTGTAGATGACTACTCATTCCATCAGCAGCTTCAGGCACTCAATGGACAGGAGTGTCCAATGGGTATGCACCATTTTTTTCTGAGCTCTTTCTAGCGTGTATATTTCTTTAAAAATCATTGATTCACTATATGTTTGGCAACCTATTAAACTGTAATCCACATGGACAGGTATCAGACATTTTGCCTTGTTGAAGATTGTGGGAACTGGATCGACAGCTTCAGGAACAGTGGAGTTTTTTCCATTGAATGGTGAGATCATAAAACTCCTTCTTATGTCATGCAAGTAATACATAAAGCTTTGATATGAAATAGTATGCAATAAGGATGGAATATTAATCATGCCCTACAGGAAAAAGTCAACCCGAGAAAGAGATGCTCTCGCAGAATGTGGTGGAGAGTCTCAGAAATCAGTTAAAGATAAACAGGGACTACTTCAGCATGCTGGTGGTGGGTAAGGACGGAGACGTAAAGGCCTGGTTCCCGTCTCCAATGTATTCTTTGGGAAGCATCTACGACCTTGTGGACTCTATGGAATTGCGCCAACAGGAACAGAAACTGCAGCAAACACTGGGAATTCACTGTCCAGATGAGAATACTGGTACTTACCATGGTTACACAGAAGAGACAGAGGACAGCTATTTGTACCACAGATCTGAGGACTAAAATTCATCCAAATAAAGACATTGGACATATAATGAACACGGCATGCATTTGTACATTTGTCATCCCCATATCATGTGATGCAAAATTTTACCTCTATAATAAACAGGTCTTGTATGAAATTCATACATTCATCTGACCTGTTGTTGCTGTGTCCTGTAAAATTGGCACCTTTCACTTTGCTTAGAATAGGTTATTTTTAAGCTTTTGATATTAAAGGCTATTTTCCTAAGCTGGAGAAAATGTCTTAAATGGCTTACTTTTTTTGCAAAAAGTTTCTTATGCTCACAAAGGCTGCATTTGTTTGATTAAAAATACAGTAAAGCAGCAATATTGTGAAATTTTAAATATTTTTTCTATTTAAATATACTTCAACGTGTAATGTATTCCTGTGATGGTGTCGAAAAACCACTAACATACAAAAAAAAGGGAATATTACTTATTATATTAAGGGAATAAAAAATAAATTAATTAATCGACATGCGTCAGTGTTCTTATAGTATTCGATCATGTACAGCAGGGAAGCATATGAGAGTATAGAAAGAGCAATTGTGTAGTATGGGATAGGCAAATAGATTTGATGAGGAGAGCGATAGGGCTTCCTGTGATGACAGTGCAGCAGGCTGCCAGATAGGGGAAGTAGCCAGTAGTGGGCAGGCATTTACAGTCACAAATAGACTGAAGCCAACAGAAAAACGTTCATTAGTCTGGTCGTGAGCTACCAGTCCATGAGAGGATCCGGGTGAGGATATTTTTTTTGTGGCTCTACCACCATGGTGAGTGTTCTTTCTGGTTTCATCCTTTAATTGTCGTATTCTAATGGTCAGCATGTAACTTTATGACAGTTTTTAGAGAAATTAGTTCAGAGAAACTGTATATAATTGTGTGAAATCCGATGGTGAACTTGTGATGGTGCAGTTCTTCTAGCACACTAAATGTTTATCTGATACTTTTTGTCTACTTATTAACTCGTTATTGTACTTTTTACCTAAAATATTTCTATTGGTTCTGTATGTGCGTGCAATTTCCATTATTATAGGCTTTGTTTGTTGGACATCAGTAAAAGATAAGACGTGGAAAAAACTAAACTAAACTGTTGTGAAATTGCATGTTGCGTTTGTTAACTACGTTTTACAGCAACTTCACATTTTTCACATTTCACAAAAAAGTTAATCCGGGGAATGTTTAGGGGATTTTATCATGCGTTTTTGTGTAAAAACAAATTGTGTAATGTATGGCCAGTTTTTGCTTCACCAACACAACTTAGTTCCTCTTCGTCTGAACTTGAGTTTCTCTTGAATTCTTCTACCATCTGGTTTTGTAGCTAAATGTACCTTACCGTCAATTAACCGCTCTTTCGAACCATAGACAAACTGTCACAAACCGGTTTAAATTTATACCTGGTTCTGCTCTTTGTGGTCACAGCAACCCATTCTGCCTCAGCTCAATAATACCACATTATCCAGGTGAAACTACAGTAGGACACCTGTTTCAGATTGCATCACAGTCAGTGGGATCTCCCAAATCACCTTTCTCATGGTCATTAAGGTTCTCTATAACCATCTGAGAAATGCACACACAGACCATCCATTGGTTCTTTGTTAAGCACGTGTTAACACACGCAAGGCCTCATATTCAAAACACACATTACACAAATCATCCATCCTAAGAACGGAACTATGGACTTTTTGTGAGCCTGCTTTGCATGTCGGGAGCCTTCAACAGTACAGCTGTTGTTATAGTAATGGCCATAAATAAATAAAAATGTATTCTGTATTTATCTTTTTAGCCATTAGGACTCATTTTTGAAAGCATAAAAACAGAATAAATCTTGTGAATAAAATATCTCAGCTTAGCTTACATTTTAGGTTATTTGTTTAAGACTTACTGTAGCTGTTGTAACAAGATTGTGATATTCATTTAGCTATTTGAATAAAGAGAAAAATAATTGAGTAATAATTCAATATTGTATAATGTATATTAATAATTAACAAAGATTGCCCCTATATAGTGTACTTTTAAAACCCTTAAACATACTGTACACTTATTTTGACACATATGAATTGCATTTACCTCTGACTCTGGGTCTTTACTTCCTTTGAACAAAGATGATTTTTTTCATGAGAACTGTTGCGCTGAACCTGAGGCCATGTTTGAGATTACACAGACATGCTGTTTGTGTGATCTCATCGTATTAGATAACAAACCATCAATCCAAGAGGCATCTGCAAACAAACAATCTCTCAAGGTGTCCTAGGAGAGTAAATACAGATGTAGTTCATCACATCAACAATCGACTTGTTTAACTAAGGTTTACAACTAGAAAGTTAGCAGTCACGTTATAATTTAAGCATGCAAAATTACACAGGGTCAGAAATTATCCAGAAATTATTCATTTTAGGCCTATTTGGTCCCTGGTGTCTCTAACAAGTTCAACCAGCAAATTAATCAGACTTAACAATAAAATAAAAATAATTACACCACCCTGCAATGAATATGGGCAACTTATAAAATAAATAACATTATAAACAATACAATAAATAAATGATAAATAACATATAATAATTTACAATGTTAAAATATACAAACAAATCCACTTTCTCACAAAACTATAATCCCTGGAGCTTTCAAAGTTCAATTATTATTAGATAAGTTGCCAACTTGTTACTATATGAAATTTCAGGTCAGTTCACCAAACATGAACTTTCCACTGTCCCACTTTCTCTTTCTCATGCATGTGAACGGAGCAAAGTCTAATGTCACCACACCTGAACATTTACATTTATTGTTTTACTCTTTAAAACCTAATACATTTGTGTGTGCTTGTCTCTTTAAAACAAATGTAACTTGGTCATTGTAAAAAATTTAAAATGCAAAAACCTGATAATTTGTTAAGTGTTAGTTACCTTACCATCAGTGTTGCCAAGTCTGTGGTTTTCCCACGGAAGTGGGCTACTTTTTCTTTACTTGTTGCCACGGGTAAAAAAATTAGCCAGCGGCTATTTGCACTAAGTGTATAATAAGTGTATAATAAGTGCACTAAGTGCAAATAGCAATAGAGGATATTTGCACCAAGTGCAAATAGCAATAGATGCTATTTACACATGGATTCTATTAAGTAAAAATAACATATTTACGTAGCGATAATTGCTATTTACACTAAGTGAAAATACAATTTTCTTAGCGATAGATGATATTTACACTAAGTGCAAATAGCTGTAGATGCTATTTACTGAGTGAAATAGCATACTAAGTGAAAATAGTGATATATTCTATTTACACCATATAAAAGTAGTTATTTACAATATGTGTAAATAGTAATTACATGCAATTTATACATTATTTTGACAGATACATACTATTTGCACCTCGGTATTGTTGTACATTAACAGGATGTAATAATAACACAGAGTGTAGATTATATTTATTAAAATTATTAAATGGATGCCGCCTTAATGGGACCCTACCCAATTAATGGTTTTATCATTATTAAACATTTTGTTAGCCACTTTATTTCCACATTTAAAACATTTTCCTAATTTTTATTGAAAGTAAATGTCTTTCTGATGTGATTATGTGATGAGAAAAGGGATAAGAGCGAGCTCTGCAAAAGGCGGATTCGAACCTGGGTCGATCGCGTCAAAACCAAGATCCTTTAGCCTCATGCTTTATTGATTGCGCCACTGAAGATGTTGAAATACAAGCGTTTTTTGGTGAAGAAAAATTGCCTACCTTCGACTGGCCATTGGGATACTTTTGTTGCACAGACCTGGCAACCCTGCTTACCATATACCAAAGCCAATCATATACTTTTTGAACATCACATTGTATGTAATTTTACTGTAAAATATGGTCAAATGTAAAGTTTAAATGTAGCAAGTTAAAATGGTAACACTTTACAATAAGGTTTCATTAGTTAACATTAGTTAATGTATTAACTAACATGATCTAAACATGAACAATACATTTGTTACTGTATTTGTTCATCTTTGTTAATGTTAGTTAATAAAAATACATCTGTTCATGGTTTGTTCATGTTAGTTCACAGTGCATTAACTAATGTTAACAAGATTTTAATAAAGTATTAGTAAATGTTGAAATTAACATTAACAAAGAATAATAAACGCTTTATAAGAGCAGTTCATTATTAGTTCATGTTAACTAATGTAGTTAACTAATGTTAACTAATGAAACCTTATTGTAAAGTGTTACCATTAAAACTACTGAATAATTACTGTATAGTTCACCACGAAAAACAGTAAAAGGACATTCCCAGACGTCTCTGTATGGCATATCACACATGATAGTATGGCATATCACACATGATAGTTTAAATAATTTTGTGTCTTATTTTTGTTAGTAATATACATTAGGATGTTCTGTTACATTTTCTGTTATTTAGTACATGTTTATTGCATTATTTACTTTACAATCATGTGCAGGGGTGCCGTTGAGGTTTCGAGTCCCCCTGGATAACTTTTTCACAGAGTTATGATTGGAACGCGCAACTTCCCCAACATGAACCATGTTTATGGACAGAAAACGTATGATGAAATCCAATTCATCATGTGGTTTTCAACTGAAAAAATATACAGGAACCTGTGTTAACAGAAAAATCTTTTTTTACCGTAAATTTATCAGGATATTTATACACAAATACAAAGACATGGCCTAAAATTTCCATATAAAGTACTGTATGTGGCTTAAAAAATGTCTACGTTGCTGTTGTTTGTCAAGAGCGTAGAGATATTGTAATTGGTTGGCCAATGTTAGTTCCTGTGTCTAACAGTTTCTCTTTTTTCGCTCAGCGAGTCAACAGCACAGTGTGTACCTCTGGGTCAGGCCAGTCACATTAGAAACTTGTCCAGAGCTTATCAGCTCTTCCTGGTGAGAGGTCTGTCCTGATTCAAATGCTTGTTACCAAGGGTGCATCACACATCGCCCAGAGTCTCTCATATACGCCATTGTATCGCTAGACACGTTAACACAAAAGGCTACAGCATAATTTTTCTGTGAAAACAAAGCTGTGTAGTCCACACTTTTGAGATATCCGGGTAAATCAGCTCGGTTACACATTAGGGCTACATTACGGACACATAAATTACTTTTTTTTTCCCAGAATGAGATTTGCATCGCAGGATTTGAATGACGGGCAACTGACAAACTGGCTTTAAAAACTAATGCTATTGCATGGTTATATTTACCTAAAGTAACGCTTTTTACTGTGACCTTTGTACATCTATCACAAATTAGACATACACTGTTAGAAAAAAAGCCTTTTCTGTTCATTCGTCTGTATATGAGTCCTGTAGTAGTGAGTGTAGTGACTTCCTGCTAGTTTGGTATGATAAATGCTCTCAGTTCCTGTGTGATCTCAGACATTCTCAGGTTCAGTGCAGTTGACTACAAACAGCTCTGATGGAAAAATCAATTGTGCTAAAATGTAGTGAAGACCCCAAATCAGAGGTAAAGATGTTTTTTATAGGTATTTTAAATTTGCATTGTGTTAAAATGTAAAATATATCTGCTGTCTATGTGTTCAATACCCAATTTATTAGACAAACTGTTCAGGTGGTTAATTTAAGGTATTGAGTATAATTCTGATAAATCTTTCTACAGAACACTTTTATGGACAGTTCAACAAAACAAAAAGCAGCTGTTTTAGACTACAAGATGAGAACAAAATACACTTAACATAACCCTAACACTAATTCAAAAATGTATATAGAATACACATTCAAGTAGGACAGACATTAAACGTATGAGTTTTAGTATTTTATACTGCTTTGATGTCAAGTTTGTAGTATTTCTTAATAGTATTATTCAAATTGCATGAAATTGAGTTAATGATATATATATATATATATATATATATATATATATATATATATATATATATATATATATATATATATATATATATATATATATATATATATATATATATATATATATATATATATATATATATATATATATATATATATATATATAGTGGAGAGTTTATATTGTTTTGTTTTTTTTAGTTTGTACATAAATTACTTTAAATCATACAGCAAAATGTCGGCAATGGCATTTGAACAATATTAGCAAGATAAAAGGATAAAGAGTTATGATAGGCCTACATGTTTCTTTCATTTACTTTTAGAGGCTTTTAAGAAATATTGAAGCCTGTGTAGCTGCATGCCAAATTAACTCTTAAAATATTACTTCATCGTAGTCATGCAGTCTGTCTTGGTTATAAGTTGTAGAGGCCTATGGGAAGGAAAACCATGAAAGAGTGTTACCCAACTAAACCATGCAATTGCAATTGAGCGACACGCTGCTATGCAGACTAGTTTTGGTCAAAACAAGAAAACTGTGACAAAATATATTTTTGGCTTAGGAAAGGGGCCTATTGCTCAACGCTTATGGTGGTACACTTTGCACTGATGTTTTGTTGTGTTCTTCACTCAAAACAATACTTTTTTATAGAGTTAGAAATGCGTGGTGATGGGTTTGATGATTACCAGGAAATGCATGAACTGAAAGAAATGCTTACCGTAATGCAAGTCCCTTTGAATAAAAGAGTCATAAAATGCATACATTTAAATGTAATGTAAGCTATGATGTACAGTAAATCACACACAGATAACAGCTTAAACAAAATGACAAGTGCACAAATACGGATGTGTACACTCTACCTAGGTTTGGCTCTGTTCCTTAAACTTTGACTTTCAATCTGTGCTTGCAGGACAACAAGTCGGATGTAAAAGCTATCATGGCTCGTTTCCAAACAGGAGGTGCATCTATGGAAGGGACTCCAGGTGTTCGTCCAAAACCACCTGTCCAGCCCACTTTGTCTTCTGGCCCAGCTGTGCCTTTTAAGAAGCCTGTTCTCGAAACTAGCCTATCCGGTGGAGCTACTACTACCTCAACAGCCCCCAAACCAAACTTTGTAAAGAGCACAGTCAACACCGCTAGAAGTGCTCCAGACATGCATGATCCTCCGAAGATTAAAGCTTTTGGGACTAGGTTTGAAAACACACAAGATAACAACAGAGTCAACTTTAAAGTTCCTGTTAAACCTAAACCACCAGACTCTTGCCAGGATTCTGAGACTTCAAAGGTCCCATTCCCAAAGGTACCACTACAGAAACCTTCAAGCTTTATGGCGAATGATTCAAAGGTGATGAGTCCAAAGCCACTGGCTCCAACGGCAAAACCCCCCTGGGTCAAAGAGGTCCCAAAAGCTGAAGACAATAGCTCTAGCTCTAATTTCACCCCTCCAAAAATGCCATCAGTACCCAAACCGAAAAGCACCATGGCTCTGTTACGCCAGCAACCGGAGGAAAGTAGCACTATGGAGCCTGCCGCAAGACCTTCCCCAGTATCTCAATTGAAACCATCAAGTTTCCGTATTAAAAATAGCTTCAACAAACCAGAGGAAGGTGTTAAAGATGGTGCAAAAATACCAAGTGCTAATGAGTCAGTCTCAAAGCCTGTAGCGCCTCATAAACCCAACTTCCCAAGAAAACCATCCGGACCTCCTGTGCAAACAGTGAAGGATGACCCTTTAGCACCCAAAAAGAAACCTTTAACCAACAGCTATGCCCTGGGCAGCGCCCCTGCAAAACCCAACAGACCGCCCAATGTCAACCTTGAAAAGTTCAAGAAGGGCTCAGAGGCTGCAACAGACAGTGAGTACATCCCATCTGACATAAACTGCACACGCTTTCTGTACAAAAGAACCTGAGGTAAAAAAACAATAAGCACTTCACCAGTCATATCAAAGCCACAAAGACTTTGTATGCAAAGCTCATAAGCACCATAGAGTAGACTTTGGGCCAAAGTGGTTTCCGTGGTTTTACTTGTGACTGCTCTGCTTTCCTCTGAGACCGTAAACAAGCACGCACAATAAAACAAGCACCATAAAGTAATAAAAATAAGAAACTATGGGGAGATCCATATCTTAGTCAGTAATATATGTCCAAATGAAGAACATCACATGACTATATCGAAAGGTTAGATGCTGCTGATTTATGCACTTTGACACAGTGCAACATACTTGTCTTTGCTCTTCAAAACACTATTGTAGCACAACATGTGAATCGGTATCAGACGTGCTATCATGAAACGAACATTTAGATGCATCTTGTATCAGAGAGCAATAACAACATATTGGAAATTCAAGATTTCCTGCATGCGCTGAGCCAACTTCCTTATTTGAGTTTCTCTTTTCACTTGAGAGCTGAAGTCAGTGAAAAAAACAAACAGGGAAGCTAGTTTAAAATGGGAACATAGTTCTAGAGATAGCTTTCATTTTCAACTTGTGTTAATGGTGAGATCGAGAACATGACTAGGTTTTGCTCTTATCACCATACGAAAAGATTTGATTATTTTACTATGGTTAAAAACTTTACTCTCTTGGGTGTCCAAGGGGATTAATTAATTAGTCCTGTCGATCCAAACCTGCATGACTTTCGTTCTTTTGTTGAACACCAAAGTAGATATTTTGAAGAGTGTTTCAGCTGTTTTTGTCTGTTTTTTTACAATGTAAATCAGCGAACCTTTTGGAGGGTGAGTAAATCATGACAGATTTGACATTTTGGGTAAACTGTTCATTGAAAAGGTAAAAGCAGGTCATAAGGTTAACTATTTCTTGCAGGTCCTGTACCAAAGAATGTAGCCCCCCCTCCTCCACCCGCCTCTCACCCCAGTAGCCAAGCGCCTCCACCACTGCCCTCTCAACCCTTCCCTCCCAGCCTGCCCCCACGACCTTCAGGACCTTTGTGAGTACCACAGAAGTGCTACTCTTAGTACTGTGACTGAATGATTCAGGTAATGACAATTTCTTTAATGTGAATGTGATGATAATTCACAACCTTACTTTTGTCTGCAGAGTTCAGGATGAGAATTATGATGATGTGGAGAGCTTGAGAGCGTCTGGGGGTAAGACCTACCTTTACATAATTGTATGGAAGTAATTTTAGAGCCAATAGCTAGTGTGTGCATGTCTGTGTGTGTGTGTGTATATATATATACACCACATTTTTTAAAAAGTAAGGTCAAGAACTAATATAAAAAATAGATGTATAACCTATGAAATAATTTTTAGAAGGAATTAAAACAGTGTAATTCATTTTGTAAATTTAAGAAAATGTTTAAAAACAAGGTGATAAATAATTGTATTATAATATAAATAATTGGTGTATACGCTCATTAGATAAATATGTATAAAGGGTAGGCATAATAAGCAGTGGCTTTTGCCTACACCTTTTTCGGTTATGTATAAATATAGTTATATTGTTATATTTCTTTGGTTTTATTTATTATGGAAAATTGTCTGTAAGGACCGAAATTAATGAATAAACCCAGCGCAATGCGACGCCAAGCGTGATGCAAGTGTTTCTGCTAGTTTCAACCCGACACAGTTATCATTTTCACATCCAGCGCCACGTTGTTTAAATAGGAAATACACTCGTGCCCATCTGTTGGTCTGAAAACGAGGTGTGTTCAATATTTCACTATTTTGAGGCAACTGAAAACGACTACGCCATTGATAAAAAAAAAAACCTGGTCCAAAGTGTGTGTGTGTGTGTGTGTGTGTGTGTGTGTGTGTGTGTGTGTGTGTGTGTGTGTGTGTGTGTGTGTGTGTGTGTGTGTGTGTGTGTGTGTGTGTGTGTGTGTGTGTGTTTGTGTGTGTGTGTGTGTGTGTGTGTGTGTATGTGTGTGTGCTGTATGTATACAGACATATTTTTATGAATGTTTTTTAAAGTAGTCTCTTGTGCTCACCAAGACTGCATTCATTTGATCAAAAATACAGTGGAAACATTACTCTTTTCTTTATCTTTAACATTTTTTTAATATATTTCCAAATGTTATTTATCCCTTTATATATATTTCATATTATTACCAATGCTAAAACAGTTATGCTGCTTAATGTTTTTGTGAAAACCATGATACTTTTTTCAGGATTATTTGATAAACAAAATTCTTAACAGTTCTAAACTGCATTTGAAATAGAAATCTTTCGTAACATTGTAAATGTCTTTACTGTCGCTTTTGATCAATTTAATGCATCCTTGCAAAATAGAAGTGTTTATATACATCTTAAAAACTACACATTATAATATAAATATTTACTTACAATACATTACTATATAATTAATAGTACAATACAATATATTTATGATATCTTTGCCCATTTTTTCACTACAGGCCAGAAAAATGAGGTAAGAATCTTAGCGAGGGCATACATATACCTGGACGGTACACTGAAAGTTTGTGGTGAAGGGTCTCATGTCTTACCTCTTTTAGGGAAGTGGAAGTGATGGTGAGATATATGAGGATCTTGATGATAGTCGGTAAGATGTTTTAAGCTCTATTGCTGACACTGTCGGTGATACACAGCTGTTACCTTAGCCACCTGGAACAGAATGAAATTGTAATAGTTTTTGCTGCTTTGCCATGTTCTATAGTGTTTACTTGTGTTTTTGGTTGTTGTTTTATGTTTTATGTTTTACTTGTTGGTTTATGGTCTGCTATACCACAGGGCTGCTGTTGAGGCAAGTCAACCTCAAAAGAAGCAAGACAAAGAACTTAAAAATCAGAAAGACCGTGAGAAAAAAGAGAAAGATGCAATTAAGAAGTTTAAAGTAAGCTGGAATTTAAAAAAAACTAAAACAAAGCATATATTTAGAATTGAATACCAAATAGTTATTGAGATTTACTTTTAAAATGAGGATTATAAAGAATTTTTTGTCTGGTTTGTCTCTTTCCACAGATAACACCACCCCTGCAGGTTATTCATCAAGTGAAAGCTAAAGCTGACTGCAAGGGTGGGAAACATGACCTCTCCATAAAGAAGGGCGAGTCAATTGATATTATTCGAATCACTGACAACCCAGAGGGCAAATGGCTGGGCCGGAGTCAAGATGGATCATGTAAGAGTTCACACACTATAAGAAGTTTGATGATGTGAACGGCTCATTGATCACCCCACATGAGCACTTTGACAAAACTTCACTGAGAAAATACACATACGTAGTTATTTCTCTATATTTCAGTCGGCTACGTTAAAACAGAAATGGTTGAGATCGACTTCAGCGTCTTGAAGAATCAAGGCCTGTCTTTTACTCATAACTCGGAAAATGACGAGGTGTACGATGACGTGGAATCTATGGACGATCATGGGTGAGACCCTGTAACAATTACAAACAAAAGTTCATTTTAACACATTTAAATCCATTCTCCTGAAGAATTCTCTTTCCCTAATAATTAATACTGTAATAGGAAGAAGTGAAAAAGCAGATCTGATCTGGACCTGGCCATTCACTGAATGCCCCATTAAACACTTTTCTAGTATCTAGTCTAGTCTAGAAACAGTCAAGAAAGTTTCATTAGAACTTGCACAGCAAATACTGCTGTTCTCATTTATATGAGAATTAATATTTCTTTTTCATATTTCAGGAAAATTAATGGGCAGCGGGGTAAGTTTTAATATAACTAATATTTTTTTAGGACTAATTGACTGTAAGGTTTAAATGTAATACTTTAAGTGTTAACTGTAACTAATAATTTAAGTTTGAGGGGTGATCCTTAAACAAGTCTGCCCTCTGCTGTGTATAGTTGTTTTACCTCCACCACCAGATGATGATGTGTATGATGATATACCTGATTCCAATCCAATCAGGTAAGAGCAATATATATATATATATACATAACCGAAAAAGATGTAGGCAGAAGCCACTGCTTATTATGCCTACCCTTTATACATATTTATCTAATGAGTGTAATGTAATGTAACACAAGGTTTCCATACTTTGTTTATATGTGTGTGCCTATATTCCTGGGACTTACTCACACTACATTCCCCTAAAACCATAGCAGTGGAGATCCCAGGCCTCTCTTAAAACCGCGCTATTTCTTGGACATGCTCAAAAGTTCGGTGGACCGGAGAAAAAGCCAAGTCCACAATAATGAGTAATTTTTACATTAGTAAGATTGAATCAGTCAATGTAACTTTTCTACATTTTAAATCCTTACCAATCACAATTGCATATGCAATTGCATCCATTTGCTCTAACAAAGCAAACTGATTCATCTTTCCTTTCACAATCAACCCAATCTGTGCAAAAACACCAAATAGCACCTTCAAGGAAATTCTTCTGAGCCTCCTGTTATTAATGCTTTTTCTTTTCTAACCATAGCATTACTATGGATGATTCACTAATGCTGTGTCCTATTCCTAAAACTTCAACCTCCCTTGATTTTGTATTTATCTAACAATATTAACTCCAATTTAAGTCTATTGATTGGCTTTTGCCCATAAAATGAATCAAATATGTATATGCTTCTTTTGCAGCATTCCTCCACCTCCACAATTTACACCTGAAGGAAATAAAGGTGAACATCTTTTTAGTCCTATATAACTCTATCAAAGTAGCTAACTGTGAAACCAACTCTATGTATCATCTTCAAATGTCTTCACAGACATTTCCCAAGACATATACGATGATGTTGATTCATTTCCTTCCGCTCCATCTCCTTGCAGGTAAATAGATGTTACCTTAAATGCTTTGTCATTAATGTTGTAAAACAATATGATGTAATATACAGAATTAAACTCATAAAACATACTACTATATATTAGAATACAGAGCTGGGTAGATTACTTGTCATTTGTAATCAGTAACGATTACAATTTATATAACAAACATTGTAGTTAGTTTCGTAATCCATTACATTACATTTTTAAGGTAACCTAACTAACTTGTTAGTGACCTAACTTGTTTATCACATTGATCATATTGATATAAAAATACAAAGAGAAAGAAAATATATTCCTTTCTTTGTTATCAACAACATGAAGTGCATTAATTATGACATTACATCAGGGTTTTCCAGACTGGGGTTCATGATGGAACTGCAAGGGTTTCTGAGTTTAATGAAAAGCTATTAAGTAATTAAATCATACAACTTTTAAATTAAAATAAATCATTTTAAAATAAAAACAATAAAAATAAAACACTATAAATAAATATTTTATTTGTAACCATTAACCAACATCAGAGAACCGTGAACTTATTATTTATAATAATTTTTATTGACTTAATTTTATTATTGACCTAATTTACATTATTAAAATCTCAGGGGGATACTTCAAGTAAATATATTAGGTCAAAGAAATTTCAGCAGACAAAAAAGTTGGGGAATCTCTGCATTGCATGTAAATATGAAAGGACGTGAATTTGTGCATTTTAATGTGTTTGAAAGACAAAAGCCTTCCAAAGACATGGTTAAATAACACTGAAACAGAGTGATAATTTAAATAATGAATGTGTGAATCAGGAGCTGATTAGACATGCACACACATTAATTATTTGAATTATCACTCTGTTTGGACTTGTTAAAAGTGAAACGATTTCTGTAAATCCAGAAATCAATTGCTGTGTGGATCTCAGTTTTTAGTGATAGTCACATAACTAGTGGAAATCCTTCTGAACGTACAAGCAGTGATGTTTTTAGAAAGGAAAATTGAAAAGATAAAAAAGAAGTAGTAGGGAGAATCAATGAATGATGAATATTTGACTGCCATTGTTAGAATAACATGTAAATCATGTAATCAATAAAAAAGTAACTGTAGTCTGATTACGAGTATTTTAAAATGGAATATAATCTAATTACAAGTTCTTAATTTTTTTTTTAAATATGTAATCCAGATTACATGTAATCAGTTACTACCTAGCTCTGTTAGCATATTTAAATTGGTCTGTCTTGATGATAATGATTTGCATTTGCAGCCTTCCTCAAATGAAATCTAAGGCGACCAAAGGGCATGAGGACCCAAAAAAGCAAAAGAAGTTTGAGAAAGAAGAAAAGGAATTCAGAAAGAAGTTTAAGGTGCATATGAGATAACTTTGGGCATACTGTATGACAATGTGGCCAATAAAACATAATGCTAAGTTCACATAGAGTGCTTTCAATGTATTAATAAATAATAAGCAAACTATTTGGTATTTACTTTACCAGTACGATGGTGAGATTCAGGTACTTTATCAAGCAACAATTGCCACCAGTAAGAAGGCCAGTGGGAAAGACCTGGCCGTACAGGCTGGGGAGACTGTGGACGTCATCAGCAAATCTGACCCTGACAAATTCATCTGTAGGAACAAGGAGGGAAAATGTAAGTGACATTAATTGTGAATCCGAATGAGACTTGATTTACACCAAGACACAAGCAATGGTAATAATGACATTGCACACTTTACTTTCAGTTGGATATGTCTCAGTCAGCAACATCCAACCAGAGTAAGTTATGTTTTCTCAAAGTTATTATCTAACAGTTTTGTCAATGTGTGAATTCGCAAAACTAAAATTGTACATTTTGTTTACACAGTGAAGAGGTCTACGATGACATTGGAGATGGTACGTAGCAAAAACATGCACCTGAACATTACATGAAAATAAATAACTTCTTCAGTTCTTCTTCTGCAAAATGTGATGTAATTTAAGATCAGAATGCAGACAATATTAATTAAAGAGATAAGCGCATTCACATCTTCAAAAAAAAAATGTCTTTCAGACTGTATCTATGACAACGACTGAAGATCTCACGCCATCATCATCTCATCTTCTGGTGCAGCTCATTATTTCTGGCCCTATTTGTCTTCTTGATTATTGATGTTGAGTGTATTTATTATATGGACACAAGCATTTGGTACTTATACTGTTGAAATAAACAGTGTCATCGTCAAATCATAGTTACCTTGCCTCAGTAAAAATAAATGGCTTCTTGTCCAGATATAGAGAAACCAAAAATAGACACGGTTCCCCAGAGGCTTTCACTTTCTTTTTCCTGTCATGAGTTCTAAGACACATTAATAAACCATCACTGTAACTATGTTGCTGAGTGAAAGGCAGTATTTTGTAACTGGTCTTAATTTTCTCATATAGTTGCAGTTTTTGTAAATATTACACAGCAAAAGACTGAACTGTTTTCATCACATGCTAATAAATGTATTTGCTTCACTTTTAAATTGACCACGTTAATTCCATTGTTTTAATTATTACATCTATGTTCTCATGATTTATGTAGAGGTTAGAACAGAAAAACGTGACTCAAATATGACTTTTATGTTAAATGCTTTACCTTTCAAATGCCACTCCATTCCAGGGTTGCCAGGTCTCCACAACAAAACCCGCCCAATTGCTAATCAAAACTAGCCCAACCACGGCCAAAACAGAGTCCCCCTGTAAAAATTACATTTTATGGAGTGACACCAGTGGAGAAGAGAGGGAACGAGAGACGAAACGACTGGTCTTTATGTTGCTGGTTCTGTAATGTTTTCATGTGGCGGGATGGTGGCTGCCTTTCATTTCGTTTTCTGTTTTATTTTGCCATAAATTTACTTTAAACGTCAGCCGACTAAAATGTAGACATTCGCCCCACACAAGGAAGGGTTGTGAGAAAATCAGATGCAAAAAAAAAACAAAAAAAAAACTAGGGAATCATCAAAAAGCAATAATGATTCTGCATTCAGTAAGTGTAACGTTAGTGGAGATCGATAGTGGATAATAATATAAAACGAACTGAAGTTAATAAGGTTGTGCTGTTGAGGCTCGCGCAGCCTCTGGAGGAGAAAATCGAAAACAATTGAGCGCTGCTCATACAAAGAAACTCAGTTAACATACACTGTTAAAATTGTGTAGTTTTTATATTTATAACATATGATACAGTTAAGCAACATCACACAAACAAGAGTGTTGTTAGTTTTCCTGAATACCATCACGACTGAAAATGCCGCTGATTTCATACGCCAGTTACATAAACAATTAATTAACATTAAGTCACTTACATTTTAGATGCAATATGGACTGTTTTTGTTCTATTTCAGCAGCGAAAATAGTTCAAAACAAAGTTCACAACAGAAACGTAACACATGTCACAGCAACAGCGTGTTACTGAATGATTCAGCGTTTGAATGAATCGGTTGAATCAAATATTCAATGACCTATTCGTAAACGACCGCCTAATATACTTGAATGAATCAGCCGTTTGAACGAATCGACTCAATGACTCACTCATTAACACGGTCACCTGCCGCCACCTACTGGTGGTTTAGTTTTATCTTTCCAACATTTCTTATTTGTATATTCAAAAATATTTTAAATAATCTCATAACATTATTTAATGCAGCTGTAATTTTTCAGTGTAAATAATTTAACTTGATTGGTAACAGCCTATAGTGTCAGATTCTAATTTATTTTATAGATCAAAAAAGTATCAAATGAAAGCTATAGCGTAGCCTATATTTAATAAAATTATGGAAAAATGCCCTTTATAAAAAGTTAAAAATATCACAAATATGCCTATTTAAATATGAAAAAGCTGATAGAACACTGGTGAGAATATTGCTTCAGAATAGATTATATTTACAAAAAAAAACAAAAAAACATCCGAACAAGCGGACAAATGAATGACAGAAGCATGTGAACAGGCTTAATGTGGAGCCCTGGTTTATGTGAAGATTGTTTGAAGTTCACTTAAATTAAAAGTTGTGTTTTTACAGGTTAATAAATGTTGAAATTGATATAGCATTCAATTATACAGTAATGTTAAATGTCTATCATTAATGTTTTAAAAAAAATCTATTATATAGAGACATCAGTAGCAGTAGGCAATTAATATCAGTGATATTGGCCTTCATTCATAAAAAGATGTAATTACAACAAATATTAAAAAAAAAAATACTTTACTTTTTTTAGTCGTTTCTACATTAATTTGGATAGTAACTGTGAAATTATTACAATATAATATTAATTTCAGAATTTTTTTTTGCTATTAATTAGGCTAGTTTTTTTTAATCGATTGACAGCACTATTCAGTCAGAGAACTCCTGGAACTCGGGAGTTCAGGTACGAGCGCATAGAATGCTGAGACAGATGAGGGCGCAAAAGATGACACCAGCTTAGAAAGATGGTTTTATATTGGCTAAGAGGTTTTGTCAAATATTTCTACAGTAATTATGGCAAAACAGTATTTTCTTTAAACAAACCAATAGTTTTTCCTCGGTCACCGTTCTCATGTATTTCATGCAGTAACAAGAAAAAATAAACAACAGTACACCCGTGTGGAAACCAGCCTTTATATTTGGTGTTTTTGTGGTCCTACAATGAGAAAGAATATTTTTTACAATATAATTTAGAAAATGGTTTGTGGCTTTTACATTGAGCACAGTAGCCATGCACAATGCACAGTAAATAATGTGGGATACTGGTGACAGCATATTAGCTTACAAAAATAAAATTTTACGTACAAAAGTTTAAACTGTTCACAAAACATTACATGTATTGCAGATTCTCCCTTCTCCAAACAACAAAACAAAACATATAAACAATACACAGTAGTTTCTAAGTATGAATCAATTCTTATAAAAAAAAGTCTTGCTTCTTTGTTCTAGATAATGTGCACTTTTTAGAGAAATATGTACAATATGATTCAGACACTGCTTTTAAGGAGCACAATCAGTGAATTAAATATATACCAAATAACCTTACAGTGAAGCAGATATGCTTACACAATATTCTTCAAGAGTGAAAAGACATCCTTGGCTGAATTATTGTACGTGTACCGTTTCTGTACATCAGTATTTCTGGTCATATATATCCAAAACTGCATCTTATAGGAAAGTTTGAACATGCAAGCAACAATGTGACAATCATGAAAATCTTTCAAATGGCTGATACTTGCTTAAAATAATACCCTCATGCTATGGAGTATGCTTATCTGTATAAGCACTGAAGTGTATGTGGGTATAAATGTATGTATAGAAAGAAAAAGTCAGACGAGTGGACAGACAAACATATAGATAGAAGCTTTTGTGTCAGTGGTTCAGGGAAACATTTTGACATCTTTGGCTGCACACATCACTAAAATCATTTAAACCGTCTCATCTTCTCCACCCAAAATTAGCAATGTGTATGTGAGCAGAAAAGCAATAAATAGATCCTGAAGATTTATGCCCAACAATTCTCTCTTTTCATCTTCAATACAACTAAACCTCTCAAGAGGCTTGCGCTAGTGCGTTTATATGTTATTTTATAATCCTTTTTAGCATTTCAAATGCATGCATTTAAAGTACAATATCACTTAAAGCATCAATCTAACATCTAACCTCGCTAATCAATGTCTGTCTTATGTCTGAGGGGAAACAAGTCCATTCTCTTCCATATTCTGTCAGTTGAACCAGCAGCAGCAGCACAAGATGTGGGCTCAGTCCAAGAGATGCAACAACAACTGGGAATGTCCAAGAACTTGCAGAGGAACGGCTCATCTCAGATTGAACTGAAAAGCCCAAAGCGTCAACGAAGGCTCAGGGTGATTGAAAATGCTTTAGGCGTACGTAGACAAAAACAGGATGTCAGTGCAAAAGTTTCTAATACTTTCAGTTCATCGTGTGTTGGCAGTCGGAGCTGAACACCTACAAAAGAAGAGAACATGACCAAAATGAGAAAAAAAGACGGAGATCCAAAATATGATTCATTATTTCATATATAGCTTAAAAATGTTATACCTGTAAATATGTCCTGATATGACGACCTACCCATGACAAGCTTCCATTATAAACCTTCTATGCACTTGTCAGGTATCCAGTGGTCCGTCATCTCCCTCAGATGAGGAATGAAAGGTAGAGGCAACGGGAAAGTGGGGCGTACGCTTTTGCGCGCACAAACACGTAAACTTCTGTGTGAGTGTGCATATAAGATGTAGGGGAAAGAGGTGTAGCAGTCTGTGGAAGCCATTCACAGGCAGGTAAGTGCAGGTGAAGTCAATGTCATTTATGACTGGGGCTAACCACAGTCGGGGTTGGAGGGTAAACTAGCGCCACGTTGACCCGCTCTGAGCCGTTCTTGGGGCAGATGATCTCAGTAAGTCCCTCAGGTCGGGGCTGACTTAACAGCTCACCTTCAAAATGTAAAAAAAAAAGATACAATAGATTGTTTAATTCACACTGATTTACAATCTACGAATTTGACACATAATATACACATTGTATAAAAAATGACTAGTTCTCAGATTACAAAATCGCTCAATAAATAATGCAAATAATAAGTCTGACAGGCCTAACGTCTACTCCACAGTAACAGTTCATTTAAAATCAAACAACCAAAAATTCACTGACTGAGTCTGATTCAAAACACTACCTCAAGAGGGAGCTCAAGGCTGTTCCACAAATCTTTTTAACTGGCTCACTAAAAAGAACCAGTTCATAAGAGTACATGGGAGAATTGTTTTTTTTTTATTATTATTTTTATGATACAATATCCTGCTGCAAGTTATAACAATGGAATTTCTGGTGGAAAAACTACATTACCCATGATTCTGAAAAAAACAAAAACACCAATCAAAGAATCTGAACTCTTTAGTGCCCACTCCAAACTACTCAAATATTGTTAATATTAAAAATAGTATGCATCTTTATTATGTATACGGATTTATTAATATTAACATATTTAAATCAATAGTTTTATATCTATCCATACGTTTTTTTAATTTGATTGCCATTCACAATGCTTTATTGAATTGTAGTTCTTTTCCTTATTAAAGTGGCACCCATTTGTCCGATTTTCAAATACTTTTTTCGCTAATCAACGTTTGTAATGTTGTGATTCACCTTATAACTGGCTGGTCTAACAAAAAACTATTGCCAAAGGCTGTACTGCCGCACATTTATTGTTTGTCACATTTGAGACCAATTTAGCCATGTTTATGACATTGTCATATTAGGAATTATTTTTTCCAATTTGATTTATAATTCTTTGAAATATCAAACATTTTCTCAAAGGCTGTTCTAAAGAAGCGTCTTTTAAATCTATCACAAGGTGGCGCTGTTTAACAAGCTTTTATCTAAGCACGAGTAAGAACACTTGCTGTGCCCAGTGAATCGCCCTGCAAAAACACAATGGCTTACAGTAAGGCCTAAAGATATTAAAGCTTATTTTATTTATTATTTAATACTCATTGATCCTCTGAGGAAGCAATACTAGTTCCCATAACACTTTAGAAAAGCATCTGTATGCCTTTATGATTACGAAGTGGATTATGTCAGCTTGTCTTCAGAAAGCAAAACCTGGTGGGTTTTGAGGTTCAACATCTTTTAATGTCTACGGCACAAAAACAAGAGCATTAAGTTCAGCCTAGGAAGCCTGAATTGATAGGAGAGTCATCCATGTCTATAAATAGAGACTGTAATGAAGGATTCCAGTGTGCTAGTCAGCAAGTCAGTAAGCTAATGGGCACACTTTGAGTACTTAAGTGGGATCAGACCAACCACAGGAAGACAAAGCATTACATCATGTGTCAGTCCAAGAGATTATAGACCACAGTCATCTGTACAGTGCTTCCATGTGAATTTCGAAAAAGCCAAAATGTTCTTTATTTCAACAGATCTCAGTGCATCTCAATCTCTCCAATTAAACATTTGGAAACTGGAAATGGGAGTGATGTTACTTGTGACCAAATGTTTAAAAGGGATTTGAAAATGCTGTACATACAGTGGCCCCAAAATGTATTCAGACACTTAAAGTAGGCATGAAGTGGAAAATGTGATCATCTTTTCTTCTCTATTGTGACATAGATACATGGTCGTACATAGTCATATTGAGTGCAGCAGCTTCTCGACTGAGGAAAAAAAAAATGCAGAATGGGACTTGATTTTGTCCATCGAGAATTGATTGGATCTTGGATCAATGTTATTTGCTAACTGAGAGTAGGAATTACAGTCCAATCCTTGTACCGATCCACACATCATAAGAAAAGAGATATTATCGCAATATTTTAACCAACTTAACACAAAGTGTTTTTTAGTGGAAGTATGAAGTGTTTCCCTCCAATTCACCCAAAATCTAAGTGCTGCTTAATATGATATGCTATTTTATATTTAATGCAATTAAGTTCATACATTTTTAGGCATTACTTAAAGGGACACTTAATCCTAAAATTAAAATGACGTCATAATTTACTTTATTTGTTCTAATTCCATATGCCATTCTCCCTTTTATAGACCACAAAAGAAAAGAAAATAATAATTCCCACTCGTCCATATAATGGCAGTGAACTGCGACCAGCATCCAGCTTTTTTAAAAAGATGCAAAACCTCCACAGAATCATCCCATGTAACACTTGTCTGTGTTCTGTCGGTAGCTATATGATAGGGTTTGATGAAAAATGTTCATGAGACTATTAGCATATAAAGGATAGTGTTGGTTTTAGTATAAGAGTGAACATTTGATTTTAGATAGGATGTCTTAAAAGAATGGATGGGGTTTTTTGTGTGGAAGTTATTGTTTTGTGTGTGTGTGTGTGTGTGTGTGTGTGTGTGTGTGTGTGTGTGTGTGTGTGTGTGTGTGTGTGTGTGTGTGTGTGTGTGTGTGTGTGTGTGTGTGTGTGTGTGTGTGTGTGTGTGTGTGTGTGTGTGTGTGTGTGTGTGTGTGAATTGGTTAATTAGTGAGGAGATGCATGCCAACAAAACTGTCGTCATGAGAGTAAATCATTTTCATTGTGGTCTTTGATTTTAAAGAGTCAATGAAAATGTGTGTTATCCTTGACAAAGAAGTTGTATTACAGTTATATTGCTACTTTTTATATCAAATAAACTCAGATAGAATGGCATACGGCATTAGAACCACACTGTTAAGTAAATTATGACTTAATTTTAGGATGAACTGTCCCTTTATGAGTTTTTGGAGGCAATGTAGATTCCTTTATTTGTGACCTGAGCACAGCTTTTATACAATATCAACCCCACAGAAGAACAATAAATAATCTGATCTGTATTAATGATATAATAATGCATCAGCCACTAATATTGCCAAGATATTTCCGAATAACATCAGGTTTGATCTGGTTTTAATAATAGAAACCCACAGATTGGCTTGCTTAAACTACATATCTCCAAGGCTCTGCAGTAAAACCTCTCCCACACCAACAGGCAAGCAAATTATGCCATGAAGCTATTTAACGATACAGCTTCCTGACAAGTAATGTGCAATTAGCTAAAAAGATTAGACAAATGTGAAAATTCCCTGTGAAAACTCCTAGTTATGTACTTTAACACTTAAAATAACTCTGCACATCATGGCCCAGAGCACAGTGGCCTGACTGGTATACCACTTACGCCATTAGGCCGATTGATTTTCTACTCTCCTCCGTTCTAAATAAAGGAGGAATTCCACTAGACTGAACTTAGTCACTCAGTTGAAAGATGAAGGCCAAAGCAAGTTCAACAGCTAGAAAGAGTTGTGCGAGATTAACAAACAGTTCGTGCTGATTATACATGTATTCACTCACAGTAGACAGTGATTAGGAAATGAGTCAGCAGTCCCTTTAAGGAAATCATGCGGAATAAAGGTGAGTGTTCTTGCTGATTCATGCACTAGTTATTATTATTACTTGCTCCTCCTCTAGTCTGGGTCATAGTGCTGCTAATATGTGTTGGGACGCAGTCATTTCTGGCATCAAAACTTAAGAAACTGCCTTCTTTCTTGACTTTTGCCCTGAGTGAATAACATTTCCAGGTGCGTTTTTGCACTCGGTCTGTTTGTTCCTCTGCCAGACTCTCCATTTCTGCATCACATACTTTTTGTTCTTGCTCTCTGAGGTGCATTAATAGGTCCTTAAAAGGTAAACTGCACTCCCTAGCAAAAGCTTCAAGTCAATACCACCATACAACAATCCCCAGTAAGCAAGAGTGGCTAGCAGGTTAATGGATAAATCACAAGAGCAATGAACTGTGATGAGCTATCAAGGCCTGTGTGAAGAACAATGACTTCTGCAGACAGCCTTATTGTGGCTGTCCGCTCATAGAGAGAGAAAAAAAGATGCAGAATACTTTTTATTCTTCCTTAGTCAACAAGAAATTGAATATCAAGAAATCAATGTGTTTCTTAACTCAAGAATAAAAAAAAAAAGTTACTTAGCAATATTTAATCTAAATACCTTCGATGCCTCATTTGATGCATTCAAATGTTTTCAGTCACAATACAATGGACTTGGATTATGTTATATTATATTTCTCTATTTCTCAATTATGTTACATTTCTCTGTGAAAGACAGGAAGCATACCATAATAAACCCAGGTTTCTCAGAAGCTGAATTCTTCATAGTTAAACTTCTATAGGCGATGTATGGAAACTATAACAATTATGATTTTTGCATTTACATTTGCCCCAATAGCAAAAGAAAAAAAAACCTGTGATAGCTTTTCAATGCATTTCTAAAAGAGTTCAAATTTGCTTAATTCCTTGGCTGTTGTATTAGAAATACACCACAGCGATAACCAGGTTTGTGTAATTCAATGCCAAGGTAATAAAACACAAAGTAGTGTTATAAATGTACATTCAATTAAAATATAAAAAAATGTCCCATTGTAGCACGAATCTGTCTCCTTATGAACCAGCTAAATCAATTCACAATCCAATCAATTACCAATGAACAAACACCCTCCATTTTTTCTCATACAGTAGGAAATACATCAACTTGTGCAAAGTAAAATGGCCTGCAAATGCAAAACGGAATAAATATGAGATATATAGATATAAATAAATAAATATGGAGATAATATTTTATGCTTGAGAATATTATCTCGTTCTTACCTCTATTGTGCATGTCAGCAGCACACAATATACATAAAATGGTTTAAAATATCTCTAAAATGATCAGCAGAAGTCCCTCTTTTCGATGGAAAGAGTTAACAAGTAATGAAAACAGGTTGATCAGTGGTCTTGGGGGTGGGGACTGTTGGCCGTATAATTGCACTGTAGGGGTTTACCTAAGGAAGCCTGGGGGAAAATAAAGGTCCCCCCACCCCCATGACCCATTAGACTCCCCTTAGAGCCTTGAAGCTTTCGAAACATGGTTTACAGGTCATGTATCTGGTTAGCCATTTGAAGTCTGAGGATCAACTTTGCACACTTGAAAGAATTTTAAAGTCCAAACATCCGGGGTGACAATGTTGTGATGTGAAGGTCAGATCAGCTGACTCGCTTCAGTCCACAATTATTACTTATTAATGAGAGCCAGGGTGTAGAATGACAGTGAATGGATTGATTCTACTTTTACTGCTTGAGAGAGAGTGACACACATGAAAGGCATTAAAAAGTGATCTAATATTTTGCTTTCCACTTTAAGCCCCGAAAGTGTGTACACACGGGTTTAATTAACTAGAATATATGATATGATTTTAGTGTCAATACAATTTTTTCTTTTTTTCTTCAGCCAGGATGTATTAAATTGATCAAAAGTGACAGCAAAGACATTTATAATGATACGACAAATTTGTGTTTCAAATAAATGCTGTTCTTTTGAACATTCTATTGATTGAAGAATCCTGAAATAACATAACAGCGTCCACAAAAATCTTAAGCAGCAAAAGCAGTTTCAACACCGATAGTGCTCAGAATTAGCATAAAAACACAAAATCATCATATTAGAATGATTTTTGAGTAAATTACATTACAGTTTCTCGAAATGCCTTTCCTTGTCTCTACTTATTTGTCCCCTAGCGTCAGCTATCAATACAAACGCATACCTCTGCTGTTAACAGTAACAGGTGAAACACCGCCACCCAACACCTTGAGAAAAGCCACAGCTTTTCAATAATGAAATACTTTTCATTATTGTGGCCTAATCCTTTTACATACAATTCACACAGTCATTGATGAGAGGTAAACCTGCCCCGCACCTGAAGGCAGGGAGGACAAAAGCTTGAACCTAGAGATAGAGAATTAGATATCTACACAATAAATCTCCAAACCCTGAATCTATAAACACTTCGTAAGGGCACACTGCAGTTTAAACATCCTGTACTCGCTGGGACAGGAAGCAGCAAAGAGAATGAAACAATGAGACACATCTCCATAACAAAGCCCACTGTTGCTACACTCAGTCATGGCATGTCTAGCTTCCACTTCACTCCTACAGTCTATTGCTCATACTTAAGATCTTGCATTCCAACGGCACATTCATCATCTTCTGTTTTCTGAGAACTACATTTTCCACCAACAATCAGCCGTACACTATAACTAACTCTCAATAACTAAAACAATATATGACATAAAATAAAGGCGAATTTTCAAAGGGAAACATTTAAATATTTGAGTCAGACATACCAGCATTTGATTTCATGATGATTTAAAAAAAGTTAAATATAAATTCTAAGTGAGTGTTAGATGACGGCAAGAGTAATCTAAACAATAAAGTAAGAGAAATGAGATACTATATTGCCAAAAGTTTTGGGACACCTGCCTTTACAACTTTCCCATTCTTAATCTGTAGGGTTTAATATGGAGTTGGCCCACCCTTTGCAGCTATAACAGCTTCAACTCTTCTGGAAAGGCTTTCCACAAGGTTTAGGAGTGTGTTTATGGGAATTTTTGACCATTCGTCTAGAAGCGCATTTTTGAGGCACCTGATATCAGGCACTGACGTTGGACGAGAAGGCCTGGCTTGCAGTCTCCGCTCTAATTCATCCCAAAGGTGTTCTATCGGGTTAAGGTCAGGCAGGTCAAGTTCCTCCACACCAAACTCACTCATCCATGACTATATGGACCTTACTTTGTGCACTGGTGCGCAGTCATGTTGGAACAGGAAGGGGCCAAGCCCAACCCCTGAAAAAAAAAAACCACACCATAATCCCCCCTCCATCAAACGTTACACTTGGTACAATGCAGTCAGGCAAGTACTGTTCTCCTGGCAACAGCCAAACCCAGACTCGTCCATCGGATTGCCAGACAGAGAAGTGTGATTCGTCACTCCAGAGAACACGTCTCCACTGCTCTAGAGTCCAGTGGCGGCGTGCTTTACACCACTGTATCCGACGCTTTGCAATGCACTTGGTGATGTAGGGATTGGATGCAGCTGCTCGACCATGGAAACCCATTCCATGAAGCTCTCTACTCACTATTCTTGAGCTAATCTGAAGGGCAAAAAAAAATTCTGTAGCTATTGACACTGCAGAAAGTTGGTGACTTCTGTACACTGTGCGCCTCAGCATGCGCTGACCCCACTCTGTGATTTTACATGGCCTACCACTTCATGTCTGAGTTGCTGTTGTTCCCAATTGCTTCCACTTTGTTATACCATTAACAGTTGACCGTAGAATATTTCGTAGTGATGAAATGCCTAGGTGCTTGATTTTATACACCTTTGGCCATGGAAGTGATTGGAACACCTGAATTCAATAATTATATGTTTATAGGGCCCTAATTTATATAATTAGGGCCCTATACAAATTTGTGTATTATATTAAATACCAATATAGTATGGTCCGATATATAATGCATACCTTATTAAGACCAAAGCGTCCAATGAGCTCTGTCTGTTACATCTTGAAAAAGACACATTCCAAAAACAATACACACATACAGAAGACAAAAGCTTGTCTAGCCCTCCAGTCGCATTCCAGATATTTTCCAAAGCCGTTTTATCTTTAACGCATTCATGCTGTGACTCGCTCTGCGGCCCTTTGTGAAGTTTGAAATCTGGGTCAAAGACATCCTGGAATGCTCCATCTTTTTCCCTGAGTGTCCAGAGGATGTGGATTCACAAAGGTACTGCCAAAATAAACTGCCTCCAGAATTAACAGCGTGTAGCTGACATAGCGCTTGTCATGCAGAAGTTCAGCTTGATTTATTGAATCATTCACAACTTAACAGAACAAAACCACACTGTGATTATTCGTGAATGTTTGATGCTCAAAATTGCTCAGTGGGTTTAAAAACAAGAGAAAACTGACAATGTGCTGCAACTGTCTTTCTGCACCACATATGGTGGTATGCATCGCTCATTTCCAGTAGCGTACCGTGGGGTTTCAGTCAGGGCCTTCACTAACGATCAACACACCCCACGCCGCTGCCATAACAACACCACACACACACACACCGATACATACAAAATACAAACATGCACTGTATGCACTACTGTTATGAACCCCGCTTTCAAAGTGCTCGTTGGGAAGGGGGCAAGCAACATAAAAGGACACGTGAGACAAAAAGGCAATTTAACTATTTATTGATACCACTACACTCGCGTGTCACCGTTCAGGCAACTGGTGAAATTAATCAAAATCAACTCACTGACACAAATACTCTTAAAGGAACACTCCACTATTTTTGAAAATAGGCTCCAAAACGAATCCATTCAGCCGATCTCCGGGTCTGGCGGTAGCACTTTTAGCATAGCTTAGCATAGATCATTGAATTTGATTAGACCGTTAGCATCTCGCTCAAAAATGACAGAAGAGTTTTGATATTCAGTGCCTGAAAATAGTCCCCAGCGCTCCCTGTGTAAGCCGGTTGTCACGTTGGTTATGTTGACGGAAGTTAGCAGTTTAGCAGTGACGGAAGTTATTTTCAGCCGCTGTGTAATATCATTGCGCCTGCTGCACTCATGGGACGGCTCAAAGCTCTTGATTATTACGTAGGAATGAGAGTATAGTTCCTAGCCATATCGGCCTAGAAAATCACAACTTCTCCTTTTCCGTCGGTCTTAGTACACGATGTAACTACAGAAGAGTCACGTTTTAAATAGGAAAAATATGGAAACTCTTGGGTCATTTTTGATGCTAACGGTCTAATCAGATTCAATGATCTATGCTAAGCTATGCTAAAAGTGGTACCGCCAGACCCGGAGATCGGCTGAATGGATTCGAAAATGGTCAAACTCAACTGTTTAACTCTAGGGGAGACGGAAAATGAGCCTTTTTTCAAAAATAGTGGCGTGTTCCTTTAAACAAAAGCACAGACTAACAAGAACATCAAAAGAAACACAGAAAAACACAGCTTGTGTAACATTACAGGCTTGACATCAGGATGCACACGAAGCTCACAAAGCTCGTCGTCCGCAGCGGCCATAGCTTATTTCACATAGATCGCTCACAACCCGCGAAAAGTTCAAACGGCTGATGACATCAGGGGGGGTAGCGCCGACACTTCGCTGGGCCTCTGGGGCGTTCTATCACAACACATCAAAATTTGATTGGCTGATGACCCACGTCAGTCAAAGTTATGATCCAATGGAAAATGGCAGCTTTAACTGAAGGCTAGCTATTCTACTAGTGCTGGTCCACGGAGCTGTGATGCGTTTAGATGAAGATACAGCTCAGCCTCACAAAAAATAACCACATTCTTTCTGGAAATATAATTGTAACGTACTGAAATAGACAGTAATTGAATTTAGACACGTTCAGACACACATTCACTTAATTATGAAAATTATTTTTGATTTTGACAGGGCCAGCAGAGAAGGCCCTGATGGCTCTGACAGCCCACCACTGCTCATTTCTCACTGTTTGACCTCCAGCTCAGAGAGTGAATCAGGGTCATCCCCATGCACACGCATGTACACACATATACACACAGCTTATGCTGACACAGAAATAGACTTAAGTGATGCTTAAAGGGGTCTTTTGACATATAAGAGGTCTTTGAACCTTTAAAATATCCTGTAAGATTCATAGCTTAAAACATTCTCCTCATTACGAACAAAGCATTTATTTAACCAAAGCTCCAAAAAACAGCTCATTGTGACATTGGGTGACCTATGATATCACATGCACAAAAACATTTGCATATGACTGCCTCCAGAGCTAGACATCGGCAAATCGTTATACAACACTGCCCCATAGGCCCCGTCCACAGGAGTTAAGTCACTAAACAGCTAACATTTGCCTACACTGGATGTGAGTGTTGCATCGCGTTAAAAGCAAATATAACCCATGACTGACGCGGTTTACATTAGATAGAGTAGATGCGAGTTTCTTTTTCTGACATACTCCACGCACTTGAGTCTGTCGACAACAAGACAAATGGAAGAGTGAAATAACGCTTGCTTTGACGCGACTAGTTTAAACAGCTAATTTGCATCTCTGTACAGACTTCAGAAGGATCCCAGTAGGGGTTAAACTGATCGCTGTTGATCCGTGATCCGTACGGACCAAATTTAACTGCAATAGAGTGAAAGGTTATCATTTGCACATGTTTTGCCTTGCTAGTTTACACACTCAATAGATTTTAAACCATTTCAGCACTAGAAGAAGCAAAGGAGAATTGTATTCGGTAGTCACATGCAGTTATCTGTGTGCACACTAGACGCAGATGCAGAGAAAGGGCACATTTCAGAGAGCGCTCAAACTCTGAATTGATTCCTCCATCCCCATGCACTTGGATGGACACAAACACAAATATGTCAAGATACCCGTCTCAGCAAGCATTCTCATAAACACAGTCGGTTATGTCTTTAGTGAAAGAGTTGAGAAATAAATCGGATGTGTATCATTATATTGGATCTGTGAATTAGGTCTTAAAGTGACAGCAGCCAATAAATACCTGTCTGTCATTAATGTTAATCAAACAATAAAACACAGCTTTAACAAAGATGAATCTATATTAAATTTATTCAGTGAACAGTGTTATTTTACATAATTACATTTCTGTAACTGAAATGAACACTACATTCATTTGTAACTTTAGCCCTATTCGGACGGGATTAGTTTTACATGGGGAGGAAGGGGTAAAGTCATTTTACCTCAGGACGTCTGTAATATTAATGGCCAATTCGCACGGGATAAGACATCTCAGTAAAACTAGCAGAAGTGGGAGGGGTAACTCGCTTTCCGCACCACAGTAACCTCCTTGTCGTCATGTGCGTATGACGTTGCTTCCTGTTATCACGTGAGCAAAACACACAACATGGCGCTAGCAAGAAAAACGCGAAACTGGAGCAGGGAGGAAACGCTGTGTTTAATCTCGGTTTGGGGAGAACGTCGGTTTAAGAGGCAGTTTGAGACCATGGTGCATAAATCACACTATTTGGGAACAGATTTATCGAGAAGTGTTGTGACTCTAATAAGTGCTTTCTGGAGTGAAAATACTGGAGGTTTGCTACAGAGTTGTCCCACCACCTACAACGCAACCGAGTGCTTCTTCAAGCGCCTCCCTCCATACTTGCAAAACGCGCCAAAAACTACTTTTAAACAGGAAATGACGGAATTTTACCATACATTTTTACAGCGGGTCTAGTCGAACGGGATTAGTATTACCCAAGGTAATTTTTTCCGGACCTTTTACAGAAGGTAAAAGTCTCCGTAATCTTTACTGACATTAGCCCTATTCGGACGGGATTAGTTTAACATGGGGAGGTGGGGGTAAAGTAATTATTACCAGAGGTTCTCTGTGATTTTAGTCCCGTCCGAATGTGCCATCTCGGTAATCATTACGGACAATGTCAGTAAAGATTACGGAGACTTTTACCTTCTGTAAAAAGGTCCGGAAAAATGACCTTGGGTAAAACTAATCCCGTTCGAATAGACCCGGTGTAAAAATGTACGGTAAAATTCCATCATTTCCTGTTTAAAAGTAGTTTTGGCGCGTTTTGCAAGCATGGAAGCGCTTGAAGAAGCACTCGGTTTCGTTGTAGGTGGTGGGACCAGTCCCGCCGCTGGCCGCTTTAATGCCCTAAGCGCGATCACTTTACGATGCCCGCAGTGGCGGCGTTCGCGAATTTTGCAGAGCCGCGGGAGGGTAGAGAGAGCATTTTCTTGTGGTGCTCCCCGGAGCACTTGGTGCCCTACGCGCAGCGCGTGGTGGTAGCGGCGTCACTGGGTGGGACAACTCTGTGGCAAACCTCCAGTATTTTCCGCATACAATTTAAAGCATCAATAAGATCGAAAGCACTTTTTAGAGGCACAACACTTCTTTTAGCTTTAGGTAAGCGTCTATTACCAATACAATCCAAACAGAATCGTTAGACTGGACCTAAATGTTTATGTTTATGTTTATATATATATATATATATATATATATATATATATATATATATATATATATATATATATATATATATATATATATATATATATATATATATATATATATATACATATATATACACACATATATATTGTGTGTTTGCTCACGTGAAAACAGGAAGCAACGCACATGACGACAAGGAGGTTACGTTGGTGCGTAAAGCGAGTTACCCCTCCCAATTCTGCTAGTTTTACTGAGATGTCTTATCCCGTGCGAATTGGCCATTAATATTACAGACGTCCTGAGGTAAAATTACTTTACCCCCACCTCCCCATGTTAAACTAATCCCGTCCGAATAGGGCTATTGTTTGTAATGATTCCCGAGATGGCACATTCGGACAGGACTAAAATCACAGAACCTCTGGTAAAAATTACTTTACCCCCACCTACCCATGTAAAACTAATCCCGTCTGAATAGGGCTTTTGTTAATTGTATTTATCTATGCTCGTAATTGGTGCATTTGTTCTGTTTACGGTCTGTTCACTTGCCTTTAATAATGTTTTACCTTTATTAGTTAGGCTAGTAGTTTTTGCTGTGGTATCAGAGTACTGGAAATGGCAAAGTCAACCCTTGACCGTAGAATTTTTTTCTTTCTTTTGTGATCCGTTGAACCACCAGATCCCAGTGTCAGAAACAAGTGGATAGTTTATTCAAATGGCTTCCCGAAATGCATCAGATGATTATATGTTTGTTTGGAGCATTTTGTGTCGTAAACGAGGTACAGTGTAAATGGAGAGTTTGCAAAGAAACTTTTGTTGAAAGATGAAGCGGCCAGCTGTATTGGATCTGACAGCAGCTACATCATAATGCTTTGTCTGTAAATTACGAATTTATATGGAATGTTTACAAAACACTTACTCGCGTGCAATAGCGAGTGACCCTTGATACTGTTTCCTATACAATGACGTTAGCCAATGGCTGTTTACTGACGTGCCGAAGCCGCCCATGGAAAATAATAGTTTTTCCTGGACATATATACATTTTTTTATTTTAACATTATGAGTGAACGTCATGGAACATATTAAGCTCATTATTTTTTGCTGAATACTCTGGGATGAATCGGGTCCGCTGATGATAGCAATGGTTTTGAATATATTGATATATGCATGGTTATAATGCTCTTCATTTGATAAATAACTGCTGCCATTACCATAAAAAATGCATATAAACATCTCTTTTTCAAAAAAAATTAAATGCTAATCTCTAGATGACATTTACATTTAGTCATTTAGCAGACGCTTTTATCCAAAGCGACTTACAAATGAGGGCAATAGAAGCAACTAGAGCAGTCAAGGGCAACAATATGCAAGTGCTGTAACAAGTCTCAGTTAATTTAGCACAGAACAGAATTTTTTTTTTTGAGCCCATTTTATACAGAAAGGATGTGTATTTTGTCTAAAAAGAATGATAATAACTTGGTACCGAGTCAGTGAAAGTGAATATTCATTTCCCCTCCACATCCAACCTTCTAGAAGTCTATACTACAGTAATAGAATACAACAATACACATTGATGTATACACACGCGTCACACGTGCATGCATTCATCGGCACGTGGCCAGAGCTTAACAGCCGTATGGATTCAGATGTCTCAGTCAGTGCCGTGTGTCCTGATGAGATTTCCATGCAGCTGTCTGCTCTGCTGAAAAAGCCAAACGGCTGAGGTTAGAAGTGAGTCCCTTTTAAACACATGCTCAATGCTTTAAGAAATCAGTCACTGAAGAGCCCTGAAATCAAAGGTCTGCTCATGACCATGAAGAATCAAATAAACCTCTATTCTTCATTTCTCTAAGAAAAAGTCAACAGTTGAAACGGCAGACCTAACCAATTAAGACACAATCATTAACTATAGGGTGACCACTTTGGCTATACATTTCTGACTTGCGCTGAAAAACAAACAAGTTAAAGGGATAGTTCAACCTTCATGTCATTTCAAACACAAAGGCTACATTCAGACTCCAGGCAAAAGTGGCCCTAAATATCAGTATCAGAATTCATGGGACTTTTACCTCACTCTAGATCGACATTTGTCACAATTCTGTGACGCATACTCTGTGAGACTGAAGTATAACCGCTATTACTGACATGGGAGACGCATCAAAATGACTCAAAATCAGCACCATCAGACTTCATTCATTGCAGACAACAGGGGAACTGACCATGACAAATCGATATCGCTCGGAGTAACTACCAAAATCTGATTAACCACACAACTGGTTATTCACAGATCCGAGTGGGTACTAAGGAATTTGTAAACTTTTCTTGAGCACAGTTCATCTATTCTCGTCTTCAAACACAAATCTGATTCTGGTGTCTTTTTAATCTCATTTCAGATGTTTCTAATTCCTCTCTTATCATCCGTTTGCTATTTGTGAACCCCACACAGAGATGTCCATCTAAAAGGTAACACAATGTCAAACAATATTGTAATCAAACATCAGGGCTTCATTTGTGCAGATATCAATCCAGCCGGACGAAGATGATTAAACAGAACTAGATTGTGCCCAGTTTATGCAACAACACTCTGTCTAGATTGCTAGTTGTGTTCTAGTCTTGACAGCTTGTAGTCTCAGTGCCTATTTAGAAAAGATGAGACCATCTGAGCGGCATGTGACCACAGTTAAAATGAACACAGTTTGTTTTATGTGCCATAAAATAAGTTTAAATTAGAAGTACTAAAATGACTAAAACTGAAATAGAAATATTTTAAAATGAATTTGTTAAAGTCCTCATGAAATCGATCTTATTTACTTTGTTAGCACACATTACAGGTTTTAGGATGAAGAATTAATCCGTGCAAGTTAATCCACAGAAAAAAAAATGTGTTTTCCGTGGTAATCTAAAAAGTAACTTCCGGGCTGGAATGGCGTTCCCTTTCCGATGACGGCAGTTTGACGGCTTGGGTTTGAATATCCTTAACCACTCGAACCATTAGTTTGCAATGAGTGATGGAGAGGAGGAGCTCTGAAGTAAAACCCTGCCCTCTATTCAATATTCTGTTTCACTTGGAAATACTTCAGGGCACTGAAATAAAATCAGATGCAACTTCAGGTTCACTTAGCCTGACAAGCCAGACCCACATCAAGATGTTGGGTCCGGAAACTCACCATTGACAGGGCTCAATCCGAGGGGCGGGATAAGCGGTTGTCTTTCAAATTCCCTCTGCACGCAATTGGATAGCACCATGAGCGCCACAACCAACCAGAGCAAAGAGGAAGGTGAAGCCGAGCTAACGTTAGTTGATAGACTTTCGCCGTATCCGGTCGGCAAAACTTCGAACATATCTTCTTATCATCTTTGTTCTTTTCTCAAAGAAAAGCTTAACTCCAAGTCTTCCAGAGTCGCGGCCAAAGCCGATTCAAAAGACCACTGTTCGTCAGCTTCTTTGTTTACGAGTAACACGCAGAACCTCCGAAACTCTGCTGTGACGTGCCGTCATTATGTTAAACCCGCCCACCGACTCTACACACGCTGTGATTGGCCTGACCAGAGTTTGGTTTTTCCAGCTCTCAGCTCTACCGAGAGTTGCTAGACTACACTCGCGGCAAAATAAATTGTGTCTCTAGATTTTCTAGGCTGAGGTTCACTGGGACTTTAATGTAAAACAAAAAGTAAAAATGACAAAGCACAAAGCAAAACTACTGAAAATAAACATATAAAAATACAAGCTAATTCCAATGAATAAATACTATAATAGTATATAAATAATACTAAAAGAACACTGGTGCTGTTAAGGATGGGTGCCATTAAGGATCCCATAGACTACCGTATACCACAATACCACCCTGGCAAAAACACACTTCACAGACAACTAAAAAATAAAGTGGAATATATAGTTTTATACAACACATAGTTGTCCATAATGTGAATCTGGGATTGTGTATCTGGGATTCAAACAGGATCCAGAAAAGAACCTGCTACACTAGAGATTTACTTATAACTCTCAGTTAGACTGAGTGGATTTGAATTAAACACCGCAAGAGCAAACACCAAATTATATCTGTTGCACAGAGCAAAGAGGCCTGTTTAAAGGTCAAGCAGTCTGCCGCAGTGTCTTAATGACACTTTTCAAAGCAGTGACAGT
Source organism: Gobio gobio (assembly GCF_949357685.1). Taxonomy (NCBI): domain Eukaryota; kingdom Metazoa; phylum Chordata; class Actinopteri; order Cypriniformes; family Gobionidae; genus Gobio; species Gobio gobio. The sequence goes on along the minus strand of NC_137107.1, from coordinate 30,899,002 downwards.
AGAAGTTATATGAGAAGTACCTAGTATTCAAGACAGCTGAAGAACATTATTATCAAATGAGTAAAAATTGAGAGAAAGAGAAAAAAAAAATCACTTCAACCTAGCTAGCATTGCCATCTATCTGTATGTAGTACTTAAAACAGCAAAAGGGCTGAGGTAAGCTTGACCGGTCATCTGACCGGCTTGAGACAGATGTTCACATCTGGTCTGTAATGAGATCACTGCCGACATGCATCAAGGCCATCCACCAAGCCACCATCAGTATGTACTAGCTTAGGCTGACACGTTATGCCAATTATGCTCAGTTGAATTTGTATTGATTTTAGAGATGTAGGAAGCCCACAGAGAAAGAGAACCAGATATCTCTATATTCAACAGCAGCAGCAGGGAGGAGAACTGAAATGAACAAATCACAGCAAAAAACATTCATTTTGTCTTTTGTCATTTATTATTTTTTGTTATCTTTAACATTACTTTAAAATGTAAAGATTTGTTACTTTAATCTTCTATTTTTTTTTTTTTTTTTTTTAAATAAATCTTCAGTTTTTATTTATTTACTGCCTGAATTACACCATAGTATCGGTTTTGGTCAATAATATTTTTTTACACTACCTTTCAAGAGTTTGCTTATTTAATATATTTTAAAATGTAATTATTCCTGTGATGGCAAAGCTGAATTTTTAGCAGCCATTAATCCAGTCATATGATCCTTCAGAAATCAATGTTGAAAACATTTTTGTGGAAACCATGATACTTTTTTTCATGAATCTTTGATTTAAAAAAAAGGAAAATTCAAAGCTAAAGCATTTATTTGAAATATAAAACTTGTAAAAAATGTCTTAATGTTTTAATAAATTTAATACATCTTTGCTGAACAAATGTATTAATTTATTACAAAATAAATAAAATATCTGACTTACTACCCAAACTTTTGAACAGTGTTTTGTTTCATTTATTTATATTCTGAACTTACACTAAAATATCCGAGTTGCTTTTTTTAAAATAAATAATGCAAATTACTTTTATATGCATTTAATTTATTTACTGAAAAATTAATTTGAACATCTCCCCCTTTCCAACATCTGACTCCATTAAAATCACTCAGAATAGAAAAAAAAAAAAAGCAACACCATTCTGGAAGACAGAGTCTCAGCCAAATAAAAGTACAGTGGGGAGAACAAGTATTTTATACACTGCCGATTTTGCAGGTTTGCCCACTTTTTTGTAATTTTTATGATACATACTCTTCAGCTGTGAGTGACGGAATCTAAAACAAAAATCCAGAAAATCACATTGTATGATTTTTAAGTAATTCATTTGCATTTTATTGCATGACATAAGTATTTGATACATCAGAAAAGCAGAACTTAATATTTAGTACAGAAACCTTTGTTTGCAATTACAGAGATCATACGTTTCCTGTAGTTCTTGACCAGGTTTGCACACACTGCAGCAGGGATTTTGGCCCACTCCTCCACAGACCTTCTCCAGATCTTTCAGATTTCGGGGCTGTCGCTGGGCAATACAGACTTTCAGCTCCCTCCAAAGATTTTCTATTGGATTCAGGTCTGGAGACTGGCTAGGCCACTCCAGGACCTTGAGATGCTTCTTACGGAGCCACTCCTTAGTTGCCCTGGCTGTGTTTTTCGGGTCGTTGTCATGCTGGAAGACCCAGCCACGGCCCATCTTCAATGCTCTTACTGAGGGAAGGAGGTTGTTGGCCAAGATCTCGCGTTACATGGCCCCATCCATCCTCCCCTCAATACGGTGCAGTCATCCTGTCCCCTTTGCAGAAAAGCATCCCCAAAGAATGATGTTTCCACCTCCATGCTTCACGGTTGGGATGGTGTTCTTGGGGTTGTACTCATCCTTCTTCTTCCTCCAAACACGGCGAGTGAAGTTTAGACCAAAAAGCTCTATTTTTGTCTCATCAGACCACATGACCTTATCCCATTCCTCCTCTGGATCATCCAGATGGTCATTGGCAAACTTCAGACGGGTCTGGACATGTGCTGGCTTGAGTAGGGGGACTTTGCGTGCACTGCAGGATTTTAATCCATGACAGCGTAGTGTGTTACTAATGGTTTTCTTTGAGACTGGTCCCAGCTCTCTTCAGGTCATTGACCAGGTCCTGCCGTGTAGTTCTGGGCTGATCCCTCACCTTCCTAATGATCATTGATGCCATACGAGGTGAGATCTTGCATGGTGCCCCAGACCGAGGGAGATTGACCGTCATCTTGATAATAATTGCGCCAACAGTTGTTGCCTTCTCACCAAGCTGCTTGCCTATTGTCTTGTAGCCCATCCCAGCCTTGTGCAGGTCTACAATTTTATCCCTGATGTCCTTACACAGCTCTCTGGTCTCGGCCATTGTGGAGAGGTTGGGGTCTGTTTGATTGAGTGTGTGGACAGGTGTCTTTTGTACAGGTAACGAGTTCAAACAGGTGTAGTTAATACAGGTAATGAATGGAGAACAGGAGGGCTTCTTAAAGGTCCCATGGCATGGCATTTTTCTATTATTTTATAATGTTTCCTGAGCTGTACTTATATTGTTAGTATGACTTTTACATCATAAAATGTCATAATTTAGAAATAAAAGGCATTTTTTCTATACTGCTGTTTGCCCTGTGGCTGAATGCCCTGCTTCAAGAGGCGTGTCTGCTGTGAGACTTCAGTAAAAACACCCACTGTTGTGATTGGCTGACATCTTTGCATTTTATATGAGCGGAGGGGGCGTGGTTTATCGAGGCACGAGCAGGCACGAGTCTGCCAGGGAGACGGATGGACCTGAGTTCACTTCACATCAGTTCTCAGCATGTCTGAACTGTTTTAGTTACAGCATATACTTCAGGTTATTAGTCTATTTCTAGTCGGAGGGACTGTCACTCATGTCAGAAAGTTAGTAACTTTAGTAAATTATGGATCAGCGCTGACTGGTGACGCGAACCGTTTAGAACGATTCAGTCCGATTTGGTGAACTGATTCGGTTCACTAAAAAGAACTGGTTCAAAAGAAAGATCGTTCGCGAACCGGACATCACTAATGTATCAGAGACTGAGCTCAGCGATTGCTAACAAAGTTATTTATAGTAACTACTGAGTTATGAGAGCGCTGTCAGTCAGCGCGAGTTTATTGTGTTTGTATCTGAGAGTTCTGAATAAACAGTCACACCGAGTCCGTCTCTTCATCATTATTCTACCAACTTTGTAACACATGCAAAGTACCATTACAGCTGTCGAGATGAACGAGTTAAAAGTAAGTGTTGATAATAGCATTATTTTTAAAATAAAATAAAAGCGTCAGTGACGCGCGTTGAGTACACAGCGCAAACAAAGACACAACAGCAGTAATCCGATGTAATCCAGTTTATTGTGGGGCTAGGCTGGCTAGCCCGGATATGCTCAAGCTTACCCCCCTTCTGCTTAATCTCACGCCGCGTTTGGTGCCTCCGCTGTGGGCCAGATGCAGTACTGTGGGTCGGGGATGTTGAAGGCCGAGCTTCGGCGTGTGTGAGGTTTATCTCTGCTGATGTTGAGCAGAAACTCATGACTGTATGCACATTTTAGAACCGATAGACGCGACGAGGACGTACAAAAACACTGACTCACAAGATATAAAACACGAAAACACCGTTCTGTCTGGAGAGAGAGAAGCCGCATTGTGTGCACGAATAATAAATAATTAGCTACACATCAGAAATCACTGATCACAGATCAGAAGGAACTGAAAAAAGACTTCTGTTTTCATTTGTACATCCAAACACTGAGAAACTGCCAGCGTTCACTCGTTCACAAGCAATGATGCAATGATCTCTCGACGAGCGTTTGCATGGGCGTGCCAGATTCTCTGGGCGGAGGAAAGGGAGGAAACCGTGCCTGCTTGGACGTCAAACCAGGAGACTTCAGGATTGGCTAGTCTGGCCTGTCATTTTCTCAAAGGCAGAGAAAGACAGCCACAACTCGGTTTTACACCGATCAACATTTCTATCCACTTGGGGACAATATTCAGGCTAGGGGAACTCATATTAATGTTGAAAAACCTCATAAAATGAAAATTTCATGCCATGGGACCTTTAAAGGAAAACTAACAGGTCTGTGAGAGCCGGAATTCTTACTGGTTGGTAGGTGATCAAATACTTATGTCATGCAATAAAATGCAAATTTATTATTTAAAAATCATACAATGTGATTTTCTGGATTTTTGTTTTAGATTTCGTCTCACAGTTGAAGCGTACCTATGATAAAAATGACTTCTACATGCTTTGTAAGTGGGCAAACCTGCAAAATCGGCAGTGTATATATTATTTATTCAGTTATTTATTATATGCCGATGCAGATAGATCTACGACAGGCTATCGGCCGATAAAATCGACAGACCGATAAATCGGTTGGGGTCTAGTATGTTCATAAATTTAACCCAGTACTCAGTAATGCAGAATGATTAAACATTTATAAACACAGCATAAATTATTCCACCCAAGCAGACGTAAACATTCACTCAGTATCTATGAAATTCTCAAGTCGCACAAGACTTTTCTTGGCCACAGAGCAGCCTCAAACACTGGTTTCCAGGAATAGCAGCATTTCTCCCTTTGGAGGAAGTGTAAACTGCCTTTACTGCCAAAGGTCACGACTGTAGCACTTCATCCGTATGGACAGATCTGTCCACTTACAACACGCTGCAGCTGGCAGTACAGCAGTTATGCAATCAACAAATGAAGCGTGCTACATTAATGCCACGTGAGAAACTAATCAATGTTCTCCAGCTACACACAATTACACAAATCAATAAGACTGGAGTCACAATAACTGCTGTTTTTTGACTAGTACACACTTATATGGTGAAGTATGCAGGTTGCAGTGCTATTTCAGCAGAGGGAGAGCAGAATCTGATGAGGCCTACAGGCAGAGATACGATCAGGGCTAAAATAAGCTGAGGCTAAAAGAAACATGTAAACATATGACTAGCAAAGAGCAGATACAACACAGAAACAGAGATGGAAACTAGGGATGCACCGAAATGAAAATTCCTGGCCGAAACCGAAAACCGAAAAAGAGGAAACCAAGGCCGAAAGCCGAAAACCGAAACACCGAAAGAAATTATGCCAATTATTAGTACTATTGCATTTATGGCTATGACTGTGTACTAACTTTACTAAAATCAAGGCATTGCAATTGCATAAATTAATATTAAAGTTTCAAAGAATAAATAAATTACAAATTATGCCAATATTTATTTAGCACATTGCAACAATGCACAGTATAAAATAAAATTCAAACTAAAATGTTTAACTTGACCCCATTCATTTGTACATTAAATAATAATGTACAGGCCTACAGAAAGGTTATAAAATTAAATGTTCTCTCATAAAAACAAAGTGCATTTAGGTCTAGTGCATTTAAAAATTTTCTCTGTAGGACTACAAGAAAGTGCATTCAGAACAAGTGCAACTGCTTAAAGATACAACTATTTTCTCTGTAGGCCTTCAACATAATAGTGTATCAAAACAAAGACTGCCATAGCCCATATGTTAACTGTAGAATAGGGGTGTAGCGGTGCACAACAGTTTTACAAAATGGCTTTTTATTTATTTTTATTGGTTTACTGAAAAAAAAGTATCTGTCCTTAAATGAATTAAATTATAACTAAAAGTTTATTGAATATATTGCTCTAAACTATATAGGGAGCCCTTACTTGCACATTAATATTAAAGGTTAACAACAGAGCCAAAACTATTAGCATAAATTCAGTTGCTATGTATTTTTAGGTCTAATAATCAACACTCAAGTAACATAGTACACAAACATGTAAACTTCACATAAGGCAGTTTTTGCAATAACTTCTAAATCTAATTATAAAATAGTTTTTTATCCAATTCGTTGTTGAAATATAATCATTTATACACAGTGTCTGTCATTTTATTTAAACATACATGAAATAATCAATATATCATTAACAGGTTAAGTAGAATATAACGAATATAACGGCTAATATAGGTCATATATTTAGTGAAAGAGTTGATTTCTCTAGTGAACTAACAGCTGTGGACACTGAGGTGCCTGAGGTAAATGTGATGCTACATGACTGTTTAGTTTACAGCAGTTATATTGAGGTCTTTCCGCCGTTGAGACACTGATTGAGCGATTACACCACATATGATACGTAACAGTAAGTTGTAATGTATCCTCAACACACCTTAGATGTTCATTCATGTTTATTCTTAAGGAAGAGATGATCGATCGCGCTCACAGATGATCGCGTTCACGCGCGCGCGCCGCCGCCAGATTGAAGTGTGTTCCGCGCTTAAAACATGCCCACTGTTAAAGATTGCGTTCGGTTTCACAGTGAAGTCTGGTCCTCTTCTCATCGAGAACATGAGCTCTCGCTGTCAGTGCTTGTGCATAGAGCAGATGTAGGTCTTTCTCAGATATACTGAAATACGTCCACACCGCGGATATGTTGCTTCAGACAAGCACGTGCAGGTGGCGGTTTCTGTTTGCGTCATCACAACATTTCGGCCGTGTTGTTTCGGTGATAAAAGTCTTTCGGCCGAAAACCGAAAATGTACTTTTGGGCCATTTTCGGCCGAAAATTTTCGGTGGCCGAATATTCGGTGCATCCCTAATGGAAACCGGACCAGGTGATAGCTGCGATCTAATCCTGCTTGCACAGTATGAACCCTGATAGCACCTTTGAACATCCTGTCAAAGCTTTCGGCATTGCCACAATACTATGCTAAGCATATATGACCATGAAAATAAGTTCAGAAAAACTATGGAGATCTGGAATGGAAGGTTCTGCACTACTGCTTTATTTCTAAACATGATCTTTCATCATTCAACCAAAGAGGCTCAATCATCTTGCTCTTATAGAAAAATATAAAGGTGGTGAAATGATACATTGATAGGAGATTAAACTATGGGACTTTGGTATATATCACTATATGACTAACATTCATACCATAGTATTTTCATGGTATTTCAAAGAAAATCACGGAATTAGCAAGCTATATGTTTAAAATAACCATGATATTACTATAGTATGTGTTCAAAAAATATTAAAATTAAAGTCAATACTGATAAGCCAATAATTATCTTTTACATTATGGCTGATTAATGGCAAATTTTAAAAGGTTACACTTTTTTTTTATGTAAAAAAAAATAACAGTATAGTATAAAAAAAAACAGTACAGTTGATATTCATTATGAGATTTACTAAATATTACATTTGCCATGTTTTTACATTTTTAGTGTTTTACAGATTAACTTCTGGTGAGTGTTAGATAATGATCAATGTGAATGTAGAAATGGGGGGGAATAAGACTGCACAATTAAATACTGATGATTTTCTTTTTTTTTTTTTACATAAAGGCCTGTACACACTGGGAAGAATATCGCGGGCGCTTATCGCCAGCGTTTTTCGTGACGTTTTGTCGGCGCATCTTGAGTGTTCACACCCAAGCGATTTTCACTAGCCATGAGCCGAGTGAACGTGCACATTTAGTAGATGATGGCAATCCCGCTACACAAGGTGGTGCTGCGGCACTTTACGCTTCTGACACTCGCTTGTCACACAGAAGAAGAAGAGAGACAGTATTTACGTGCTTGCCAAAACCACATATATTTTATGTCTATGGCCAAAACCATTCACACACTTTTTGCTAACTGGCAGGCAGCATTAGCAGCTCATCTTTTTCTTTGTCTACTTACTACTTCTTTGTCGTATCAATGTGTGCTCGGCAAGACCGTTTTGTGCTTGAGCGCCACCAAGTCGTGTTTTACTGTCACTTCAGCAGCTCCAGGCACGTGAACAAAAGCACTGATCTCATTGGTCGGTCAGTTTTTAACGCGCCGCGTCAAAATAAAAAAAAAAACCCAAGGTGTTTTTTTTTAAATTACGCTTTTACGCCTGGCGTTGTACGCGTCGGTGTGCACACTCACATTGGCGCCCTTTGTTTAGTCACGAGGCGTTAAACGTCGGCGATAAACGCGCGCTAAAATCGTCCCGATACGGTACGAATATATTCTCCAATTTATATTCTCATCTCTAATGTTAATGATACTTTCTTGTCTGGCTTGGTTTATTAGACAATAACATTTATGCACTGTAAAACCTAACAGTGAAATTCACTGAATGAAATTAAAATGAAGTAAAATGAACTTAAATATTTGTGATGTGAACTCAAAAACTTGTTATATTAAGCAGAACTCAATCTTAATAAGTTACTAGAAATAATATGCTATTTTTAACTCTAATGGTTTAAGTTACAGATATTCACTTAATATAGTAGCTTACATAATATGACTAATTAAATAAATAAAAGCTAATCAAATAAATACATAAAACAATAATAGCCTACATACATTCATCTATTTCATATTCAGTGATGCCAGTAATGCGTTACTTAGTAACTTCGAGTACTTCCAGTAACGAGTAATCTAATGTGTTACTATTTCCAAACCAGTAATCAGATTAAAGTAATTTATCCAAGTCACTGTGCGTTACTATTTTTGTCATTTTCCTTAGTAAAAATATATATTTTTGCTTTCTTCTTGTGTCTTTTTTTTTTCAGGAAATATATTTTTATTTCAACTTAAAATGTCAGGAGATACATTGTTGACGTTACTGTTAAAAATGCACTTCCAATAAAGTGAGTGTTGGCAAAAACGGTTGTCATTTTTATGTTGAGGCGGCATGGGTGTTGTCGGCAGCTGCTGAATGTAACTAATAAAGTAACTTGTAGTCTAACTTAGTTACTTTTAAAATCAAGTAATCTGTAAAGTAACTAAGTTACTTTTTAAAGGAGTAATCAGCAATCAGATTACTTTTTCAAAGTAACTGTGGCAACACTGTTCATATTAAGCCTACGCAGCTACATAAAGCCCATTTAAAGTAATTACATTTACTCATGTCAAAGTATTATCCTAGTGTATTTCCTGAGGTACAATCATTAACAATTCAATAATTCAAGAAGGAGACTTAGAATCTACATAAAATCCAGCCCTCCTTAAATATATCAAGCAAAAGCACCAATATTCTTCATATTTCCTAAAACTCTGGGCACTGAAACGCTTCAGCATAGAATTTAATTCCCGTCTCAACCCTGATGTCTGACGTGGATGAATCTGCTGATGTGACTCATGTGATGACAACATTAAAATAGACGGCACATGCATTACAAACCCTTCTACCCATCCAGCCTTGAACAGGTCACATGGATAATTCTGCAGGCTAACAATGTAGACCTCGAGGGAACATAGTGACATAACAGGATTGACAGCATCAGATTATTTCCGGTGCTCGGGAATACAAGGTTTCAGGCTGAAACAAACATGAAATCATACAGATGGGGTAATAGTTTACAGATGGGGTAATAGTTTATGAGCAAGAATGGCTGCCTGGAATTGTCGTAACCCTTTTTTTTTTTAAACAAAATTACAGAATAGACATGAAAAAAACATTTAGATCATTAGCACAGACATGTAATGCAAGACATATCACTTTCACTCTCACGTGAGAAAGACATTTGAGCCAATTACTCCAGAACAATCCCAAGGTTTCTTGTTCCGCTTTTAGAACTAATAGCCATCTTTCCCGCCTGTGAGCTGTGTCCTAAATACAAGGAATACATAGAACAATGAAACGTTGTATAATGATGATTCAAACATGCTTAAAATGCAATGTTTTACACACAGTCCTCCACACATGCTCTAAACTTCCGGGGATCATTGGCCATAGATCACAATGGCGAGAGATAAAACGGTCTTTGTGATACAGCCAAAGTCATCATGATCAAATGAGAGCAGATAATAATCAAGGAAACCCAAAGAAAGCGCCGCAGCTGACCATTACAAATCTCAAAATTAGCATAATTTCCCAGAATTCCGACGGCGGAATGTTTTCACAGCAGAGTTTCCGGAGGTCCAGGTCAAGAATAGAGGGAAGCAGGTTTTTACATATCGGAAATACTTGCAAACATACAAAACTCCTGTTGACCCCTGAGTGATCACACCCCACACACATTCAAACTGCAACATCTGGATCATAAAACATCCATCTCAAAAATGATGTCTTATCTTGAGTTTTTTATGACATACATTATTCCTTCTTGTTCTGAAGCCATAATGTTTTATTGTGATACAGGTTCTGACATGCTTATGGTGACACCAATGAGGTAAAACCCATCTCTAAATCATTCAGGAGCAGCTCTCAGCCTGAGGGTAGTTCCTTAAAAAGAAAATATGCCATATAAACTCACTGATGACTCTGCATCACAAAAGACGGTACGACAATTAGTTGTTACAGTTCAGCCAACTCTGCCTTGACTTAATTGCCAGTCCTTAAGGTTCCCTTTCACTCACGGGGTAATCCTGTCAAATCCATTAAGGAGATTACCGGAGGGCATCTCTGAGAGGAATCAAATTGACCCTACGTACCCAAGCCGACAGGGAAAGCGTTTGAGTAAACTACGTCAAATCAACAGAGAGCTAATGTAAAGGGAAAAAAACATGTGACCCTGGACCACAAAACCAGTCATAAGGGTAAAAAAAAATGTAATCGAGATTTATACATCATCTGAAAGCTTAATAAATAAGCTTACCATTGATGTATGGTTTGTTAGGATAGGACAATATTTGGGCGAAATAGATTTTTGAAAATCTGGAATCTGAGGTTGCAAAAAAAATCTAAATATTGAGACAATCGCCTTTAAAGTTGTCCAAATGAAGTCCTTAGCAATGCATATTACTAACAATAATACAAAAAATATATATAAATTACGGTAGGAAATGTACAAAATATCTTCATGGAACATGATCTTTACTTATTATCCTAATGATTTTTGGCATAAAAGAAAAATCGATCATTTTGACACAAACAATGTATTGTTGGCTATTGCCACAAATATACCCGTGCGACTTATGACTGGTTTTGTGGTCCAGGGTCACATATGGGTATCTTGAAAACATCTTGAAGTTTCATTACTGAGGCCAACAAATGAACAAAGGCCCTAAAAAGTTTGCTCTTATTTACAATAGAAACATTAAAAGTTAAGTCTAAAAAGTTCATCTTCAAAACACTAATAATTTAATTACGGTTACATTTAATCTTAAGCAAATCTTAGTTCTTATTACAATAAAGATTAAAGTTACAGCTAAAATGTTAAAGGTTAATCTTTAAAACACTAATAACTGAAAAACATAAGATTTATTTTTGTAATTTTGTTCTTAATTACAATAAAAAGATTATATCTAAAGTTATAAACGTTATATCTTAAAAATTAAGTAGGGAACACTTTACAATAAGGTCATATAAAAAGTTATATTTGAAAAGTTAAAGTTAAAACACTAATAATTGAAACGACAATGTTAAACAATCTTTAGCAAACCTTAAAAACAGATTTATCTCAAATGACGTTATTATTTACAATAAAAAGCTTAACGTGATATCTAAAGCTAGTAGGTAACACTTTACAATAATGTCCATTAGTTAACGTTAATTAATGCATTAACTAACATCAATGCCATACATTTGTTTTAACTTTCGTTAATACAAATACAACTGTTAATTGTTAGCTCACGTTAGTTCAGGTCCATTAAATAATATTAACAGATGCAACTTTTGATTTTAATAATGTATTAGTAAATGTTGAATGTTGAAAGTTAATATGGTTATATTCATCAGTTAAATGAAATACTAAGAATGCAATATCAAAATAAATAGTTAAAACGGTGAAAAAATAACTATCTATATAATAAATTATCATTGTATTAACCAGAATACAATGCTCTTCTTATTCCAACCACCAAATGAATCAAATCTGGGAGAGTGAAATATTCCACCTATAACTCAAACAATATTGAAAACCCTTTCATTTAAACTGCCCTGTGCAGAAATGCCATCATTACTCTGTCAACGGCCAAGAACAGTGGCTTCCAATAGATCTCAAAATGCCAACAGCTTGGGTCAGTTGACAAGGTGATAGGCAGTGCATGCTAAGAAAAGCTGCTAAAAAGACTTGTCACTCTGACCGCCGCCAGGATGGACACTTTCTGGCACCAGTGACACACTGCACCAACAACATATGGTCATATACGTACCTTAATGGCAATCGATACAGGCAAATTTTATGATTTAAGTACAGTGCGCTGACAGTGCAGGTGCTTCAGCCAGCTCTGATGTGACTGAATTTAGCTCAGGGTACAACGAGAGGGCTCTTATTTCTAACACCCAGTCCAAGAGCCAAAAGACTAAATATCAGTTGACTAAATGGGTCAGACAAGCTACTGTACCTACTGCCATCTCAATTTTGACCATCCGGGTTCATTGACAAACAGGTTATACCAGCAAACTCTGTCTGAAGATGCCAAATAGATGTAACAGGCCATGCAAGCCAACTGTCAAAAGTCATTTACTGCCATTCTTTGCGCTTAAAAGGATGTGGAGGACAAATCCACTTTAAGAACCTGCTTGTATTAAAAGGCAATTGGTTATCGGTTACACGTTTAAAAAAAGGTTGTTATATTAATCCTTGTATCCAAATGTGCAAACTCCTGCATCACTAAATACGGAGTCAAGATCTAAGGAGGAGAGAGAACAGGTGCATGTTCAAGTCAACAAGTTCACATCACCCGCAAAACACGTCCACCAGCTTTTCTTTCCAGACTGTTGTTTTGAAATGTTAAACAGAGTCACATAACATATGTACACCCAGACAAGCTCTCACACGCTAGGGGTAGAAATCCTTTTAAATTCCAGTTAAGGTCCTACAAACAGAATGCAGAATTGCATTGGATGAAAGGGTGTTAAAATTGTGATTTTCAACAAGAAAAGCAATGTTGGATGGAATGTAATGGATGGGATGGAAGGGATGGATGATGAAATAAAAGCTTTATAAAAAGTTAAACTATGCTATATATTGCTAAAAGGCATAAAAGACTCAATGGGACTTTATTATCTGAAAACACTGTTCTGCTGTGGGAGATTTATATAAATCTAAAAGCAAGTGGTTTAGGGGTCCCAGTACTCTAAGTAAAGGAGATCGTTCTGTGACCATCACACTGTGGTTAGTGTTTCAGAGAGCTTCAACACTAAATCAACATGCAAGTGGGCCAAAAATATCATGCCTAAATTTGGTAGGATCAAAAAACCTTGCTGCTAAACTTGTTCTGTTTTTACTTAGGTCAGGAAACCTGTATATGGTAAAACAAAGAAACAGATCTGCACCTACTACAAATACAGCTTGCAGTCAATATCTATTATCATTAATAAACCCAACTAATCCAGCCTTTGATAATAGTGGGTTTTTAAAAGCTAATGCACTCATTAAGCAAGCCTAACAGGTCTTTACTCTTTGCCATGGCACAGAGCCCTTACATCTTGTGTGCTGTTGTTAACAACTAATGTGAGTCAGGAATTGCCCCACCTGATCCTGTCTCATCATGTGACAGCAGGGAAAGCACTGAGACTTCAGGAAACTGAGCTGCCAATTCTAAGAGGACATCCTGTCCAGCTATTTAAACAAAATACAAATGTAACTCATTTGAACATTAAAACACAACTGTAAACTTAATGAGCCATGGCGTCTGGTTTATTCTACAAAATGTAAAACATGATCACCGTGCAGGACAAACACTAAGGAAAAGAATCACATTGGAGGATAAAGCAGCAATTTGCATCATTAAATCATAACTTTGGTCCTTTGGGAAAACACACAGTGTAATGCACAAATGACAAGCATTGTATGCAGGCACGTGCAGAGGGGGGGGCTTTGGGTGCTCGAGCCCCTGCCCTTTTTCAAAATGAATCAAAAGTGCCCCTTTCAGACAAATATCAATGATAATATATCGTGGTCAATAAAACTAAATAAATGTGATTATTATGACATGACAATGCATACAATAGTAACGAACGGCTCAAAAGTCAGAGAATTTCTGTTGAGGCGTTGTCATAACGCGTTGCTATGGGTCGCGTGCGTTTTGATTGACTGCTGATTTTCCACTGTTCGGAAACGGCTCTCGAGCCAAATATGGTCCTTTCAGAGAGTGTGTGGCCTCACGGGAAAAAAGTAAACCAATATTTTTTTTCATCCATAATCAGAGCTAATGTGTTGATTTAATTACAAAGCTATATATTAGCTATATATTTTAAAGTATTACACAGTTCACCAATGCCCGTTTGTCATGTATAGGCTATACACCAACCAATCGTGATCTGGCAAAGCAAGTTCAAATTCCATTGGGCGATGTGAAGCGGTAATTTTCTGTTCTTATTCATAAATCGGTTGAAAATTACATCAACAGACGAACTAACGTTTGTGGAACAATTTCCTGTGGTTTGGCTCATTTTATAAATTGCATCACTGACAAAATGGATTTTAACAGACAACAAACAAATCCCTGCACAAAACCACAGCAGCAAAAGTCGCATTAATGGTAAGTAGTTATGTATCCTATATTGATACACCGTTTACTATTTCATGAAACTATCAAAGTTAACAAAACCCAAGTGCCACCGGCTCCTACAGGCCTATTATATGACGTGTAGGCTGGCGAAATGGTTACGTGAAAGGACTATTATACACTATTTTTGAATATTATGCAGCATTATCAAATAAGTCTCTTATGTTCATCAAGCCTGCATTTATTTGATAAAAAACAGCAATATTGCGAAATATATTAAAATAACGCTTTTCTATTTTAAAATAATTTAAAATATAATTTATTCCTGTGATCACAGCTGTATTTTCAGCATCATTACTCCACTCTTCAGTGTCACATGATCATTCAGAAATCATTCTAATATGAGGATTTAATGTCAATGAATGAAACTGTGATACTCCTTTCAAGATTCTTTGATTAATAAAAGGTTAAAAAGAATACAATGTAGTAATTTTTCATAATATTAGGCTACTGTTTTTTCTGTATTTTTGATTAAATAAAAATATGTATCTATCTGTATATATATATATATATGTGTGTATGTGTGTATGTGTGTATGTATGTATGTATGTATGTATGTATGTATGTATGTATGTATGTATGTATGTATGTATGTATGTATGTATGTATGTATGTATGTATGTATGTATATATATATACATATTGCCCCTTTTTTACATTTGAGCCCCTGCCCCTGACGAACTCTCTGCACGGCCCTGATTGTATGTATCAATAATGAAAACAATGAAAACATACTACCATCTGTGTTTGAAAGAAATATAGCACAAAATGTGTCTGTTAGGTCTTCAATTATCAAAGAACGATATACTGTTCAAAAAGCAAAGGTAGACTAGAAACATTTCAAAAATGGTTGAGAAATGTGGAATTAGTTCTGAGAAAAGGTTTAGCCTCATTTCAATTTTTTTTTTAAAAGATCCAATTGGTTAGATTTGTTTAGAGTTTATTCAATCCAATGGCATTCAGACATTTTAAGTGACCAAAAACGTTACGGGGCTATTGGACTGTCATAGTGAAACATATTTCCTCTCCAGGACGTGTGAAACAATTAGCATGCAACAACATACGAAGCTGGGCCTCATTACATAAGCCTGAGTAAATGCTGTCTTTGACTGTTATTTGACAAAAATGGGCATGGTGTGTTCAGTGAGGTAGGTGTCTTACATAAGCCAACCATTTTATCTTTAAAATAACACTCCAAATGTGCCTGTTTCAACACTGACTGGATATAAACAACAAATTACAACATACATAAATATCACTCAGTGAGATCCTTAAAGCTAAGAACAACTAAATAGTCTGCCAGTAAAAGAATTCACACCCACATTTGACTCTTTTAGAAACTAAGGAGGTGTGTGGGACGTCTGACAGACTTCATTCATGAAGAAGACAACAGGGCCTTGGTGAACCTAACCTAGTCTAAGAGGGTGCAAAACTACAGAATACAAGAACAACACCTCCAAGAAAAGGAATGTGTATTATATTAAAGGGTTAGTTCACCCAAAAATGAAAATAATGTCCTTTATTACTCACCCTCATGCCGTTTCCACACCTGTAAGACCTCTGTTCATCTTCGGAACACAAATTAAGATATTTTAGTTGAAATCCGATGGTTCAGTGAGGCCTGCATAGCCAGCAATGACATTTCCTCTCTCAAGATCCATTAATATACTAAAAACATATTTAAATCAGTTCATGTACAGTGGTTCAATATTAATATTATAAAGCGGCACTGCTACATGAAGCTTCAGAGCGTTATGAATCAGTGTGTTGAATCATGATTCGGATCACGTGTCAAACCGCCAAACTGCTGACAACCGCTCCTTTGGCGCTGATTCATAACGCTACGAAGCTTCATGAAGCAGTGTTTTGAAATCGGCCATCACTATACAAGTCGTTATTTCATTTTTTTGACGCACCAAAAATATTCTTGCCGCTTTATAATATTAATATTGAACCACTGTACTCACATGAACTGATTAAATATGTTTTTAGGACATTCATTTTAGGACATTCATGGATCTTGAGAGAGGAAATGTCATTGCTGGCTATGCAGGCCTCACTGAACCATCGGATTTCAACAAAAATATCTTAATTTGTGTTCCGAAGATGAACGGAGGTCTTACGGGTGTGTAACAGCATGAGGGTGAGTAATAAATTACATTATTTTCATTTTGGGGTGAACTAACCCTTTAACATCTTAACACAAATCAATTCAAAAGCATTCTTATTTATTACCTAGTTTTTAGGTTACTATATATGCCAGTGACTGCTGCACCTAATCTGCATCCCATAAAGAAAGGCATTTGATGTTACCATGGCTACTGCTGTGGATGTGCTAGTCTGTGTTCGGCAGACAGCTCCAGCTAATTTGTGTTTCTAGGTGTGGCTTCAAACCCACCGAGACTCCCCCCACCCATCCCCTTGTCATGGCCAGCCAGACTCATTCTTTGTTTAACCTAGATCCATCCTAAAATGACTTCATTTCATGCTGATTCACCCTTTATTGTATCAGTGTTTACTTGGCAATAAACCCAGACAAACGCCTCCATAGTGACAGCACCGCAAAGATTACCGTATTCATCACTGAAGAATTAATTTTAATCTTTATTTGCTCTGACATACACGCCTGAGAGATTTATGACTGCATATCAGTGACACTATATGTCTACCATAAACGTGAATGAATGAATGCATCTGGTTAAATTGTTTTCCATCATTAACATCCTATTCAAAATTACATTAAAGCGATAGCTCACATTTAAAAAAAAAAAAAAAAAAAACATTCTGTCATCATTGACTCACCCCCATGTCATTTCAAACCTGTATGCATTTCTTTATTCTGTGGCACACAATCACTCTGTGATTTTGTGTCAATACAATAAATGTGAATGGGGTCCAAAATTGTTTTTTTGAAGAAAAAATTTGTCCAAAGAAGAAAGTAGTCATACAGATTTGTAATGACAGGGTGAGTAAATGAAGACAGAACTTTCGTTTTGGGTAACTATCCCTTTAGTAGCATAAAATCAATGCAACATGCAAATATATGTTGGCAAGAACAAATGATGGCCACAAACACACCAATCATGAAGAAAGTAGCAAAACACTAACCTGGAAAGGAATGTGGATGGGGGGACCCTCTCTTCAGGCACTTGGAACACAGGACATGCACAGAGTAGTGAAGGCCAGGCCATTCCTGCAGAAGAACGTTTAACTCTTCCACTAGGGGAATAATGGCTTGCCAAGCTGTCCAGATATTTGGCAAGGATGCATGGCTGGAAATGGAGAGGATCTCCTGCTGCAATCTGCTCCGAGAAGGCCGGTAACTCACAGTCACAGGCACTTTACCCCGATAGGCAAAGATGTGATGTTTTCCATCGGACCGTTGCACCACGTGGCTGTTGATTTGCACACTATACCTTGCAAAAAGTCCAAGAGGGGTGAGAAAAGGAAATCTGTATTCAATCTGCAGCTGCTCGACCGAGAAGAATTGACCAGGGATTGACGAGCCCCCACTGGCCGAGGCCTCAAGATGGGGCTCCTCGCTGCTGACTTGACTGGGAAACTTATACCAGACGGTTGCCCCATTTAGCGGCTTGCTGCGAGGTTTGTTGACACAGTAGCAGACGCCCATCTTTTCCAGCAGTTCCATGATCAGGTGCAAGTCCTTCTGGGTCTGTACCAGAGGTTTAAGCAGCAAGCGGATGATGTTTGACGGCAGCAGGCCGTGCAACAGGAAACCCTCCACGTGACCATGCATCTGCGTAGAACTGGCTTTATCTCCATCATCTCCTTCATCCTGCAGTTTCTCAAGCATTGCAGCGAGGTCCCTCTGGAAAAACACATTCAAGATGGCGATAAACCGGGGTAGATTGTGGAAGACGTATTCCTTTAACGTCATGCTGTCTTCAAAGTACAAAAGTTTACCACTCTCGTGGAGGTAAGAGAGTGCGCTTTGCAGGCGGTCCTCAGTCAGCCCAGCCTGAAGGCCCAAGCGGGCCGAATCCCACCAGGAGAGCCATAAATCCTGTGGCTTAAAATGCAGTTCCTCAAGCATCTGCCATGACTTTGGCAGGACTCTGTGAAGATTGGGGAAAATCTCCCTGTGATCGGCGACCGACATGAGCTTCTCTTTCAAATGCTGGATGTTTCTTTGTACCGCCACGCAGCTGACACATATCACCGGAGAAAGGATTTGGAGTCGATTGTTGAGCATATATTGCAACTGGGACTTTTTACGCCTCAAGTTTTTCTCTGTGACCCCGTAAAAGAGAACATGGGGACTAGAAGTCCGAACTTCGTAACCTTGCTCAAGGGCTTCGTCAACCTGCAGGGCAAGCACATGTAGGCATTCAGTGTCTGTTTTTTCCTGGAGTGAAATCTGTCTGTGAATATCCAGGCACTTTTCTTCAACCTCGACCTCTTCACACAAATCACTGTGGGTTCCTACGATGCACACAACCGCATGTGGCACCTTGGCACTGAGCAGGTGGAGGAAACCACCAACATGGGAGTAGAAGCTCTTTGATGTATATAATTTCAGATTGACCACCAAGACATAAAGAGCTCCGGGAGAGAGGAAAAAGGGTTTGATAAGATCATAGTTCTGCTTACCGGATAAATCATATACAATGAAAGTAAGACTGCGTTCTGCATCCGCTACCCAGTTCGTCACATCAATACCCCTACATCCAATCGCCATCTTGGCGTCTGACGGCTTGTTGATGATGCACTGCCTGAGTGTGGTTTTCCCTGCATTTCTCTGGCCCATCAAAACCAGTTTAAGTCTGGGTTTTACAGCAGGTTGCGAGTGCGCAAGCTCCTTCTGATAGGCAGCTATGTACGGGATCCCCTTCATGCACACTTCATATGGAGGCTGAATGAGAGGATTATCTTTCACCTTCCAAATGTTGACTTTGGCAAGTTTTCCAAAATTGTCCGGGAGTATGGCGATTTGGTTACCCTGTAAAACCAGCTCCTCCAATTTCCAGAGCTCTACAATAGAGTCTGGGAGAAATGTTATGCTATTATTGTCCAACCACAAATTAGCAAGATTGCACAGCTGTCCCACCTCCTCAGGGAGGAACGTCAGTTTGTTCCGGCTTAAATACAACTCCTCCAAACTGGCAAGTTTGATTATAACCTGAGGAAAATCTTCAAATAGATTTGAGGAGAGATTGAGCATTTTCAGCGTCTGCATTTTACCAAATGATTGCGGCAGATTTGTGAGGGAATTATTATCGAGCATCAGGCTCTCCAAGTTCTGCAGCTCGCAAAATGTTTCAGGCAAGGACGAGAGGTGGGTGCTGCTGAGCCACAAAATTTTAATGGATTGGAGCATCATGATGTTACCAGGAAGACCCTCTAGTTTATTCCCAGAGCAGTCAAGCTCCTCCAGGTCACAGAGGGCAAGGATTTCAGAGGGGAAACGCTGCAGCTTGTTATGATCCACATCAAGCGTTCGGAGCTTTCTGAGCTGTGAAAAGGACCTGGGGAAATCACGCAGGTCATTGAAGCTGATGTCAAGCTCCTCCAGACTTTGCAATGTCCCAATCTGAGATGGCAGGTATTGGATTTTGTTGTGACTGATGCACAACTTTTTAAGCCCCTTGAGAAGATCAATATCTTCTGAAAAGTGATTCAAGCAGTTGTGACTGATATCCAACTCAACCAGCTGACCAAGCTGAAATACTGCAGAAGGAACAGTGGCAAACTTGTTCCTGCGAAGGACAAGGATGCGAAGCCTGGTCAGGGTTGAGCCCAGTCCCTCTGGAAGCTCTTGAAGGGAGTTGTTGCCCAGATTGAGGACCTCGATCTCCTTTATGTCCTCGGGTAATGTAATTTTCTGGCTGTTTTTGGTGCTGAGAGTCAGCTGTCGCAGATTGCTCCTCAGCTTCCTGGAGCGCAAAGCAGCATCCCTCCATAATTTAGCAGTCTTCAGGTTATTCTCCTCAGCCATCGTATCGAAGCTGTGCTCCTCCTTGTTTTCATTGGGCACAGTGATCAATCACCTAGGCAGCATGGTGCCGCTTTCACTTGCTTCATCGATTCGGGTTCTCTGCACAGTGCACAACAATCCAGATGAAACCAACATTTAGACCATGCCGATTTCATCTTCATCCGAAAATATGTGGTTCCGTTCAATCGCATTCAAGAAAACAGGGCTGGGCTGCGTCCTTTCACGCACCCTCTTTATCTGCGCCATCGATCACAGGATGAAAACCACACGCGCGCATCAAATTGTCACTAATAATCAGCCTAGGTCGTGCGGCTGGCGGTTCCGCCAGCGCGTCCTTTGATACCACATGAGAGAGAAAAAGCTAAGACATATCCAGTGAGTTAGAATGAAACAAGGGCAGTGGTGGTTGCTGTGGTCTTTCCCTGTGTCTCCGCCTATTCTCTGCGCATGCAGCCAGCAGTGAATGCTCACACAGGAGCAGCACTGCGTCAGAGCCCCACCTTCTGTACGCGCCTGCGACGCGACGCTCGCATAAACAAATGCTTTGATTGGTCTGGGTGGTGACGACGGGCGCGTCGCGTATTAACAGCGATTTTGATAATAAGGAGTTGTAAAGAAGGGATGTGAAGGTAATTTCGTTTCCGTCGTTTTGGTTTTACTATCAGTAAATCCCATCATGTTTAAGACCGCGAGCCACACAGTGTAAATTGCTTCTAAAACATATCACATGAAGAGGTGCATATGGATTCTGTCTGCCTAAGATATGAATGGAACTTTAGCCTGCTAGCACACTGGAAAGCATAACAAAATAATATAATGGACTAGAAGAAACTCAAGCCATAATAATGCAAATAAGCCCGCCTATACCTTGTTGACTTTAATGATGGGGGGCGCTGTGTTGTTTACAACAAAAAAAAGATTATTTGACGCCATCTACCGGACATGGTACGCAGATGCATTGATTTTGATAAATTACAATGTGCATCTCTAATAAATCAAATAAACTGAAATATTAACCTGTTTTCTCCCATTATAGTAAGAAAAATTACATTGAAATACATGCACTTATTTAAACATTTTTATTAAAATGACTACAGTTCATAACTTGTGCCTGGCCTTGGAAAAATAGATATGGTGGCCAGAAACTGGGTGAACTTTGTGTGGCCAAATCACTGTTGCATAACGACAACATATCTAAACTTTGAGTAGACTATAAGGGTTAAAGTACCAGAGTACACAAGTTTAATCAACAACAGTGCAGTACGCCTGTGAATCAGATCTCAGGCAAACAGGGATACAAACTGAATATTGTATGACCTCTTTTCACAATAATATTGTAAAGTGGCTTCATTAAAAAAAATTTATTGGCAATAGAATACAAATTGAGCTTTTCCGTTTTTTCAACTGATGTGCAACAAGCAATGTACAACTATTATTCATGCATCAGGCTTTAAAAAAGCCTTTTGCCTGCAGCTTCTGTTTCAGTTCCTCAGAAGCAAGTTTCAAAATACAGTACATAAACCCAATTTGCTGTAAAGGTGAAGCACAGCCTCACCCCACTGATCAACTATGATGTAAGCTTTTCCAGCAAAGAAATCCCACACATTATTGTAACAATTTAAGAAAACACAGTTAGGTGTGTTTAAGAAAAAAACTATTAGGTAATTGTTTGTCCCAATTACCTAATGTTCACACCAAGACAGGTTTTAATATTTGTCCACATTAAGCAATTGTAGTTTTGGGAAAGAGTCTTTTTAGTCTCTTTTCTTGGGCATTTGAGGCACCGGTGCTCCTTCAATAGGGGCAGAGATGGGCACACTCCGTGGTTCTCCTTGATGCAAGCACTCGTTCACCCGCAGCTGACAGCCGTCCTTCAGCATGTGGATGGCAATTCTGGCAATGTTGCGGGAGTCATCTAGACCACTGTGGGGACGTCCGTCATATTGCATGCCAAGATTCTGCAGCATGCAGATTAGTTTCGTCTGAGTACGAGGAACCTGAGAGAGACAGGATGAGACTCATGAAAACCTCCGAATGGAATACTCCAATTATTTACAATTTAGATCTATTATTTTAATTCCTATGACTGTGTAAGGAATATCATGAGGAAAACTAGCATGAAAACAAACCTTATAAAAGTTTCCATAAGACTTTCTGATATTGATCCATTTTCTGGCAAACTGTGGGTATCTGATGTGACTCAGTTTGCATTGGGTACGAAGAAATTTTCCCATGTCCCATGACCTACACAGACAAGACACTGTAAAATATATTTTGCTCTGCACCAGGGGCGATTCTAGAACCTTTTTAGGTTTCAGCCCACCTGTCTTTTGGCAGGGCAAGTAAATATCTGACCATGTCTGACCTGGGGTCCGTTTTCTTTTAATCGTGATAACTGATCTCTGGCTAATTTGGTTCTTCAAACGAATTTGCAGGATTGCGTTCCCTGAAGAGGGCAGATGCATCGATAGTCGAAACCACAATAAGCAATGCAGCGATTGGCTGGTGGCAAGACAGCAACGTAATGACATCATATAATTAAAAAAAAGCCACATGGCAAAAAAACTTGACAAATCAAAAAAAAACAACAAAAAAAAACATTCTGGACCTTTATAAGGAAACAGCCAAATGACCAAACCAACTTTAGAGTTACAATAGATAAATGAAATGTGCACTTTTTTTTCAACATGATTCCCAATTATTTATATTCACGATTTTATAGTATTTGTACACCCTTTACATTTTTATTTCAATGTTGTAATTAGCAATTCATTTCATTTTAATTCAATTTGAAGCAGATTTGTTACGCGACAGCATTAATTAAAGTTTCTTAAGGGCCATCAAGTTATCTGCATCTCCTGCGCTGCATCAAGCCACTCCCATAATATCCGTCATAACTCAAATTAATGCATGGCACAGAGTAACTGTACAGCATGTGTGTAAGACTGCAATAACATTATAAAGTAATTATTCTATCAAAAATAAATCTCTCAATCAAGTGGCTGTGTCTATAGTATTATACACAACATTATAATATTATTTTTCATTATTATTATTTAAAAGTATTTTTGCCCCTGGTTCAGTAAGGAACTCTTGTAATAAAGTAGCAGTGGTTGGGACAAATTTTAAGTATCAACGGCACTTAAAAAGGTGCAATCTAATCCTGTTTCCATGAAATAATAGTGAGCAGGTTTAAGCTTAAGGACCTGTTGCTATGACAGCAAGTCCAGGATGAGCGTTGAAGAACCAAACTATCCAAGATCATGCCAAATCGTCGACAATCAAATCCAGCTAAGTGAGTTAGCAAGGTACGAAGAACGGACCCCAGGCCAGTAGAAAAAAAATCCTTAGTGTTTAGCTAGTTAACAGTTATACTTTTTAATAATAATGTTATGTTTGATGAACAGTATCCTACGAATTTGAACTGTACTGAAGAAAGACTGGTATCATTATCCTAATATAATTAATTATAAACAATTATAATAAATACATTTAAATATTAAAATACATTTAAATTAACTGATTAATTAATACAAATGTTGTATTGACTTGGTACTAATTTAAGTACTGGTAGGCTACTTTCAACTTATTATATAGTAATATAATTGTGCCGATTTACAAAGAGGCACCACTTAGGCAATGGTCTTTTGCGACACATTCTCGCTAAGGGCGAAGTCCCCTGAGGATGAAATCCTAGAACCGCCCCCTCTCTCCTCTTGAATATTATTAAAGTCACGCTTAAAATATCTGTTTCATCCTTACCCATCTGTCAAAAATGTATATTTGTACTTAGTTCCAAGTTCTTTTTCCTGTAGCCAAGAAACTGCTCGATCTAGAACTTCATTGAATATTTTCGCCTCATCCACCATTTTCTGGAAAAGAAATGTTAAGAATCAAATATTTAAGTTTGAGCAATTGCCTTACATTCAATATTAGACTAAAGACAGAACCAGTTTGTGGTCAGTACAATCTTTAAATTTGTTTTTGAAAGTCTCTCTCTCACCAAGGCTGCATTTATTTGATCAAACATAAAGTAAAAGCATGAAATATAATTACATTTTAAAATATCATTTTATACTTTTCAGCATCCTTACTCCAGTCTTTAGTGTCACATGATCCTTCAGAAAACATTCTAATATGCTGATTTGGTGCTCAAGAAAAAATTCTTATTATTAATGTTGAAATGAGTTGTGCTGCTTAATATTTTCATGGAAACATTATGATTTTTGTCAGGATTCTGGAAAACAATCTTTATTTAAAAAATAGAAATATTTTATAAATACCTTAAAGGGTTAGTTCACCCAAAAATTACATTTCTTCCATTAATGAATCACCCCAATGTTGTTCCAAACCCGTAAGACCTCCGTTGATCCTCGGAACACAGTTTAAGATATTTTAGATTTAGTCCGAGGGCTTTCAGTCCGCACATCGCTATCGCACCAGATAATGTGTAATCATAATGTTTCCATGAAAATATTTTGGGTGAACTAACCCTTTAACTGTCACTTTTGATTAATTGAATGCATCATTACTGAATAAAACATTTATTTCACACTGACCATAAACTTTTTAATGATATTGTCTATTACTTAAATTGTTCATTAATTCAGTTAGCAGTTTGTTAAATCTTGCCTGTGAGATTCCGGTAAGTTTCACACAAAACTCTGAGAGCTGTGGCTTCACCTCCGGCTTCACATACTCCTGAAATGAGTCTACCTGTAACGACAGTAATGGGATTACAAACATTAACTAGTAAATCAACCCTAAAACATTTCACAAAACAAACTGTATGGTATCATGTTTGCCTGGCAAGAATGAAGCACAAGTATGCCAGACTGTTCCCTCACCAACTCACAATCTCCAAGGTGCGCGTGTCGATCAAAACAATTGGGAACTCGATGATTTCATGGAAGTAGTCAGGTGGATTATTCTCTTCACATGTTGCTTCAAAATCCACTACACAGATGTAGTCAAAGTATGCATCACTTTTCACAACTGCAGCAGCTGAATGCAACAGTTTTTGCCTTTTGTAATAACTTTTGAGGCGCTTCTTCAGGACATCCTTAACACCACTGAAAAGACCATAAAGAAATGAACAGTATGAATGAATTTGAAGTAAATAGCAGGTTAAAGGTTAAAATTCTGTCATTAATTACTCCCCCTCAGGTGGTTCCAAACCCATAAGAGCTTTGTTCATCTTCGGAACACAAATTAAAGGGGCACTTCAGCGCTGGGAAGATAAATGTGTATTTAAACTGTCATTTATGTAGTAGAAATGTGAAATTATTTTTGAATTTGGTGCCTTCTAGACTGAGAAAAGACAGAAAATGTATTTTTGTCTCATGTGGATGAAAGACAACAACTCCCAGAATGCACTTGCTTCGATGCCCTACGAGGCCACTCCCAAAGCCACGGCTATTGGTTATCACTTCCCCACCATTACACCGCGCCCACCGTCGTTTTGATATTCATAGTAATAAAATAATTTTGTTCAGCTAGAGAATAGACACTACAATTAAAAACTGAACGTGTCTTTTCAATAAAGTGTGAGTGAGCCGAACGAAAGTCGCGTCACAGACCCGGCAGGAGTCAGATTTCATTCATCACGAGAGAAGCGCTGAGCTGAGGTAAGCGCGGCAGTCATTCTCGGTCCAGTCTAGCGCGTTATAACTTTCATAGGAATTCATTGAAAAGTTGAAACACTCACTTTGCTCTGTACCGCTCCGTTATGAATGCCCGAGCCGAGCGGCAGCGGCCGTGCACATTTACATTCTGTGAGTGAGATCCCTCCCCTGTGGGTGGGTTGATAACATGCGGAACTACCTCCTGTAGTCTCTAGGTTCTGTCCAAAAATCCTCAGATGACGCAAAATGACGATATTTGCGTCATCAAGGATTTATTCCAGAAATAAAATGCATAATTATCTCGTCTCAGGGGGACATGAGGGGGGAAAGTACCATAATTCGAATATACTACTGGGTTTCTACTGATACAAAGCTTAATGCTAAATCACTGAAGTTACCCTTTAAGATATCTTTGATGAAATCGGGAGAGCTCTCTAACCCCTCCATAGTCCACGTGACTACAGCAATTCAACCTTCATTTTGTGAAGCGTCGAGAATATTTTTTTATGCACAAAAAAACAAACAAAAATAACTTTATTCAACGTCTGTGTCAGTCTCCTACGCGGTTGATGTAGTAAATACCATGTAGTGCTTCCGAGTTTCGTCAGAGCTACGCCAGCACGCTGGGCTTACCATTGGCTGATGCTGTTCACGTGAGCACCACGACGCATGCGTGTGATGCTGACACAGGACCTGGCCAACGTAAACTGACCCAGACGAGAAGATATTGTTGAATAAAGTCGTTATTTTTGTTTGTTTTTTGTGCACAAAAAGTGTTCTGGACAATTCATAAAATTAAGGTTGAACCACTGGAGTAACATGGACTATTTTAACGATGTCTATACTACCTTTCTGGGCCTTGAAAGTGGTAATTAAACAGCTGTCAATGGAGGCGTCAAAAAGCTCACGGAGTTCATAGAAAATATCTTAATTTGTGTCCCGAAGATGAACGAAGGTCTTACAGTTCTGGAACGACATGAGGGTGAGTAACTTGACAGAATTTTCATTTTTAGGTGAACTAACCCTTTAAATAACCTTAAAAGACTAAAAGTTCTCAATACCGTGTGTCAAGCTTCAGCTCAATACATTTCGCACGCAGCTCATCTCTGTTCATTCTGTTGATGGCGCCGTTTGCCATTGCGATCTCTTTATATACCGGATCACTGAAATCTCCCTGTTTTGGGGATGAAGGCTCCAGCTCCTCATTTTTTTCACAGGAAGCCTAAATGTGAGACAAGGAAATGCAACATAGCAATGAAATGCATATTTCTACTAAATATGAAAAAAGAAAAACAAACTGACAGTTTCAGAGCCGGTGGGAGAAATATGTTACTGCTTAATTTCTAAAACTTCAAAACGATTTAGTAATTGATTTACCAAGTATTTGACCTGCAATATAAATGTTTAGTAATTGAAAAATTATTAAACCCCACCCTACGAATATCATCAAACAAAAATAACGGATCTCTTTCATTATTTAGCAATCTGCCACAGCACAAACATACACAAATATATTAATTTGACATGATACTGAAAGTCGCTAAAACGAACCTGTCAGTGTTTCGATACTCACATTAGAACAGCATTGCTCCTTCTGATCTCCCCCAGACGTTGAAGTGCTTTTTGCAGGTTGACTGGGCTCTTTCGGCGATTCCATCAGTTTTGACAGTCTAGTTCATTTCATAAACACTAAAACACGCATCTGGTTTCGCGCGTTCACGCTCGCTGTCGCTTTTAACCTAATCCGCTCCGTGCGAAATGATACAACCCTAAATGCTTGTCTCAATGTCTGAAGGTTATATTGTATACATTTGACTTAAAATTAGCACCTGTAGACGAAGAACTAAAACTTCTATGCTTAGCTACAGTGTCTTAAATGTGAGCCAAGCAACTGACGTCACAGCGCGCACAGGAAGCCGTCATTGAAAAGTCGTTATTGAAAAGAATTGTAAAATAAAAGCCCCTTTCAAACTTTTGTCAAAACACTTATATTGGTTATATTGTTATATTGGTTATATGTGGTTATATTGTTTCTGTATGCCTACTTGTTATTTAACCAAATAAAATATAGCCCCCTTCAAAAATGAAAACTATTTTTTGTGTAACAGTCATTTTTCTATTGACTGTTGGAGGTTAATATGCAGAGACTAAACTAAATTTGCTCCAATTTCCAAGGTAATGCTAGCGCTTTATATATATATATATATAAATAATCAACAGTGCATTTGCCTACTTTAGGCATTCAAGCATGAAAAATGTATACATTTACCGACATCTATTGACATGACTGGTCATGATAAACATCTTATCACAACTAGCATCATGTCGTCCTATTTCTACAGGGAGGACAAGTCAGATAAGTTGCTTTCATATGCAAATACTTTATTTGAAGTTTTTAAATGACTATGAACATTTAAAACATTGCATTAAAATGCACATAATGAACATACCTAATACCATTGAGAGAACTTTTTTACGTCTTTAAAGTGGTTCTGACAAACTTGTATTCATTCAAACAATGCAATTTAAAATGGGTGACAAGAAATTAAACACTGCAACAAAATAAAGTGCATACATTACCTAAGGGAAAAAAAAGACTATATACATTAACTTCCATCACAAACATGATAATCCTGCTGTGCAATCAATTACAGTGAGAATAAGTCATAGTCAATTAAAATACAGAAATACCAACACGTTTAGGAGTTATACATTAAAAATTAGCCGTTCATGAAACAAAACACATGACAGGATTTGCATACACGTGTATCTAGTCCATCTCTGATTTCACATTTCTGGGAAAAACACTTTTTTTTGCTCTTCGCTCAAGAAAAAAAAAGAAATTCATGCTGACAATTGTCTCTCTCAAAGAAATAATCAGGAAACTTGTCATCAAAACTTATTGGTCATGATTTACAGTTTAGCATATATCCTGGCCTGCAGATTCTTAATTTAAATGTACATTGTATTATCTTATAAAGGTCCATGCAAATCCGTACAAACTCAAAATCAACCACAAGAACATGTAGACAACCCTGCACAGAAACTAGCATCAATGCAACTGAAATGCATTGGAAAATAAACAAATTTATCCTCATTACTACATTTGTATTGCACCATGAACAGTATTTTTGTTAAAAAAACATAACTTGTATTTTTTAACCATGCATTACATTATTACTGATAAATATCTCAAGTGTCCTCAGGACTTTACAATCTGACAAGCAGTTGAACTAGAGGCCAAAGAACAGCAAGTTGTTATGTTTTAAAGTAGCATTTTAAAGAGGCATTTATCACAATGTCTGATGGATGTGTACAGGATAAACTGCCCCAAAAGTAGATTCTTAGTAATAAGGACCAATGTCTTCATATCCAGCATAGCTTGGCCAATTTGGAAAGATTCCCTGAGAGCATCTGGGGCTGCCAAAACGGTCAAAATGAAAGTCCCAATCAGTCACGCCATATCGCTGATGGCCATGGCTTGAGTCATTTGAACTCTTCTTCAGTGCTGACTGAATGATTCTGTAATTCTGTCCTTGGTTGTTATCCCAGAGCGTGACGCCATTAACCTCATAGCAAATGGCAAACTCAATATGTTGATGCAGGGGCACCTGATCAGGCAAACTAGCTTCGAACGAAAAGGTGTCGCGGTTTGAGCCGGTGTAAGTGTCCTTTACGTACTGGCAATTTATGTCTGTGTGGCTCTTCCAAGTGTCAAAGGTAATGCGAAGCTTAACAGACTTCTCGAAGGAAAGGTTTTTAACTTTGACCGTCCCCGCTATAGATTTTTCCTTAAGCATACAGTGTTCGAGGCAAACGTGATAATTCTCTATACGCTGACGAAACTTTAAGTAATCTGCAGACGGCTGGTCAAAGTCGAGGGTTAACTTGTCTTTCCTTTCTGATAAAGTCAGAGAAGCGCTAAAGAACTGCTCGATGTTGGTTGGGATGTCAATGGGGTCATCAAATTCAGAAAAAATCTTCACCATCGTCAGGGCGAGGCCCTTGTGATCAGCAAAAGACACTTGTTTCTTGACCCTTCTAGGTTTTGCCAAGGATGCGCTGATGCCATTTAACTCTGATTGCTCCCTAGAAGAGCTAAAACTTAGATTGTTACTTGGACACTGGTGTAGACATGCCCTTGGATTCATGTACTCTTCATTTGACAGATAAATCGGCATGGCCAGTTCGATTGGCATGGTGGATTCGTTGGAAGGGCAGCCACGTGCACTGAAAACACAGAAAAGTGTATTAATAGTCACATCAATAAAGTGAGAAAAGTCCATCCAGGTCTGTGAAAGTTGGTTGAAAGCTGATCATTTTTCAATACATGACTCGTTTAAATTGCACACTTTAATGTAGCACAGTCCTTAGTACAAACTCAGTACGATATAAATGAAACATTATGCCACAGCATGCACGACTTAATATGGACCCAGAATGAAATAAGTAAACATTGTGCAAAAGATTGCAGAAAATGGGTCAAACAAGTTTCTCTTATCTGGAGGCCGGAGAGGGGACATGGACTATAAGACGATATTGAGCACCCTCTGGTGTTCATAATTTAGAATACATTTAATTCTAAATTATTAAAATGTCAAAAACCTTGATGTTTACAACAAAATGCTTAGTTTTCTGAGAAGATATTATCTAAGGGTCACTAATGAGTGTTGTGAAACGAGTTACATCACTATTATAAATGAGCAGCACCCTCCTGGGGTGACAGAAGATGGTTTAAAAATATAAAGTATTTACAAGACGAAATACAATTGACATGTAACATTCACATGATTTTTCATCGATCAACATGTTGAAAAACTAAATATGCTTTTTTACACAATCTATAGTTGCCACAATTGAGAATAACTAACCCATACACACTGTATGGTTACAATTAGTTAGGGTGTTTTGTATACTTCTATATTTTTTTTCTGACTTTAATCGCGGTGTCTCCTATACGTTTACAATTGTAATTGTTTAAGCTAATTAATTAAACAAAGAATGATCACCGCGATAAATATGTCTCAATCTCTACCTCTTCGCGATAAAACATGTTATATTTTGAAAAGGCAATTGCCTGCGACATGAAGCGGAGGTTGAAATAGCCTTTTTTTTTTTTTTTTTTTTGCTAAAAATATTGTATTAAAAAGTGTTACAAAAGTCTCACGTAGTCTGTATCTAAGGTTATGAACAATGAAACATTGTTCCTGGCTGTCTCGGTAAAGCGCTCGATAAACTTGTAAATTTAGTTTAAAATTGAAAATTGTGCGTTGAAATAATAAGCAAAGCAATCAACTTTAGAAACAAACGGTGGGATTCACACCTGTTGGAGCTCATTTGCAGTAGCAGCTTTCGTCCGGGTCCAACATACCATCACCCTATCATACTGTTTCACCCCTCCTGTCTGAATCGTTTTGGGGTTTTTTATTCCAATGTTATGTAAAATTGTCTTTTTCACATACTGGTAAAGCATTAGCCGACGCATTACGTCCTCTGTTGTGTTGCGTGCAGCTTCCTTGTTTGTAGTGAACACGAGCGTGCTGGATAAAAGTTTCCTCCCTCCCTTATAAAAACCCTGCATGCTGGAACCGGCTGGAACACGAATCAACTGCATGAATTTGTAATTCCTCGCGTGCGCTTTAAATGCATCACAAAGAAGCAATCTGTGAACATATGTTAATGCATACCTGTGTTACGGCATTTGAATTGAGTCGAACTTCTTCCTCAAACCCAGTGCCTTCGTCTCGTGTGAGTGAACACAGCTTCAGCATATGAGAGTAATTAGTTCGTGCTGCTGGGTTCGAGCGTCTGAGCGTTACCGGCACCAAAATTACATTTTTTGCAGACGATCAGGCCGTGTTCACGTGAACTACCTATTTGGACCAATCATCGCAGGCTACAGGGGCATGCACGCAGCCCATGCTGATCAATGGCACGTCACGTGACTGAAAGGACTGAGGGTCAGTAGGCCATGTCTGGAGGCCCCACTGTTTCTAATATATGCACTGCTTGTCCTCCCATGAACATGAAACCACTAACTTCAGCGTAGCAACCAGTGTAGATCTTGTTCATTAGCTATTCTGGAGATTATTGCAGAGCTGTAAAAGCAAAGGAAAGCTGCTGTCTCAGGGGCAGTTGCTCGTGTAACTGATTTCTTTTCCTCACCCAAAGGTTTTGTCTGGATGTTTCTGGCCGTCACTTGCATAAATCAATCTAAAATGAGTGTTCAACATGCCAGTCACATGTAGATGAAGTCAAAGCAACATGCAATGGTCGCATGTTGGTCACCAGTATAACCCTCAACTCAAAAAATTACTATTTCCATCTATTAAAACTATTTCCTATTAACATAACTAGTCGATTTAGAAAATGCTGTATTTTTGATAATGTGCGTAATTATGTCCATCACCTCTATAGCAATGTTTTTGTTCAAACATACTTTCAATTCTCCCAATGAGCCATGTGGATCATTTAGTCCAGTCAACAACAGTGACTGTCTAGACCTCTATGGATCTCAAAAGCTCAGTTATCAGACTCTTTTGCTTAATGCACATTGATATCATATAACTATAAACCCCTTTCGCTGCTTCCGAAATCAAATACTTCTCGAATATTGTATGTGACAAACAGTACGCCAACAAAGCTATGTCCGAATACATGGTATTCGAAAAACAGCGAGTACCCGGATGACCTACTTCTGGTGAGATTCTGAAGTGTGCATTCGATGGACACTTTACAATCCCATGAGGCCACAAGAGAAGATTTATGAATGGCAGTGAAGCGAGGTAACGTGACAGTAAAAACATGGCGTTTTATTCATACTACTCACACTTTAAAGTACTTTTTAACAGTTGCATAGTAAATTCATATGCAAATGTTGTACCTACTCAGACAGTATGAGACTTCGGGCACCGTTTGTTTTGGGGGTAGTCAAGTTGAGGAACAGGAAAAGAAGTGGCTGTTATTTATCAAGGAACTTAACTTAGTAACGTAGTTTTGTATGTTTTTATCTTTGTACATTTGAGGCTAATGGGCTCAGTTAAGCTTCCCTTATTTCTTAGTATTTAATATTTTTTATATGTAATTGGTCATAAAATAGGATCATTTCACATAGAAAATCAAACATTTGAGGCAAAACACCCCAGGTGAATAGGGTAAAAAATAACTAATAGATATACTTCCCCAGTTGATTGATTATGTTAAGAATTTCAACAACAAAACAATTTTATTACAAGTGTTCTGAAACGTTATGTTAAATGTTATGCATTATTTAATTAAATATGCACTCATTTGCATACATTTCTAGAACAAAAATTTGAACACTGGATGAAGTCAGGTTCAAAATTCTTGTTCCATTTTCTGACATATTTCAAAGGTTTTTACAGAGAGGGGTTATCTCTTTTTATCACTCCATAAACCAGAAAATACTGTCAGCAGCCAGAATTTCTTAGGTATAAAATGTTGTTTAAAATCAGGCAAATTGTATATGAACAAACCCCTCTGTAAAAACCTTCAGAATATAGATATGAATATAACTAAAGTTTGGTGTGTGTAAGTGTTACTGAAGTGGCAACACATTCTCACACCCAACTCGGATGAGAAAAACGAATTTTGAGAAAATGGCCTTTAAATATTTGTACTGTAATTGAAATCTACAGACGAAAATAGATAAAGTGCTATAAAAGATAACCATTTTCTTTCCACCAGTCCAAAAAAAAGCAAAATCTCAAAATTGATAGGTGTGTATGAAAAAGTGTGTTTTGCCTGTGGTGTCTAACCTTAAAAAAAGTATTGAATTGCAGTATTGGAAAAAATATATTTCATGAGTTTTGAAATATACCACCAGTTTTATATATTTACCTGTAATTAAAAGCATTGTCTCTCACAGAACTGTACATTCTGTTAGAATAATCCATAGTTTCATGGAGACATTGGGACACTGGTATACCTTATCTTGTTGCCACATCTGATGCACAAATATTTTTTTCGAAAATCCATAGATAAATCCACATAAAAGAAACCCAACATATAACATAGGAGAAAAACAGGCACAATCAGCAGAAAATGAGAAGCGGTTTTAGGCACATGGGTTGTGAAATAGTGAACTTAAACAGACTGTAGAGAAGCTTAACAGGAGAACGGCTGTTTAGGCTTGTTCGTTCTGAATCAATAGGACATCTAAAGGTGACAAAAAGAGTTCAAATGGAAGTCATGCTGCTTTTTGTGGAGTATGTTTGAACATATTGATTTGTGATTATGCACCCTAATATATTTATTTCAGACAAAAACACAGAAATTGTTTTAACATCTTGACAATGATTTGTAATTCAAACAGCTGGAAGTATTGTGTTAGAAAAGTATTTTTAAACATGCGCACAGGACACTTATTTGACAGCTGATATGACATCTATGCATACGGCACTTCAGAATTTGTAAAGTGGCGACAGGAGGTCATTTATAAATCTCTGTGACTGCCAGAACAGGGTGACAAACTCCATTAGGTAAACAGAAAGGGAGCAGCTGTAGAACTTCCAGATGCATTCCTTTATCAGCATTTTGTATTTAAAATAATACTTTAAAACAATTGAATTCATTTTTAATGCATGGTGTTATCAGCATAACAATTTAAGGGAAATTTGAACTGAAAAAAACTCAAAGACAAATGCTGTGTCCGAAAACCTTGAGTTTTGAATAAATATAGCCAAATTACGACTGCTTAAAAAGTATATGAATGTGTGTTTCTTTTTTGTGTCTTAAAACCCTAAACTTTCTGTTTATTTCCAGGTTTAAATTATATTTAGAATCTCAGATTTTCTCAATTTGGTCTTTTGGACCTGTGATATTTTGAGTTGACACTCTCTTGAACATGAGGAGAAAATCAAATCGCTTTGTAAACAGTAAAGTGGGACTGCGTGTGTGATAAGAGTTCCATGTTTCACACGTAAACATTGTCATTATGTAACAGGCATCAAACAAGCAGAACCTTAGGCCTATTAAGGAACTTCAAATGTTCATCCAGGGCTAAAGTGTATATCAAACCAAGGTTTTTTTTTATTATATTAAAGTTATATCAGTTGTTTTTGTTGAATATAAGGGGAATTCTAGTTTTCTGTAGTAAACACAATTTAGTTTGATAGCCTTTGATACTTTTCTTAAAAGAACTAGTGTGTTCGTTGTCTGTATCCTTTAACAAGTTCTCTGAAACTTCAAAGTGGGACAGCCGCAGAAAACACCAACTGAGGAGTATGTTATTGTGTTTTGTGTTATTGATTAGAAGTCCTCACCCACTGAGATGAGAGTATAAAAGAATGAGGCACTTTGTCTTTTCTGACTGCAGACAACCTGCATGTCCGAATTGACCTTCCTGGCAAGAATAAAAGCTTTTAAAGACATTTAGCTTGTGTTTTTCAATTCCAGCTTGACCGTGATAACTATTAAAGTTTTTTTTTTCCACGACAGCGACCAAATTCTTCCAAACAGCTGAGAAAAAGAACTCTCATCCCCTGGGTGCATTAGTGAGGTCACCACTTTCCCTAGCTTACATCTACAATTAAGACAGAAAGGGAATGTGCGGTTTTGTTTAGTCAATATTGGATCAGTTATGGTTGAGTTTCCCAATGAGGGTCAACAGATGTTAATACACCCAAGACAGACTTTGAGCCATCTCTTTGGATTTACTATAGTAAACAGAAGTATGTTGATCTGTTAAAAGACACACTGTGCTTGACGAATTGTACAACTTTTGCAGTCCTTTAACATCCACGACAATGTTACAGATATTATTTTACACACAGTCGAAAACCGATATAGGGGGAGCGTGGGGCACAACCTAGGGTCAGTTGTAACACACATGGTTTAAAACTTTCCACACATGCCAGCATGACGAAACTTAGTTTACTTGTTGCCATATCAACATTATTTAGAGAAAAAATTGCACCAAAATTCAAGTCTTTGGAAGATATAACTGGACATTTATTCAACCATAAAAGCAAATGTCTTAAGTTAATTTTTCATCTCTATTTTTTGTGTTTATTTTAAATTAGACAAATCTGATATTATTTTAATCTTATATCTGTTATTTAACAGTTGAGATAGTTCTTTAATGCTGATCTAATGCGGATCTAATCAGCAGAAGACACAACCCGGGTTTAAATCCCAGTTGAGCAGGTGGGGCATGTTGTCACACTGCGCTACAACGTACCCCTATTAGAAATATTATATTACATACTTTTATGAATTCTATTGAGAAACCTGTAGCTCAAACAGTAGAGTGTGGCGCGCAATGCCAAGGTCATGGGTTTGATTCCCACGGGGAAAGCAAGAACTGACAAAAATGTAAAATGTGTACCTTGAATGC
Organism: Gobio gobio; assembly: GCF_949357685.1. Lineage (NCBI taxonomy): Eukaryota > Metazoa > Chordata > Actinopteri > Cypriniformes > Gobionidae > Gobio > Gobio gobio. The sequence goes on along the minus strand of NC_137107.1, from coordinate 30,862,606 downwards.
AATGTAAGTCGCTTTGGATAAAAGCTTCTGCCAAATGCATAAATGTAAATGAAACCACGAGAAAAAGGTGAATAAAGACTGAGAGTCAATGTAAAAAAATTATTATTATGTTTTTAACTATGCTGTATTTAGCGATGTGTTTGTTGTCAAACAAAAAAAAAGTGTTTATTTTTAATTATTAAAAAATGCCATTATTTGATATGAAAAAGTTAATAATTTATTTTATTTAATTGCATTGTATGTTACAATGTACCCCACCTATGGGGCACGTTGTCACATTTCACCTCCATTCTTTCGGGTTAAATCAAGAAAAAAGTACACACTGTATTAATGAAACAAAACCACATAATTGTACTAGACATGTGTGAAATTAATGTGGGAAAAAATAAATACTCTGAACCCCACGTGGATTTACACAAACTGAAAAAGTCAAAAAGTGCTGGGAAAAAAATATTGAGATGGTGTGCTGTTTTTTGCTCTGTCTGGTTAGACAACTGGTTATAGAGGGGTTTAGGAACTTTGGAGACCAGCTAAAATATTGTAGATTTCCTTACATTGGCGGAAACTGGTTACCATGTCAATAAGTCACAGAGCTTGCATTTGTCCGTTTTGATCATTTGAAAGCGGAAGTTTTATTCTGACACTTCCCGGAAGTTCTCCCCGACTGTTTTCGCTGCCAGAGGGGGAATTGTGCGCGAAAATGGCGACGTCTCGTCGCACTTCCCAGCAGCAGCAGCAACAACAACAACAAAACTTATCCTCCCCACCAAGACCCGACTCCAGTCCCCTCACGCCTCTGCAATCACCCACCGACACCGGCTGCTCTGCAGTTGGTGGGGAGCCAGAGAGCATCAGAGAACCGGAGATAACTGCTGAAATCCCTGCTCCGCTCCTCAGCACCAGCAGCAGCAGCAGCTCTAGCTCGAGCAGCACTAGCTCGTCTACCACCGGCGGGGGCAGTAGTGCGGGCTCCACTCCCGACTCCGGTAGTGCCAGTCCTGGAGGCAGCGGCTGCGGGACGAGTGGGGCTTTCAGGGAGCTTTTTGAGGCCTGCAGGAATGGGGACGTGTCTCGGGTGAAGAGGCTGGTGGATACGGTCAATGTAAACGCTAAGGACATGGCTGGGCGCAAGTCCACTCCGCTTCACTTCGCTGCAGGTAACGTTAAACACAAATATATTAATGTTTGCGATCAATCTTGACCTAGAAAGCAGCCAGGTAACGTAACTTAGAATGTTTAGGTCGCTAAATAAACAGTAAAGCAAACGGGGACACGGGAAATACGGTAACGTTAGAGTTTTTTTTGGCCAAGTTGACCAAAAGGGCAATCATTTAACATCTAGTAGAAAGTTAACCACTCCGGGAGCTATATCTGTCTCTGCTCGTGTTTGTTTATTCACTTTCGCTGCCCGAAAGTGAATACAGTTCAACATACAGACTGAATAACCCGTAGTAAGTTACACCGGGAGATGATATTTAAAAGTAGGAAACGTCGTGATAAAGTTACGATTTGTCTTTCAATGTCCAAAATTAAAATTCACTTTGATTCACACAATAGTACGATAAAGTGAAACCGGACCCTCGAGGCGTTAGGCTACTTGTACATTTCCAGAGCTGCTAATGTTAAATCATTTTAAACATAAATGTAGTAGTTTTTGGTCCCTTAGAAACGTTGTTATTATTATTATTATTGTAGTTTATTTCTGGAAAATGGTTATAATATGCATGATTATAGCAACATTATTCGTGTGTTGGAAATGTAAGTGAATTTTAAAACTGTTTATCAAATTAATACAATTTTGAAACCTCATGAAAATGTGTATATACACATTCATTTTTTATTTTATGCTCAATTTGAAATTGCTGTTTGTGTGTGCAGTCTTTAATGATTTTTAAAAATCCATATCCAGTAATCACAAATGGCTGGATGTCTTCTTTAAAGACCCTGCGCAACCACAATAGGGGTTTAGTGTATTTTATTTCTTGTGTGCTGTTTAGAGGCTATAGAAGAAGAGCCATTTGATATGTCCCGACCCAACTTCCTGTTGCAGTAGAAAATATGTCCACACAGACAAGAAAACTGCTCTTGTTAAGCCATTTTATGGGGTGATTCAGTTACACCAGGGGCCTGCCTGATGTATAAATGTTGTGTACGCACAAAAAAAAAGAAAAGAAATTGAGATGTGCGTACACAATTTTCCATGCACATATCAGGATTCATAAAAATGAACCAGGCATAAATAACCTTTTTTTTTTTTACCACAAAAAAATATATGTTTACCTTGTAGGCAAAAGTGCATTTGATTTGCTTAAAGCAATTAAGAATGCTATTTGGCCAGTGGAAAAGATTGAGAAGAACTATTTTCTGAAAACTTTCTCTAAAATGTATTTTATACAATTTTGATTTATTTATTCTACAAAGAGGCAAGGATACTGAATGATTTTTAGCAATGTAATGTGACTGCACATAGTCCGTATCTCATATTTTCCTAATGTCTTGTATGTTAAATATGGCATCACATGGATGGGGAAAATGCATGGAAATTATATGCAGATGACATTATGACATTATAAACTAGGCTTTGTAAGCTCCATATATGGAGACAGGGTGGAGATGCATTTACACACAATCTTCTGCTGACTGAATTTTATAAAGGGAATTTTGCGCAGGTTCTGGCGTATGCATGGTCTTTGTGATTATTAAATTTTGTGCGTACGCACACTTTTAGGATGAAATCTACTCAAAGTGTTATACATGAGACACCAGAACTTAAAGGATTAGTTCACTTTTAAATAAACTTTTGCTGATAATTTACTCACCCCCATGTCATCCAAGATGTCCATTTCTTTCTTCAGTCGAAAAGAAATTAAGGTTTTGGATGAAAACATTCCAGGGGTTTCCTCCATATAATGCACTTCAATGGGCGGCAAACGGTTCAAGGTCCAAATGACAGTTTCAGTGCAGCTTCAAAGGGCTTTAAACGACACCAAACGATGAATAAGGGTCTTATCTAGAGAAACTACCAGTTTCTGCAAGAAACCGAGCAGTATTTATGCTATTATTTTACCTCTTAACAGAGGAACGCGATCGTCTCTGAGCTCCGCCATCACTTCCGGGGAGTGAGGTCAAATTCGATCGTGGTTATAGATATATCGATAGTAGATGCCTCATTCTACTAATCCATGCAGTCGCTAATGAGGCATCTACGTATCTATGACCACAATCTAATTTGCAGCCCACTGAAGTCCATTATATGGAGAAAAACCCTGGACTGTTTTCATCCAAAACCTTAATTTCTTTTCGACTGCAGAAAGAAAGACATGGACTTCTTGGATGACATGGGGGTGAGTAAATTATCAGCAAAAGTTTATTTAAAAGTGAACTAATCCTTTAAATAGTGTTATTTCCGGAATGTGTTTACTCAATATGTGCACAAATTAATTTCTTGTGAGGACAGGCATATAATTAAGGGAGTCTGCCTCTTTTTAAGGTGCTTATATTGCATTTATTTACTTAAAATGATTGAATAATCCTTCTAGACACATTTTAATCGTCATTATGGTCTATCCTCTATCGCAAGAAACCGGTTTATTTCTCTCCTGTAGTATTCTCAGTCTTAACATGCCAAACCAAAATAAAGTTTTTCTGTTGAAACAGGCTTTTCTTGGTAGGCATAACTGATATGCATGTTGTAAACCTTGTAGAGATAAAAGAGCTTGATTAACTGATATGTTTGTCTCTCTTTGTCTCTTGATTAACTGATAGGTTTTGGAAGGAAAGACGTTGTGGAGCATCTCCTGCAGACGGGGGCGAACGTACATGCGCGAGACGATGGAGGTTTGATCCCGCTGCACAATGCCTGTTCCTTTGGTCATGCTGAGGTGGTCAGTTTGCTGCTTTGTCAGGGAGCGGATTCCAACTCCAGAGACAACTGGAATTACACTCCGCTGCATGAAGCTGCCATTAAGGGTAAAATCGACGTATGCATTGGTAAGTACCTCTTCTTGTGCCTCTTTTATATTGATTAAGGTGATGTTGCACTGTTAAAAATAAAGGTTCCGTATAAAATAGGGATGCACAAAATGATCGGCGCCCCATTAGAATCAGCCGATAAATGCTTAAAATTTAAACATCGGCCCAATATTAAAAATAATGCAGGTATGCATTGCCAATAATAAGACATGTTGGTTATGCATCTCCAGTACCTCACATGTGCTCAAGGAGTGCTAGGGATATGATCAAGTCTGTAGTGTCGTCATCTCGAAGCAAACTTTTGCCTGAATGGTTATTTAGATTCACTGTTTTGGATCTCTGTGCTAGATTTAAAGGTAGGGACACACCAAATCGACGCTGATGAAAGAACTAGCACTGATGAAAGCCTCACATCGCCTGCGTCGGGCGACAAAAACAGCACCTGAACACACCAAAAGGACTACAGGCAACCGTCAACAAGCACACGCGTTCTGCGCCGGCGTGTAAAGGAGATAACTGTCTATTTAAGCAGATATATTCGTCTATATTCGTCATTCAAAAAAGGAAAGTGAAACTAAGACTGCAGGTATACTAACCATAAACAAAGCAGCGCTTGCTTGCCGTTTTGAATAACAATCACGCTGATCACGTTCTTTATTCCACTCCGCTCATGTTATGAAAATATTTGCGCAGTGTTGCTTAGGTAAGATGCCGTAAAATTATAACAGTCTTCTGTCTGTTCAGTTTTGACTTGCTTTCATTACTTTTGCTCTTATTCTCGTAACTGACTTGTTCGCTAAGCTAAACAGCCAATCGGAGTTCTCTCTCTCTCACCGACGGCCTTACGTTGATTCTACATGTTGGGGAAAAAAAACCCTGACGTCATCTGACTGGAGCCAATGGTGTGGATTGGAACACACTGAAAAAACTAAGTCGGCCGACACTGAAAAGCAGCCCGATGTAGCCCGACGGCCAATGGCTTGGTGTGTCCCTGGCTTAAGAATGCGAGTACACGATGGTGCGTCCGGTGCGCAATACAGTCACTATCACGCAGCAACAGCCTCCCACGGGTCCTAATGCTTCCCCAGTAAGGAGGTTTATTTTTTTAGGAGGTGCTGTAGGCCCACTTGTTAGACAAATAAAATGAAAAGTATAATACACAAATACCATTAAAGGGTAACTAAACCCCTGCTCAGAGCTTAACTCCACCCACTGGCAATATTTGAAAAATGCTGGAAAAGTGGGCAGTGCCCAGCGGAGACAGAGGGGATGAATCGAGGACGGGACTGAGCGGAGGGCGTGCACCTGAGACCCGCAGTGACGGATTGATTGACAGCTGTCTGACTCGCGAGTCGCAAAGATGGAGAATGACTGGAGTGACGCCAGTAGCTTTGCAACAGAGCGGTCATTCTCCCCCACCTTCACCTGAAGTGGAGGAGGGTGAATTGTCTGTAGACACAGACCCAAGTCTTATCAATGCGAGCCACTGGCTCAAACTGCGTTAACTCCCGATGCCGGCGATGCCAGCGAAGCAGCAGCAGCAGCGCAAGAGAACTGAAAATAGATCAGATATCTGATATACATATGATGTATTTTCATTCAAACTAACTGAATCAATAAGCAGCGCAGGACCAATAAGTTCAAACCTAATAGCCTATTATAAACAGATTTCCTCAAATAAAAGTTAGACTATAGCACGTTATGGTATTGTTGTTCGTTACCGCGACAACCACTTGCGTGTCAGGGTTTGATAGTGCGTCTCATCTCTCATGTATGAAACTTATCTGTACACATGACGGGCGGCAATAATATCGCAAGAAAATCCTGACGTGTACTGACAACTGCATTATTTAACCGCATTTTCTTCATTACAATGTTTAAGCATGTGTCAAGTAAGTTTCATTCATAATGTCTCTCCTTCATGTAACATGAGAGTTCATAGTGGAGGGAAGTTCATAGTGTAGTGAGCCGTTGGAAGAGCCATCCTACATCACGATGACCCACAACGTCCAATAAGAAAATTAAACTGCAGTAGCCACCGTTCAACCTTAAGAGGGCAGCACTTAGAAGGTTTTACACCATATATTATATAATTAAAACACTTTATACCCAAATGTCAAAACATTTACTCGAATCAATGAACAGCATTAATAAAGCCCCAGTCTTGCAGATCATTAACAAAAAAAAGCTGGTTTAGGGTTTAGTTACCCTTTAAGATACTTGTGTTTCTTAAAGGATTAGTTCACCCCAAAATGAAAATTTCCTGATAATTTACTCATCCCCATCTCATCCAAGATGTTCATGTCTTTCTTTCTTCAGTCGAAAAAGAAATGAAGTATTTTGAAGAAAACGTTCCAGAGTTTTTCATCATATAATGGGTTTCAGTTGCAACCACAATGCTGAAGGTCCAAATCAATGCAGTTTCAAAGCGCTTCGATGTGCTCCAGAGGCTCTGTGTGATCCCGGATGAGGAATAGGGTCTTATCTAGCGAAACGATCAGTCATTTAAAAAAAAAAAAAAAAAATTAAAATTAATATACTTTTTAACCTAAATTGTTCATCTTGTGCAGCTCTGCGAGGTGTTAAGGATGACGTAATCACGTCGGAACGGTCACGCTAGACGTAGGCAGAAGTACTGCCCCCGTGTTTACAAAGCGCTCGTGTGAAGACTAATACAAACACCCTTTAGCAAAAAAAATAGGTAAAACAACGATATATCCCTAATTTTGAAGTTGAAAATTGAGTGTTTTTGCTAAAGGGCGTTTGTATTAGTCTTCACACGAGGACTTTATAAACACGGGGGCGGTACTTCTGCCTACGTCGTGACCGTTCCGATTATTTATTTTTTTAAATCGGTTCGCTAGATAAGACCCTATTCCTCATCTGGGATCACGCAGAGACTCTGGAGCCCATCGAAGCGCTTTGAAACTGCATTGATTTGGACTTTTGGATGCAACTGAAATCTATTATATGATGAAAAACCCTGGAACATTTTCTTCAAAATACTTCATTTATTTTCGACTGAAGAAAGAAAGACATGAACATCTTGGATGAGATGGGTGTGAGTAAATTATCAGGAAATTTTCATTTTGGGGGTGAACTAATCCTTTAAGAAATAAAGCAGCATTTGATGTCATAAAATCACAAATCTGATATGATTTATAGGTCAGAAGCTATAGTTTACATGATGAATAAAAATCCCAAACGTGACACTTTTTATATATACACAGTTTTATTCATTAATGTGTAATATATTGTTTCAAACAGACTATGAAATGAACTTAAATCAAACAGACTATGAAATTAATTTAAATCCATTCAGTGAAGTTAAGGTTACAACTGCATCTGTCTGAAAAAAAAAAGCAGTGATTTGATTTTATTATTGTTCATTTCAAAGCTTTCAATGTTCTCTCATTATAAAAAGAACTATAATAATGTTTTAGTTTTAACAAGTACATTTTTGCTCAACTAACCGAAATGAAACACCATTTGGTGTTGTTTCCAAACGAAAGGAAAATATATCGGCTATCAGGCAAAATGAGTTGAAAAATATCAGCATATCAGATAAAAAAATCCAATATCGTGCATCCCTAAGTATTTGGCATCTATGGTTCCACTAAGAATCTTTAACATCTATGGAATCTTTCCATTGCACAAAATGTTCCTTATAGTGGACAAAGGTTTTTTTAAATGTTCTTCACACTAAGAATAAAAAGGTTATTTAAGAACTGTTCACTGAAAGGTTCTTTGGAAAACCAAAAATGGTTTTCCAATGGCAGTGCTGTGAAAACCCCATTTTGTAACCTTTATTTTTAAAAGTGCATATGTGACCCTGTCTGTGAAAACCCAGCTAAAGTCATTTTTTTGTCATTCGCTGTTTTATACATAAAATCATCCTACATAATGTAAAGAACATTCTGTGAAAATATAACCTTGATATCTTTAATATTGACTGAGTAAGATCATGTCAAAAGTTAGCTGAATTTCGGCCTCAGAAAATCATGATTTTGAGAAATTCCAATTTTAAAAACAAGCTTATTTTTGAAATTGTAAAACATTTTAACCATTATTATTCTGATAATGTGCCATATACCACATTAAAGCAAAGATTCTCCCATTTTCAGTGATATAGGACACATTTATGGGAAAATTCTTAGTTTTGTAAAACAAGTCTATTTAATATGATGTGCATGTCCAAAAAGCGTGAAACATTGAAACGAATGGGGGCACCACAAGAGCTTGATTTACCTACCAAGTCAGTTCACTCTAATGATTTGTAGGCTATAACTTTATTAGTAAAATGAAATCTCAGTAGAAAATGTCATTAATATGCCTATATATATCCATTAATATATAAAACATCCATAGAAAATCTCACTGTGTAACATTTGGAGTAAAGGGACTAGGCCTAATGCCCTAACAAGTTAACAGGTCAGTCTCAAACTTTGTGCAGATAGTTAGTCATAACTGTGAATCTTCACTTGTCTCACAATTCGATTAGATTATGATTCATTAGGATTTTTTCATGGCTCATTGTACTTAATAACTCTTTTAGCCTACATAAAGCACGTCCTGCACTTTATGTTCTCATTCGTGCATGTTCTATTCGTATAGGTTTACAAACCGAAACCAAAACATCAGACGCAAGAGCTTTGCTTCCGAAGGACACACTCAACTTTTTTTATATTAATATATAATACGGGTTCTTTATTTAGCCTAAAAAAAACAGTAGGCCTATATTAATCATTATTAATTAAACTATCAGCTGTTCTGTTCCTTGCACTTCACTTGCCGGGGCCGCCCTGTCAGAGCGCGAATTCATAAACCCAGCGGATCAGCATCCAAAGACCAAACTATTTAGACACTTAGCAGCCATTAAATGTCTTTAATAAGATGGATGGATGTATAGGCAGAAGGTGGAGTTAGGAAACAAATAAAATGTTCCTGAAATGTCGGTGATGACACAAAGAAATCCATACAGAAATCTGAACCCGGGTTAAGTCGCCGTTTTCTTGCCTTTCCCGACACTGATCTGATCCTTGGTCGTGCGGATTGATATTATGGTCTGTTTGCACTTTGTAATTGTAAAAAATACGTTTCTGAACCGAATGATATAAGAATCAGGAGTTGTTACTGCGTCCAAAGTAAACAAAGAGACGATTCAAATCAATATTTAAGAAGCCCACGTCCGGTATTTTTTGGTGCAAAATAATAAAACGTAGCGTCAATAAAAGCATTAATTTCAGTATTTATAATATTATAAATGAAAAATTGAGTACTGCATCTCAAAGCCCTTGGTATAATCTATCATTTACAGCAATAAACACAAATTGCCTGTTTTGGTTATTTTTATGGCTATGACTACTTTGACGCTCTATATCTCCTAATTAGATTATGCGACTTTAGCCGGGGTTTCACAGACGGGGTCACATATTGTCCAAAAAGTTGGCTTGTGTAGCCTCAAACGTGTTTCACAAGTAGAGTGTGGTGGTTTGATTTCAGTTGGAGGACATGTTAGCTCTGCAGATTGAAGAGACGAATGGAATGATCTCGCCTTAGTGAATTCTGAAGATGTATGACTTTAATTTTTCCTGTGTTTTGCCTGAGGAACAGTTCTCAATAAGGGTTAATCATGTGGCATTCTTCTTGATTAGCCGTGGTGACTGACGCTATTACACAGCGCTCAGTCATTAATCAGATCTTTACTGCTTGGTATTCATGAGAAATTTAACATTGCATCTGAGGGGTGAAGAGGGCCAATATTGTGGCGATGGAATGTCGTTCAACATTTTAGTTTTCTGTTTCCTGCATCACAATGGGCAGATCATGGAATAATCTGCTAGCTTCCCAGTCTTTGTTTTAGGTGATTAGGCTGTGGATTTGTGTCTTTAGTTTGTTTCTAAAATGAAAAGGGTATTTTAAATTGTATTGTAGTTAGGTTTTCTCCGATTTTGTTCCAAAAGTAGTCTACAGCTCGTAGCAGAGAGTCTTATCCAGAGTGCCCACTTGCTACGCTTTCAGCATAATCCAATTAAATGGGAGGAATTCCAATTTGAAAACTTTGTGATAAGAATTATCTGTGCAATCTCAGGGAGAATTCAGAGGCCTGAGGACACGTATGTAATTTCACATCTCTCAATCTGAAAAGATTGAAGTAGATGCTCTCTGCCTTTTATCTTTTTACTTGTTCATTAGGAAAAAAACATTTTGGAGAGTTTTACACAGGCTGAGTCATTCCATGTACGAGTAGACTTCTTATTTTTATAGATCAGGTTAGGATCGAGACTCAGGAGTAGCCCATGCTTGAAATAAAACTTCTATCCTTGAGATATTTCAGATTCAATATTTATTGATCGCAACATTCTGCAAGATAAGCCTTAGAAGTAAAAAAGTTTTCAAATTAACGTGATATGCTGTTGCAGGTAAAGCTGCTGGTTTGTTTTTGCCCATTGTTTTATTGTGTACTAGCCTTGGCAACCTCCGTTCAATGTCTTAATTGTTGCCGTCGACTCTGGTTGACGCCCTAATTGTTCTTAATCCTCAGGCTTGGTTGGTTTTAGATAGAGCCGGTAACTAAAAGACCAAAAGAAACATGTGTTTAATTCCAGACTGCTAGTTTTGGCTTTGATTATGTTCTATTTAGGGATGGGCAAAAGTGATCGAGTACTCGAATGTGACAGCGACGATCGATCATGAAAATGATGAATACCCTGACTTTAAAAAAATATATTTGTCTATTTTTCTGATTGTTATTGCGGCATGTTTGCCGGTTCCTGAGGTCTGATTGGTTAGCGTTAGACATCACGCCTCCAAACCGGCGAAATAAAGTGAATCTGAAGCGGTACCGATACCAAAAAAAAGAGCCACAAAACGATGGTGGACGACATTAGCCACTTAAAGGGTTAGTTCACCCAAAAATGAAAATTGTCATTAATTACTTACCCTCATGTCGTTCGACACCCGTAAGACCTCCGTTGATCTTCGGAACACAAATGAAGATATTTTAGTTGAAATCTGATGGCTCCTCTATTGGCACAATGCACGGTTCACTCTCAAGACCCTTAAAAGGTACTAAAGACGTCGTTACAAAGTCCATCTCACTACAGTGGTTCTACAATAACTTTATGAATCGGCCAGAATAGTTTTTGTGCGCAAAAAAAACCCTAAATAACGACTTATATAGTGATGACGATTTCAAAACACGGAATCATGAAGCTTTGAAGCGTTATGAATCAGTGAGTCGAATCAGCAGTTTGGATCGCCAAATTTCAGCAGTTTGGCGGTTTGACACGAGATCCGAATCATGATTCGACTCACTGATTCATAACGCTTCGAAGCTTCATGATTCCGTGTTTATAATATAATATAATACTTTAGCTTCCACTAGGGATGTGACGGTGAGGAAATTTTCCCACCGGTTAATTGATGTGTGACAACACCGGTAATACCGGTATCACCGGCGGAGGCTTTTAAATCACTAATTCTATCTAACCGAAAGTAACATGCACACGACTGCTCTGAACTGAAAACGCGCCAGTGCGCACACACCGTGACTGACGGCTCGTCTGTAAATGCGCGCTCTGTGAGGCCATGGGTGCGTCTCAATCAGTTCCCTAGTTCAGTAGTCAGGGCACTGATCAAGCATTGATCAGTCTATGATTGAGATGCACGCCATGAATGCACACTGTTAGTTCGTCCGTAAAGCCTCGTTTATACTCGACGCGCCCGCACGAGCGCGAGGGTGCGCGCGGCAAAAATAAATCCACGCAGCAGCGTAGCGCGGAGGCTCGCACTGCGGAGCCAGGCGAAAGTAAACAATGCGCGCTCTGTGCGGCCGTGCACATTTTACTTTCGGTTTTTAATCAGCGCAAATTCGGCTGCGGGTTGCTTGAATTGTGGGTTCATTAGCCTATTATTTTTAACGAAAAACACAACAACAAAACAAATGACAAACTCCCTTAAATAGGCGCTTTTACGTTTCGCTTTGAAACCAAATCTTCCGCGATCATCTCAGTCAGCTCCTCACTCTTAAATCTGATGAATGACTCCTGCCGCTGCCGAGACTCACGGTCGGATCCTGCTTTATTAAGCAGACACGTTCAGTTTTTATTTGTATTGTCTGTTCTCTAACTGAACTAAATTATTTTATTACTATAAAAAAAAAAATCAAAAAGACGGTGGGCGGTGCCACGGTGGGCAAGTGATGTAACCGGTGTGGAGTCTGGACACCGGTAACACCGGCAACACCGACTATCGTAGCAAGCCTAGCTTCCACACAAACACTTGGATAAGTGCCTAATAATAGCGCACATTTATCTAGGTTAACGTTAGAACGAATGGCCATGTAAAGTTGCCACTACTTGCATGTTTCAAATGATAAGCCATATATGAGGTAGATGGATGATAGGCGAACGTTACATAATTACCACAAGGACCCGCCGTTAATGACCTGTGCATCACGGACTGCGTGACTTCGCCACCAGTTTTCTTTCTTTCTGTGACTAACCTACTAATAATATTTTGGGTCAACTAAGCCTCTTCTAGTCGACTAACGATTAGTCGACTATTAGGGGGCAGCCCTAGAAATATTATTACAATCTGTTTTCTATTTCATTTTAAAATGCCATTTATTACTGTAATGCAAAAAGGAATTTTCAGCATCATTACTCCAGTCTTCAGTGTTTCATGATCCTTTCACATAGCTAATTCGCCAAAAGTCACCAAGTTTGATGAAACATAAAATTTAAACGTAAAAAATGTTGCGTAGTTCCGACCAAAGAGGCCCTGAGGGTTAACGTTGATGCAAAATGTATATTTTTCCAAATCCAAAAGCTAAAAAATAATAAACAGCACAAGGCTAGTTTTGTCCCTTTTATATTATTTCATGAATACAAGCTATTTTCCTAACAGATCTTCATCCTTTCTGCACTCAACAAGTGTCGTCACCTCTGCCCTTTGTTCATAATGAATAAATAATTAGCATCCCCTCTGCTAATTAGGATTGCTGCTGGTCTCCTCTCATTAATTTTTGTGCCCATCAGCCCAAAGCTGCAGGGGGGCAGTTTGAAATTAGAGGTCGGGTCGTCATTCCTTGCCTCAAAGATGGATGACGGTAATGGCAACAGCATGTTGAATACTTTTTTTTTTTTTTACCTTTCCAACTGGTTCCTGACTTTTCTACTCAGTGAACAAGTTTAAACGCCACACTCTTATAGCCTTGATCTGTAGCTGTCCACTCATATTTTCCAATGCAGTTAACTATTATTGTGCACGCTAGGGATCAAATGTATGATATATAATTCAATCAATCATGAACGTCCCTAACACACACCTTCAATCCCGGATAATATGTGTGCATGCCCGTATGCGTGTTTGCGAGCCCCGCAAGTCATATCTTCCATTCCCATCTGGGTTTATCAAATTGCTAATGATTTCACTTGGCACTAATGGGCATTTTCACCGTTGTCTAAGTATGTTGTGAAATTTAATGAACGCAGATTGCAGAGATGGCTGTGTCTGATATGTATGTATCCAAGCCTCTCTGAATCCTGTTAGAACAGTGGGGATTTGTACATGCTTATGCATTAACCCAAGCACCCATGTTCTCTCTGAAGCTCTGTTAATCAGCCCTCTCAGTGTTTGGCCATAATTACCCTACTCTGCTGATCACACTCCAACCCCCAATTACTGCACACGCGGCGGCTGTTGTTTATTCAGAAGGTCCTTATGACCAACTGTAGGTCTCGGCATCTGTTTTAATGCTATTGGTTCAGTGGCCCTTTCCTTTGTATTGAGCATGCGTTTTTGCTTGTTTATTTCAGGGTCAGTGACATGTAAGATTTACCGTGATTAGGGACGTGACTGTATCAAATTTTCACTTTGCGATAATTGATGAAGCTTTTATCACGATATACAGTATTATCATGATAATGAAATAAGTTTGGAAAAAAGTATTGTCATACTATAACGTTTAAAAACTTTTCTCATTACAAAAAGAACTGAACATTAAGCAATAACAATACAACACAATACACAAAAAATGTATAAAGTGAACATGTTTCAAACTGATTTTTGAAGTGCACAAGAATTATAAAGAACAATAGGTAACACTTAACAGTAAGGTCTCATTAGTTGGCATTAGTTGCTTTAACTAACATTAACAATGAGCAATAGCTACAAAAATTTGTTACAGAAGTAACAAACCTTAACAGGTTAAGTAGAATAATATATATAGGCTAATATAGTGCATATATTTAGCGAAATAGTTAATTTCTCTAGTGAACTAACAACTGTGGACGCTGAATGACTTGTACAAAGAAGCTAGTACACCACATATTCAGTTTCACCACATATTTGTTTCAGTAAGTTGTAATGTATCCTCAACATACCGTAAGCTATTAATTCATGTTTATTCTTTAGGAAGAGATGATCACGTTCACTCACGCGCTGTCGCTTGAACTGATGCGCCGCTACAGTAATCAGTCACGTCACATTAAAGAGCGTCAAAACGGCATTTATCATTTGAATTTTGTGATAAAATAGACAGAATACTTAATATGTTGGTGTGGGAACTCTGATTGAAGTATGTTCTGCGCTTAAAACAAGCCGACTGTTAAAGGGTTAGTTCACCCAAAAATGAAAATTCTGTCATTAATAACTCACCCTCATGTCGTTGGACACCCGTAAGACCTCCGTTCATATTCGGAACACAAATGAAGATATTTTAGTGTAAAGCTGATGGCTGAGAAAGGCTTCACACAGGCCTCCATTGGCATTCAGTACATTGACACTTCCAAGATCCATGAAAGGCACTTAAAACGTCGTTACAAAGTCTATCTCACCACAGTGGCTCTACAATAATCATACAATGCGACGACAATAGTTTTTGTGCGCCAAAAAAAATCAAAATAACACCTTTATCCAACTTGTTCTCGACTTCCGTGTGCGCCTCCACGACGCATGCGCGAGAATATGACGCAGATCCGGCGTTCGGACATATGACCCAGAAGCGATTTGTTTACGAGCAGAGGAAGACGCGCGTGTCTAAGCTGTTGGATTCTACATTGATCGTGCTTTAGGTCTCGGCGTAGTGCTCAAAATGGGGCTTAAGTGTGTATTTCATCGATTCCCGAACACCGGCGCTACGTCATATTCTCGCGCATGCGTCGTGGAGGCGCACACGGAAGACAAGAACAAGTTGGATAAAGGTGTTATTTTGATTTTTTTTTGCGCACAAAAACTATTGTCGTCGCATTGTATGATTATTGTAGAGCCACTGTGGTGAGATAGACTTTGTAACGACGTTTTAAGTGCCTTTCATGGATCTTGGAAGTGTGAATGTACTGAATGCCAATGGAGGCCTGTGTGAAGCCTTTCTCAGCCATCAGCTTTCAACTAAAATATCTTCATTTGTGTTCCGAATATGAACGGAGGTCTTACGGGTGTCCAACGACATGAGGGTGAGTAATTAATGACAGAATTTTCATTTTTGGGTGAACTAACCCTTTAACTGTTAAAGATTGCATTCGGAACTGTTCGGTTCACACGTGCACCTTACTGAAAAGCCCTGTACCGAAATGGTTCGGTACAAATACGTGTACCGTTACACCCCTAGTAGACCTATGTTTTATATAAAGTTGTTTCTCATTATGGCTTCGAAAACACGCAGTGATGTCTGTAATCACTTTGATCATTAAAAAAAAATGTGCAAGATGTGCAGCGCCAATCCAGGGCTCTACGCTAACATTTTTCTTGAGGAGCACTTGTGCTCCTAAATAAAAAAAATTAGGAGCACAGTCAAAAATTTAGGAGCACTTTCTGATCAATAACACGCATTCCAATTATAACTTTCCCATTACAGGACTATCTTTGTCCCTTTAAATTAATGTCCAGGGGCATTATTATTAAATAATCTTATTAAATGTATGCATCATCTTTTGTCAATTTCTTCAATTAAAATAGAAAAGTTGTTTTTAAAATGTTAATTTAAACAATAAATTCAGTTAGAGCATTAAAAGACACAACCAGACTGTTACCAGTCTAATTAAATCAGCATCAAAAGATCCATCTTTGCAGTGTAGAAGTGGCACAGCAGCTCCATCTGAAGTGCTGTTTAGACACATTTACATAGATGTAATGCAGCTCATGGGTAAATAATGTTGTATGATTGTTTTAAATATAAGTTTTTGAATTTAGAAATAGGCTATGTACAAGTTAAACTTAAACTTAGTTAAAATATTTATATTTTAAATAAAAAGTCCATGAAAAATATAAATATGAAAATAAAACAGCCAGTAGGTGGCGTCAAGTCTGTGTTCGATCGAACCTCTTGGAGATGCGCAACAGTTCTGGTGTAGTTTTGATTTTCACGAAATAAACAGTATTGTGGCTAAAACGTTGTAACTTAATATCAACTTGTCTATTGGACTTTTTTGTACATTTATCACATTTGCAATCATGCCAATACTCGGAGCAATAGCTGTCAGTAACTTTAGGTTCTCTGGCGCTTAATAAACATAACTGCAGGCGTCTCGCGGAAGAACACTGCAGCCGGAGCTACTTCTCTCTGTTTGTGTCTATGGCAAGTCACACAGGGACTGTGCTCCTCCGCAGCGCTGCGACCCGAACTGGAATTGAATAGTCAGAATAAACACTTATTATATGTGTACCGTAGTGATTCAGGGTAAGATAAAAACACGGTTTGGAAAATGGATTCATGATGTACTCACTCATATGCATCTAGTCATTTTTAAACACAATTAATGTTATGGACTGCAGCTGATAAAGATTAAATCAAGAACTCATACAGGAGCGTTTTTAAATTATTTTTGCTGGCATTTTTGCCCCAAGCCCCCGTTAATTTCCGACCTTGTTTATGATAATCCAAATGTGGTATTTCTAGTTAATTTTGGCTGCAAAGAAACATCAGCGCGAGGCGTCTGGTAAGTGCATGGCCGCGTCACACCCGTTTCACGCATAGACCGTTGTTTCACCATTTAATCTTTGAAGTGTAGTCCGTCGCACACGTTTTTTGCACATGCTCTGCTGACAAAAGGCATGAAAAGCAGTTGATTGCAGCACGAAACGTAACAGTTGCTCAGTCAGTCAGTGTTTGTAGTTTTTATTCCGATTGTATTATACATTTATTCATGAGAAGCGATCGGGTCACTCGCACCGGTGCGCCTAAATATTTTTTCGCAGTCGCACGCAGTAATTTTCAGGCGCAAATGCGCCCAAAATGGTCGCTATGTAGAGCCCTGCAATCTGTCATATACATAGCATTATGATGAAAACACGATTGTAATAGAATGTTGTAAATTCTCTGCTTTAGTTGCCGTGTGTCTGCATTGTTGTTAAGGGAAGAGCACATTCAAAATGGGAGTTTCCCTTTCAAACCATTGCCTGTAAAAAAACTATCATGGTCAAGTTCACGTGCACATTCGTATATAAAAGATTAATCTAATATATCTAATATTGCGTTTGGTTTATTAACCCGCTAGCAAAGCTCTGCAAGGTGGTGTTTATTCAGTTTCAACTCAAATGCAATGCCAGATATTGACTGGGTTATTTGAGACGGTCATTTCGTTTTTAGATGTTTCTTTTTCAATAACATTGATGCATCATAATCTAGCAGTTATTAGTCATATGTTCATGTTTTCATGTCATGTTTGTATTCGTCAACATAAATGTTTGTAACATAATATTTTCATATCTCCATGACGGACATGCCTCGCCCCCTTTTACGAGTACTCGTTTTTTGAGACCTATCAGTGATCGAAATGAACCCCACTTAGACAGCAACATAACGTTCACTTTCAAGTCCCAGAAAGGTAGTATAGACATCGTTAAAATAGTCCATGTGACTACAGTGGTTCAACCTTTAATGTTATGAAGCAACAAGAATACTTTTTGTGTGCAAAAAAAACAAACAAAAACAACGACTTCATTCAACAATGTCATACTGTTAAGAAACAGAAAGCAGTGCAGCTGCTTTGTTTAAAGGGTTACCAGGATAACGGCTGCATTTCTACTGTTCCATTAGTCCCATTTGCTGTCAGTGAGTGAAAGTGCATTTCCATTCACCACGTCTCCTTTAATTGTACTTTTTTTTTTATACGTATATCAGGAATTAATCATTCATAAATATGTTTTGGCACTTGCACCAAATGACATTAAGTCATGAAGTCAAATGACCTGATATTTTAAGTCTTAATAATCTTATCAAAATCTTATTTCTCTTGACAAAGTCATGCAGGGTCTGGAGGGGTCCTCTATCTCTCTATTTTTTTGTTTTATATTTATATTTCTGCATGTTTCTGCATGTTAGTCGACCACATGACAATTTAATTTGATTTAAATTTAGCTAAGCTACTTAATCATGTTTCCTTTGCAACAAAGCTCTTTTCTTCATTATAAAATAATTTTTGTACCTGAACATTTGTATCATGCTGATATGCCGCTAATGTTGTCAAAAATACAGAAGTCGGTACTGAAATAAAAAAAAGTGATGCTTTGAAGCTGTTGAGCGCATTGTAAACACCCCTGATTGGCCATTGTACTCGCGTGCTCATCAGATATGTCTGTGATTGGCTAAATTGAAAAAAATTCAGAACCGACATGGTACCTAATTCGGTACTTTTGACAACACTATACGCCTCCAAATTAATCTATCCAGACAAAAAAAGCATTGTTTTATTGACCCTCTAGTATGTATAAGCATGCCAACAACGTAGATGCGTCTAATAGGGAGGGGGACCGCCTGCAGAGCGAGGTTACCGAAATGTCCCCTCGATGCCTGTCGTCTGATGGATAGGCAAGCTGTCATAAGCACGCCAGCGAATTTTAATCACGCCATCGCATCACGCCGACACTTCCAACCCCACCCGCCCCACGGCAGCCCACCGCTCAAGTGCTTTCATGACACCAGTGTATGCAAATGTGGTCTCTGTGGGGCCTTTAGTGCATATTAATTTGACTGAGAGGGCTGATGGTAGCTGTATCTTCCCACTTAGCTAAACCTTTTTCCTCATCCCATATTTTTCCGCATCAAACCCCGAGTCCTCCCTTGATGCAGTGGTGTATTTCACACTGGTTTAATGCTTGTCAAAACTGTGTTTTTCTGATGAGAAATGGATGACCTATGAGTCACCAGCATAGCAATAGCAATACAATCATACTCGCACAACACAAGA
Source organism: Gobio gobio (assembly GCF_949357685.1). Taxonomy (NCBI): domain Eukaryota; kingdom Metazoa; phylum Chordata; class Actinopteri; order Cypriniformes; family Gobionidae; genus Gobio; species Gobio gobio. Next base: position 30,843,443 of record NC_137107.1, on the reverse strand, counting down.
TTGCTCTTCTTTTTTTAGTTACAAGCTTCTTTGCCAGAATTCCTTCACTTGTTTCTTTCACAGGCTTTAAAGATTTGACATTGTAGTGTTTTGAGAACAGCTTTCTTGTAAAGCATATGCTTTAGTCGGTCCCAACATGATGGTCATCAACAACACTATCGTTCAAAGGTTTGAGGTCGGTAAGATTTAAAAAAATATATATTTTTTGTTCTCACCAAGGCTTCTTTTATTTGACTATAAATACAGTAAAAACAGTGAACATGAGTCATGGTACCGGACTAGTCATCAAAAAACCGATAAGACAACTAGTGAGGTTGAGTGTTTTATCTAGATAATAAAAAAAAAAACACAAAAAAACACGATACATCACAATTTTTAGCAGAAGTGTGGAACCTGCTCTGAGAAATTGTCTACTCTGGTGGAATCTTTTTTTTCTTTTTTAGAGAAGATAGACCATGATGGTTGACAAATTGTAAAACAACCAAGACATTGATTAATGAGGTCAACTAACTTATTTTACAATGTATTAGGGCTGGGCTGTCTATCGAGTTTGTTCAATATATTTTTTATAAACAATATAGGAAGTAGTTGAGCGAAAAATAGTGAAAAACACAGAGTGCTCGCAAAGCGCATAATCCAATTTGTCCTAAACATGCGATATGCTTTATATTAAAGTCAAAGTTACGTTTTTTGGCTTTTAGAATGAATATATTAGCCTTACTGTATCTATTAGCTAGTGTGTTCCAAAACAATGACAAAATTTGTATTTAGAAGATATAAGCATTCACAGATGTTGAAAATGTGGCTGAAATTGGTCACTTGTTCACACATGAACTATTTTCTACATGGTGAATGGCACATAGTGCACTATTATAGGGGACAGGGAACAATTCAGACAGTGTAAATATGCTTTCCATTGGGGCAACACTGTTACTCACTGATTGTGGCGGTGCTGTCGAATCCATATCGTAAAAGCCTGTGCTGACATTGCGAGTAAAATAAACAATCCATTTTCTCCAAATTCTCTGGGCCGGCAAAGCAGAGGAAGGGGAGGTTACCTTTCCCCATATGACGGCATACAGGGAAGATTCCAGAATTGCTCGTCTGAGCTCTCATTTTCTCAAAGGCAGAGCAGGACAGCCAGAACTCGGTTTACACCTATTGTAATTTCTAGCCACTTGGGGACCATATACAGGCTAGGGGAACTCATATTAATGTTAAAAAACCTCATAAAATGAAATTTTCATGCCTTGGGACCTATAAAACAATGTGAACAAGAACAAGTTTTGGGCACTTGTGATCCATATACAGCACCTGCTGCAGTTTTGCAGTATTTCAATGACTAAAAACAGCGGGACGTTTTTAAAACGTGAAAAACACTTATAGGGGGAGTTGCACCTATAAGGATTAAATTAAGAACAGTTTAACGCTAATCAAGGATTTTTTGATCCGGGCTGTTTTTTTTTTTAAATGGAGTCGTGTTGCACCACTTAATTTTAAACACAGATTACCTATGTAGAAAGACCGTTATAATTAAAGGGCTGATCGGGATGAACCGACGCCAGGCTAAAGAATTCGTATTAGTGCAACCCACCTTTTAAGTCCCTATAACAGTGATATTAAAAGATTAAATTCAGTTTACACTTTTTTGATGATGCATAGCCTACTATATGCAGGCGAGTAGATGAGCCAAGAATATGAACCCAACGCGTTGACTTTTATAATGATTTTCGATAAGAATACACTTAACGAGACACCATGTGTTGTATTTATATTCTGTGTTCATCTGCTTGACTGTACAAAGTATGCAACATCAATAAGGTGTATGTTGAATTTGGTCTTTTAATATCACTACATTAAAACTTACTACAAAAATGACTGGCGAGCAATGGAGGAAAGCCTTGTTTTGCCCTCCAGGTGGGCGTTCCTATAATGGTGTGACGTTGCGTGAAAACTATAAATAGTAAATGTGTATAGATTAAAGCGGCTTGCCCTGTCAGATGAAAGATGGCCTACATGTGCTGACAGAGACTTGCACTATTTAATACGTTTGAGATGTGGTGTTTACCTCAGTACATATCTTACATTTCACAGGTAAAATTCTCCATCTGTAAATGTTAATAGAAAGTTAAAGAAATATTTATATTGTGCTGTCAGGAGTGGAGCCTCATGCAAGCAAGTCTCCACTCTCCACTAAACTTCACAGACTTAAGTGAACGAGCGCTGTTGCCAAACAGATGGAGCGCAATAGAATAGGAGCACTAAAATATAGCTTCATTTTGCTAAAATATTTGCTGTTGGATATTAAATGTGCTATATGTAGAATTTTAAACCTACAAGTAAGTGTATTTTTATGATAGCAGTAACTAAAGTGATTATTGTAATGGGGTAATCAAATGTAGGCTGAAATAATTGCTAAGCTCAGATGAGTGAATGTGCATTCCTCTTAACACTTAACATTTAGTCTGTGCTTTTGTTTTTATTTATTTTCATTTTTAGTTTAGTGAATTTAACTTGTTTTTGAATTGTAATATTGTAACAATGTTATAATGTTAGAATGCACATAATATATGGCATAGCCTACATGGTCACTATTTTTGTTTTCATAACCTTCAATGTGAACATTGTAGGACAACATTGGCAGGATGTGAAATAATAATAATTAAAAATCCAAATAGAAAAAAACTAGAAAATACTGATATATATATACCATATCTCTGTATTTTTTTGGGCCATACCGGCCAGCCCTGCAATGTATAATCATTTTTCTTATATTTGTTTTAGTGCTTTACCAGTAAAACCTCTCAGAGGAATTGTGTCTCAGAGAAGTTGTCTCATCCTGACATGAGTGTTGTGCTTTTAAAGGGATAGTTCACTCAAAAATTAAGATTCTGTCTTCATTTATGCACCCTCATGTCATTACAAACCTGTATGACTTTTTTTCATCTGTGAACACACACCCAAGCCTGTAGTGCTCGAGTCAGAAATTGAAGCTTCCGTGCCTCGATCGCCCCCCGGTGGCCGGTCCCAGTATAGCTCCTAAACCCCACCCCTCCATGTATTTGAATGGGCGCGAGACACACTAAATAATTTAATTACACTTCAAATAATTGTTTCCTAAAGATGGTTTCTGTCATTTTAGGCAGTTTTTATTACAATAATTTCATTTCAAGTGTTCGTTTTTTAAATAAGTTTAGTTTTAGTGAGTTATTTGATGCTATAAAAACGGGGGGTGTGACGTCATGATTGACAGCTGAGATTGACTGCTTCTCTGAGTGAAGTTGTCACTGAGGCACTAACGGACTTTTTTTCTGGATTTTTGGGAGGAGATTGGAGCTTTAGCTTTAATTTCTACACTTCCATAACTGTTTATTTCACACCAACATAATTAATTGTTCTGCATCTGCGAGAGTGTGGGCGGGCTTTTGATAATCGCGCCTCTACTTCCTGTTCTCTACTGCGCAACTCCCGTCCCGAGATCGCTACTGCGCAGACTCGGTCCCAAGATGTCAGCGCCGTGAGCGGGCCTATGAAAGCTTCAACTTTGGTCAGCGGAAGTCAATGAAGTCGCGTCGTCCATATTTTTTTACGGTCTATGACACACACACAAAAAGAAGATATTTTAAGAAATATTATTCAATGTAGTGTTTTCTTCATGCAATGGAAGTCACTAAATGGTCGCCAAAATGTTCAAAATATCTTATTTTGTGTTTCGCAGAAGTCAGTCCGTCAGTCCGTCCGTCCGTCAGTCAGTCAGTCAAACAGGTTTATAACAACATTAGGGTGATGCAAATGATGACACAATTTTGAGTGAGCTCTCCTCTTTAGATAATGGTTTTGGAATGCAAAAACTAATATTATGTAAAATAAATGCGTCAAAGCACAGTACATTTTCCCTGCACAAATAATTAAATAATTGGATCCAGGTGAACCCAAATCAGCCTAATAATGCAAGTCTTCTTGAAGACTGATTAGTCGATTCATTGATTTTGAAATCATTAGTACCAAGCTCCTGGACGTTCCCTATGATTTGAAGCAATGGAAATGGCCATTTTTATGAAGTATTCTGTGTAATTCCTCTCTGATGCCACAGATCTGTGTGATGAATTCTAGGGAGCGCGAGGTGTGTGGAAGTGTTACTGAGGAGGGTAGTGAATTGAAGAGGGTGGGCAGAGGGAGGGGTTAGGGCACACGTTAGTACACGCGTATGTTGTTGTAGAGAGGGAGAGAGAAGAGGATTGGAGACAGTTGATAGACGCTACTCGCTCTAGGTGCTCTGTGTTACTTGGGTATCAATAGCAGAGCGCCGGCGAACGGCTCTCGTCGCCTCTGTTTCTTTCTCTCAGGGGGCCGTGGAGAGGATCGAAAGACATGCTTTGATATTCCACTCTCATACCAGAGTTCCTGTCACATGCCTTGAGTCGGACTCTCTCTCAGTAACATGGGCTTTTTCCCCCCGTCTCACTGCAGTGTGTGTTTTTCCGTGCGGGCTGTTTTCGCTGCTGCTCCTGGTGCGCTGGTGCGCGATGTGTGTTTATGTCTGCACCATGCCGAGGCAAGCGCTCCCAGTCAGCGGTACGAGCGACCCCAGCAGCAGCCTCTGTCTGCCTGAGTTACGATACTGCTTGTGTTTTCCCTGCACAGTTCTGCTCCAGCACGGCGCCGATCCCAACATCCGCAACACCGACGGCAAGTCTGCCCTGGACCTGGCTGACCCGTCCGCTAAAGCTGTTCTCACCGGTGAGTGCAGCAACCTCATGTTCTCCATTCCCAGTCTTTCTGTCTCTCTTTTTTCTTTCTTTTATCAGTGTTTTTGTCTTTGAACGTCTGCAGTTTGTCCCTGTCTGATACTCTGATACTATGTCTACACAGCTTTGAAATGGAGCAGCATTGTTATGCATCTGTATCTTCACGTTTGGTGTGTTTGTGTAAAGTGAGACTGTTGTTGTCCTTGAGCGCTTCTCTGCCTGCGTGCTCGCTCTGTAGTAGGGATCAGCGACTATTGAAGATTATGAATACAAGTTAAGCTACATTGTGAGGATTTTAATGCACTGTTTGGCCATTAAAGTGTAACCTTGCTAATTTTCAACCTGCTTTGTATTCTTACAGTGTTGGTAGTATATGTAAATGAACAATGTTTACTCATTCTTCTTGATATGTGGACTGAAAAATGTCCATTTATTTGTCACATAATCCGCCAGACTTTTGATAACTTCAGGGCTTTTATGAAAACTACAGATTATACTTCCGTATTTTTGTTTTCCCGCCCACAGACCATCGGATCGAGTTATTAACAAAACGGTTATTGTAAGAGAAGGTTTATCACTGAAAATTGTCTACACTTCAAGCAGCGTTATGGAAACAGCTTTCCTTTTCTTCACCCAGTCACCCAGTTGAAATGTTGACTACAAGATTGATGTTCTCTCAATTTCAGAGCTTTTCCTGGGTCAAAAATGGTCTTCAGTTGTGGCGGACAAACATATCCACACACACAGTTGCCCATGCAAACTGTGAGCCCAGTACTGACTATAAATCCAAAATGAATGCGAAGAAACAGTTTGTAATATTAACTTATACTATTTATTCAATCATGAAATAAAAAATAATCACTGTCAGGACAGATCACAAAGTGCATAGTAGGGATGATAATTTCATGTTTTCCACTAACCAAAAACCAAAGCTTTTTGACCAATCAACAGTCAACCGACAAGATTATATTAAATTGATCAAATTGATCCAAAGTATCTGTGACCCATTAAAAATAACAATTTGTTATTTATAGGGGGTTTAGTTTTAACCCTCTGGTCTTCTTCGTTCATGGGTCACACTAGGCTTCTTCGTGGTCAAAAGTGACCGAAGCCTTAAAATATAAGTTCCCCATTGAAAATAATATATAAAAAACTAACATATTTTTCAATTATTTCAAAACTTTGCGTCTATTTTGCACTCTTGATATTTTAGAGTGTCACCCCTACATTGCTGTGCACTTTTTTGTTCTGCATCATGGCTGATTTGTGGTTTGTATCACCAAAAGATTCCCAGATTTTTTGTATTTTTGCGTATTTCCCATTCATTTTATTCATTATGACAGTCATTTTTGACCGCGAAAGAGACAAGTGTTATTCTTTTTTTTCCGACCCTTTAACATAACCAAATCATCTCCATGATTTTTTTTGTGGGTTCACTTAGCTAATGCCACAAAAGTCACCAAGAGTCATCCCATTCCGATGAAGCAAAAAAATTCAAAACGTAAAATGTTTCGGTAATTTTTGACCAGAGGGTTTTAAATGCGCAAATAGCAGCATAAACAACTTGAACATGGATTCACACATTGCAGGCCTCGACAATAAGGTCTGCCTGATGGCCCGAGGCTGGCGTGAATATTGCTCGGGACAATAGACGGAACTATCACTTGCATCGTCACAAAAGTTGATAATTTGCGTGTTTTTAAGTATTGCCAACTAAAATATTGAAGTGCAATTAGACGAAAGTACCCACGTCTCTCAATTTGGTTCTCGTGCGCTGTGTAATAAGCGTACACCCAGAACGCAGTGTCTCTCAGCGCACATTTTTGTGTATATGAAGGTATGCACAAGATGTTTTACGTTGATATTGGGCCACGGGTGAAGTGCAAAGCCTAGTTTACATAATACATAATAGTTTAGCATCCAAATATGTTGCGGATATGGAAACTTTTGAATTTGTACCGAATAAGAGAGGTAGGTTATGTGAGCCCAAGGCCTGTTCTGTTTCACTTTAAATTAATTGGTTTTGGATTGAATTTTAGATTTTTTATTTTTCATTCTTATGTTCTGAATACCATAAAATGTAAATGATTTGTTGTAGAGTGAGAGGAACTTCAATAACCTATAGCTATGTTATGTTTATAGCTATATTGTTATATTAGAGCATATAAATGAAAATTATTCTTCCTTGTGTTCTAGTGAAACAGCATTTTATTTTGATTTAAACATTACATTTAATTTGCTGCTATTGCTGTTCGGTTGCCATTATTGTTTACCCTGATTTCAGTCAAAGAAATATGTTACATTTTGTGACATATTCTCTATATTTTAAAGTCGTATTTTTGCAGTATGCCATGTTTTTCATGCCAAATAGTGAAGTAGTCTTGTCCTCTGATAGCTGTGGAAATATATGTACCATTTCTTGGTAAAATCTAAATTAAACAACATTTTATAACATACTAGTCACATCGCTTGGCCCTGATCTTTGTATTGTTTGGGGGCAGAGATTTGTGTATAATCAGGCTTTACTGATTTATTACATGGCCCTCTTAGACACATTTCAATTGTGTTTACACTTAGTTGCATCATTTCCTGTTTGGTAAATACATCAGTTACACGAGGGATGTAGAAAGCCTTCCGTCAGCTGGGTAATTCTCCGAACTGACAATACATTTTGCTGCCAAGTATTAAAATAGTAAAATTTCACTCTTCATCTCTCATACAAACACGCAATCTAACCACAGAAAAGTGATGCATTATATAAAACGATTCTCTTTCTGAAATCAATATAAGCTTTATTAAAAGACATTAGACTTCATTGATACAACAGATGGCCTCATAACGATGTTGATCATTTCTCACGTCATGTAAACTGAAATGTGTTCTGTAATGACATGCATCAGATGCAAAATCAAATGAATCAGGGCATTTCTCAGGTCTCAAAAGTGATTGAGCACATTCATTTGTCGATAGGAGAGATGCGTATGATGTGCTTATGTCTTCTAGAACTACTCAATGCAAACTGCAAAGCAACTGCGGCAACCATTAGAAATGATATGTAAATCATGTTTTCCATCCATTTCTCAGTCTAACAAATCAGAAATAAGGTGATAAGGTATAAATGGCAGCTCCTGGTGTGAGTGACAGAGGTGATGTGTTTGGTTTTGTGAGTATAAATAGAGCAGAATGCAGAGCTTCAGTCTCTGGAGTATTACAGATAATTGTTATAGATCCACTTTTCCTACCCAGCTACCTGACCCTGCCTCCCGTCTCCTGTCTCCTGTCTAGAAATATTGAAGTGCAGCATTCATTTCATTCTTAATCCTGGTTGGTTAGCTATATCATACCAGACTACGCAACATATAGCCTTTTCTTCTTTTTTTTTTTGTAACCTAAACCCTAATTACTAACTGAAGTATTCACTTAGAAGCTGAGCAACGTGAACCGAGTTATTCATGGTGTTGTTTATTTGCCCGAGGTGAGTTTCTCTCCTCTGACTTTTGTTTGGATAATTTGAATGTTGCTTGCACAAATTACATTGTGAATTAGCCGTTGTGCATCATGGCTGCCAAAAGGTGATACGTGAGAGGTCTAATGCCATCCAACCATCTGTAAGCATAGCTGCATTTTTTTCAAACAGCTTCAGAATAAACCTCCGGGTCATCAGGTCCGTCTTGTTGTTACAGCTTAATGATCGCGCATATTAACTTGTCTAGGTCAGTTCAGCTGCACGCAAAAATTGCACTTTTCCAAAGTGTTTGGTTCTTTGAAGCTGCTTATCAGCTGCTTAATTTGATAGAGCATCCTGTTAGTTTTTTTGTTGGATGGCGGCTTTCCAATAAACAGTTGAGTGTAATTTAAAAATAGATTTAGCACGATTAAGCCAAGTGTTTTTGTTGTTTATTGCAAGGAATTTTTGAAAGACAGCACAAACCGTAGCCTATTTATTTTGTACATCTGTTGTGTTTTTAGGCTATATCAGTTTTTGGAGTTGCTTGTATCATGGCAAAAGTTATTGCGCAGTGCCAAAGGGGTGCTTTGTAAACAATATAGTTATGATTTTTTGAAAGGGATTAAAATGTCTTGGCTGTGGTCTTGTGTTATGGGTCTGGGTAGTGAGGCAGGATTGAAAAATCACACTGAGGATCACACAGATTTTCAAAACACTGAAATAACAAGATTCTTTTCACCCCACCCTTCCCATATTGAAATGTCATCTTATTCTTCAGATTTTTGGAGTGTGATTTGATAAAACAAACAAACAAAGGAATTAATTAAAAAGAGAATTTTTGATTAAACAGAAGTTTGGAGTCAGTGAGATTATTTTATTTTATTTTTTTTAAGGAAAAAAATAATAAGCAAGGAAGGATGCTTTAAATTGATCAAAGGTGATCAAGTAATTTATAGTGTTTTAGATGTCCATTTCAAATAAATTCTGTTCTTTTGAACTTTTTATTCATCAAATCATTTTTTTTAAATCACTGTTTCCACAAAAATATTAAGCAGCACAACTGTTTCCAATATTGATAATAATAAGAAATGTTTCAAGCACCAAATCAGCGTATTCGAATGCTTTCTGAAGGATCATGTGACACTGAAGACTGGAGTAGTGATTCAGAAAATTCAGCTTCGTCATCACAAGTAAATGACATTTTACATTTTTTTATTATAATCTTTCACAATATTGCTGTTTTAACTTTTGTAATCAATTAATTGCATATATCCTATGCATAGCTATATATTGAAATGTAATGTTCTTAGCGACACTTAATGACTTTTATTAGGGCCATTACAATGATTATGTTATGTAATGCAGATTATTAGTTAATGTTCATTCAGATAGTTAGAAATGTCATTAGTATTCATTGCTTCATATGCCTTCACAGATCCCTGGTTGAAAATGCTGGCTTTCTGCGAACACCAGAGTAGACAGTTTGATTCATGCCTATATTTGACACATAAATAACACCCATGTGGAGCCATTGCCTCTATGGAATGACAGATTTTGAAGGACCTTGAGCTTGACTTTGATCATGTGGTAATGCCTCTGCCATCATATGATGTCCTTACAAAGACAAAATGTTCCTTTAAGTTGCATTAGACACACTTGCACTGTAGCATTTTGCGAAATGATGAATTACTGCACGCTGCGTTCCACATTGATTCATTTGTGTTTTTGCAATTATCTTTTTTCATTTATTTAAAGGCTAATAGTTTTCTATGAATGATGAGGCATTTTATTCTAGAACACTGATGGTTCAGATAGGAAAGTTATTAGCTTCATTTTGTATTTGAATGTCTAATTTTATCATGTATTTGTGAACCGCACACTTTAGCTGAGGATTGTATGAGAGTCTGTGGTTTCTGATGGCTAGTGTAAAACAGAAAAAGTGCCAGAATTGCACAAAAAGTGCCAGTGCAGAACTGAAAATATTCCTGGCAGAACACTACTGTCTTAAGTGGTATCAATGTAATGTTTGTCCGCGTTCTCCACCATTATTTTTTTGAGCGACTTCCAGATAGTGATTAAATGTAGTTTAGATGTGAGCTTTATGATTAATATGACACTACCTCTAATATGAGACACAGAAAAGGGAAATGTGAGACTTGATTGAAAAATTTAGACCTTGTTAAGGCCTCTATGGAACAGAGAAATGATACATTTCAAGGTATCCATTTCATATGTAGGTTTAATCTGAAATTGACGCATGAGATTGCAGTTGTTAACTAAATCAGTTATGTTTGGCCGTTCTCAAATGTCAGAGTTCACCTCGTCCCTGGTGTTATATTGTAATCAGATGTGAGTAAATTTCTCTGTTGTTACAGGCTTTATGAATTAAATTTGTTCAGCTTGTTTGTTTTGCAGAGATTAGTTCATAACACTTCAGAATGGAACAATCAAATAGCCGCTGGCGTATCATCCTATTGCCATGTTAAACAGAACGCTTCATTTAGTTTTGCTTGATAGACTTTCAAGAAGTGCTATTCATTAGGGCCCACTTCCCATGATAAAAACAAAGTTATTTTGAATCAATACAAGTTTAATTTCACAAAAAAACCCTTGTCCTTAAAGAGTGAATCCCAGGGTGAGGCATCTGAATGACGACTCTGACATTTATGCGTGTAATGGAAAGATGTTTGAAGTATGAAAATGCCCTCCAGCACAAAAACAGTGCAAGAAATCAGAGTAAATGTTCTTATGAGATATAGACCTGAATTGGTATGGTAGTGGACTGCTGCATGACTTCAAATAGAGCCCTTTTAACTATTATTTCTCTCATGCTTTCTCAGGGAATAGAACCTCTGAGCTTTTATATTGCTCACTGTTGTGGGGTCTCTTTTCCTGTGTCTGTTCCTTTCCATCTAAAAAATGGATTTATGTTGGTCATATTACTCTGCGAACTATAGAGTCTAAAATGGAAAATGTCAAGGGGAATACAAAGTCACTGATGGTCTTGGATGATGTTTCCTCTGGAACTTGGGGGAAAAGAAGTATGGAAAGAAAAAAAAGTTTGTTTATGCAAACTTCAAGTGTGGCATTTCCTTAAGTGGTGAATTATTGAGCTACATTTTTTTTTAGGATATTTTTCTTCCGCAGAACTATTGATGTCATTTTTTTTTATCCCCAATGAAGACACTTTCCAACTCACCCAGTGCTTTGAATATCCATTTAGACTTTTATCATACCAAATAGAAAAAGAATGGAAAGTATTTTCCCTTTTGAAATCTTCTGCAAAATTACATTCACAGTCTGCTTTCAAAGTTAATGTTTTTCAACTGAGTGGGAGAAGATTAGTCTTATAGCCGCGCACCCATGCCCGGCCTAGACGATCTTAAAACCCAGCGCAAGCATAGCCGGAAAACCCAGACCTACTCCCTTGTGTGTCATTTTCAGTATTTTTGGAAGGAGTAGGATATTTGCTTGCTGCACAGAGTATTTTTCACTTGTTTACTTTCTTAATCCAATAGAAAAATAATTCATTTGATATTCTTGCCAATTTCTTTCCCAGATGAGTTTAAACCAACCGATAGTGCAGTGCATATTTTTTTGTCTAATTTGAATGACCGCAGAGATTTTGTCACGTGTTCTACTCTAGGTGAATATGTGGGTATGCATACATTTAAATAAATTAGCATGCCTAAGCTATGACAGATCCAACTGTTGTCTCTTTTTATTGTATCATAATGGCCTACCGGTTTTAGATTTATCTTTTAAAAAAATCACTAGTTTTCCAGCTGTCGTAGTCAATAGGATTACACAGAATCTGTTGTGCAAATGTAGTCCGCTTAAATCCTCAAGGGATCAAACTAATGCCTCTGACCTTCAAGAAAGTGCGGTTAAATCATATTATAGCAAGTTTAATTAAGTGGCGATAGTCTCAGATCAGTTGGATTATTGATGCGGCCAGGCCCGGAGTGACCATCGGGAGAATTCCTGGTGGGCCGCTTATAATTTGGGCTGGTGGTACCATTTGCGATACACAGAGTGTTTCACACGGAACGCGGAAAGTGCAAGTCTCTAGTTAATTTTGAATGAGAGACACACTGAAAGCAGCAAATCGCAGGCTGTTCTAGTAGTAGTGAAGACGTGTGCAAGCGATGCTCATAGACCCGAGATCCCGTCGCATACGAGCGCACAGCTCTTTGTAGAGTTCATAAATATTACTATATGGCATATGTAAATATTACGCACACAGCAAGGCGAGCCTCATAACTTCTTCCCCTTCCCCTGCTTTCTCTCTATTTTTTACACACGCAGGAAATGCATGTTACATTTGTGTGACTGACTGATAATTGAATTAACTAATCACACATCAGTTTATGCTATGCATTAAAAAGTGTCAACTTCTCAAATTGGCAGGTAGTGCACATCCTCAATCTCTCTCTCACACACATACACACACACACGCGCGTTCATATCCAGAGAGAAAGAGTAAATCTAAGACGATCAAGATATCCCATCAAGACAATATCAAAGTTGTATACAGTGGTGTAACATGAAATTTTATAGATGAGCACAGTCTAATCCATATACTGCTGTCTGATATTCATTTTAATTTATTTGACCTTTTACATTTGTATTTAATAAGTTTAATTGTAGAATGTTTGTTTAAAAAAAAATTGTAGTACGTTATTTTTCTGTACATTCCTGTTGAAACGTATGACAAAAAACGTGGGTGGTGGGATGTGATCTATTGGGGGCTGGTCATGGGCAATAAACTCCCGGCTGAAAATGGGCCCCACTCCAGCCCTGGATGCAGCTGTGGATCTATGTTCTCCTCCCGGCTGACTGCTTTCTCTCTAGAATCTCATCATTCCGCTCTACCCTTAAAAGCACAAACTTTTTTTGTGCACATTTGAACACATGCTGCATTTACTCTGCAGGTATTGATGACCAACTATTATTTGTTGACTAGCTATATCTGATTTTGTTGATGACCAGGCTACATCTTTTTAAAAGTGGCCCATATCTTATATCTGCTGCATTTAAACTCTACACTTGACGAAACAACCCAAGGTAAACGTATCTCACCAAAGCTTGTCAATGTGTTTGTGTAATTTTGTTGCAGTCTCTGGTATTTTGTTGTTGTACCATTTCTTTACAGGGCTGGACTGGTAATCTGGCATACCGGGCATTTTCCCGGTGGGCCGACGCACTTTGGGGCCGATACAAGGTTATTTATTTATTTAATTTTTTGCCACCGACTGGCCCATCATGCAGGGACAGCAGCCCATTGGTTTGTCTTCTGAATTTACAGGCCAAAGCGAGAGAGACCTTCCCTTCTCCATAGACTGTGTCCATATTAGGCGCTGTTTAAAAATTTGGGCGCATGAAACTGCAAAAGGCGAATATACGGTATGCGCAACAGCGCTGCCGCCGACGAACGTGCGCTGCGTTTCTGCTGCTCTATGAAGTGATGAATCGGCACTTTGACTCTGAATGTTGTTTAATACAATCGTGTGATATGGGAACATTAAAGGTTCTGTGGTGAATCAGCTGAAAACAGCCGCGACCATGTAAATACATCACAAGGTAAATTGGAAAATAGCAATACACACAACTACAAACTTGTCACTCTAGCACAACCAAATTCAATAGTTTATTATTTATTTATTTTCTAAACCATATACCTATGGTAATAAGGAGCATGATTTTACCTGTGACTACCATGCCCATACAGTTAAATGAAACTGACCTACAGTTAAACTCAGTTAAAATGTCATTACACTCTAAAAAAAAAGGTTCTATATGGCACCAAAAATAGTTCTTGGCTCGTAATCATAGGGGAACCTTTTTTAGTGCTATATAGCACCAATTTTGGTGCTTCAGTGGTTCTTCAGCGGTTCTTCAGAAGTTCTTCACCGGTTCTTTGACTAAGGTGCTATATAGCACCTATGAAGCACCAAAATTGGTGTTATATAGCACTAAAAAAGGTTCCCCTATCATTACGAGCCAAGAACCATTTTTGGTGCCATATAGAACCCCTTTTTTTTTTTTTAGAGTGTAGGGTAATTAAATTATAATTCAACAAAACAGCTTTAAAGCCTGGATCCCATGCATTAATAATAATAATTAATTACATTTATATAGCGCTTTTCTAGGCACTCATTCAAAGTGCTTTTTACATAGAAGGGGGGAATCTCCAAGCAGATAGAGCAACTATTGACTACCATAGTAGGAAAAAAAATACTATGGTAGTCAATAGTTGCTCTATCTGCTTTGTTACAAACATTCTTCAAAATATCTTTTGTGTTCAGCAGAACAAAGAAACTCATACAGGTTTGGAACAACTTGAGGGTGAGTAAATGATGACACAATTTTCATTTTTGGGTGAACTATCCCTTTAAGGACAAAGCTTTTTTCTCTGTAAATGTTTTATGAACTTTTTATAGATCTAATGAAATTTAACTAAATGTTATTTCAACGAGAACCTCATGAAAGATAGATATCATATCAGTGTGTTACATAAATTAGGTGTTAACTCTCGAACATTTTTTTATTGTTTTTAAAGGGGTAGTTCAACCAAAACATGTGAACGTTTACTCACCCTAATGTCATTCCAAACCTCAATGAATTTCTGTCTGTGTAACATAAAAGAAAATCATTTGAGTCTTTTTTGTCCATACAATAGGCTATTCAATGGTATAGCCTATATGGTTTGGTTGCCAACATTCTTCAAAATATATTTGTATGTTTCACGGAAGAGAGAAAGTCATACAGGTTTGGAACGACATGAGAGTGAGTAAATGATGACAGATTTTAAAAGCAGTAAATTCACTTTAATGTATCCTAGCTCAAAATCAATGGTTTACTGTCAAGTGCATTTCTGTGTGACAAAAGTGCAATATTACGTTTGTTATCTGCATTTGCAGTAAATTCGATAATTACCATCATTAGTTGTCCCTGTCCTAGATTTATTTCTTACTCCAATTTAAAGGTCCCATTCCGCATGATCCCATTGTTCAAACTTTAGTTAGTGTGTAATGTTGCTGTTAGAGCATAAATAATACCTGTAAAATTATAAAGCTCAAAGTTCAATGCCAAGCGAGATATTTTATTTAACAGAAGTTCCCTTTCAAAGCCTACAGCGAACGGCTGGCTTGGACTACATCCTGGTACTTCCTTCTTTAATTACGTCAGTAGAGCAGTAGAACAGACTAACCTCCGCCCACAAAGAAACGCGAAAAAGGGGGCGCGGTCTTGTTGCTGTCCCACGTGGAGAAGCGGACGGTCGCGTGGAGAAAAGGAACTGTTGCGTTGAGTGTGTTTATCGCCATGTCGTCGAGACGCTGTTATTTTCATCCAGGAGTCAAATCACCTTTGTTTGGCTTTCCCAGGGACGCTGTAGAGATTATTGAACGCATACATCTCTCCGTTAAGAGGCGTGACCTTTCCAACATGCGCTAAGCTGCTGTCGAATCACAACACATGAACTGCTGGCACGTGCGCTAAGCTGCGGTCGAATTACAACACGGTAAGCGCTGGCACAATCAGAACTCGTTACGTATTTCTGAAGGAGGGACTTCATAGAAAGAGGAAATCACCAGCCGTTTTTAGGACAGTGAAAACAGTGGTACACAGATAAGTACATTGTGTGAAAAATACTGTGTTTTTTTACACGCGAAACATGAACACATGTTATATTGCACACTGTAAACACAATCAAAGCTTCAAAAAAACACGAAGAACGGGACCTTTAAGGCCCTAACCCCAGTTAAAACATTCAAGAGGAACTCATGGGCCGGATGGGCTGGATTTGCCAGGGCCGAATTTTAGCCCCAGTCCAGCCCTGTTTCTTTAGTTAATTTATTCAGAGATTTTTCAAGATGGTTGTTGTTGATCATTTTAATTAGTCTTTTGCTGTTTATTTTTTATATGTTTGTGCTTTGGGCTATCCTTAAGTTTATTTTAAATTCATTGTAATTTGTAGTAGGTTTCTTCTTATTATTATTATTTTATTTAATTTCTGAATATACACTACCGTTCAAGAGTTTTGGAGTTTATTTGTTTTTGAAAGAAGTCTCTTATTCTCACCATGGCTTTGTTTATTTGATCAAAAATACAGGAAAAAGAGTAATATTGTGAAATATTATTAAGTTTTATTATGTACTTTTTAAATTACGTGTTTTCCATTTTAACACTTTTCCATTCCATTTATTCCTGTAAATTTGTCAGCATCATTACAGTCTTCAGTGTCACACGATCCTTCAGAAATCATTCTATTGCTGATGTGGTGCTCCAAAAACATTTCTTATTTTTATTCATGTTTATTAATGTAAAACAGTTGTGCTGCTTAATATTTTTGTGGAAACCGTGATTTATTTGATTAATAACATTAACACACTTTTGTTACAATGTCTTTGTTTTACTCTCTTTCTTTTAATCAATTTAATACAGTTTTGCTTAATAGAAGTTTAATAGAACTTAATAGAAAAACAAATCTTACTGACCTCAAACTTTTGAACAGCAGTGTAGAAAGATACAAACAAGAAAATTTTGGATAAAAATAATATAGATAAAGGGAAATGGAGGGAAAAGGCTTGGATCTTGGATTCTGAGGCTCGTCTTTATTTTTTCTTTCTCAACTTTTTAAACACCTTTTACCTTTTAATTTAAATAGTATGGCTGTGTGATAACTTTTTTAAGTATTTAATTTACGTCTTTAAATAATAGGAGGCCATGAAGGCTGCATGAAATAATTACAAAATGCTGTTGTATATGTCACTGCAGGATTTGTCAGCTTCCCAGAAGTATTTCAAGTCAATTCCCCTACCTGTAAAACAGAGGGATGGATGCACTGTCACATAATTATCCGTCCACCTATCTCACAGCAGACACTTGACTGCTCATTACTCAGGATCCGGAGTACAAATGCAGAACACAATAAACCAGAAATCAGCATAGTTCTTCTGCACCACTGCTTTATTTTATTGTTTGAGAACCTTCTGGTTGCTTGCATGATGTCTTGACGTCCAGCCTGGTCTTCACTTGGAGAGGACAGATGGCCGGGCCTGAACTGCTGCTTGGCGTCACGTAAACCGCCTCAGCCATTTTTACAGCCTGTCAGGACATCATCTGTGGTCCACTGCTCTCAGGTGATGATCACTAGGTAGAGCTGGGTGATATGACGATGGAACATTGCAATCGCAGGAATGTCATTCAAACATTTTTCAAATGTATTGTTTTCTGTCTTCTGTTTTTAACACATTATAAGAATCCTTTTGGCTTGCCTCCATGTTCCAAATTAATCAAATTGAGGTGCAGCCCCAAACATTAGGCATTGCCACTTGATTATGTAATATATAATACTTTTCCATCTAAATAACTATATTGTGATTTTTATATGCTTTTTTGGATCATATCTCCCAACTTTACCACTAGGTTTAGTTGAAAATACGGACATGAAATGTGTGAGAACGTCAGGTATTTCTTTGCTTTTCAAGAGCAAACAGAACAAATCCCCAAGTTTATTTCCTCACCAATGTGCTTTCAGTTCCATCCAGCTCTCTTCAGTTCCATTTCTAAATCCAAGGTAAATCCTGTTTGATTGTTTTTCTTGTATATATTGCTGCCCTTTTTTTCTAGGCTTTTGCCTTTGCTATCCATGTTATTATGAGCGTTCCCAATATGAATCGAAAATTTCTCAAGCTGTTTTAAGAGCCCTGTGATGCATTGCAACACAAAAAATCTGTAGCGCAAACATCTTGAAGTGCTCTTAGCACCAGAGTATAAGAGGGGTTGTTTGCTTAATCTATTCAGCATAATATCTTGCCTCTCCCCCGCCAGGATTTAAGCAGGAAAATAAAACCGGCTGCAGTTTTATTTATAAGATTTACTTTTTGGTTGCATGCAGGCAGTCTCTTCCCAGTCAATTAGATCTAGCAATTGATCCATAGCCTGTGCCCTGCTGGGTGGGTCAGATAATCCCTTTCATCCCCCGTGTACGTCTGATGCAAAGACCTTACAGGTTGTGTTTGGTTACAGCATATTAAGAACTGTAAATCGTGAGCCTCTACGCCAGAGTTGTCCAAACTCGGTCCTACGGGCCACTATCCTATAGAGTTTAGCTCCAGCTTGCCTCAACACAGCTGCCTGGAAGATTCTAGTATGCCAAGTAAGACATCAGCTTGTTCAAGTGTGTTTAATTGGGGTTGGAACTAAACCCTACAGGACAGTGGCCCTCCAGGAGCAGATTGGATACCCCTGCTCTTGACCTAATTGTAACATTTGACCTGTGTCGAGCACATAATCCATACATACATCCAAACATGAACAGAACAATTCATCTTCACAGACTGATAATGTCAATTTCATTTATTTCTGTTAACAGATGGTTCTGAATGGTTGAACTGGAATACTAGGCTCTGGTGATAAGACCCATAACCGAGGAAGTTCCTTCATCTGAAATGTTTGTAACTTGGGAATTTGGTGTGTTTCTCAGACTGAGACATATCTCATTTTTACCCATGAGCTGTAGGACCAGTGTCAGATCTTTTTTCAGCCCACCTGTGGAGCTTCAGATCAAGAGAGTCTGTTTATCTCTGAATAATTAATGCTCCCCTGAATTATACACTCCTGACTGCAGTATTAAAGAGCACCCAGAAGCCCAGCCACTAAGTCCCTCTCATGGACTGAAATCCAAATGTAATTTATTATTTTCTTGTATACCTTGTTTCCCTTCAGTGCTCTTAATGCAACGCAAAGACCTTGTTTTGAATGCAGCTTACAGCCACTTCACAATCATTATGCTTAGATGCTTCGTGCAAAGACCTGAACATTTAAAGTATCATTGATCTGAATTTTATTCAAACTTTAGTAAGGATCTTAGCTCAAAGCAAAACCACAACCGAACCACATACTATTAAAATGTATACTTTGAATGCACTGTAAGACGCTTTGGATAAAAGCATCTGACAAAAGCATGGATGTAACGAGAGAATGCATGTCTTTAGTGTTTAGCATGATGTTTTTGCTGCTCAATGACTGCTGTCTCAATTCTCTTCTACTCTGATCATGTCTAAATGTACTCTCCCAGCTCCATTTTATAATTTTTTTTTTCCTCTAGTGTTTTACAGCTGTTAAATTTTCTTTGATAAAAACACATTTCCTGTGGCTGTCTTTAGGGGAAAAAACAGAAAAACTCATTAATTTTTGCTGATAAAGCACCCAGGCGAGCTTCGATAATGGGAGTTCACAGAGCCATTTTACAAAGAGGGATATCTGAGGCAACATTAACTTTAATTAATTACTTCGCTTAATGGTCAGAGCTTGCTTGTGGGCGTATAAAGCTGATCAATCCTCTTCACTGGACACTGGGCTGTTAAATCAGTGTAATCAGCCCCTCTGTCTGTCCGGCCAGACTGGTGTGAGATGAGTCTCTGAGTTGCAATTTTCCTATTCCTATTAAGATTTTATCGTCAAGCAGGCAAAGATTCGTTCATTGTTAATCTTTATATTTCTAGCAGAAGTCTAAAAGAGCACTACAACGACATCTTTTCTGCAAGGAGTTGGAGAAAAGTTGATCCACTGAACTGATTCAATTATGCAAATTCATAAGAATTTTTGATAATTAAAGAATCTGGTTATTTACGTAACCATTTGTAATGCTAGGTTATTATTAGGGATGCACCGAAATTTCAGCCGGCAGTTTTTGTCCGAAAGAGAAAAGCAGCCGAAAATATATGCCGCCCCTCAGTGTTTATCGCTCAGGTTTCACTCTCTCTCTAGCCGTTATCATTGCGCGCTGTGACGCTCTGCTCAATATTCTGCTCTATGCATGTGTGGAGCTCAGTTGCTCAAGGTCCATGCGAATGCTCCACTCATGTACCGCTCAGGCTAGCAATGCAAAGTCCGCTCAAATAACAAACGGATATGAAATTTATATTTTGTTTCTGTTTGCACTAGCCCTACTGTGGTGTAACATGGTGTGGGATAGCCGTGCTGGGCAACGCTGGTAAAATGATGCTACCCTCTCGTTCACTGATCCACTCCCTGCAACGTTGTGCTCTGCTTTTATTATTATGCTCTGATAATAATAGCTTTGTAGGACTATACATTATTTGGATAATTGGTCAAAAAATAAATATGTTAAATCTGATTCTGTTGCATAAAACTGAATAAAGAATAATACATTTAATATTAATATATTAAAGTGCATCACAATTTTCGTTTTAGGCCCAGAATTTACATTTCAGTTCATCCCTAGTTTTTATAATGGCTAATTTTATTTGTGAGTTTTCTTTTAAAGTGCCCCTATTATGCTATTATACATTTTCCTAATTTAGTTTCGGAGGTATCCAACAACAGGTTTACATGCATCAAAGGTCAAAAAACAGTTTCATTTTCTCATAATATACATTGAACATCACCACAATGTTCAATGATTCTCAAACGACTCGATGGATGAATCAGTCTCTCTAAATCCCTCCTTTCCACGAGCCTTCTCTTCTCTGATTGCTCAGATGGCCCAGTCTGTTGTGATTGGTCTACCGCGTACAGCGTGTATTTCGGAAGCTAAACGTCCATTACCATAACTGATCTTCAGCTCCGTCTGGAGGCTTTCTAAAGCTCAGCAATTGTACACAATGTAAAGACGGTAACGATGATGTTGATTTTACACCAATCCCAGCGTGAGTCTGAATAAGTCTGAACAAATGACAAAGAAATCACTCACTGCTCTTGACTGAATAACTTTTGTAACTTGATTAATGATCAATCTTTATTTAATTTATACAGTGAAGATTATAATATGCAATGTTGTACAATTTCTGTACCTGAAAACTACTGTTAGATACCCGAAAAGCACTGTTTATTTTATATGCATCTTTGCTTGTATGTATTTGTGCTGTTGCTTGTAGTTTGATCATTTGTTCTTTTTTTTTATTTTTTATTAGACCTAAATTCCCTGAACATAGCACATACCAAAACCATGACCCTAAAACCACGATACAAACCGAACCGTGAGTAATTTGAATCGCTCCACCCCTAGACATATATAGTATTTCAGTGCAGATTTTATGCAGAACCACCTCTGTGCTTTTGCTGGAAAAATGGACATGTCTTGAGGTGCCTAACGATTTCCACTCCTATTTTCCGCATTTCAAATTTGGTTCTATACCTGGATTTCCTGTACTGCTGACTTTTATCTTCCTCTTCTTGCAGATTCCTGCTAGATTAGCCCAGATTCGGTTTATATACGTGCGAAGTCTTATTGATCCTGACAGTACATGCTTGTGTAGCGCAGATCTCATTTGATGTCCAGATTAGCCAAGGTCAGTTATAGATTGCGAGGATATCATTAACGTAAAGAGCCCAGACTGCCAGTTCACATTACCGTAACCTATATACTGCAGTATTTCTTATCTTACATAAGGAAAACAACATTTAATGTCAGACTGTGATGATACACAGACTTTGATTTTCATTTGAAACCTTTCCAAGTTCTAGCGGCATAGCAGCTAATTACCCACTGATCTGAAATCAGGTTCTTGCTGTGTTTACAGAAGGAGCCAGTAGGAATGCTGTGTGTTTGTGTGTTTTTGCTCGCTTGTGTCTACGTAAAATGTGAGATTTAAAGAGCATTAGTGTGGCAGAGACGTGTGCCGTGGGACTCACACTGCCCCCCTGTGGGTAAGTCTCAGCGTGAGCTTTTGGACAAATATCAGGCTGACAAAATAAAAGGCTTAGAAACCATGCACACAAATTGTATCCTGCTGGTTCCTACCCTCAGACTTGGTGCACGCCACTCCATCAGTTTGCTTTCATTAGTCCTTTTTTCAGTACTATCTATTAGGAAGGTGTCAAACTAGTGGCTACAGATAGAATGGCGACACACAGATGTTTAGACCGTAATTTGCCACCTTGCTTGTGTGTAAATCAACGATTTAGACCTTAAATGCAAAGCCTTAAATGAGATGTCTGTAGCCCTGCATACAAATGGCATCTCTTAAGGAAGTCATAGCCCAGTAAGTGTTCACATTGTTATTATGATTAGCTCCCAGAGGGAGGTGCTGGTTCAGTCTTTTCAGCTCATGCTCGCCTCAGACACTCGCACACACAGAGTCTGCGGCAGGAGCCACAGCGTATTTGAGGGTGCCGGACACGTATTGGTTGTTCTGGGAAAGCTGCCTGTTTCCGGGCAGGTGCTGTTGGCTTCCCTGACAGTTCTGAGGAGCAACGAACAGATTAGCAAGCGGCATGGTGCGTATAGTTGATCTAGGGTTATGCAGGGAGGCTCCCTAAAGCCAGAAATGTTAAATAGGTCCTCTGTGCCCACAGCTCAGAACGCCTGCGGTGTCAGGGCCGGATCGCCTTCGTACACCGGCACACAAAGCAGTCAGCAGTAAACAAGCTAAAACCCGTCAGAAGAAGCGGGGGCTGCGCAAACGAAGAGAAAGTCTGAGCGAGTCGGATCTGAATGGAATTGGCAGCAGAGGGGTTTAAGCTGAAAAGGTCATAGCTCACTTTGCCTTTCAGAGCGTCTCCGACAAATGATCTTTGAAGTATCATTGGCGCATTTGTTCATGGAAATCCATTGAAATGCAATGACGACGTCAAAGTGTTGGTGTGAGGTTTTTTTTAATGACCCATTTTATTAAGAAAGATTTTCTGCACCTTCCTTCCGCCCTCTCCTATTGCTTTATTCCTCATTTGGTGGGTTTTTCAGTAAGTCCTTTCTTATACCCAGTATGAGGAGGATAAACCTCTTATTGCGGCAGGAACATAATCCCTTTTGCATGCCCACAGCGAAAGTATATTACACACCAGAAGTGGAGCAGATACATCTGTGACGGTGTAGGGCACCAGGAAACTCCCACATCCAATGATCATTGTAAAAAAAAACGCCTGAAACACTTTATTTGAGATTCAACTCACTATCATGTGGTTTAACGGGGTTTCAGAACCAGAAATGCGTAAAATCCAATATGTAGATGATTCAGGGTCTTATTCAGGGTCTTAGATGCTCAAAAATCACAAAACTGTTTGTCTATTTCGGGGGAAAAAAAGGGCTGTTGTGCACTGCAGTGTTTATTGTGCAGCCTTGCCATTTACTCACCCTCATGTTGCTCTAAACTAGGGGTGGGTGATCTGATGATTTTATATCGTGATCGATCTCTAAGACATCCATGAGTGAATCGTAGAGATTGTGATCTTTTATGTGCTTGTAATTATGTTAAAATACAGCAATGACTGCCTACTAGATGACTGTGCTGACTGGACAAATTATATCATGTGTCTCTATCATGTGTCTTTCATGCGTGGTGACGCATTTGAAAAACAATTCAACAGCATTTAGGGCTGTGCGATGAATCAAAAATGTTTAGTTTTGATTTTGGCTTCCAATGATTATGGAAACGTGTTAAGATAAATTGATCATTGTGCCTCATGTCGCTCCTTATTTTAAAGCGGTGTGCTTTCATCCCTCTTTAAAAGGCTAAACTTAAAGGAATAATTCACCCAAAAATGTCCTCATTTACTTTCCCTCAAGTTGTTCCAAGCCTGTATTAATTTCTTTCTTCTGCTGAACACAAAGGAAGATATTTGGAAAAATGTTTATAACCAAGCAGATCTCGGAAGCCATTGACTACCATTGTATTTTTTTCCCCCCACTATGGTAGTCAATGACTGCCGAGATCTGCTTGGTTACAAACATTCTTCCAAATATCTTCCTTTGTATTCAGCAGAACAAAGAAATGTATACAGGTTTGGAACCGCTTGTGTGTGACTAAATGATGACAGAATAAAAATGTTTGTAACGTCCAAATCAGTCAAATCATGTAATGTGACTGTCGTAAAATGCATTCTACTGCTGGACATGCTTTATTCTAAAAAGAGTTATTAAAAGTGCATTAAACTGCAACTATTCTCAATAGTACATCTCAAAATTGGGAACATCGCGATTCAGATTGTGATTGTTTGTTATAAAATCTTGATATCAAATACCAAATATAATATTTTTTTTTGTCTTCTGTCCAACCAATGAAAGCCACCGTTTGTAAAGACATCATAAAAGTAATGCATATGAAATGGGGTGTTTTAATCCAAGAGTTTTGAAGAGACCCGATTGCTTTTTACGATGAGCAGATTTAATTTAGACTTTTATTCCTAAAGACATAGATAGAACTCATCAAAATCATAAATGAAATCTTGATTGTCTAGATTGACAAGCAAGCACATTTAAGCTTTCATGTTACCATATTTGATTGAGGCCTTTATATTATATAATAAAGAAATCTGTTCATCATGTAAAGCAGTTGTGTCTCTTCAGCAATACCTTTAAAGAAATAAGAAAGAAATAATAAAGAAACCTTAAAAAAAATCAAAATAAGAGTAGGATTCCTAATATGTGTTTTGGTGTCATTAGATAGGGCCTGTAAATAAACTGGCTAATGGGCTTTCCGATTTGGATATATTTTAAGGGCCACCCATTTTCACTTACTGTTAGATGCTCATAGCCCAGCAAGAGCACCGTCACTTTGTTCTCAACTGTGACAAGCCTGCCCTCCATCCCTGACAGCTCATTGATTACCGTGGTGTGCTGCCTTTCGATCGGCTCCCTGATGAATTCTCTCAACCCTGAGATCCTCCCTCCCAAGTTTTCATTTGTCTTTATCCATCAGAGCATTTCTCAGCAGGGTTACCATGAGAACATGCAAATTCCGTTCTGCACCGTTGGCTGTCACCTTTCCCTTTCTTTTGTGGCATAAACACTTTTTTTGCAGCGTCTTTCCTGAAATGACAAATCAGTCCACACTGATAATGGCACAGAAAGCCTGACAATGAAAATCATTGGGAGATCAGACATCTTGCCAATTGGTCTAGCTGATGTTTTCTTCTTTCATGACGGAGAAGAAAGCGATTCATCTTCCCAGGCTATCTGTTGCCCTTGGTTGCTATTATCACCGCGCTGTAATTGCCTGGTTTTACACATGGCTGACCGACTGCCCGGCCTGCCTGTAATAAAATTGTAGGCAGAAATACAGAAAAGACATGGGGAGAAGAGAAACAGAAATAATGAGCTTAGTTATCCAACTCTCCAGATGCAGGATAAAACAACTGGAGAAGAGTAGGGGTTGCAGCACATCCTGATTTACTCTGTTGTTTGACGACCTCTGGAGAGGTTTACATTCTTATGATTGGCCAGGTCGAGTCTTTGGCAGAGATGCAATGGCGTAATCATAAAGTTGGATCTAGAGGTTGTTTTTTGTATTTTTTTGCCTGGGTAGACTGCTATCTCTAATAGTTGTCTTGTTGTGAAATGGCAGCTCCTGCGGTGGGGAACCAGCAGTGATAGAGCAATATAGTCTAATTAACAGCCGTGTTAGCTCTCCCTTGTGCCCGTTCCAAAATCTACCAACAGCCTTGTCGATGTATAATGCATAATGCACAATGCACATATTCTAGTGTTGAACATTTGCAGTCTATTATGCTCACCAAGGCTGCATTTATTTGAACCAAAATACGGTAAAAACTGTAATATTTTGAAATATTACTATTTAAATTAACTTTAAGTTATTCCTGTAATTGCAGAGCTGAATTTTCAGCAGTCATTTATTACTCCAGTCTTCAGAGTCACATGATCCTTGAGAAATCATTCATTATCAGCATTGAAAACTGTTGTGCTGTTTAATAATTTCGTGGAAACAGTGATTTTTATCAGGATTCTTGATGAATGGAAAGTTCAAAAGAGCATTTATTCGACATAGACTACATCCGATATCGCATACTTCCCTATATTGTTGTCACGATACTGGAATTTCTAACTTCGATACGATACCTAAAATAGTATCGATATTCGATACCACAGGAAAAAGCGCTGCATATACTGTCAAATAGATGTTTTTAATATGATTTCTTTTTTTGTCCGTCTATTGAAAGTCTAGGCAATTAAAAATTTCTTCTGAAGAGATCACTTTATATGATAAAGTTTTTAAGCTTTTTCTCTTATATAAACGTTGATCAATTACCATTACAATTATCTCACAAATATTTGCTAACTAATTTTGTTGTAATATCTTACATACAGCACAAGGACGCTTGATTTCAAATTGAATTTAAAAAGATGAGTAAACAGTAATAAAATAAGAACAAATAAACTAATTACAAACAATAGCACAAATAAATACAATAGAATAAAGATACAAATTAAATGGACTACTTTATTTTTTCAGGTAAGTCTAACAGTATTCAGGTAAGAAACTGAATTAAAAAAACAAAGTAATCAAATTTAAAATAACATTGGATAATTTTCATTGTAAAAAATTAAATACAGATTAATCATTAAAGCTGCACAAGTTAATCAATCAAGAGCAGTAAGTGATTGTTTGTCTTTTTGTAGTTTGAATAATAAATAACTGCTGTCCCTTTAAGACCTGACGCACGCGCAGATCCCAAATACTGTTCCTGTTACACATTCTTCTTGAACTGTTTACAACTGTGTTTAAGTTAATACTCACCAAGATGGGCATTGAGAAATTTTTTGAGTGTATTTGACCATTAATAAGCTGGAAAAATTAGAGAATTATTGCATGTGTATGTCAGAGGCGGCTTTATTACGGTAGTGTTTATATGTGTGTGTGTGCGCTTCAGATGCCAGCACGAAATATGCGAAAATTAGTAGAATTAACATTATGTGCAATCCCGCGTGAAATTCAGACCGGTCACACCAACACTAACACACACTGTCATGAAGATAAATCCAGCAGAACACGAGTTCGCCTTGTGCAGAGGGTTAACCAGACTGAATGAGAGGAGGCGGGTGCATGTCAACTCGCTGTCGGTCGGAGAGGAGAGCGCAGCTGGTATCGATACTGTAGAAATTGAGTATCGTATCGTTTCAGATATTTCAGTATCGATACATATCGAAATATCGATATTTTTTACAACACTACTTCCCTATTATAGGCAACAAAAATGTTTTGAAAAAAATTTATGTCTGAATTCACAGAACTGATAAAAGAGTTGGCAGAAAGTTCCCAGATCACCTACTACTTTCTGAAGTGTGCATACGATGGACACTTTACTATTCCATGAGGCCACAGGGGAGGATTTGTGAATGGCGGTGACGCGACTCAACTGACGCTGGTAGGTCACGTGATAAGGACAACATGGCGAATATAGTGCATCCAGAGAACATTTATACTATATAGAACAACCTTTCTTAGCGCTCACAAAGTAAGTACTTATTCAATATAAGTACCCACTCGAGAATATTCGATTTTTGATGCAGCCATAGACTGGGGTGTTTCCATGATGGCCGCCAAGTAAACTGACTTGCCCTAATTGGACTTCAGGACACCTCAGTTGCTATGCATCAAACAACATCGACATAGATTGCTTGGCAATCCGCACAGGTAACAACTGATATCCTAATATGGGGAGAAAACGATTTAAGATTCTATCCAAGCTGTGCATGTCCCAGTAGAATCCTTTAGGGCTCTTGATGTCTGAGAAACACACTTTCTGTGGTTAGCTTATTAGCTTCTCTGCTGCTTATTTACTTTAGAAAGCCATAGGCTACCGTAGAAGCAATATTTTGAATTATGGTTATATTTAATTTTGTTTTCCTGGTATTTAGGACGTGAAATTGATGTCCTGACTGAATGGGAGCGATACCTTACGGCTCAAACCCTATAACATTTTTCTCTTTAATGGCTCATTCAGGGTATGCCAAGGTTTTGATTGACAGCTAAATTCTTCAGTGTAGCCAGAGGAGAGAGGCAAGGGCTCAGCTGGATTGTTTTCTGTGGCTTAGGTTCCAATTCCCAGCTCTCCGTTTGGCAGAAGGGATCCACTTCGCCATCAGTAAACTGTGACCATGTCTCAGGGCTCTGATCTTTTAATGCTTAGTCCCAAGAACTTTCCATTTCGAGTCACTGATCCAAAACCGAAAGGGTTTTTTTCACCTTGTGTATATAAATTGCAGCCCACAAAGCAATCATTTGAGTTGCAGGTCTTGTCAGAAGCATCATCAGTGTTTCGCTTTCAGCTGTGTGGTAGTGTACTTGGCTCTCTCTTGCCTGGAGTTGTGACTCATGAGTTATATTAACAAAGGTGAACATTGCAGCTCCTCTCAATATGGTTTATTTCCTCAATCAGCTTTGGGACTGAGCTGCACATTTGCCAGTTAATGGGAAGAATGAAGGAGTTTGCTGGTTAGTGCGAAGCTGTGTCTGCTTATCAGGCCATACAGTGTGACACTCATGGAAAGGATGATATTATGGCCATATATTTAGTTTATGTTTGTTATAAAGGAGATTTATTTAGTTAATTGTGCTTTGCAAGATATCTTTCTTTGTTCAGTCTCTCTCTCCTTCCCCCTCTCCCTTCAGTTGAAATGAAGCATTAAGCCCTTTAATAGGTTGCAGAGTGCCACAAACGTTACTCATAAGGCCTTTCCTGCTGCATATCAGCTACTTTGTAAAAATATGTAAATTTCACCACATTTTTTTCAGCTCAAAAGCTTGTTAGAATGAGATGAATGGAGAAAAAAATCAATGCAATGCAAATTTTGAGATGGAAAAAAAACCGTTGAAGTGAAATTATTATTTTATATCACAGCCGCATCTTTGTCTGACAATATGTTTATACAAATGTGTTAGTTCAGTGGCTCGTTCAGTGTTGCCTTTGAATAATTAAGTGGGAGGAATTAATTTCATGGATTAATGCAGCAGAAATGAATTTAGCTCATCTAGGGTTGCACATTTTTCTTAAATGTGGTTGCATTTTAGATAACTGAATATTGGACATCTAGACTGAATCTTGTTGCAAAGTTTCATATGGACAGACGCTAAACATGTCTTAAAGACTCCATGAAGTGGGGTGCTTTTTTGCATATAAAATGAAAAATGAGGATTTAAGACTCCTCAGTGTTACAAAACACGTGTGCTGACAAACTCGGTGTAGGAAGAGGAAATTAAGCTAATCTCCCAATGTTTATTTTGGCTCCAGAAAGAAAATTGTATGCTGCGGCAAACAGGATTTGCCCTTTCGTTTCCCATCATATCTGAGCAAAAGTGTGTCTGTTAAGAACCCTAGGATTACGTGGAGAACACCTTTTCGATGCAACACCACCTACCCGTCCTGTTAAATCCTCTTTCTTTGAGCCAGCTAGGCAGGGGTCCAGTCGTACCTGACCACACATGCCAGTTCCCCCTAACCTTTCCTCACTCACAGTCGTGCACCACACAAACAACTCTCTTCACAGCAAGAGACTGAAGTGCACTCTATCAGTTTGCCAAGTGCACTTTATCAGTGTGTCGGCCCGAAAATCAAAGGCAGGTCATTTGTCCTCAGGCTGCGCATGTTTACTTTGAGTTGTTGCTCTCATACCCACCCACACAAAAAATATACTGAAATTCAAGCATCCGATGTACTCACGGTTCAGTCGGAGAGGCGATTAGGCCTTGCTTCAGTGGTGGTGTTTGAAGAGGGAGGAAATGATCATTTGTTCACATCCTAAAGGGATAGACTGGTAGAGATTAAAAAAAAAAACAGCAACAGATAAATCTTTCAATTAATTTTACATGAACCATATTCTCTTTGTCATTGCAACTTTTTTTCCTTCTAATTATTGGATTTTATTTGGATTTTTTTCATTTGTAGTTAAACTATACATTTAATGTTACGTATTAGGTTCATATGCTAACTGGTTATAAACACAATTTTAAACTCTCTTCATATGCACATCCTCCATATAAAAGGCTAGTTATACTACCATTCAGAAGTTTGGGGTATGTGAGATTTTTTAAAAATGTTTTTGAAAGAAGTCTCACCAAGGCTGAATTTTTTTATTAAAAAATACAGTAAAAACATCCCATGAGGGAAAAAATATTTTGACCATTTTAACCATTTTAGACTCTCTTAATGAGTGCTGAGTAGTCCCTACAACCAGCAGGCGCCACCTAGCCACAAAAATATTAATAATCATATTTTTCAAAATGACTGCCTTGATCAACACAAAATATGTGTTATTTAAAAGCTTGGAGTCTGAACTTTACAATGCATGTAATTTGATTAACTCTTAAGTAGTGCGGAGTTATTTGCTGATAAATAGTTTGTTTTCATAATTTATGATTTTTTTTGTACTATGTACTGCAATGTGTCAAAACCATCATATAGCTCTGATAGTCATGTGTCATAGTAGAGTAGAATACAACAAGCATAATTGTTTTGGGCTTTGATGAAACTTGACCCCCCCCAAAAAATAACGCATGCAAATAACATACGGATGCATAATATATGCAAATGACATACGGATGCATAATATATGCAAATGACATACGGATGCGTCATTCATGTGGCTTTTTCGCTTGTGACTTCATTAAACATGCTCAGATCGTGGAAAATGGCATATTCTTTACAGCAGATTCTCAAAAAAGAGCCCATACAACATAATCACTCAGCTCTAAAGACATTGTGTATGTCACTCAGAATTTATTTTACATTTTAAAATGCTTTCCAGGTGTCTAAACAGGGCTAAACAAAAATGCTACCTTGATTTGAAATGTTGTAAATGTTCAACTTTTGATTATTTTATGCCATCACCACAAAACAGATTCAGATGGAGCTCACATGTTGGGGAACTTTACCAAAAAAGAATTGTCCTCCTACCTTATTTCCTTAGTAATTGCATGTCTAAACAGAAAGATATGCAAAATTTCCCTTGAGCAAACTTTTTTTGTCTTTTATCAACAGTTTCTCAGCATAAGAATGTCCAAAAGTAATGAAAATTTCAAAAAATGTAAAACGTTTTCTGTCAAACAAAGCACTCTCCTTGCTAAAGTTTTGGAGTTATAAGGCTTTACTTTTGTTTATGTCCCTCAGAAATAAAACTCTAAATATGCATTCAGCGCTTAAAGGGTTAAAATAACTGTTTTCTATTTTGATACATTAAAAATTGTATTTATTCCGGGGGTGGCAAAGCTCAATTTTTAGTACCCATTACTCCAGTCTTAAGTGTCAAATGATCCTTCAGAAATTATTCTAATATGCTGATTTGGTGCTCAAGAAACATTTCCTATTATAATCAATATTGAAAAAAGTCCTGCTATTTAATATTTTTTGTGAAAACTGTAATCAGGATTCTTTCATTTATTTGAAATAGATGTTTTTAATGATGTAAACTTCTTTACTGGCACTTTGAAAATATATATCATTCCTGCCGAATAAATGTATAAATAAATCTTGTTTTGAGCCGTCACATTTCTGAGTGGTAAAACGTAGGCATAGAATTTTTAATAATATTTGCCTACTGGGTTTTGATCAGAGGAAATTGCCCCTATATACATGTATATCTGGGTTCTCTGGGACCCCAAACATAAAAACAGTAAGTCATTCTCAAAAAGAGTGTTCAAAGCGCAGGTTCCTCTAGTCAGTGTTATGGGACTACTGGATTATTGCTGCTTCTTTCAGCTCTGCATATCTTCAGTATTGAAATCCCTCATAATCTGAGTCAAGGTTGTTTCGTAATAAACTGAGTGTTTGATGCCACACTAAAATTTCTTCTCTGTATTTTAAAGTATGTCCCTATAGAAATGAGAGTAGTCTCGAAAACCCTGCGCTCTACTCATTCGAAATGGGCCTCACGTATATCTAGGTGTCAGAATATCTTGGAGACATCATAGAGAGGTCATAGATGGGCTACTTTGACTTTAGCAACTGCCCAGCAGCATGAAAACAACCCGGGACACCCTATTGAGAATGTTAGTCCCACTCCAATGTCATGCCAGTGAGTTTTGCACTACTCGCATGTATTTCAGAATAATTTATGAATCAATTTAGATATTTTTTTATTGTTAAATTTTTCCTTTTAGATTTTGGGTAACTATGCATCCTTTTCATTCATTTAGAACAATCTGACATCCGACTGCAACAGTACGACTAGACTAATAGTCTATCTGATGCTGTTATGAAAGATTGCTAAACTTGGCAGGAAGCTCGTTAATAGTCTCTGAAGTCGTGATATTTTTGCCTCACCATCTGTGGTGTTTTCTTTTCTCTCTCCCTCTCTTTCTTTCTCTCTTTTTTTTTTTCCTTAAAGCTCTCCTTCCTGTCAATAATGTCATTTAGCGCTCTGAAGGTGATTTGTCCCGGGGACGTTCAGTGGTTTAATACTGACTAAGCAAGAAAAACTCCGTACCAGACCAGGACGTGACAAGATTTCACTCTCAGATAATTTTACCATCGTCAAGCATTGTTGTCTCCATCTCTCATGCCGTGCTTTAGATTGTAACACAGTGAAATGTATGATATCCATTAAACACGCTCTATAACTCGTCGTTTAGTCTATCTCTGGGTTAGTGATTGATTTGTGCCAATCAACAGTCATACACCAAGAGGGCCTTTAGAACTCTTTTTCTGGGGTGACTACTAGACACCTCTCCTCCTCTGTGCAGGGTCCAGAATTAACACTTGTCAAACACCAAATGCAATATTTTTTGAATGAATAAATGTTGCCTGCCAGTGATTTGATCATTTGAATAGGAAATGGAATATGGCAAAGTCAGCCTGTTAAAATGATAATCTGCTCCTTGCTGGTTTCAATTGTTCTATTTGTTAAAATTAGGTAAAGGGTTAGTTCACCCAAAAGTGACAATTCTGCCATTAATTACTCACCCTCATGTCGTTCCAAAACCGTAAGACCTTCGTTCATCTTCGGAACACAAATTCAGATATTTTTGATTTTGATTTTTCCAAGGTCCAGAAAGGCAGTAAAAGACAATGTTAAAATAGTCCATGTGACATCAGTGGTTCAAGCTTTGAAACGATGAGAATAATTTTGTGCGCAAGAATCAAACAAAAATAACAACTTTATTTAACAATTTCTCCTGAGCTTGTGGTGCTCACGTGAACAGCGTCGGCCAATGGTAAGCCGGTGTTCTGACAAAGAACCCGGAAGCGCTGCACTGTATTCACTACATCACCAGCATAGGAGAACGACACCGAAGAGAAAGAAATTGTTGAATAAAGTCATTATTTACAGCTCAAAATATACTACAAAAAAGTATTCTCGTCACTTCATAAAATTAGGGTTCCACTGTAGTCACATCGACTATTTTAACAATGTCTTTACCTCCTTTCTGGACCTTGAAAACTGCAAGGACGTTGCTGCCTATGGGTAGTTCAGAGAGCTCTTGGATTTCATGAAAAATATCTTTATTTGTGTTCTGAAGATCATCTTTAGTTAGTACATTTAGATATTGTGAACTAACAATTAACAACCTCTATAAATCTAGGTTAATGGTAAGTTATACTATTGATTATTGTTAATTCATGTTTCTTCATTACCCTTTAGCTAATATAAATGTATTATTATTTGTGGAAAAATAACATTTAACATAATAATAAATACTTTAAAAGTGTTGTTCATTAGTTAATGTATTAATTATCATTAATTAACAATTAAATTTAACCTTGTTGTTAAATGTTACCGGTGGTCCAAATAAATGGCATAGAGTCCAGTGTTTCCCACAGATTAGAAACCAATTTGTGGTGGCGTCCGGGCAGGGGCATGGGGCCGTGGTGATTGGGACAAATATCGATTTCGATTTTGATTCAGTATCAATTCATATAGCCTACTGTACATATAAGGAGCGTTTGCCTTTTTAGCACTATCTTAAGCTTGTCTTGCGTTAAATTATATTTGCTTGCATTCAGTAATATTGATATGTGTGTGCTTATATAAGTATAAGCTTATAAGCTTATATAAGTGAAGCTGTGGTGTATCCGCTTAAGCCATTCAAATGTATCAGTGCTGCTTTGTGTGGAACAATTGAGCGCTCCGTGAACCACGTGACCGCGCGCGCAGCCGGGAGATGAGAGCATGTCGCAACTCTGGCTTTACCTGTTATGCCACATTAGCGCCAAAACGGCATATATTGTTTGAATTTCATATTCAATTTGAAAAGCTTAGACTTTCAAGTTTCATATCTAAAGCAGGTTTGAGAGAAAGAGAGAGAGACGCATGAGTGACAGAGAAATGGAGGGAAAGGAAATGAACGAATACACTGCGTGTTTTAAATAGCGTTAAAAAGTTAATGAATAACGACGTGCAATATGTGGCGGCCGGTGTTCATTCTGTGGCGCACCGCCACAAATTATTCTATGTGTGGGAAACACTGGAGTCTACTAAAGAAAACATTTGACATGGCTTGGTCATACCAGAAGTTTTTTTTCAATTTCTTTACTATTTTTCTCCAAATGTTCTTTGTTGTCACACCTGCGTGGAATATTCCTCATTTAGTCACAAAAACGAGGAACAAAATCCTAATGTACCATTGTGTGTTCGCTGCAGTTTTACAGAGTGACAGTTTATAATCTGTATAATCTTTTAGTTGTTTTGAGCGAGCAGGATCCATTGTCAAAATGCCAACAAATCCGTTTGTCATTAATATACAAGGGAAACGCTTAATATTTCCTCTACGTGGACAGAAATATATATTGTTTTTGGAAACTATGCAAAATACAGTTTCATGGATGGTAAGAATATTTATCGCCTACCATTGGCAAAATCATAATTTTAGACTATGTATGTTTGTTTTTGTATTTTGTGCACTGCGCTCCATTAGGATCTCTCAATAGGGGGGACGTCAGGCTTGGAGGTTGGCCGCCCTCTCGGTGAGAAAATGCAAACGATGGCCTGCCGAGCACATGAGTCTTCCAGACATGCCTTTTTCCGCTTTATTACCATCCTTCCCCTTTGTATGTGACTGCAACAAAACGCCAAACAAGCCCTACTCGAAGCATTTTGTTTTAGTCATTTTGTTGTCCAAACACCCCCCTGCATGCAGCCCATATGTCATGATATCCATCTCTCCACAACATTTTCACATGCCTTTCTGCTGCTTTTTCCGCTCCCTCCCTCTTTTTGTACATATATACACTAGTCTTTTTGTATCCTCCCCCCCCCCTTATACCTCACTTCTCTTGTCTCCACAAGCCTCGGTAGAGAGTGCGAGAGCAAGCACATGTGGGGGTGGGGAGGAATCACAGCTGAATTAGTTGTGTCTCTCCGATTGGCTGAGAGGCTGGGCAATATGGGAAGGGGGGGAGAGAGCGGGGTGGGCGGCATTTGTTTATTTCATATTTCCCCACCTTTCTCTTATCTTGTGTTATCACGGCAACGGCTCCTCCTATACAAACATAAAATTGACAGTGGAGGGGAAGTATCGGGCTTACTGTATACAAGGGGAGGGGTGTGTGTGTTTGTATATATGTGTGTGTGTGTGTGTGTGTGTGCTGTCTGTCTGCCTGAGAAAGAGAGCCATTTAATTTGTGGAGTGAGCAGGGATATGCGTCAGTTCGTCCGTCGTATCCTAGACACTGCCGATGCCGCGTCCACAATCTGCTCAACGTCACGGTTTCATCAGGCGAGAGGGGTTGGCGCTCGGCGACGCCACCACCAGAAGAGAGAGACAGGCAGAGAACGAGAGAAAAGCAAGGCACCATTGGTGCACTGATGCCTGTGCGCGTGTGTGTTTGAGTGTATCTGTGTGGGGCTGCCGGCGGTCCGCTGCTCCTTAGTTACTCTGGCTTCTTGCTGCTGCTGTACGTCCTTCATCCTGTTTGCCTCTGACACAATGATTTTTTGTAATCACTTAGGTGAATACAAGAAGGACGAACTCTTGGAAGCTGCGAGGTGAGTACATGCTTTCTCAACCTTTCCTCATCTCATTTCTCATTTCCCACTCTCCCATGGTTCTGTTCTCTTCCTCCCTCCCCTGCTGTTTCCATAGACACTGTTTTTCTTTTGTCTCTGCACATGGATATGAATTAAGGCATGTGTCGGAGAAGGTGCCTCCCGGGCCGGGAATGTCTGACTCAATGCATGCATTTTCATACGTACATGTGATGGCCTGGAGGAGTCCACTTCCTGCACAGAGGACAGCCCGAGAGTTTCCATTTAGCTGCATTCTGGGCAGAAAGCTTTATTCCATGTGGCGAATTCGGTTTTAATTGGTTTTTGAGTGCTGCAGGTTAAAGAAGAGGAGAAGGATGCGAAAGAGATACAAAACTTCACATACTACCTGTTGTCTGGAGAAACTCCATTTCACCAAACAACTTTAGGACCCCTAGCCAAGGAGAAACAAGCACGTGACTTGTCGGCAATCCCAGCAGTCACCGCCTTCGTCACAGAAAAGATGTTCCTTTTCATACTGTGGTCTACATCTCCATTGGCTTTACCCCCCTTGTTATACCCCTGCCTTCAGGCACAGCCCGCAGCATGGATACAAATCAGGACTCTTGTTGTTTTAATGATCAAGAGAGAAAGAAACTACAAAGGCCTTGTAATTCTCTCCAACGTTAGGAAGAAAGCTTGTTAGGAACACATGATCACAGGGGGTGGAATTAAGTGGATCTCTGACCCCCCACCCTCACCCACAAAGATGGCACGAGTAACCCTATAAATTCCGAATCGTTGGTAGAAACTTGCAGAATGGAAGATGAGTGAAGCAGATAAAAGGACAAACAATTTGCAAGAAAGTCAGGTTTGACTTATGGCCTGCGCTCTTCTTAGTAGTAATCTCCCGAAGACCGGGATGCATCTGCAAACGCATCAAGAAGATTGATGACACCCTCCCATTCCTCAGCCCCCAGCCAGCCCTATTTTTCCATGTCGGTGGAGTGTGCATTTAAATGAAGGAACTTATGTTGCTGTTCACTGAAGCCAGTTATCTGTAGTTACTGGCAGGAGGATACCAGAGCAACTGGGGAGGAACAAACTACTGTTTATGCGAGGTCCTGGCAAGGCTTGAGCTGCAGGAAAGCTCCTGTATGTCAGGTTCTCTGGAAAGAGTCGACTTAAGTCTGCTATTGTCATAGAATATTTTTTGCATGACTGCAAGACCCTGACCGTTTCCAAAGATGGAACACTTGATGCCGATATGTTCCAGCACAGGAGCACGGCCATTCCACGGGTATCAGCTCTGATACTTCTATTTTTGCCGGATCAGGAATCGGTCAGACGGGACATTAATACATTAAAAAGCACCATAAAGTTTCCGTGCTCTATATTCCAAGTTTTCTGAAGTCGTTGAATTCAAGTTCACGTAAACTTCTCGCTCGCTGTCGCTGTCAGTCATTCTCCATTCAGTATTCAAACTGCGTGTCGTGTTCGGTTCCGACAGTCAACACGATGAAACTCTCTAAGATGATTCAATGTTTCTATTATTATACTTGATCTGTAGATAAAGGTCTATGGTTTTGCGCAACGGGACTTTATCTTGCTGAAGTTTATTGCTGTTTCTAAATCATATTAGAGAGCACTATGAATTGTTTTTCACGCGCACTGTAACTGTAAAGTCCTTTTATGCAAAACAATAGACCTTTATCTACAGATCAAGTATAATAATTTCTGAGAGTTTCAGAAAACTTGGAATATAGTGGAAACTTTATGGTGCTTTTTAATGTAACTGACATTTGAAACTGTTAAAAGAAAAGGCTCAATGAACTATTGCATAGAAATATTACACTACGCATCAATGTCTCTTGAACTCCATGTTGCTTCAAGTGCATCATTCTGCTCACGGGATGCGCATAAGCGTTTTGTGCCGCTTTATATTGATAGCCTTTCATATAATACTTTTGCGCAAATTAAAGATTGTTAATAACCTTTTTCGGTCCTATCTCTCATATGTTGCTGCCTTTTATTAAAAAGCTGTGCTATACGTTTAAAATAAATATTTTATTTTATAGTATAGATGTGTATATATAAATATATTTACTTGTTTTTCATGAATGTATGAGTCATACATGACATAGTCATGAGTCATGAATGAAGTGACATTCTGTTTATTTTGAATGTCTACTAGTGAAGCTATTGGTTTATTTACAGTTGTTGCACTGGTGCACAATTATTTAATAAATAATTCATTACATTTGTGGCTCTTTGTTATTGTTTTACAAAGTTAGGAAAGTAATGTTTACGCAAAGCTGGATGCCTTGCACAAAAGAATGATCCCAGTCTCTGAATCGGTGATCGGAATCTGTATCAGAGGCGAAAAAGGCAGATCGGAGCACCCCTAGCTAATATGGCTCTTTGCCATTGTCCGCCTTTTGAGTGGGATCAGGCCCATCTCTAGCCACAGATGGCATGCAGTTTTGGCCTTAGCCATGGCAAGCCTGTCAAATCCAGCACTGGGGGCGTAACGTTAAAGTCATTGGCAGGTGCTGATGTGTCAAACCCCTCCAAGCCGCTTGCTGGAGCTCCAGGTTACGGCTCAATCCAGTTACAGCAGGAACTTTCTATAGGATATCCGCAAATGCCACTGATGCCTGTGTAAAATATACATTGTCGGTTTCCTCTTTACGTTTCATAAAGGAAATCACCAATAAATGCTGTTCATCTTACATGCTCCTGCTTCCTTGATTATGAATTTTATTCCCCCATCTCTCCTTTTATCCTTTACTCC
The DNA here is from genome assembly GCF_949357685.1 of Gobio gobio. NCBI lineage: Eukaryota > Metazoa > Chordata > Actinopteri > Cypriniformes > Gobionidae > Gobio > Gobio gobio. Next base: position 30,804,786 of record NC_137107.1, on the reverse strand, counting down.
TTCACTCCTTATCTTCCCTGTGAAATTTACTGTTAGCTTGTTCTTTTTTTTCTATTCCCCATTGTTCTTTAAAAACTGCTGCTTTGCTACAGGAGCGGAAATGAAGAGAAGCTCATGGCCCTGCTTACGCCGTTAAACGTCAACTGCCACGCCAGCGATGGCCGTAAGGTAAGAACATTCACTGCACCATTAACGTTTGACCACTGTTTGTGAATACTCCATAGAACTATTAATATTCTCCTTCTGACAAACTTCTAAAACTGAGTCAAGGGAGATGCCATATTTCATTTTACATGAATGGGAAAAAAAAAAGGTTTTCGGCTGATTTCAGTCATCAGGAAAGTCGATTCACACACGTCTCTCCGCAGAGTTAATTACCCTACTCTCAGTCAACTTTTGTCCAAGGTTATTATAGTATATTTTATTTATGTTAACAAAATTGTTTTTAGATGTTGTTGTATTTTCACTAGGGACAGTAGCACTGCTTCCGTCCTATCGGCAATTATAGCTCCAACCAAAATACAATTGTTCCAAGTTGACTGGTGAGACATTGCCTTCATTTGAATATTTCAATAAATATGATGTCTTCCATGACTAAACTTCATTGTGAAAAATGCAGCATTGTTCATTTCACGTTGTCTTCATTGAGCTGATTTTGCAGTTGAAAATACGTTTAATATATGTCACCGTCATCATCAAATGTCATTAAAAGTAAAAGTGAATGTGGAGGATTGAGTTTAAAGCTGAAGCTAAGAAGCATCACACTTATTTAATTGGTTCACATTTAATTAAGTACAGAACTCAAGTAATTTATGTGGAACTGCCATTTAATTAGACTACTTTTTGCTGTTGTTGTTGTGCATGAAATTCAGGGCTCAACATTTCACTTATCAGAGAGTTTTAGGTTCAAAGAAATACTGCTTGCATTTGGTTCCAAGATTAAAGCAAACCCTCAGGTTTT